>NC_071579.1:31944250-32544250 GCF_024509145.1 Vidua macroura
GTCATTCAGATTCCTTACTTTTGGAGAGCCAAAGGTGCACTTCAGCTTCCTGATCTCTATGGCATGTGCTATTTCCTCCCAGTCATCGAACATGTCATCACGATAGGCCAGCGACACATCCAGGGTGATCTCTGCGTTTTCCTCTGCAACAGCAAGGAGACAGGAGGCTCAGAAGGTTCCCAGAGTTATTAAAAAACATGACACAAAGTTCCTTTACGAAGATAATTAACAAACTGAAGTTGAGCTATGCTGGCCTAGCTGGAAAAAAACTCAGAACCAGTCACACACAACAGCATTGATGTTTTCTATACATCTTGTTTAGCTTCAGTTGTTCTACAGAAGGGTTTTGGAGCTCTCCCTTCCTCACCTACAGAACATTTTAGAGCCCTCCCCTGCTGCTCCACACCTGCCCTGACTTGTTCCTGCCTCTGCAGATGGCCCAGCTCGCACGCCAGTGACACACACAGAGCTCATGGCCTGGCAAGGTCACACATCCCTGTGGGACCAGCAGCTCGTCCCCTCCTGGCTGGGTGCACAGTGACAGTCTGGGATGCAGCTGCTGGCAGGGAAAGGTGCTCCTGGCAGGACACTGCCAGGAGGGAATGAGGCTGGATCAGGCTCATTCAGGCTGGAACAGGCTCACTGAGGAGCCCCAACTGAGCGAGTTCATGCACTGGAGCTGCAGCTGAGGCTGCCAAGGAGCATCAACACGTTTAAAAACCTGAGGCAAGTCTGTACCAGCTCCACCAGCTGGAAAATCCTCCTGTTTACCAGGCACAGATCCCAGGGAAGGCTCTGAACGAGGAACATGCTCCAAAATGAGCATGTGCATGTTACAGCCCAGCCTCCTTTTGCAGGGCACCAAACCCTTAACAGCCACAGCTGCTGGAAAAGCTCCAGAACCATCCACTGTGGAGAAGTGTGGGGAGATGGCTCCAGAACCATCCACCCTGGAGAAGTGTGGGGAGATGGCTCCAGAACCATCCACCCTGGAGAAGTGTGGGGAGATGGCTCCAGAACCATCCACTGTGGAGAAGTGTGGGGAGATGGCTCCAGAACCATCCACCCTGGAGAAGTGTGGGGAGATGTCTCCAGAACCATCCACCCTGGAGAAGTGTGGGGAGATGGCTCCAGAGCCCATCTTTTCAGCTATATTTTTGTTGGGAATACGTGGTGGCACACTCATCCCACCGGATGGGAAGGGGCGTGGATGGGATCTGTGGTTGGCAGTTCTATTTTTACACCCTTCGGAGGTGGCCGGGTTGTGCATCTGATGTGGACACTTCGGGATTTTTCTGAGCATTTTCTGGTGCACGTGATCTCTGCCATCCAGATCCATATGCAGGCCCTTTCCAGAGCTGCCAGGAGCTGGGTTTCCATGAAACACGAATTTGCCATCTCAGATCCGCTGTTTAGGAGACCAGCAAAACAGATAAATGGGAACATAAGGTTGAACTTGGCCCGGCTAGAAAGAACCATGAACTCCATTTCAGAAGCCATAAAACCAACTGGAATGCTTGGGATTAAATCCAAGAAAAACAGCTTTCAGTATTTCATTTTTGCAGTCCAAATGTTGCTGCTGCCATGGAGTATGAAAACCAGAAGGCAGAAGATGAACTGCTGCGTGCCTTTCCAGGCCAATGGATTAGAGGCTCCCTCTGGAATTCCATCAGTCTCTCTGCTGGGGTGACACCTCCCCTTGGAAATGAGTTTTGTGCAAAGACCCTTCAGGGCTGTCAACATAAAACACAGATATATCCATATATTTCAGCACAGCAGACTGATGGCAGAGCTGTGTTAGTGGTTGGACTCCATCTTAAAGGTCTTTTCCAACCAAAATGATTCCATGATAACCCTACACCAGCCTTGCATCAGCAACTCCCATTGTCCCTGAGGAACAAATGAGGACACTGACAGAGAACCAAATCTTTAGAAGATTCGTGCCTTATTCCCATTAATCAGATGGTGAATAGACAATTTTCTGGAGAGGGGAAGGTGTCCTTTTCCTGCACAGCATTAAACTGAGAGGGAGCAGGATCAGATTTATCAGGGACAAATCCTTCCCTGGCAGGGTGGGCAGGCCCTGGCACAGGTGCCCAGAGCAGCTGGGGCTGCCCCTGGATCCCTGGCAGTGCCCAAGGCCAGGCTGGATGGGTTTGGAGCAGCCTGGGACAGTGGGAGGTGTCCCTGCCATGGCAGGGGTGGCACTGGGTGGGTTTTGAGGTCCATTCCAACCCAAATGAGGACAAGACACGCTCCTGGAGGTTTCCCAGCCCTGAGCTCTGTGACCACCCCCCCCCCCCAACTGAAGGACCCCCTGCTCATGCTCCAAGCACCACCAGTGTCATTTTTCCCACTGGCATTTTACTGCCCAGGAGCTTTTCCATGAATCACTTTATAGGACAATACTTGCCCAGGATATCTTCACTTACATTACAATGACCTAAAAATAGTGGAGTTGTTTCAGGAGGGGGCTCTGTGCCAGCTGCACACTAACACAGCTGGCTGGGGAGAAGCCTATGGCAGGCAAGCTGAAATGCTGGAATTATTTCCATACACTTCCATGCTTCACTAGCTCCCTAAAATTACAAAACCTACCAAAAAGCCCAAGGCTGGATAAATTAGAAAAGGAGGCTGCAGCACTCTGCCCTCTCACTGTACACAGTTGCTTTCCAGCTGCAAAGAAACTCCATCTCCTTCCTCTGGCTCCCTCCTTTCCCAGTTCTGGGAAGGGTTTTAATAATTGAGTGCACAATGCATCAAGAGAGGAAAGGGACAGCACAGAAATAGCCTCTTCCTCAGAGGAACAGCCTGAGTCTCTCCCAGCTTTCTGGGAAGGATAAACTCAGCTTCTAAACATCTGCATTCCAAAAAAATCTGTGTTTCAAAACCACTGCAAGTGCAGAGGGAGTTCCCAAGGTGAAGGTGATTAGGGCTGGTTGCTCCTCTGAAAGGTGAGATCCCACTGGGTATTCCAGGAGGCTCAGCCCCTGCCAGGTTCTCTCAGGGAACCTTACCAGGGCTGTGCTTCCCCTCTGTCCCAGAAAAACCCTTTCTGGCTGGATGAGGAGAGCTGACAGGTCCTGGATGGGGAGAGCTGACACAGGACTGACTCCAGCTCGCTGTGGATGAGGAGTCAGCCATGAGTCACCAACAGTTCCCAACAGGCACAGCCCAGCTGCCCCTGCCCCAGGAGGGTTTTGGCACCCAGCACCCTGAAAAAACTGAATGCAGGTTTACTCTGTGCCTTGGCCTTGCTTAGGAATTGCAGGGGAAGAGGACAAGCAAGGGCATTGGAGGAAAAAAGCAGGGGACAGTTTGATGTGGCTCAGAAACCTCCCTGGTGAAGGCCGAGGGGAACTGGCAGAGCCCAGGACCCTGCACAGCACCTTCAGACCCTGCAGTGGAGCTACAGGAGCCAGGAGGGCAGGATGTGTCCCAGGCAGCAGCTTCTTCAGGAGGATAAAGCTTGTGCAGTTCCCAGCAGTGCTGCTTTCCTGGATGATCTGAGGCAGCTCCACAACAGTTTTCAGGACAGTGACCTGAGGCTTCAGCAGCTGTGGTGCCTTCCAGGAGTGGCCCTGGTTTGGCACCAGCCCCTGCTGGCATCAGTCACAGCAGGAGGAGGCCTGGAGGGCTCAGAGCCCCAGAGAGAAGAAACTTGAATGGTTGCTTTAAAGGAAGAACTGAGGTTACTTCACATCCTTATCACTGTCCCTTTCGAGGAGCTGATCCCAAATCACCTGATCAGTGAGGCCCTTTCATTTAACAGCAAGGGACAGACACACAAGTGCCATTAATTCAGCTTAACAAGTCTGCTGTTTGTTTCTTCAAGAGGTGTCATAACACAACCTAGCAAGCAAGAAATGTGTTACTAGGTCCTGAGATTCTGCACTGAATTTACACCTGCCTTCAGTTTGGTACAAAGTGTTGGACAATCCCCAAACCCCCTTTTTATTACCCAGGGGGTGGCCCTAGATGAGCTGTTCTGCTTGGAGATCTCAAAAAAACCTCCCACCTTTGCAGGACTCAGTCACTGAAGGGCACAAAGCCGAAGCAAAGGCTGTGCTCTTGCAGCAGAAATGCTGCCAGAGGCTGGCTTAGCATTCCAGCAGCCTGCTCCAAGGGCTCGGCCAGCTCCTGACTCCAGCACGGTGCTTCAGCTTGAAAATCCTTGGGATAAAGAGCTGTTTCCCTAATGCAATCATCTGTCCAAGTGGAAGGAGGTGAGGCCTTAATAAAGGCACAAAGCTGCTCTCTCTGTATTTCAGAGATAATTATAGGGATAAGGACACAGGTGAAAGCTTTCTACAATCTGATTTCTAACTTATCTTAATGATAATGCATTAAATCATCCCTGCTCCATCTCTGCAAGTGCTGAAGGTTAGACAGGGCTTGGAGCAGCCTGGGATAGTGGAAGGTGTCCCTGCCCATGGCAGGGGGTGGAAATGGAGCTCTGAGATCCTTCCCAACCCAAACCAGTCTGGGATTTTAGGATAAATAGCTGGAGTAACACTTCCAGACTGAGCAGGAAGGGGCCAAGGACACAGAGATGGCTAAAAAAGCTCTTAACCCAAACTAACTCCCTGAACTGATTCCACCCCGTGGATCCCTGAGCATGGAGCCAGCCCCACAGCCAGGCTGGAGCCAGGGCAGGAGCTCCACACACCCAGCTCAACCAGTCTGGAAAGCAAATTATATATTCACTGTAGCTTACAGTTAGAGAGGGATTTTCCCCAAACACTTTAAAACATGCAAACACATGGACAACTTCCCTTCCAGGGAGGGCCAGAGCAGTCCTGCCCTTGCTGTTCTCAACGTAATTTTGCAGGTTTTAGTGCAGGATTACTTCTGAGTTTGGGGGTGGAGTTGTGTGTTACATATTTATTTAGTATTTATATAATAGCTTCATACGGAGAGAAGGGAAATTAAAGTTAGATATTGGGAAGGAATCCCTGGCTGGGAGGGTGGGGAGGCCCTGGCACAGGTGCCCAGAGCAGCTGTGGCTACCCCTGGATCCCTGCAGTGTCCAAGGCCAGCTTGGAGCAGCCTGGGACAGTGGAAGGCGTCCCTGGCATGGCCAGGATGGCACAGGATGGATTTTGAGGTCCCTCCCAACCCAAACCAGATTCAGGAAGTGCTCCAGCAGCACCTCACTGTGCGGCACCAGCACAACTCACGAGGTGAAAACCCCTTTAGGGGAGGCACACTGGGAAATGAGAGCCAGGCAGCAGCTCCCTCTGCCAGGCACTTACTGAGGTCGTTGTCCATCTTGAAGGCGATGTCCAGCTGCATGATGAAGAGCATGAACTGGAACCAGGGGCTCATCTCCTTGCTGGGCAGCGGGATGTGCACGGCGAACACGATGTCGTTGGCCTCGATCTGCCGGCTCACGGCCTCGTCGAAGTCCTTCAGCTTCTTGCAGTGGTTGGGTCCCCAGGGCATCAGCCACTTGGTTTTGTGGTGGTTCTTCCTCACGTCAATGCACTTCACTGACATGTAGGGAACAGCTGTCGTGGGGCTGGGAGCTGGCAGTGCAAGAGAACCACACTTGTAGCATCTGCAGACATCTGATACAGCGGTTTCCCCACCAAAACTCGCAGCTCCCCGCTCGACTCTTTGAAGGCAATTTAAAACAAATGCACCCAGTGCTGCTCCTTCACAGCTCTTTGATCTCACAGTCAAGTAATTAAGTTTATTACATCCACAGATGTATTACTGACTTTGTAGTGGGATCAAATTAGGATTAATTGAAGAGCTGGGATCTGCTGGTTCAGTCTCAGATACCTTGGTCACACAAAATCAGCCTGATTTACTGAAATCTTTTCCTTTCCCTGTGCTCACTCAAGCAAATCCACACAGAAAGCATGTGCCCAGAGAAACCTGGATGGATAAACTAATCCCAAACCTCGTGGTCCTGCAGGGCAGGGCAGGATTTACCACGGGGATCTGCACCATGCAAGGCCACACATCTCCTCGGGCAGGAAGATTTTCTTCCAGGGCAGTGAGTGGCATGGGAAGTGAGACTCTGCAGAAAGTGATTGTCATGTTGTCACCATCCTCATTCTGATCATCCAGGACTTCCCTTACAGATCACAGACCCCCCCCAAAACCCCAGCAGCAATAACACCACCCTACAAACTCCCAATATTCCAAGGAGGAAAACAACCCCAGAGTGAGCTTCACCCTCCCAGCCAGGGCTCCTGGCTGCCCCCAGCCCCGCACTGCTACACCCAGATGATTCAGCCCTGGCTCCTTTGTAATTTGGGCACAGCAGGATCATCCCAGCAGCTCTGGAGCCGTTTGGGATGGCAGCCAGGAGCCCTGTGGAGCACCTTGCCCAGCGTGCCACCTCGGCACAGGGTGACATCCACACGGCTTCCCACGGGCACGGAGCGGTGACTCAACGCCAGGCGGGAGGAAGTTACTCAAAAGCCAAATGTTTATGAACTGCATTTTTTCCATTTTTTCACAGCACTGAGTTTCTTCCAGCTCCAAAGGCACAGGGATGCTGGGATAAGGGTGGGCTCCAGGGGACTGGCATGAGCAGGTGGGTTAATGGTTGGACTCGCTGACCTTAGAGAGCTTTTCCCACTGAAAGGAGCCAGAAGCACTCCCAGATTGGTCCCAGCTCTCTGGGATGCATTGTTGCACTGCTGCATCCCAAACCCTTGCTGCATGCAGGAACCACAGAATACTCAGATATTAAAACAACCCCAAAACTCAACAAGTTCTTGATGTCAGAATCAGGACATATCCTGAGTTGGAAGGGACTCACAAGGATCATTGATCCAGCCCCTATCCCTGCACAGACACCCCAAAATCCCACCCTGGGCATCCCTGGCAGCATCCAAACCCTCCTGGAGCTCCGGCAGCCTTGAGGCCGTGCCCATTCCCTGGGGATCTGGGCAGTGCCAGCACCCTCTGGGGGAAGAACCTTTCCCAATAACTACCCTAAATACTGCATCAAGAAACAGCAAAGAAGAATGAAACAAAGCATTCAACAAACAAACACAAATGAAGCTGCAAGCCCAGGTTGCAGGACACTCACGACATGCCCACAGTGCATAAAACACTGCAATAAATGTCGATTCCTCCGCCGTGCCTCGATGCAGAGCCCAGTAACCAGAGCTAAAACTGCAGCTGGAAGGGAGTATCAGGAATATTGCTGTGAAGTAAACCAGGCATTTCAGCCGAGCTCTCTGAGCTCTTTAACTCTGACACATTCTGGGTGATTTCGAAGGCATTTCTGAATTAAGAGACAGCGTTCCCTCTACAGAGAAGCCGAACGTTTCTTGCTTTGATGCAACTCATTATAGCCATAAATACATGTTTTCATCACTGCCTGATTATGATTTTAAACACTTGGCACGCTCCCTGCAGCCTCCCCTCTGCCAAAGTTACAGCTTTGAGGAGCATGAGACAATTACTATACATATTCCTCGTCGGGAATCGCGCACCAAACAAACGTCGGCACTTGGCTTCCATTACTGATTTGGCTCCTGGCCCATTAAATCCAAGTGAGCGTTGAACCAAGTGGAAAAAAAATGCTTTGTGGAGCTGCAGCCAACTCAGCCAAGAGCATTACAAAGTGCTATGCAAAACAAAGCTCGCACCCAGGGATTTGGGCTGCGCTGTGGTGCCAAGGGCTGCCCCAGCCCCTCTGCCCCCAGCCCGGGGGGGGCAGCAGCCCCACAGATCCCAGGATCTCTGTCAGCCTGTAAATAATTGAATAATTGAACAGCTCTGTGTGCACAGCACAGTGCAGCAGCCTTGTGCTGCTCGCTGCCATGAGAGCTGCAGGAATGCAGGTACCACTTGGAGTAAGAGGGGAGCAGAGCTTCCAGAGGAAGGCTTGGCAGGAGCCAGGGGAGTGCAGCTCTCTGGGAGCCAGCTCAGCCAGGAGCCCCCAGGAGGGAGTCCTTGCCCCAGGGGCTGGCAGCAGCCATGGGGCAGAGACCCCTTGTGCCAGGGGGTTGGACACCAGCAGTGCCAAGTGCCAAAAGCCATGGGCAGGAGGTGCTGGAGCTGCCAGCACTGCCACAGGATCCCAGACTGAAAGAGACCTTAAAGTTTGTCTCATTCCAGACTCCTGCCATGGCAGGGACACCTTCCACAAGCCCCAGTGTCCAGCCTGGCCTTGGGTACTGCCAGGGATCCAGGGGCAGCCACAGCTGCTCTGGGCACTCTGTGCCAGGGCCTGCCCACCCTCCCAGGAACAATTCCTTCCCACTATCTATTTATCTGTATTTCCCCTAAATTTCTGCCTCTGCATCTCCTCCAGCTGGGCCTCCAAAGTGCCCAGCTTGCTGCAGAAATCCCAAATTACAGGGGCAGAGCAGATCCTGCTGCTCCCTGCGATGGTTTTAGGCAGCAAATACTTGGGAAGCTGGACACCTTCACCAGTGTGGCCACCACTGCCCAGGGAGGGCTTCCCATGGACTGCCAGGGCCACCTCAGCTGTGCCTCACTGACTGAAACAACTCCTGTGCAGAATTTCATCCTTTCCATTCAGCCAGGAGGTCAGGGCAGGGTGCTTAGGGCCTGATCCCACCAGGACAGCAGAAAACAAGGTCCAAGGGGCTTCCCTCAGGAGCTAGTCCTCCAAGACATAAACACCACACTGCTTCTCTGGTTTTAGACTTAAATCTTTAGGGAAAAAAATTACTGAGACAAGCGAGCTCAATTTTTTAGCATTTTGGGGGGGGCTATTACATACACCTAGGTTTGGGCAAGAGCCACCATCACTCGGTATTTCAGTTTCAATAAATTAAGCAGATCTTCAAAAAGTTCCTGTGATGAAGCCTCAAACACCTCCTTCCTCCTGCCCTCCGGTTCCAGGATTTCCACCCCCTCTCAGCTCCCCACCAGCCCTCACCTTGGGAATCACATCCTGCACCTTCTCATCCCAGCACCTCCAGCACTCCCATTAACCACCGACCCCTGCTCCAGCACCATAAACAAGCCCTTTGGAAACTCTCAATTGCATTGTGTCCACACTGATTAAAGCCTGAATCCCCCTGACCTCGGGGGGATTTAACTTCTCCCGGCACCGGGAGCATTCTGCTTTTCTACTCAATTACCCCCTTCGGAGCCAGCCAGCACTTCCCAGCGAGCACACACAAAGGGCTTCTGCTTCATTACCCTAAGCGACTGCAGGGTAGGAATAAACAAGCTAATTTATCATGGACAGACCCAGCTTTTCCAACTGGAACAGCCAGAACCTGGATAACACCATCTATGCACTCAGGATTATAAAAATATATATTTATTGCAGCATGATTTTTTTCTGTCTCCCTCTTTCCTGACCTCGATGGCACCAGTTTAATAAATTTCAGTGACACAGAGACTTTTAATGACTATTTCTTTGATAGTTCTTATTTCACATAACTTTCTGGAACATTGCAGCTGCTTTTATATGCAGAATAATTGTATATTTAAATAACCCCACTGCCTACTGGAAGCCCACTCCCCTTGGGAAAGGTTTTTCTTTCTTATATTTGACTTCAAGCTTTATCCAGAATAAAATCCTTTAAAGCCCCGGGGCCCCAATTCCATCCTGATTTACAGTGGGAGTTTCCAGATATCCTGTTGCAGCTGAACACCAATATTTCTGTTGTTTCAGAGACATTTTTTCAGTACTATGGATTTCTCTTTTTTATTTTTTTTTTTTTCAGAGCATAAAAATGAACCTGTCTGAACCATCAAACCCAAGTTTGCTTGATCAGAACAGAAACTCTGTGACTGCCCCTGGATCCCTGGAACAGGGACAGGCTTGGAGCAGCCTGGGACAGTGGAAGTGTCCCTGCCATGAAAGGGGTGGGATAAAATGAGATTTAAGGTCCATCCAACCCAAACCATCCTGGGGTTCTGTGACTCTACAATCCAGGCACGTATTGCCAGGTACTCTCATGTCCCAGGGGCTGTGTTTTTCCTCAAGGTTTGTTCTCCAGTGCTACTTTTGCAGCTTTGGTACCAGCAAAGCCTCTTCAGAGCAGCTCAAACTGAAGGTTTTTCCCAGTAAATCAGTTCCCAAGGAGCTGCAGGAGCAGCATGCCCAGAGCCCTTAGGACTGAGGGAGCAGGAGATTCCCAGCTCCCTGATAAGCAGGCGAAGGGCTCCTGGGGAACAGAGATAAGGAATTATTCCCTCAGCCCCAGGCAAGTCACAAAGCAGGGAAATCATATGAGGCACAACTTGCTGGGAGAACTGAATGAATGATCTCCATAATTCACATCCATATTCAACAGCAGCAACGAATACAAATGAGGTGAGCATGAGTAGAGCTCCCTAAATGCAGAAATGGATATTCAAACTTTAAAAGAAAACAGAGGAAAAAAAAAAAAAAAAAAAAAAAAAAAAGAGGTAAGATTGATTTACTAATTGCCACAGAGAGCCTGATCTTCTTCCAAGTCAGTTTTCCAGTGGAATGAGATGCATTTCCTGTAGATCCCAGCCAAGGTATGAAATCCTGCACGCAGATCCCAAGGAGCAGGAAGAGCTGTTGTTATCCAGCTGCTTTTCTCCTGAGCCTGACACTCCCCAAGATAAGATACCTTGGAAACTGCCCGTGCTCAGATATGTGAGGAATTTCATCTCCATGTGAATGGGCTGGTCCAGGCCCTTCCCCACTGGACACCTCCAGCCTTCAAAGGCTTTCCCAGGCTATCAGCGACTTCAAAGGCCACAAATGTTATTTACCAAGGAAAAGGCTTCCTGTGTAGAGATTTTCCCTCTCAAAGGGCAGGGAGGCAGCAGGAGCAGTGCTTGGGAAGTGCTCGGGTCACATTTAAATCAACAGAGGGGGAGCAGCAGGAGGACTGACCTTGTCACCTGAGCTCTGCCAGGTTTGGGTTTGGAAGTGATGCAGCTGTGCAAAGAGAAAAACCCAGCACCTCCGAGGATTCCCAGCTCCTCAGGCCCCAGCGCTGCCATCCCTGCCTGGGAACTCTCCATTTCTGGCACTTTTGCCCATTCAGCTACAGTTACAGCTCTTCAAAAGAAGAACTGAGCAGACCTAAACTAAACAGACATGACCTTTCGTGTCTGCTTTCTCCTGGGCTCCCAGCGCCTCTGCCAAGGCTGCAGCACTGCAGGAATGTGTCTATACACAGGATCCATTGGCATTCATGGCCACGGAGCACCGACCAGCTCCTGGAGAGGCCCTGCATGAAAGGAAGTCAGGCACACAAAAATGTTCTTTATCCCCAGCCTGAAACACTCTTTCCTATCCACACCTTGGAAATCTGAGTGCTTTCTCTGTCAAAAGATCAGCTCAGCCCAAGGAAGGTAATGAAATCCCAGGAAAGAAAATGAAATCCTGGAAACTCGGGGCTCAGGAGCCAAATCAGACATTTAGATAATGAGCTGGGATTGTGGAGAGCTGCTCAGCCATGGCCACACATGACTCATTATCTCTCCAGGCCAGACACACAAGGAAGTTTGAGCTCCTCCAGTCACAACAATTCTGTTTTTTCCAGCCTCAGCCAGGGAAGGGAGCAGTGAACCTGCACCTCCTTAATCCATCCCCTCAGCCCAGAGGACTCATGTGCTAAATAAATCCCTCCACTTTTCCAATCAGTTGAATTTGTACAGTGTATGGGTGGGCACTGGACTAACAGCACTTCTCTGGGTGTGAGCCTGCTCTGGGTTTGCCCAGAGCACAGAGAGCTCTCCTGCACTCCCTGGGCTTGTTTGAACCAAGGATCTGTGATCTGGGGTAAGGCATCCTTGGAATCACAGAAGTTTGAGTTGGAAGGGACCTTTAAAGTAACTCATATAAAATAAATCATTGAAAATTCCCTTTCAAAAAGTTTTTGAAGCTGGGATGTTGCTGCACAGAGATGTGGGTTTTTTTTTTTTTTTTTCCTTTTTGTATATATATATAAATTCCAGGATGAAAAGGCAACTAGAAAGGGACACCAACAGCTTCCCACAGAGAAAGATAATTTGTAATCAAAAGCTTTGCTTTCAAAACAACCAAGAGGCATCAAACCCACATAAATCCAGTCAGACTCTGCACACACAGCTTCCACCCCGGCAGCTGCCAGGAGGACACCGGTGTGTCCCAGCTCAGCTTTGGCCTGGAGCAGTTGTGGTGACCTCCACTGGAACATCCCAGCCAAAATTCCCAGCAGCAGGCACAGCCAAGTGGATGCTGCAGCTGGTCCAGCTGTGGAATCATGGAATTGTTTAGGTTGGAAAAGCCCTTTTAGGCCAGGAATTGAACTGTTCCCAGCACTGCCAAGGCCAGCACTGTCCCATGTCCCCAAGTGCCACATCCACAGGGATTTTAAATCCCTCCAGGCATGGGGACTCCACCCCTGCCCTGGGCAGCTGTGCCAGGGCTGGAGAACCTTTTCCATGAAGAAATTTTCCCAATATCCACCCTGATCCTGCCCTGGCCCAGCCTGGGGCCGTTCCCTCTCCTCCTGTCCCTGTTCCCTGGAGCAGAGCCCGACCCCCCCGGCTGTCCCCTCCTGTCAGGAGCTGTGCAGAGCCACAAGGGCCCCCTGAGCCTCCTTTGCTCCAGGCTGAGCCCCTTCCCAGCTCCCTCAGCCTCTCCTGGGGCTCCAGACCCTGCCCCAGCTCTGTTCCCTGCCCTGGACTCGCCCCAGTCCCTCTCCCTTGTCCTGAGAGACCCAACACTGTCCCAGCACTGGAGGTGCAAGGTTTGTCCTCGTGCCTTGTCCAGGGCTGTCACAAGCCTGGTGGCATCCCAGGACAGCCACGCTGGATCCAGGGAAGGCAGAGCAGGCAGGGGCTCCCGGGAATGCCGGCATGCCTGTAAATTATCATCAGCCCCATTCCTCACAAACGATAACACAAACCATTCCTGGCGATCCCATTCTCCTGTAATCCACACGTGCCATCATTTACAGCAGGATAGTGGAGACAAGGCTGCATTAGGATTAATTTTGTGGATCATGTTCTATCTCCCACTGCTGCATCCCAACTGAACACATCACACACAGCCCAGAAGCGTGACCTTTAAACAAGATGTTCTCCACGAAGGGAGCAGACACCAGGAATCCTGTGGGGTTTCAAGTAGTGACAGCCCCACTTTCTGGAGCCAACAGCTCATTACCAAAGCACGGCAAAGAAACAGCCCAATAAAATTCTCTTTTGTGTGTTTGCTCCCTTTTGAGCTCTGCAAGGCTCCCTCCAAGCACGGGGACTCCACCACTGCCCTGGAGAGCCTGCAGCAGGGCTGGACAGCCTTTTCCATGAAGAAGTTTTCCCAAATATCCAACCTAAAGCTCCCTTGGCATAGCTTGAGGCTGTTTCCCCTCATCCTGTCCCTTGTTCCCTGGGAGCAGAGCCTGACCCCCACCTGGCTGCATGCTCCTGTCAGGGAGTTGTTGGCACAGGAGCTTCCTCCTGCACAGGAATTTCTCCCATCCGTGTGCATCTGGTGCTTTGCCAACAGACAGCTCTGAGCAAATCCCACCTGAGAGCTGATAAGGTTCCTGCTGCTAAATAAAAGAGCTGCTGGAAATGTGGAAGCTGCATTAAAACTCTGGCATCACACACTGACTGCCCAAAAGCGAGCTGGGAACCAGCAGTGGCAGAAACCCCCTGATGTGAGGAAAACCAGCTTTGTGGTGGTTGTATCAGGTACCAACGTGCTGCATTTGGGTATTTTGGACTGGCACGAGGGATCTGTTAAAATAGAGCACTTAGTCATTGTTTTGAAACATGACCTAAGTGCCTGCGAGGGGAAAGGCTGGCTGGGCTGTGCAGCCCTGTCCCACTCGTGTACGTATTTTGGGTTGTCTAGACCTGGGCACACCAAAATAACCGGATTTTGGTGTCTGTTGGGTGCGCTGGATCAAACCAGAGCAGGGCCACGGTGTCAGTGCCACCTCTGCTCCCAGCCCACCTGGTGTCACCCCTGGGAGCAGCTGGGGGGTGGCACTGGCAGCTCTCCTAGCACGGCTCGGATCCCTCTGGAACGCCGGCCACCGACCCGCTGCTCACCACGAGGAGTCTCCTTGTGGGAAACACCACACGCCTGGGAATCACTAAAGGGGTCGGTCCCAAGCCCCTGGATCAGAGTTTCCAGGGATAAAGGGAGCCCAGAACAAGGCAGGTTCCTGGGAAGAGCTGCTCAGCCTCCCAGGCTGTGTGTCACCCTGCCAGATGTTGGGGACCACACCTAGGTAACACATGGAATTTAGTGTTTCACAAGCACCAGATATCCCTGGATTTCCAGCTCCTAAGGAGGGCTGGCTGGGAGCTGCTGCCTCAGGGATGAGCCTCTAAACTCCTTAAATGCATCAGAAGGGGTAAATGCTGCAGAGGAAAGAACAGTTTGGATGATTGATTAGAGCAGTTTGATCTGAGGGAAGATCAAAGTGGGGATTTCCAGGAATTAAAGAACTTTTGGGGCAGCACCCCCTAGAACTCCACCTCAGACAGAAGATGCATTTACTCCAGCAGGATGCAGTGACTGAGCTTGTGCAGGAATTCAGCAGGATGCAGTGACTGAGCTCGAGCAGGGCATTGAACTCAGCCCCAAATCCCTGTCCCTGCTGGCCCCAGCCCATCCAGCCTGTCCCTGCAGCTTTCCAGCCCCACCTGGGAGACCCATCCAGGATGAGAGGGCCTGAGCTGGATGCCCAGCAGCAGCACCAGCCAATAAAGCAGGGCATAAACCAGCTGGAAAACTGAACTAACATAATTTAAATTCTTTAGTCTCTGAATCTGTTCAAAACTGAGCAGAAACATTTGTCTTTTCCCTGTAAAGCCAGCCATAAACATCTGATTGTCACATCTGTCCCCGGATGCCAGCACAAACAAGGCTTTCTGAGCCACACCAACCTTTGGAAAACACAGCTATTTCAATTTACCAGAAAGAAACTGCTAGAACCCTTTTAAGATGAAGTCTGGCTTCTCTGCACAGCACAGGCCAAGACATTTTATCTCAGGAATCAGCAGTGGGTTCAGTAACCTGCTCTTGAACCAGCTCTTAAAGAGAGAAAAAAAAAAGGAAGGAAAAAAGCTAATCCTGATAAACTTCATGTGGTTTCAGGCCTGCAAGAGCAGGAAAAATGAGTTTTAGTCAATATGTGCCAGCAACTCCCTTGTGACAGAGGTGAGGAAGTAAGAGAATGAGGGAAACTGAAGTTTTCCAAAATTATGTTTAGTGGAATTTTATGGTTATTAGAGGCTGATAATTCAAAGCCACGAAGGCAAAGCAGTGATGGGCACCAGGAGCACAGAGCCTGCTTCCTGAGGAACGGCCAGAGCTATTCCCTCAATCCCTCTCAAACAGAGAGAACAGCTCGACTTTATTCTCCCAACGAAGTGCAACAAAGTTTTAGAGTGAATTTGACCCCGATTCTTCCTGAAAACCCCCCGAGCTCCGCAGGGATCCTGCCCGGGAGGAAGGGATGGGCCCGGAGGAGCCGGCCCTGCCCCAGGCAGCGGGGGATGCCCCGCAGGTCCTTCCCGGACAGAAGGGCAACATTCCCACCCTGGAAATGGCCAAAGCAGCCACATCCATGCGCCCATCATTCCAAGGAGCCGGCGCAGAACTCAGCTGCTTTCTAGTAAAAAAAAAAAAAAAAAAAAAAAAAAAAAAAATTTAAAAAAATCCCAGGGCTCGCCCCAAACTCGCTCTCCTCCATCTTCCTCTTTCCATCCCCAGGGAAAACACGCGCAGGGCTGTGTCCCAGTTCCCATCTCCCTGTCTTTGGGAATGCTCAGGGATAAACAAACACAATCTGAGCTTCGGAGTGCCCGGTGCGGAGCTGGGGCCCCAGAGCCGAGGGGAGCCGGGGACGGGGATGAAATCCCTCCCTGGGCGGCCACGAGGGTTTTGCACGGGCAGGAACAAACCCAGGCCGAGCCCACGCGGGTTTGAGCTTCTCCTGGAAGGAGATCGGGAGTGGGGGAAGCTCCTGCAGCGGGAGCGGGAGGTGGAACGGAGGGGACCCGTCCTGACAGAGGTCGGGAGGGAGTGGGGGGATCCCCCGCAAAAACGAGCCCGGACAAAGCGAGTCCCAAAATAAACCCAGAGCCGGGACCCTCCCTCCCACCAGTCATTCCCCTTTTTCTTCCTCCCCCCCCCCGCTTTAGATTTTTTATTAATATTTTTTTTTCTGTTCTCATTCTGGCAAGGGGGGGAGGTTTCCTCCCGCGGCTGATTCGGAGGCCGAGGCACGGGGAGGTGCAGCGCCAAGAAGGGAGGAAAAATCCTTTTAAAAAAATAAATTATTATTATTTTCTAAGCCAACTTTGAAACGCGAGGCTCCCTGCGCGTTCCGTCGCCATACTGAAGCTTTCCCACTTCCCTCTTTCTTTAAGTCCAGGCTGAAACCAGGCCAAAAAAAAAAAAAAAAAAAAAAAAAAGAAAAAAAAGCAACACAAAAACTTTTCCTTGGCCGGCTCCCCCCGCAGCAGCCGCGGGACGGGCACAAAGGGCCCGGAGCCGGGATCGCTCGGCTACAAAAGCGGATAATGAGATCATGGGAGCGAGTCAGCGATACTGTAACCAGCACTAAACAAGCGGGCAGCGGCGGGAGGAGGAGGAGGAGGAGGAGGAAGGCAGCGGCCCCCGGCACTCACCGATCAGCCCTCCCACCAGGAAGGCGATGACTTGGAGCACGAGCAGGATGCCCCCGACGATGCAGAGCTTGCGGGTGCTCATGTTCTCGATGATGGCCCCGGCCATGCTGGCGGGGCGGTGCGGGCCGGGGCGCTGCGGACGGAGCGGGGGCCGCGGGCAGCGGGCGGGCCCCGCTCGCCGCCCCAGCCGTGATTGTGCCGCTCCCGCCGCCCGCGGCCGCTTTAACCGGGCGGCCACACGTGACCGCCGCCCCTCCCTCCCCGCGCCCCGCCCGGGCCGCCACAGCGCCGGCGGCGGCGATGGGAGCGGCGCTGGGATCGGGAACGGCACCGGCACCGGCACCGGCACCGCCGTGCGCTCGCCGCAGCCCGGCACCGGCCCGGGGATCAGCCCGGCACCGGCCCGGGGATCAGCCCGGTACCAGCCCGGGGAGCAGCCCGGCACCGGCACAGGGATCAGCCCGGCACCGGCCCGGGGATCAGCCCGGCACCAGCCCGGGGATCAGCCCGGCACGGGGATCAGCCCGGCCGGCACCGGCCATGGGCAGGGACACCTTCCACTGTCCTTGGCCTTGGGCACTGCCAGGGGTCCAGGGGCAGCCACAGCTGCTCTGGGAATTCCATCCCAGCCCCTGCCCACATCCCAGGGAACAATTCCCAATTCCCAATGTCCCATCCATCCCTGCCCTCTGGCACTGGGAGCCATTCCCTGTGTCCTGTCCCTCCCTGCCTTGTCCCCAGTCCCTCTGCAGCTCTCCTGGAGCCCCTTCAGGCCCTGCCAGGGGCTCTGAGCTCTCCCTGGAGCCTTCTCCTTTCCAGCCTGAGCTCACCATCACGTTTTCCCCACTGCTCTCCCATCCCCATGGCTCTGGGCAATGCTTTGTCCTTCCCCCAGCCCTACTTTGATTCACACCAGTTGCTCACACCAAGCAGTTTTCCCAGCTCTGCTCCCCTCCATCTATCCCCATTTCCCAGAGGAGGATGCTGTGTACCCATCCCACCCTCTGGAAGCTGCCGGCCTCCTGCCCTGAGCTCTGTCTGCTCACAGAGTCCTTTGTATGTTCCAGAAAGAGCTCATCACCCCCTGCCATCACATTTTAGCAGCAGGACAAGGGGAAGTGGATTTAAACTGAAGGAGGGGGAGATTTAGATCAGATGTTAGACAGACTTTTACATTGAGGGTGGGCAGGCCCTGGCACAGGGTGCCCAGAGAAGCTGTGGCTGCCCCTGGATCCCTGGCAGTGCCCAAGGCCAGGCTGGAGGGGGATTGGAGCAGCCTGGGATGGTGGAAGGTGTCCCCCCATGGCAGGGGGTGGCACTGGATGGGATTGAAGATCACTCCCAACCCAAACCAGTCTGGGATTCCGTCTCTGGTTTTTGTTTACTGGGTACCTCAAGGATCCATGCTCTGCTCCCTGTTGCACATGGAGTGATGGATGCAGAACATCATCCTGTACAGCTGAAACTAGGCAGGGAGTTGCCAGAAACACTTGAGGACAAATAAGCCATGAAAGGAGACAACTGATAACAAAAACACAGACAGGAACAAAATGAAAGACAGGTCAAAGATGTAGAAACACAAACCAATAATGAACTAAAGCAAAAAGGGTCAGGAAAAAAAGTTGGGAAGGACTCCAACACACCTTGCCCATTCAGTGCAGGAGCACTGTCCGTACTCGGGGTTTTGTTGGTAGATGTTTAGGAGTAATATAACTTGGGATAATATAGGTTGGGATATAGGCACCAGGAACAACTTTAGCTAGTTTGTAACTGCAGGACAGTTTCATCTTTAAGAATAATGCGAGTTTTACCTTTTTGTAGTTTAGTCTTAGCTTTACTTTCACATTATCCAGTTCTGACTTCATTGTTAAAAATAGCTCCTAATGGACGGGTCCTTGTAGCCATTATGATCCCACTCGGATCAGTCACATGGGTTTGCTTCCAAAAATCAAAGCCTCTTAGGGGCTTTTTTCCAGCACAGTTAAAGACTTCAAATACCAAATACTTCATACTGAAATTAAAAAAAGAAAAAAAAATCCCACATAGAACAATTGCTATTAAAAATGCTTCTTTTGAAATATCTAATAATAATTTTTTGGATGTCTGTCTGACACAGTGTTGATTCTGAGTGATGATTTTGTTCTTTTCTCTGTTGGGAATGGAACAAGCCTTGGAACTGTGTTTGTTCCCTCATAGTCTGTAAGCACTGCTGATGAGGAGTCAGACAAGTCCCAGCCACTCTTTGAGGTCCTGCTTATCCAAATGCAGGGACCTGTGTGACCAAGCAGAATCCTGGAATGGTTTGGGGTGGAAGGGACCTTAAATTCACCCAGTGCCACCCTCTGCCATGGGCAGAGACACCTTCCACTGTCCCAGGGTGCTCCAATCCCCCTCCAACCTGGCCTTGGACACTTCCAGGGATCCAGGGCAGCCACAGCTTCTCTGGGCAGCAACTTTGGAGCCACGAGTGCCACTAAATCAAATCTGCCTTTAATGACTCTACAAAAGTTACACGGTGCAATCTTCTGTTATATGTCCCTTTTGTTCCAAGACATTTATTTCTGGGACAAGAATCTCTGAGGTAGAGATCAAATCATTCCATCAGGAAAAGATTCTGGATTGAAAAAAGTAAAATAACTAAACCACAGGAAGCAATTCTTCACATTTATAAGGCACTTTCCATTTCTGTGACCTTCCTACACCTTTAATACTGCAAAGTCTGGAGAAATTAATGATATGTGACTTTTGACACGTGTCCAAAGGGCATATGGAGCACATTCCACAGTGACCACACACAGACTGGCACCAGAGAGGAGCCAGCAGTGCTTTCCAGCTATTCACAGTCAGAATTCCTGTCTCTGAAAGGATCTGAATCAATCATCTGGGAACTCATCTATTTGCCACTTCTGACATGATTTTCTCCTGCCTGCTTTAGGCTGTTTGGAAAGCCGAGCCTTTACAAGAGCTGTGCCAGGGTCAGCCCCGGGCAGGAGGAGGAGCTTTCCACAGAGAACTCTTGGCAGGGTTGGGCCTAAAGCCCAGATTTTCAAAGGGATTTTGCTGCCTAAAGGTGCAGTAAGAGCTCAGCAGGGTTTCCACACCCTCCTAAGTTTTGGTTCTGTGAGCTCTGTTTTCAGGGTGGTGTTACTTGATGCAGGTTCTTGTTTGTTTTGTACACCTAAAACATTACAAAGATGCTCCAATGTGCAGTTTAAAGAAGATTAAAAGTGTTCAAAGGCCCTTCTTACTTCTCAGTATGGACTGCTTTGAAAGGTAAATTCTTAGTTCTGTTCTCCTGCAAATACTGATAACATGGAACATTTTCTCCCTGAACAGGAAAATAGTGTTTTTCGTCATTTCCAGCACACAGATAGTGGGGGACATTTTCTCTTTGGAACATGGAAAAACCTTTCCTGTGGTTTGGAAAGATACTCAAATGTGGCACACATCAAAACAAGCATGGAGGGTTGAGACTGGTGAGCAGACAGAGACTTACAGCTGGTAATGACCACAGCAGCTGGGAGTAGGAAGAAAATCCCCAGGTCTGCAGTGTTCCAGCTGAAGCAGCCCCGCTCCAGAGTGTAAATACTTGGAGAGGCTTCCAAGGCAAACATTCATCACTGATTAGGAGGCAGGAAAGCTGAATTTTGCCACTGTTCCTACATCTGGGAACTTGGATCTGGACATAATATTTCACAGAATGCCACATTAACTGAGGCTGGAAAATACCTCCAAGAGCACTGAGTCCAAGCTGTGCCCACCAGAGCAGCTCTGGGTGGGTGACACTGCCCAGCTTAGGTCCTTCAGAGCCACTGTCTGCACTCAGCTGTCCTGGGCTCCCTCAGCAAGGAACCAGGCAAGAAAAGCCACTATTCCTGGGTTCCTGGAGTCATTTTCATCTGACAAACATGGAGAGAACAGTCCAGACAACTCTTTTGATGGCTCTTCCCTAATATCCTTTCAGGTGACAAAACTTTCCTCACACTGGGTGAAGCTTCGATGGAATCACAGAATGGTTTCGGTTGGAAAATCTCTGAGACCATCGAGTCTAGCTGCTCCCCCAGAACTGCCCCATGTCCCCAAATGCCACATCTACAAACAGGGAAGCAAGGCTTCCCTCAGTCTGTAAGACAGCTGAGCTGTTGATTTGATAGAGCACATTTCAGCCTGTCAGACTGACTGTGCAGACTTGTGATATCCTGAAGGAGGGGGCCAATAACAGCACATTAAAATAATTTATTGAGGACTGTTTGAACTGGATTTTTCAGTGTTATTTATAGTCTTTATAATTACCATGTGGTTAAAAGGCTCAAGCCCTCCAAAGCTGTGGAAGTCTTTGATTTGGGTCTGCCAAGATGTCTTTTTCAATCATCAGCAAAAAGGCAGAGTTCCTGCCATGGGATATCTGACAAGTCTGGGGAGGATTCATCATTACTCTATCACTGAATTCCCAAGTTCTTCCATCCAAACCTCTTCCATAACATAATGATCATCTGGCAGTAGGAGCAGCTCTGCTTGAATCCTTCAGTTTGATTGAGCAATCATCTGGAGGCCTGTAAGTTTTGTCTCATCAAAACCACTCCTAACATTCCCCCTCCACCCATCAGTGCCTCTCACCTCCACAAAATCCGTTTGTAAAAAGCCAGGTCTCCCAGCAGGCTCCACAGGCAGGAACATGGGATATCAGGATGGCTTCAGGCATCCCTCCAGGCTGGAATCTGCCTTTCCCTGCAGTGTGACCTCATCAAAAGCAAGCAGTGAAACTGGTACTGCTAACAGATATGGGCATGTTAATATTTAAAATGATGTCCAGCATCCTGTCTTAGCACAGCAAAAGTAAAATCTGAATTGCACAAACATTTATAGCAAAATCTTCATGATTCCATCACTCCTGTCCATGTTCAGAATACAAAGACTGAATTCCATTTCTCTGTTAAGCCTTTATATTTCCATGACTCCAATCTATTGGAAATTTAGTACTGAAGAACAAACTAGCAGATGCTAAACTAAAAATAAAATAAAATTAAATTAAATTAAAGCAATTTCTTCATGTTCCCATGAAAAGTGAACTCCAGAGGTCTGAGTGGCACCTGGTTTAGAATTATAACACCAAGGAACAGGCTCTCATTAAATTTCAGTGAACGCTGATATCAGTTAATTAATGGCAGAGATTTAATCAAGTTCCTGTGCTGTCTTCAGATGAAAAGCTGACCAATATGAACCTCATTTTATTCTTCTGTTATGTTAAATAATGTGCATTTAGTAGGTGGCTATTTTGGATTTGGGAAGAAATTCTCTTCAGTTCTCAATGTCTGCACTGTGTGTGTACACACAGAGTTATCAGTTCATGTAAACTGAAACTTTGGAAGTCTGCAGAAATTAGAAATTTCAAGTTCAAGTTCAAATTTCAAAGCAACACATGCCCAAAATGCCACCTAAACCCAAACACGAAGCATGGATTAGGTTTTAGGATCTCCTAGAAAGAGAAATCTCTTTTGGAACACTCACAAAGGGTTACGGCCAAAACTATCCCGTAATAGTTACGAGCTGTAATTTGACATTTTAGATGCACATTCCTCTTGCCAAGCAATATCATATTTTGGCTCTTGGAGGAGAAAATAAAGAGAAGGATCTGTCCAGGATGAGTAATTTAGTACAATGTAATGAAGGCAAGCTGCCCCACAGACTGGGGACTCAATTAAAATTAGCAAGTCAGGGCTTTTGTCTTCTTAAATAAAAGTGTGTGTCTCAAACAGGAAAGAAAATAGAAATAAGAATGGTTTTCTTATTAGGCATTTTCCATCTGAGCCCAAGTGTGGGCTTGTACTCCAAGAGCAGCTGGTTGGAGGTGGGGTGGCTGAAGCAGTTACTAAGCTGTGTTCCTTGGAGCTTTCCATCCCTGGAGACACATCCCAGTCAGGGAACCTCCTGTTCCCCCGGGCACCACAGTCCCTGAATTCACAGATTTCAGACTGGCCAGGAGGCACAGACACATCCCAGACCTCGAGGGGGGATCCCTGGCAGCAGCAGGGTGCAGCTGGCACAGAAGAATCCACCTGTAATCAGGAGTTCCACAGCTCCGTGTCCCTGGGCAGGGAAGTGCCTCACTGCTCCCACTGCACTCAACTCCCAGCTCCCTATTTAGAGTCTTTTCCAGCCTGAGAATTCCGTGGGTTTACAGCAGTAAATTGCTGTCCCTGTGACTGTTCCAGCAGCATTTCACTCAGCTGGGACACAAACACCGGGTGCTGAAAGAACTCTGCATTTGCAGGTCCTGCCATCCTCGTTTTACCCAGGCTGAGGCAGGTAATGAGGCAGAGGGAGAGTTTAGGGGGAATAACCTGTGGTCTCCAGTTCCAGACAGGGATTCCTGCTCTTGCCCAGCAGTCTGGGTGGTTGGTGAGCCCTCAGCCTCGCTGCTCCCACTGCACTCAACTCCCAGCTCCCTATTTAGGGTCTTTTCCAGCCTGAAAATTCCATGGGTTTTGTGCAAACCCACTCACAGCAGCTGTAAGGTCACAGTCCCATGTGGGGGTTCACCAGAGCTCAGGTTCTGTGAGCTCTCTGCTCTAACTGCAGAAGGAAATGACCCAGATAATTTTTATTATTGGCTTCTCTCACATTCTGGGTTTTTAAAATTTGAATAATTTCCTTGGTTTGCTGTCAGCATTTCTTTAAAGGCAAAGCACTCAGGATAAGCATGTGTTGTATACCCTGACACGAATTTTTTATGTCATTTAAGTGCTCATTCAGCTTTCTCAGAACACAGACCTGAAAATCTATTTGTTAAACAGGACATTATTTTTAAGACTTCTTATAGCATATTAAAAATGCTCCAATATAAGCAAAAAAAAGATAAATGAAACAACACATTAAAATACTTAAATTCACTTTTACCACAATTGAGTATTTCCCAAATTATACACATGCTGATGTAAATCACTGTAGTTTTTTTACAAGAAATCAAATTTCAGCTGGAAAAGACTGATTTGCTGATCTTGTGTGTTGCTGTTATTTCAGATTTTTGTCGGAGTGTTTTTACCAGCTCAAGCAATGGAAAACAATGAGCTGAAAGGGTAAGAAAAGCAAACTCTGTTTCTTAACTCCAGCACTGCTCATGGTTTAAGGGAATGAATGAATTTCTAGAGAGAACTCTGCTCTCACAACAGTCACAAATTGCACCCATCTCATGTCAAGGATTATATTTTCATATATTTTCAGGGGATCTGATTCTGTTATAGCAATAAATCCTGGCTAAAAGAATAATGCAGAGTGTGGCACAGTCCAGCCACGTTTCCTGTGCAGGCAGAAGAGAAACCCAGAATCACTGTCCTGGAATGCACCGAAACCTCTCAGCAGAGTTCCTGAAATATTCATGAACATTAAGGAAACAGCAAACTTTTGGGGAGTGTGCTATTTAGCTGGAACTTGCTATGTTCTGCCATGCTCTGAGCTCTAAAATTACCACGGGAAGGCTTTTTGCAGAAAGTAAATGAAGGAACAGAGACTTGGGAATTTTATCTCCCGGCTGCCACAGACCACACAATGCTGAATAATTCAGCTCCTCAATTACTCATCCTAACGGGGAAGATTCTGATGTGTTTGCTGGTGTAGATCAGTGGGGAGCTCAGAATTTTAAGATGAGATATACTAAGTGTGTAAATTCTTAGTAATTAGTAGAGGAAACACCAAACTGCCTTTTACCAGCTGAATTTACATGAAGTGAATGACTAAATTTACATTCACCAGCTGATTTACATGAACTTCCCAAACTGCTCCTGTGTTTTTGTTCCTTTCGGAAAGTTCAGAGGCAAGCACTTTTTGATGGATAGAGGGGGGAAAAAAGAAGGAAAAACAGGAATCAGAATCTTCAGCTGCAGGTAGGGAACACACAACAGTGCAGAAGTTTCTGTCACCACTTCCCATTCTTTCCCTGCCTGGATGTGGATCTGGGGCTTGGATTCTGGGGATTTGGATCTCTGGATTGGGTTCTGGGGCTCCGTGACTCTGGTAAGGCAAGTCAAGAACTCCCCCGGTGTGATTTAGTCATATTGAAGGGGGTTTAGGAGCATGGAAACAAAAACTTCACATGAAATGCTGGGAATAAGAGACCTCTGATGAAATGTTTATGTGTTTAACAAAGACATAAATATTTGGAGAATAGCAAAGGACACAGCTTGGCCTGGGCAGGCTGGAAGCATTTACCTGATTAGTTGGCAGCAGTTGCAAAGACTTTTCCTTGGCAGCAGCCCCAGATCTCCCCAGCCCTGGGCACAGGAGTGGTCCCTGCTCCGTGCTTGTGAAGCTGTTTGTGGTGCTCCACAGGGGAACCAAGGCTGCAGGGAAAGAGAGAGGGAAAAAGATGGGAGGAAAATTGTTTCCAGGTGGAGCCTCAGACTGTGTCGCATTCCCAGGCTGGGTTGCTTCAGGCAGAACTCAGCACTTTGTCCTGTCTGCACACAGCATGGACTGAGCAGCAATCTGGCTGGGAGAGCCTTTTTTGTGTTGGAATGGGGATGTGGGTCTTTGCTTTTCCAGCTGGATCGATTTCCCATCCGGTTCATCAAGAGGCTGTGTGAATTCTTGTGCAAGTGGGGGAACGGGATGAGGGATTCATCCCTGTCAGAAATACACAGGGGGTGCTGGGTGTTGGTGATTTTGGTGCCTCTGGCCTGATTCACAGCACGGCTACACCAGAGTCAGGCAGCTTTGCTTCTTCTCTGTGTACTCGGAGATAAAACCAGGAGAAACTGCAGTAGGACAGGAGCACAACCTGTTCTGAGGCAGCAGGAAGCGTTTCCCAGGGCAGGACTATTTCTGGCAACACTCTCCCAGCTATTGATCACAAGTCTGATGTTGTGAATAACACTCTGATCTGGAGTCTGTCTGCAACTGCTATTTTTGTAGGTGTAGGGACTTCTTTTGGATGCAGATATTTTGAAAAACAGCCAAGCTTCCCACACTGTGCTTAATAAAATTATTTGAATATATAACAATGTCAAGTTGCAGCATCGTGTGGTTTCTGAGAGCTTGTCACTGCCTCAGAAGGTTTGGCTGATTAGAACATTTAATGAGAAGTGTTTGGCAGAGGGCTGGGACAAGATCACTAAAGTCCCTCCCAACCCCAAACCATTCCAGGATTCTGTAATTCCATGAATTTAGGACGTGGGGAATTGTTTACATTTTAAAGTATATAATTCCAAAATTATATTTCATTGCTATTTTGCCATTCTGCACTTTTGTTTTCAATCTCTCTTTGATTTGCAAGGCCAGTTCAGGACCACTTCAGCCCCAGTCTGTGCAGAACAAGAATTTACCACACAGCCCCTCATGCCAGGATAACACAATGTAGGGAATGAGCAGTTGGAAGTGATAAAGGTGATGTATCTTGAGCCAGTGCTGCCACTGAAAAATGTCTCACAAAACAACCTGGGAGGAGGGAGTTGGAAAAATCAGATGGGGGTGAGCTGAATGACATGGGGGAAGGGATTTTTAAATCAGCATTGCCACTGGAAAAATATTTTTTATGCATTTCTACTGTATCTGTTGTGTCCTCAGGCTCACAAAACTTGGCTGGTAAGAGCTGAAAAGGCCTATTTGTACTCAGTATTTTTCATGCTTCTTTGATTCTCTGGGCTTATGTATCTTGTACATGCATATGTCAAAATCTCATATTTTAGTTATTTTTTCTTTTCTTATATTCCTACCAGTGAGGACTTGCTGGACACTAAGCAGGCATTGTTTAAACACTTCCCCTGCAGCTCCACTGGGATGCTTCAATCTGTCTTGCTAAAGAGAAAGAAGAGATTAATCATTCTTGTTTTGTGTTTTTTATTCTGAATGCTTGATTCTGACAGTGAAAGCAATTTGTGGGCCTCAGCTGTGATGCAGACACTTTCCTCCTGTTGTTTGAGTCATACCCACCTTATTTTATCCAAGTTTTTCGAAATAACTCCCTGAAAGGTCAATCTTAGTTTAGTAATTGGGATTTGGGGGGTTTGGTAGGAACACTCTAGTTCCAAATCATTAACCTGGACATGTTATTCAAGGAAGGAAAAATCCCTCCCCTTTTTCTCTGAATGCCAGAGTGAAGGTGACACTGTCTGCTCACCTGTTTGCCTCTCTGGAGAGGTGAGCAATGAGCAGAACGTGCCTGAATTCCTCCTGCACAGGAGAGCTGAGCTGGGGGGAATAATTGACCGCAGATACAGACTGACAATAAATTAGCACACCCCCAAGAGTCTGGAAGGAACAGAGGAGGAGCAGTGAGTCATTCCTGAGTCATAGAGCCTCCCTGGATTTATCCTGGGATGAGGTACTGCACGCACCACTCCTTGATCTGGTCTGCCTCGAAAGGACAACCCTGAAAATAATTGTGGAAAAATAAATGCTAGCAGCAATCATTCCTTGGCACCAGCAGGCTTTATTATGTTTTGTAAGAGCCTCCCTGTATCAGGGCAGTGTTTTGATAAGAAATGGTGGAAAAGATGCAGAGCAGGTTGGTTTGGCTGCTCAGGCAGGCTGCAGTCAGGGGCTGTCCCATCAGCCCTCTCAGCCCTTGGCAGGAGCTGTGGGGGCTCTTTGGGGAGGGTTTTGGGGATCAGTCAGAAATCCCTGCTTTGTTCAACAGGCGACACTTACTGTGCTTTTTTTTCTCTCCTCTTTGCTGTAAAGGTTGTGCCAGCTGGGAGTTTTTTTCCCTGCTCAGCGCTGTTTGATGCCTGAGGGCCCAGGGATGTCCCAGCCCTGGTGTGCTCAGCTCCCATTCCTGAGGGCAGAGGGATGGAGGAGACCTCTGGCACAAACAAAACGTCCTGCAATCAAAACCAGCTGGGTTTTGCACTGGGTGGGAACCACCACTGGGGAATACCAATTGTACCAGGAGCTTTCCCAGTCCAGCAAATCTCACAGAAGGGATTTGTGCCCATCCTGAATTCCTTGTTGCAGGAGCAGAGGTATGTGGAAAGCCCTGCAATCTCCTCTGCCTGGGGCTCCCCTGTGCTCCAGTGTGGCTCTGCTTCCACTCTGATATTCCAAGGATGGCACTCATTAGAGTTTTCAGTGAGCTGATAAAATTCCCTGTCTGGCAAGGAGCTCTCAGCTGTGCCAGATAAAAATTGTGTTTTCTGCTTGGTTTGCAGCTGGAGGGGCCCAAGCAGAGCCAGCACAGGATAAACTCCAGGAATGCAGGGAGGAGGAGGAACAGTTCCTCCCCCAGTAAGGATCTATCAGATCAGGTTGCTCCATCTCTGTAACTTCACCCTGAACCTCCCACCTTGTTCCAAATTTGAATAGACAACAGGTTAATTACAACTGAACAGGCTTTCAAACTCAGGGAGGGACCAGCAAGTTAAACAACCCCAGAAACTCAGCTGGGGGTGCAAATGGACCAGGAGAGCTCTGATTTTTCTCCTTGTCTAAGAGACCTCTTTGGGTTTATTAGATCTCTTTCCTTGTGAAAGTTTTATGAATCTTAAGTACATTTAATGGACCTCTCTTGGCAGGGGTCTGTCTTAGTAACAGTTCTGATTTAAAGGTGATGAATGTCCACTGTAAAAATTCATTTTCCTTCTTCCTCTCGATTGAGAGAGGTATTTATAAGACCCAGAAGATGAAGCCTTCAGAACTAAGTATCATAAGCTTTAAAAATGTTTGTAAAAAAATAAATTTCCCTATTCCTATTTCTTTTGCACACACCAAGAACGGTAAAAATTAAGAGATTTGGGTTAAAGATTAGTGCTGAGTTTAAGATTTAATTAATTAACTGTGGTAGACACTGTGCTGAAACATTCAGCATCACCAGTGGTGAATATACCTGGAGAAAAAAAGCCAAATTCATTGGAAATATCATTGCACAAGAAGAAGCATTTATTTCTGTGACTTTTCTATCAGGTGGAGTTCATGACCAATTCTTTCTTTCTGCTGCATGAGTAGCAGTTCTCATGGAATCATGGAATGGTTTGGGATGGAACTGACCTTAAAGCCCACCCAGTGCCACCCCTGCCATGGCAGGGACACCTCCCACTGTCCCAGGCTGCTCCAGCCCCAGTGTCCAACCTGGCCTTGGACATTCCAGGGATCCAGGGGCAGCCTCAGCTGCTCTGGGCACCCTGTGCTAGGGTCTCAGTAAATAAACAATTTAAAGAAAACAGAATTCCCCATGAAAATCTCCTTAAGATCAGGAAAAGAGCAGCTCCCAAGTGGCAAGACAATGGGCTGTCAGTGAATTCTCCCAGCCCCTGGGTTCTGTGATGCTGAGGCCCAACATTCCAAAATATCTCCATTCTCATTTTGCCTCGGAGAATTTGACAACTCCAAAAAATCACCCAAAAGCTGCACGAGGGAGGTGCATTGAACTTGGATTGCTCCTGTGCCTAACCTGGCAGAGGGAGCAGCACCTGAGCGACCTGCTGGGGCCAATCCATGTCCTGGAATGCCGGGAGCTGCCAGCCCTGCTCTCCTCTGGCAGTGTCCCAGCACCAGCCGTGCCCGGCAAAGGAAGAGCAGGCAGGAATTCGCAGCATTCCCGCTCGGATTAATCCCGGAGGTCCCGCTGCGCCTCATTGAGCTGGGCTGGGAGTCGGAGCTCTGCTGGGGAGGGAGAGCTGCTGATTCCTCTGAGCTGCTGGGGAGAAGTGACACAGAGAGCAAAGAAGGGTCGGGGTACAGAGCCCCTCAGCTCAGTCCCATTGCTGCCCTGCCCCTGATGCCTCAGGTTTTGGCTTTTCTATTTTCCCATTCTGAGCTGCTTCAGTGTGTGGGTCTGGGCTTCACATCAGGGGATGCTGAGCTCTCTGCACAGAGCAGGGACACAAAACAATTCCTGCTCCAGCTGGGCACCAAGGACAAATGACCCAAATCTCAGGCCCAGGAGCACAAACAGCGTGGGCTGGAGAGAGAAAAACAAGCAGGATGGGAGTGCCTGGGCTAAAGCTGGAATGGGACAATGAACTGCAAGGTGCAAATGGAGCAGAGCTGATCCCAGTGAGAGCCCCCGGGAGCGCTCGTGCATTTTGGGACCATTTTGGTTCCTCTTGGCTGCAGCCCTGGCTGGGCTCTGGTGCTGCCCAAGGTGGATCCATGGAGGAGATCCTTTGAATGAATCCCTGCTTTATTCTTTATCTCCATCTAGCCTCTGTTCTGGGTCAGCCTTCTCAGGGCATCACTCCTTCTCCCAGGTGGGCTCTGGAGAAACAGGGAAATTCCAGGCCCCGTGGCTGCTCCAACCCCTCAGCAGCTGCCCCAAACCCTCCTCCCCAGCTCCCTCCTCTCCAGGCTGGACAATAATTAAATATCAAATTATAGCACTCTTTTTAAAATGAGAGCAAATGTAGGAGTGGTGGGAAAGCTCTGGAGGTGTTAAACTTCCCAGAAACTCATCCCAGACTTGGAAAGTCACTCAGGAATCTGATTAACCAGGTACCTCGGTACTCTGTGCAAATGTGCATGGAAATTCTAATTATTCAAGGCCAGGTTGGAATCAGCTTGGAGCAACCTGGTCTATGGAAGGGGCTTCTGCCCTTGGAACTGGATGAGCTTTAAGGTCCCTTCCAATCCAAACCATTCCAGGATTCTATTCCATGATTCTGTGAGGATTTTAATCCTGAAATCTAGTGGAGTGACTCTGAGAATATTTACACAATACATCCATAAGTATAAATGCAATAAACAGAGCAAATAGCATCTGGCATCTGGATTATTTGGCCAATTATAAATACGAAGAACAATTCTGAATTTTGCACTGAAAAAATTCACAGCAGACACATTTTGATCATACTGTAGCAAGGAAATAAATGAAAATTAATAATTTTAAACACTGTTATAATTGAAATTTATGTACAGACACTGTGTAATCCACCTGCATCATTTCCTCTTTTTTAACATATTGGTATTTGTAGATTCAGATTAAATAGATTCAATAATAGATTAAATAAATTTAGATTCAATAGATTTAGATTAAATAGATTTAGATTAAATAATGTTTTTCACTATTTCTTTTACCTTTATGTTTCTCCTGAGTTCTGAAGAATCAAAAAACTGCTGCACTTCTACAAGAAGAATTCCTGCTGCAATAGCCATTCCTGCAGTTCATAATTACTCTGGCATTAATGAAGCTGTTAATTACACCACTGCTCTTCTGCTGAGACTAGAAGATAATGCTCAGATACTAAAAATGAAAATTTTGGTTATATTTTCAAAGTTTAAAATGTTACAGCTGGAAATCTCTTGGAAGTTTTTGTGGAAAAGTTCCCTCTGCTAACTGCTAATCCCACTGTGGTTTCTGGAATTTCTGTAGCATCATCTCTGTGAATATTCCAAAGTTCCCTGTTTGTTGCCTGGGTGATCAAGACTGGATTTACTGGGGGGGCAAAGAGAGCTGCACATCCAAAGTGCCAGTTCCATGTGCCACAGGAAGCTCTCAGTGACACCTGCCAGCAGGAGAACTGTTTCTCCATCCCTTTTTCCCATCCTATGGATGTGTTCTGCCTTACTCACAGAAATTCCTCATCCAGCATCTACACCAGGACAAGGTAATCAAGTGATGGGCCAGGTCTGGAACCAGTGAATTTCCACATCCAGCTCCTGCTCTCACAGTCCTGATTTTACTGGATTAAAGTCACTTGCCAGCACACTGAAATTTCCTTCCATTTCTTTCCAGTTATCCAGAACAGCTCCTTAGAAGTATTGCTGTGCTTCCTATTTGAAAGCCTGTGTTCATTTTTTTTTTTTTTTCTTCATTTCTAACAATACCAGCTAAAAATGTCTCCATCAGAATGGATAACCCACTGCTAGGGGGTTTTGTCACCTGAAATGATTCAGTTGTGGCCATCAAGGCTGAATGCTGGAAAAAGGCTCTGGTCAAAAAAAAAACAGGGGAAATTTGAAGCCTCTTTTATGCACCAACAAGGCTGAGAGCTGCAATAGTGAGCCCAGCTCAGAAAGATTTTGAATCAAAGGATTTCTCCTGTGCATTAGGGGCTCCAAGGAGGCCTTTCCCTTGAGAATCCCACCCCTCCCTCTCTAGCCCAGCTGAAGAGCTCCCTGCTGAGCAAATGTTTCTCACACAAAGCTCAGTTAAACCAGGGAGAAGATGATCCAAGTGTCCTGGAGAGGAGAGGTGACCCACAGGGGGCTGGAGAAATCAGATCCTCCCACCAAACCTTTAAAGTGCACCTTAACACTTCACAAGGTGCTCTACCTCTGATTTTAATTTTTCTCTCTTTTTCTGGCATCATTAATTGTTCACTGGTTCATACCACAGACATAATTTTTAGTGCACCAAACTTATATGTTACCAAAACCTAAAATTATTACTCATATATCAAGGGAGTGCAGGCAAACCAAGAGTAAAACAATTCCAGTCTGAAGAGGCAACAGAGTTGTCACAAAAATCTAACAACTACTAATTTTTAATCATGATTCCATTTGAGCCATAAATATTCACATAGGGGTTACCAGCAGGAGTAAAATAAGCTAATTGATGTGTAAATCTATGGATTCTTAGAGGCTGGGGGGGTTCTAGCCCTGATCTTTGCCAAAGGCTGAGACGCTGTAGTGATTTTTTGGAACCCCATTTTTGTTCTGTCCCTGCAAAGTGTGAATTCACATGGTACCAATTACTGGATCTTGGACAAAACAAGTAGCAGTGAGAAGAAACCCCTGTGGTTTTTATGAGAATAGTAAGTAGAAGTCAAGAAAACATTTCATGCCAAGTGGATCAGGAAAGCAGGAATTGGAGGAGGATTTTCTGGTATCACTGCAGCATCTTGTCTGTGATTTTCTATGTATTGTTCCTTAATGTTCAGTTTTATTGCTGAAACTTTGCGCCATAACTCATGGTAGAGATATTTTACAAATCATGGCAAATTTCATGGAGTTCAAAGCTCAGAAATGAGGTTTTTGTCTTTAAAAATGTGCTCCATGATTTCAAAACTATCCAGCTTTGCTGAGGACTTCGCTGACACAGAGTGGGGCTGCTGGCTAATGGGGTGCCCCAGCATCCACAAGGAGGGTAAGACTCTTCAAGCAGTCTTATTTATTCACCAGGATCCTGGAAAAGTGCAGGAGAGAGGATAGAAAACTACTTGCAGGGCATTTTTTCCTGATTTTGGTACTGTATCGCTCTGGCCTCTTTCTGTGGTGAGCAAATCACAGTAAATGGTATTTTTATCCTTTTATATATTACATGCTTGCAAAAATTGCTGACAGAAACTGCCAACAGGCTGCTTTAATCACTATAATGCTGCTTCACTGGCAAAAAAAAAAAAAAAAAAAAAAGCCTTTTTGCTTTAACCCAGACCATCTGCTTTGGGGGCTTTTAATGATGCAACCACGCTGGCATTTACAGAATGAGAACTTCTCTGCTGTGACCTCAGAGTGGGGGATAAGCTCTAAGGGGACGGGAAGGAAGGAGGGGGGTGTTAAACTGCTCTGAAGGAGACAAGAGGTGCATGAGGAAGGTGCTGAGCTGCAGATTTGGGACACATCTAACCTCAATTCTTCTTTCAAGTAACATTTTCCTGAAAACAAACACGTCACATCCCCCCAAAGGTGCTGTGAGTAACAGCAGCTCCTACAGCATCGATAGGATATTTACTCAGTGATTCACCCCCTTCCTCCAGTGTTTATCTGCCTGCCCTGACCACATCCAGTCACCAATTACTAGCTGGGAATGGCCTTACAAACCCATGGGCAAGGCACTCCAAACACTCGGGCACAGGCTGAGGCTTTGGTGTCAGCGCTCGGTGCCAGGGCTTTGCACAGGGGAATAAATCCATCAGCACTTTCCTGGAGTTTGCAACTGAATCTGCATCTCCTCTCACCCACAAAGAGCTTTTGGATTACCTCAGAACACTCTTGGTTAGGCCTTTGAAACAGGAAGGAGATCTTCACACAGTTGTTGCATTTCAAGCTGTACAAGAGCAGCCGCTCAGAGGTTTCACACACCTGTGCAGGTAAAACCAACAGGTTTTGGCCCATGAAAGTTATTTTTCTTCTGATTTGGGTATCATCACCAGTTACCTGCATTCTCAGAGTAAAGTTCTGTTCTTTTCAGTTCTTACCAGTGCAATTTAGGACAGACTGGCCCTGCAACAGGGAATTGTACACCCTGTTAATTACGTACACACTGTTAGTTGTGTACACATTATTAATTACGCCTTAATCAGAAGATAATTCTGTTCCTCCAAGATAATTCTTCCCTTTTTGCTCTATGCATTTTTTTGCAGGAGTAAGGCAAACCAGAACCTCACATTTCTCTGTGATGGATGCAAGAGGACACATTCTGTGTCTTCTCCAAGTCAGCTGGGATTCCACAATTGGAGTTATTACGGGATTTTCCTTGGGATTGTCAACTCTTTGTGGCAGCAGGCTGAGAAGCAGGGAAGGCTAAACTGGAGTTAAAAATACTGTGATACTGGTAAATGATGTGGAAAATAGTTGTGGTTAAGGGTTTGATGCTAATACACAGTTTTTTAGAGGTGTTGTAATACAGCTGCTGTCTCATACAGCTGTGATGAACAAATGTGCACAAAACTTCCATGACTCAATGGATCACCCTCATCTTTTGGCACAGTTCGGGAAGACATCCCTGGATCTCTGTCTGGGGATTCATAAAATCTCAAACTACCCAAAAGAAGAAGTGGAGTAGTATGGGAGCATCTGATAAAACCCTCAGTGGGAATGGCATTTACTTATTGAGGGTCAGGCTCCCAACTTCTCCTGTATCTTCCAACTACTTCATTTAACTCCTTGTGTTCTCTTGGATCTTCCAGCAATTAAAATAAATAATTTTTAAAATATTTCTTATCAAATCCAGACTCTCCCTCAGCACACCTGCCCAGGCTTAGCTCTTCCTTTGGGGTAGATGCAAACAAGTGAGATTCTCACACACATCAAGATAGAATTACTTTCTTATCAAATTTGGTTTGAGTCAAATCTATTTTAGAATGATGTAAGTCCTGAAAAAACGCTGCAGGACTGTCCAAGTCTGCTAGCACTTCTAAGTAAACAAAAAACCCCTGCTTTAATTTAGCCCAATTTCCAGGCCACCATGGTCAGAACCCAACTAAAAGCTCTTTGGGCACTAAAAAACAAAATCTAAATATGAAACAGAAGCTCCACAAGGAGGAGGGCTCTGTGGGAACCCTCCTGCCTTTGGTCTGACAATCCAAAAAGTGTGTTCTGGTTTCCCCCAGCATCCGGTGCACTCCAGCAAAGTTTCTAAGTTTAAGCTTCACTCAAAGCTTCAGTGTTCCTTAAATGGCACAGCTCAGCTTGGCTGGCAGAGCTGCAGCTCATGGTAAAGGAAGCCACCACCACATGAACGTTTTCCCTAAATGCTGCTCTATATATTCTCAATGCTCAGCTCAGGAGTTGCTAAAATAAGCTCCTAAAATAACAACTTCAAACACTTCACAAGGCTGCAGCCTCTCACAGGGGCTGGGTTTTCTTACCTCAGGGTGCCTTAAACAAAGGATGCTCCATGCCATGACAGGAGAGGAAGGCTGAGCCCAGCTGGAGGACGAACATAAGTCAATTAGGATCCGTTGGCTCTTAATTAGAGGATTTGTTATTTATCCCAGGCTGCCTCCCAGTACAAACTGGTGGCTGACGCCTTCTCTCTGGAATAAACAGGCACTCAGAAATGTGGGGGCTGTTTCTTACTCCTTTAATCTGAGCAAACAGCATTTAACTTTCATGAGGAATGAAATTAAGTTACTCTTTTAAGCCTGAGTGAAAAACCCTTCTCCTACTTACAGCAAATTCTGCCTGTGACCACTGATTCTATCTACTGGAAAACCTGTAAAATAATAAAGAATCAGTGAATCATTTAGGCTGGAAAAGAGCTTTGAGGTCATCAAGCCCAACTGTTAAACCAGCACTGCCAAAGCCATCACCAATATAAGCCAAGAAATTAACAGCAAATGGTATTTATAGAAAATCTGCTCATTAAAATCACGTATAATGAAATTGCTATGCAACACCAGTGTTTCAGAAATAATGTCTCCTATGGAAGCCTAACAACTATGGAAAATGAAATAAGCATGAAAATATAATTGGACAAGAGTCACTGATATATTCACAGAACAGAGAACTCAAAAATCTTATGAATCCAGGGAAATTATATGTGGGTCAAGTTTAAAAGGAGCCCAGAAACACCAGGGAGCCCAAATCTCTCTTCAAACACATATCCAAGTGTTTGCATCTGCAATTCCTCCTCCAGAAAGCTGAGCAGCACCACCAAGTCTCTGAAATTCAGACTTCTTCAAATGTATTCTGCTTTACATGGATTTCTGTCACCACTTCTTCCTTCCCCATTATCACCTGCACCACAGAGAGCACAAGAATTCACATGATATCCCACAGGAAATGCAAAAGATCTCTGTAAAGCTGCACAGTGACTCTGTCTCCTCTTCAGCTCTTCACAAGTTTCTCAAAGTGTTGGGAGAAAAGAGCCCTGGCTACACCAGGGAAGGAGCGAGCATCAGCTGTCCCCAAAAATGCCCCAAAGCAGCCTGAATGGTGCAACAGCTGCTGAATTCATGCACGGGAACCTCTTGTGGGTGTATCAGACCCCATAACAAGTCTGGATCAGTGGTTTTGTTAAATGTCATTGTTCAGTGCAGAGGAGGCCCCGGGGCTGCTGCAGGGCTGGAGCCAGGCTGGGAGAGCTGGGGGTGCTCACCTGGAGAGGAGAAGGATCCAGGGAGAGCTCAGAGCCCCTGGCAGGGCCTGAAGGGGCTCCAGGAGAGCTGCAGAGGGACTGGGGACAAGGCAGGGAGGGACAGGACACAGGGAATGACTCCCAGTGCCAGAGGGCAGGGCTGGATGGGACATTGGGAATTGGGAATTGTTCCCTGGGAGGGTGGGGAGGGGCTGGCAGTGGTGACTCTGCAGTGTCTGTGCTGCCCTTGAGTGCTACCTTTGATCTGGCAGAGCACCTCTGCCCGCTGCTCCCGGGGCTCTCCCTGGTCCAGCACTTCTCCCTGTCACAGGGTTTGGGACAGCCACAGGGACTCAGGCACCTCCCCTGGGACAGCTGAAGCCGCCCAGGGCAGCGGCACCACCTCCCACAGCTCCACCTGAACTCAGCTTCTACAAGGGAGCACAGTACTGAAAAGTGCCCTGTCTGCTAGAAGTGTAAAAGGACAGCAAATATTATTTTAAATTATTATATCTCGGGAAATTTTAATTATTACCCTCAAGATTTTTTTAATAACATATATAACGTATTTGCCTACGAATTCCAGCCCATGCTGGATACTTTCACTCACGAACATATTAGTCATCCCTTAATTATTGCTACCCAGCCTTATTAATATGTATACTACGGATAAAGAGCACGCTGGCAGGGATGCATTTTAATGAAGGCACTGAAAGGCAACACACAGTAATTTCTAGAAGGTTGTGCCATGGTTGACAAAAGCAAACCAAAGCAGCCCAGGGATGGGATGAGGCGTGGAAGGAGAAAAACCAAATTCGTTTTAATATTCTAACGATAAACTTAATTTCAGAGAGGACACCTGGGGCACAGGACACACAAGGAAGGGGACACCCAGGGCACAGGACACTCGGGGCATGGGATGGCAGGGACAAAGGATGCACATGGCATAAGACACTCGGGGCACAGGACACAGAGGGCACGGGACACAAGGGACAGAGGACACACATGGCACGGGGCACAGGACACAGAGGGCACAGGACACCGGGGACAGAGGGCACACATGGCACGGGGCACAGGACACAGAGGGCACGGGACACAAGGGACAGAGGACACACATGGCACGGGGCACAGGACACTGAGGGCACAGGACACCGGGGACAGAGGACACACATGGCACGGGGCACAGGACACAGAGGGCATGGGACACCGGGGACAGAGGACACACATGGCACGGGGCACAGGACACTGAGGGCACAGGACACCGGGGGCGGGCCGCCTTGCGGAGCCGCCCCGAGAGGCGGGCGGGGACCGGACGGGGTAAGGAAGGGGCGGTGGCGGCAGGGTCCGGCCGGGCCGAGGCGGGCACGGGGCGGGCGGGGAGCGGGGCTAGCGGGGGCCGGGGAGCTCCGGCGGAGAGGCCGCGGCCCCGCGCTCCCTACCCGGCCCGGGCCACCCCGGTCCCGGCCCCGCCGCGCTCCGCAGGCCCGGCTGGGCCCGCCCGGCCCGGCTCGGCTCGGCTCGGAGCGGGGCTGTCCCCTCGCGGCCGCCGTGGCACGGCAGGGACCGGGGGTGTCCCCTCAGGAACCCCGCAGGAACAGGGGGTGTCCCCTCAGGAACCCCGGGGAACAGGGGTGTCCCCTCACGAACCTCGCGGGAACCGGGGTGTCCCCTCATGGCCCCCGCAGGAACAGGGGTGTCCCCTCACGGATCCCGCAGGAACACCGGTGTCTCCTTCAGGAACCCCGCAGGAACAGGGGTGTCCCCTCACGGATCCCGCAGGAACACCGGTGTCTCCTTCAGGAACCCCGCAGGAACAGGGGTGTCCCCTCACGGATCCCGCAGGAACACCGGTGTCTCCTTCAGGAACCCCGCAGGAACAGGGGTGTCCCCTCACGGCTCCCGCAGGAACCGGCGGTGTCCCCTCAAGGATCCCGCAGGAACACCGGTGTCTCCTTCAGGAACCCCGCAGGAACAGGGGTGTCCCCTCACGAACCTCGCGGGAACAAGGGTGTCCCCTCACGGCTCCCGCAGGAACCGGGGGTGTCCCCTCACGGATCCCGCAGGAACAGGAGTGTCCCCTCACAGATCCCACAGGAACTGGGGTGTCCCCTCACGGATCCCGCAGGAACCGGGGGTGTCCCCTCACAGCTCCCGCAGGAACTGGGGTGTCCCCTCACGGATCCCGCAGGAACCGGGGGTGTCCCCTCACGGCTCCCGCAGGAACCGGGGGTGTCCCCTCACGAACCTCGCGGGAACCGGGGTGTCCCCTCACGGATCCCGCAGGATCCCTCACGGTCCCCTCACGACCGGCTGGAGTAAAAGTCGCTCCTCACGACCCCCGTATCAAAGCGGGAACCAGTGGTGTCGCCTCACGACCCCTGCGGGAAGACGGGAGTCGGGAATGTCGCCTCTCCACCCGCGATGCAGGGCTGGAGTCAGGGCGTCCCCTCATGTCCCCTGCGAGAACAAGGGTGTCCCCTCACGGCCCCCGCGGCAGGCCAGGCACCGGCGGTGTCCCCTCACGGCAGAATGGAGTCAGGGTGTCCCCTCATGACCCGCGCTGCCACTCAGCCGAGGGAACCCGCTCTGTAATTCCTGTCGCTCGTTGTCCCTCAGCTCTCGGGGCGATGTGGAGCCCGGCCCCGCTGTGCGCCCTGGGCCGGCGGCGCCCCGGCCCCTCCGCGCCGCTGCAGCCCCTGACCCGCCTGCTCCAGAGGGAATATCGGCAGAAAACCCCGACCCGCCTGCTCCAGAGGGAATATGAGGCGAAAACCCCTTTCTGCCTGCTCCAGAAGGAATATCGGCAGAAAACCCCGACCCGCCTGCTCCAGAGGGAATATGAGGCGAAAACCCCGACCCGCCTGCTCCAGAGGGAATATGAGGTGAAAACCCCTTTCTGCCTGCTCCAGAAGGAATATGAGGCAAAAACCGCTTTCTGCCTGCTCCAGAGGGAATATGAGGCGAAAACCCCGACCCGCCTGCTCCAGAGGGAATATGAGGTGAAAACCCCTTTCTGCCTGCTCCAGAGGGAATATGAGGCAAAAACCGCTTTCTGCCTGCTCCAGAGGGAATATCGAGAGCCGACGCTGCCGGGGCAGGGCTGGGGAAGGATACAGCACCTGCCTCCCCGCCGGTTTTTAAGTAAAAAACCCAAATCCAAGCGCCATCCCAAAACATTCCCGGTTCTAGATGGACATGTCCCAGCCGTGTACCGACACGTGTTCGAAGAGAATTTAAGGAACAGCGAGGCTGTGATTAAAAGGTAATAAAGCGGTTTCGTGGGGTTTTTAGAGCATTGCTATTTGTGACATGGTGTAAGAGTCACTTATGGGCACTTTAGGGACTTTTAACATGGGACAATATTTGCCCCATGGAGCAATGCAGCTGCCCAGTCCCTGGAAGTGTCCAAGGCCAGGTTAGACGGGGTTTGGAGCAGCCTGGTGTCCCTGCCCGTGGCAGTGGGTGGCACTGGATGAGCTTTGAGGTCCCTTCCAACACAAACCAGTCCGTGAAATGTTGACTGAAACACCCAAATCGAGGTGCAAACTATTTTAAAGCAGTGCCATGTGTTGTTTTGCATATATTGCCAAGAAATACTTTTTCCAGACCTACGTAACGTTTGTTTCGTGTTGCATTTCGAATGCAAAGACGTAAATGGTGACTCGCACACTCCTGATGGAGTAGGGGATGGGTGCTGCAGTCCCGTCATCATTTACAGATAAAACGACAAAATGTGTTTTATGTGTTTGTCCCGAAAGATCAGACGGCACAATTGCAAAGGCCTTTGTTCAGGGGAGTGATCCACGAGCTGGAAGCAAAGCTTTGGAAAACACACTGTGCCCTCCTGTGGTGGCATCGAGGACATGATTAAAATCCTTTTCCTCCGAAGTTTTTCCAGCCTCCAGAGTGTGCAGGGAGCCGCACTCAGATCACAGAGTCACACCCAAAGGGCTGTGTGAGTCTTTGTGTCAAAAAACATTTACAGTTAAAGGTGATGCACCGGGGGAGAAAAATGTCTGAAATAAAGGAAGAACTTGGTTTATTTAAGACCAAAGTTGAGACACCGTGTTTGTTTACAGTTTACTCAGTTTTTTACCTATACTTGGTGTTGCCCTGACAATACCATTGGGTAATCACCTCCTCCTTGTGACACTGCAGTGTTCCCTGCTTTTAGTATATCTTCCAGATTTAATAATTTATTCCACTTCACAGTTACTGATTTTTGTCAGATAAACTTGACAGAGGAAGCTCTTGGCTGGATTATTCCTTAGAGTAGACGAAACATGGAGGTTCATCCTGAATTAGGACAGGCACATTATGATAGCCTCATTATTATATATTATATTATTGGCTTTATTAAACAGTTTTTGGCTAACTAAAGTGAAATTATTGCTTTAAATAACAGACCTTTGCTTTTTATTACACCTTGGAAAAACAATAATCTGAAAATGTGAATTTATCTTAATTTTCATGCCATTTGTGTGAAAACTGCAATATATTTAAGCTCAATCTGCTAAAGGGTAACTTGTAAGGAAAATGGTTTGGGTCAGGAGGGCTCTCAAAGCCCATCCAGTGCCACCCCTGCCATGGCAGGGACACCTCCCACTGTCCCAGGCTGCTCCAGCCTGGCCTTGGGCACTGCAGGGATCCAGGGGCAGCCACAGCTGCTCTGGGAATTCCATCCCAGCCCCTGCCCACCCTCCCAGGGAACAATTCCCAATTCCCAATGTCCCATCCATCCCTGCCCTCTGGCACTGGGAGCCATTCCCTGTGTCCTGTCCCTCCCTGCCTTGTCCCCAGTCCCTCTGCAGCTCTCCTGGAGCCCCTTCAGGCCCTGCCAGGGGCTCTGAGCTCTCCCTGGATCCTTCTCCTCTCCAGGTGAGCACCCCCAGCTCTCCCTGGATCCTTCTCCTCTCCAGGTGAGCACCCCCAGCTCTCCCTGGATCCTTCTCCTCTCCAGGTGAGCACCCCCAGCTCTCCCTGGATCCTTCTCCTCTCCAGGTGAGCACCCCCAGCTCTCCCTGGATCCTTCTCCTCTCCAGGGGAGCACCCCCAGCTCTCCCAGCCTGGCTCCAGAGGGGCTCCAGCCCTGCAGCAGCCCCGGGGCCTCCTCTGGACAGGGCAGGGTGAGCTTCTCATCCACCAACACCCCAAATCCTCCCAGGGCTCCTCTCCATCCCTTCTCCCACAGCCCGTGTTTGTCCCTGGGATTTTCCCGGCCCAAGGCAGGACCTGCCCTTGGCCGTGTTGGACTCGTGAGGTTCCTCCAGCCCCACCTCTCCCCCTGTCCGTGTCCCTCCGGAATCCACCCCTCCCCTCCAGCGTGTGACCGCACCCCACAGCTTTGTTCCCATCGACTTTGGGATTTTTTTTTTTTCCCCATCAGGTACTCGGAATTGCTGGAGAGGGTGAAGAAAGGAGGGGGAGAACACGCCATCCTGCGGCACACGCAGCGCAACAAGAAGGTGTTCGTGCGGGAGCGCCTGAGGCTGCTGCTGGACGGTGCGGATTTCCTGGAGCTGTCCCCGCTGGCAGGGCTGGACATGCCCTACGGGGATGTCCCTGCTGCCGGCTGCCTCACGGGTACTGGGATGCTGGGGGCACTGGGAAAGGGAAACGGGGGGGGAAAGGATGCGTGGAATAAAGTTTATGGGGTATTTTAGTAGCTGAAGTGCTTTCCTAGGAAAAGTTAACGCTGGTTTTATCAAGTTCTTATTCCCAAAAGGGAAGAGTTCAGCCACTTCTGTATTACTATAATGGGAGAAACTTTTGAAAAAAATGGTTTTTCATTTCTTCTAGATTTAGTAATTCTACTTACCACTTACTAATTTTTGTCTCAAAAAAATGTGTCAAATCAGCTGTTGCCTCCTAACGGAGAGAGGACAAAGTTACTGTGAGAAACAGGAGCTGTGACATACATTTTGAAGTGCTTTTCAAATCACAGACAATTGCATTTTCTTTGCAGACATTGTCTCTTTAAACTGGAACAGTTTAAACTGGGACAGCTCTTCAAAATGAAATTTCATTGAAATTCAATGAAATTCAATTTCATTCACTATCAGCGAAATTGCATTTAGAAGAGTGGTTCCAGTTTAAAAAGTAAGCAGAAGAACGGTAGGAAAACCCTTTTTTCATCACAGATTGTTATATTTTTCAGTTTTACAGGGGTAATTTTTAATTGCCTTCCTTTTTATCTCAAGGGTTGGGAGTCACAGTGTATTTTTTCTGTTACATTGTCAACAGATGTAAGTAAATTTATTTGAGGTTCTTCTGTCATTTACATTAATTTTTTAAATACTGTAATTCCAGAGAAGAGTGTAGATTTCTTCCTTGTGTGGTATTTTCACGTTAATTTGGACCTTCTTGATGTAGCATTACTGAGAAAAACTCCTGAAAAAGTTTAAAAGTTTTCCCCCCTTGCTTTGCCTGTTGCTTTAGAGAGTCCTGATAAATATGTGTGGTACTGCTTGCAGGAATTGGCAGAATCTGTGGGGTCTGGTGTGTCTTCATTGCAAGTGATGCCACTGTGAAAGGAGGAACCATCTACCCAATTGGAGTGAAAAAGCAATTGAGAGCCCAGGAAATTGCCATGGAGAACAGGCTGCTCTCTGTGCACCTGGTGGACAGTGGGGGAGCCTTCCTGCCCCTGCAGGTACTGCTGGCACTCTGCAGAGCAGAAAATATCAGTATTTATTTCATCACCTGGGCTAGTCCTGCACCTCCCACCTGATCAGAGGCTGGAAACTCCAGTGAGTGTGCTGAACTGCTTTTGTGTCTGATAAATGAGTACATAGTGGGAGGTGTCTATTTTCACTCCAGAATCTCTAGAGTGTTTGTATTTTATTGTCCTGTTTGTGCCAGTGGTGCACTAAGCTCTGTGGGCCTTTAAAAATTGAGTTTTTTCAATTCTGACTGCAAAATAGGAATTTGAACAAGTTCTTTGGTGAAATACAGAAATCATTCTGTCATAGAGACAGTAGGTGTTCTCTATCCACACTGAGGGAAAGCACACAGGAAAAGTTACCTGGAATTTTAAAGTTATTTAAAGATATCAAACTTTAAAAGTTACCTGGAAGTTTACGTGGAATTGTATCCAAAACTAAGTAAAAAAAGGAAACCACTGAAGGCATTTCACAGATGAAATAGAGCTACCACCCTTCCCTTCTCCACATTTGCAGTCAGTTTGTGTAGAATATATTGATTTCAGAAAAAAATCACAAAACTTAACCTGTTTCAGATTAAGTTTTCAAAGCAAATGGGTATTTTTGGGGGATTTAACTATGTATGAAGGAACATAATGAATGCTGTTAATGAAAGGTTCAGGAGTGATTATTAATAGGGACATTTCCAGGGTTGGTTTTGGTGTGTTTGGGAATGAAGGGAGGGAAGAGGAAGCATCAACTTCCATAGTTAACATTAAAAATCTCTTTCTCTTTTCCCTCAGTCAGAGCTGTTTCCTGACAAGCTGCACGGTGGCAGGATTTTCTACAACGAGGCAATCATGTCTGCCATGGGAATCCCTCAGGTACAGAGGCATGGGGAGTGCACGGGGGTGTAGGAGAGGTGTAAATGTGTAGTAAATTTTGTTCTGTCTCTGGTTTCTTCCCCAAGCTGTGATTTAGCACTTCCTGCATTTCTGAAACAACTTTGGCCTTGGCTTTGCCTTTCCTGTCCCCTCTCCAGCACTGCTGTGTCTGTGTCCCCTCAGGTGGCCGTGGTGTGTGGCTCCTGTGTGGCTGGAGGTGCCTACGTGCCCACCATGGCTGAGGAATCCGTGATCATTGATAAAATTGGGACGCTGTTCCTTGCTGGGCCACCCCTGGTGAAAGCTGCCACGGGAGAAGATGTCTCTCCTGAGGACCTTGGAGGAGCCAGGCTTCACTCACAGTATGTGGAGTATTCTCAAAACCAGGGAATTCAGCATGCTCAGCCTGAAAGGAATGTGGCATTGGCATTTCAGAGCAGGGCTAGGAGTGGAACCTGTGGTTACACTGGCTTGCCTTCTCAGGTTCAGGGGTTTGGGTTAAATCAGCCAAATGGAAGTAAAATGAAATTATTGATGGGGTGAAGCAGGGACTGGACAGGTTGGATTTGGATCTCTATTGTTCCACATACTTCTTGAACAACTTCAGGCAAGTAATTTCCTCTGTGCCTCACAGGGAGCAGCTACAGAGGAGGGATGCTATCTCCTCTTTTCCAAGTGTTTTCCAGAATACACATATTTAACCCAGTTATGCTACATGGAATACATTCCTGTCTTCGTATCTTGGCTGCAACCACTTATTTTGAAATAACTCCTGAAGTTTGCTTTCCTCTTTTCCCTTTTTGATACTGTCTGCAACAACAGCATCACAAAAATAAATGCCAAGGTGTTTCTTTAATCCAGATAAACACAAAAGTCATGGGGAAGAACTCCTTACTGTGAATTTAATTTGGGATTGGACTGCACAAAAATTCCACTGAGTGACTGCTTTCAGCCCATTCATGCAGAAACAAATCACACAGTATTTCCACAGGGCAGTCTCAGCTTTTTCCCTAGAGTTTGGGTTTTCCCTCAGCATTCAGAACTCATTAATTCGATGCTAATTAATGTCTCTGTCTCCTAGAGTCAGTGGCTGCAGTGACCATTTTGCACCCTCAGAAGAGGAGGCCTATGAGTGCATTCGTAATGTTGTCTCTACCTTAAACTGTGAGCCAGTGCCAGAGCAGGACAGGGAGCCTGACAGTCCCTTGTACAGCCCTGAGGAGCTCCTGGGCCTGGCACCACTGGGTTACAGCTGCACTCTTCCTGTCAAACTGGTAAGGGGACAGGGATTTCATTCCTGCATCCTTCACTCTGCTCCATCCCACAGCTCCAGGTGTTATTCTGAATTATTACCTCATCTGTTGCCAGCCTGTCTTAAGCCTGAAACAAAGCAGGATGGCAACAGTTCTGTGGGATTATAGAAAATATTTTACCTGAAATCCTGCTGGAGATATAATAATCCCAGCTTGTGCCAGTGCTGCCCTGCTGTTTCCATGCACTGTTGGGATGCTTTCTTTCTGTCTTTCACTGTGATAGCTGCCTTGAGAACATACAGCCCTTTAATGTCTGTGTTTCCCTTCCCCTGCCTTTTTGTTTCTTCTCCCCAAGTGTTCAAGATGATGTAAAAGAAATGGTGACATTACTGACTGAAAGAACAACACAGCTCAAATCAAACTTGTTTGAGGTTGGGACAGACACTAAAGCTTAAGCAGAGACATGCAGAGCTGCCCACGCTGTTTCCATTGTGTTCTGCATGAGATTTTGTCTCCATGGATGTGAATGCAGTATCTTTTCCAGTGGTAAATCCCTGCACTTGAGGGAATTGACTGTAGAAAGCTTTGAAAGCCGCTTTTAACTATGTTAGAAAAAAGTATGAGACAAATGAACCAAGCATTTCTTCTGCACAAAATCTGAAACTGCACACACTGGGGTTTGGTTTTTGCTATTTTGCATTTTTATGCACAGGAACAGCTGTGCTTTGTAAAACTAAAATAATTTTGGAGTTGGCCTTTGTCTTAAAATACACAGTTGGGAATTAAAGTGAACACATATTGGAAGGTTTGTGCATATTGAGCATTTAGCAAGTCACCCAAAGACCCTCTATCCATCTTGCATAACTCAGGTACTGTTTGAACAGAGCATTTCTTTTAGCAGAGCTCTCCTATTTTCACCTCTATTTCTCTAGTAAAGTCAAGTCTGTGTATTTCTTTGCAGGTTCTGAGCCGGCTGGTGGATGGAAGCAGATTCCAGGAATTCAAGGCTACTTATGGAACAACACTAGTGACAGGATTTGGCCACGTGGAAGGGTATGGCTGGGAACAGTCCCCATCCAAATGGGTGGACGTGCATTTCTCAACAGCTTTTAGGTTCCACACCATTCCAATCATTCCTAGGGCTCAAAAGGGAGAATCATGGAATTGCTGAGGTTGGAAAGAACCTCTGAGATCATGGAGTCCAACTGTCCATGTTTGTTCTGTAGGCACTTGGTGGGGATAGTGGCCAACAATGGGGAGCTGGCTCACGATGCTGCTCTCAAGGGCAGCCACTTTGTCCAGCTCTGTGGCCAGAGAGGAATTCCCATCCTCTTCCTCCAAAACACTGCTCCACAGCCAGCAGGGCCTGCAAGCATCTCACAGGTATGGCGTGTTTGCTTCAGTGTATTTCAAACAACTCTTAGTTCTTGTTGTGCCTAAAGTTACATTTTCAGAATTGTTAACTGTTAGGAAAACTAGTTTTTTTAACCACTCTTGATGAAGCTTCGTAATGACTTTGCTAACTGAAAGATTTAAGAATGTTCTCACTTGAATTTTAAGCAGGGCTGGATGCTGATATAAAATTATACTGTTCAGTTAGCAAGGCAGGCTGGGAAGTTTGGGATTTGCAGTGCTTTTGACATTGAAATACAGCTTATTGATTCCTCTGCTAACTCTGCACTCCAGAAAATTGGCAATTTCTCTTTTGAAAGTGAAGGTTTTAGAGCCCAGTAGGATTTCTCCTGGGCTAAGGAAAGTAAAACCTCCATTAGATCCCAGATCTGATTCTGCAGAATTGTAAATAAATAAATAGATAATTTAGAAATACAAGTTTGTTGGGGGTGGAGAGAATCTAAAATAAATTCTGAAAGGATCTAAAATATCTATTTTTATTCCAGGCAGAGGCTCATTCCAACAGGCTGAAGGCCCAGGCCTCCATGATGGCTGCAGTTGCTTGTGCTGCTGTTCCCAAAATAACCATTGTCATTGGAGGCTGTTTTGGGAGTGACAGCTACATCATGGTACGGGTGGCACCAGCCCAGGGCTTGGGGACACACCTGTCACACTGCTCAAGTGTCAGTGCATTTCTAAAACACAGCTGGGGAACTCGAGCTCTGAACTCATATCTGAGTAAGAAATGCAACACTGCATGTGATTGCTGAAAAGTTAACAGGGAAGAATTAAACATGGAAGTGCTTGGAATTCAAAATGAAATATTAAAATAGAAATACTGAAGGCAGTGGGGAGGTGGTGGTTCCTAGCACAGGGTGTCTGTTCTCATGCAAATCCACCTGTGTTCCATCCTGCCTTGCCCTTGGTTGTTTCATCCCACAGACACCTCTTTATGATTCCTCTCAGTGAGTTTGTTCTGTTCTTTGCTTTTTTCCTTGTAGTGTGGGAGATCATTCAGTCCAAACTTTCTTTTCCTGTGGCCTAATGCAAGAGTTGGTCTTGTTGATTCTCAGCATTTCCCCACAGTTCCACCAGCTGGGGACTGGACAGGAGAGGAACTGGAGCTAAAACAGCTGAAGGCAAAGTAAGGACATTCAGTATAGACCTGACAGGGATTTCATTGTTAAATTACCTACTTTTGTTCATCTTACAAAGCAACACATCCCAACTAATGAAACAAACATGGATCTACTGCAAAAATATTTTAAATTTCTGCGTTGTTCGATGTCTTTGTGTTAGGGTCTTCCCATTACTGCAGAATGGTCAGCTCTGTTATTTGCTGGTTTCTGACCAATTTTAACAGCAGTGCTGCCCATTCTCTTCAGATCTATGGATTTGCCTGTTTCATCTGTAATTTCTTTTCACTGCTCTGCTGTTTGTATTGTGCTTTCAAGCTTGTTCAATTCTCTGCCCTCTCCAGGCTAGAGGAAGAAAGCAGTGCCTTTTACTCCTCTGCCAGGCTCTGGGATGATGGGATCATTCTACCTCAAGACACCAGGAAGGTGGGTTTTCCTTTTAGGCCATTTCATTCTCCAGTCTCACAGTGGGCAAACATGACTCACTCAGGGTTGCCAATGTGCTGATTCCAGACCTGGGGCTCCCACTCCTCACTCCATGGAATTTCTCTCTGTAATTCTCAGCCTGTCTCTTCCCCATTAGTTTATCAAAAAAGTTTCTCTTGAATTCTGGTTACTTGACCACAGCATTTCCACACTGAGCCTCTCCTTTGACTTTACCATAATTTGAATCTGCATCTGAATCCCTTTTTTTCCATATAATTACCTGTATCTTCACTCTTTGGAGTTCAAGCTCCTCAGAATTCCTTTTGTTTCCAAAACATTCCATTTATCCTGGGATGTTGCGTGTTGCAATTTTCTCTTCCTGCTTTAAATTTGCTGTGTACATTTGGGATGCTCCCCTGCCTTTTTATTGATTTAAAATTGGCAGACATCCCTCCCTCCATTAGGTTCTTTCTGAAAGCTGCTGCCTTTGTTCTTTTATTTTTCCTTGTTAGATTGTTTATTAGCAATAAAAATCTTCTCTGCAGTTCTGAAGTTTGTTTACTTGAAGATCTCAATCTGTCCTGGCTTCAGCTGGGGCTAAATCACAACACAACCCTTCTAAATATGGTGCATATTTGTGGAACTATGTGGATGGTAAATATTTTCATGGAGTTTATGGGAACTTTGATAATGGGAGAGCACCAAGAAATTTTTTTAGTCCTAGAGCCCTGAAATTCCCACTTTATGAGCTACACATGAAAATAAGTGAGAGTTGAACTGTTCATTTTACTGTGTTCAGCATTTCACAAACAGAAGGAACAAATAAATAAGCACAGAACTGAGTTGTACTGTTTTTTTGGTGACTTTTTTTTTGTTTTGTTTGTTTGTTTGTTTGTTTGAGGCTCATTGTTTATACTGTTTTTTTGTTTTTAATTAGGTGATTGCCCAGTGCTTGGAGATCATGGAACAGAAGAAGTACCAGGCTGTGTCTCCCCGTCCCCAACCCATCATCAGGATGTAACTGCAGCCCCCTCAAACCAGAGCCCTCTACCAGAACTCTGAGTATTAACATTTTCTAATTCTTTGATACCATTAATAAAAGTGTTGAACAACTGAAGACAAACAAGAATCCCAGATTTTAAATCTGCTGGCAGGAAGTTTTTATTCTCAACAATAGCCTTTTTTAACATGAGCTGAAAGTTTATTTTGGGAGAAGGAAGGATTAAGCTGAACATCTGTAGCACTCTAAGGAAGCAAAGTCAGCCCAGGGGGTAACAATTGCTTGCTTTTTTCATGTCCATGTTTTAACATGAAATCCAGAAATCAAGGAGCTGCACTTGGACAAAAGAAAGGGAAAAGAGCAAACACACAAGGGAAGGTGTGCAGTTTGCAGCCTGGGTGAAGAACAAAACTCTACCTGCCACCCTCTTGGGATTCCCAAAGCAGCTGTGGCAAAGCTCCACTGGGATTGCTCTGAGGATACTACAGCAATGGCCAGGATGATGTTTAAATCCAGAATCCTTCAGTATAGGCTAAAAAATCTCAACCGTGTAACAGAGCACAGCCGGTTGTACACAAGGTTACCACATGTAAAAGTGTTGAGGTTACTCTCTGCTCTTTCAGCCTCTTCACTCTGCTGCAGCTACAAAGTTTAATTTTGCATAAACAGAGTCTCTCCACCACCCCCAACTTGTGGTTTAACTGGAAATGGTACCAAAGGGTGCATTTAAAAAATACCTGATTAACCATTTTGAAGAATCATTGACAAGACTGAACTGCCTGATCTGAGTTAAGCAGCCCCACAAATGCAAAGGGCTGTGGAAGGAATTTGGGTCGCCTGTAGACGGAGACTGCACCTTTTGGGAGCTGCAAGAAGCCTGGGTCAGGTGTTGCTGTTTGTGCTCACGCTCTCTTGAAGCACCCATGGAATGTCACGGGAATGTTCACCTCCACCTCGGCCCTGGCCACCTCGCTCATGTCTTTGGCGCTGAGGATGAGGAGGAAGGCGGGCTTGGGCCCCGCCCCCGGGCTGATCACGATGCTCAGCACCACCCCTGCAAGGTGAGAACACGGTGGCTGTGGCCCAGGTGGCTGTGGGCTGTGTCTGACCCCGGCTGGGCGAGGCGAGAGCAGCCCTGGCTGCACCAGAAATCCCGGGAGTGTCATCGATGCTGAGGGGCACGGGCAGGGACGCAGCACAGGCTGCCCTGGGAAGCTGTGGCTGCCCCAGCCCTGCAAGTGTCCAAGGCCAGGTTCAAGGCTTAGAGCAACCCGGGGCAGTGGAAGGTGTCCATGCCCATGGCAGGGGATGGAACAGGATGAGTTTTAAGGTCCCTCCCAACCCCAAAATTTTATTATTCTAGTTTTAGTTTTCCCGTGTTTCCTCAGAAATTTCCCACCAGTGTTAGCACCTGTCCCATCTCCTGTCCGGGAGCTGCCTGCAGGCTCTGCCCTGCCCAGCTGTGGCACAGCCCTGCAGCCAGCCTGGCACAGCCCTTCCCAATCCCAATCTCAATGCCAATGCCACCAACCCCCCCAGCATTACCATCATCTTCCTCCAGCGCATCTGGGTGGGAAACGAAGATCGGCTCCGATGGGTACGCATCCGGCTCCTGCCACACCCAGGTCTCCTTGGTTTTCACGTTCAGCTTGCAAAGCTAAAGGTGGGGACAACACACAACCACAGAGCTCAGGAATACTCCTTGTTGTCCCCAAACTGAAGCCATCCCCCGTTGGCTGATAGTTACCCTGTCTGGGACAAAGTGGTTCAGCCCCAGCCCGTAGGTGTACGTGTACGGCTTCCCTCCGTACTTGCTGTAGTTGATCTGGGGGAATTCAAAGGCTACAAGGAAAAATAACTATGTATAAATGCTGAGGGTTAGTGGGACACGGGGTGAGGGCAGCACTTGGCTGCTGTGGCCTGGGGGAGCTGGGGTGTCCCCATACCGTGACGTGGCCCTGAGAAAATCACCTCTGGCTCCAGCCAGATGGTCTCGTCACTGCGCAGCGTCGCTGTGGCTGTCGTGTAGGGCAGGGTGACCAGGTTCTTCCCCGTGTCAGCCTGTGACAAAGAGAAATAAATACCCAAGAGATTGGAGAAAAGTTTTGGTTTATTTGCACAGAACTGTAGCAAACAGCACTGAACAGGGAAGGCAGTGACGTGTGGCAGAGCCTCAGGAGCGGCAGGAGGCGACTGCTGCCGTGTGCTTGGCAGTGCTGCAAGAGCTGTCCTGTTCCTCAGCCTAAACACAATTTCCCTCCCTGCTGAAGGCATTCAGAGGTTTCATTAAGCACTGCCACGTGGGCTTGCACTTCTCACTTGATCCACAGCCCAGTGAGCTCCGTGAGAGGCTCTGCTGACCGGTGCCCTGCAGCCCTTGGCCCACCCGCCAGCCACCACCAGCGGCGTCATGGAAAGGAACCCAGCAGCTGCCAGCCAGAGAGCTCTGTCTGTGCCAGGCTGGCAGCTCCAGGGACCTCACACCGAGGGCTGGAGGATTTAACCACACATGCTTGGGCTGTGGCTGCTCCCTTCTGTGCTATGAGCAGATCCAGTATTAACTGCTGCCCCACAGGCTCTGCCATGAACAGTGACACATGGAGTCATCAAAGAGGTTGGGTTGGAAGGGACCTTAAAGCTCATCTCATTTTCCTCGCCATGGGCAGGGACACCTTCCACTAGACCAGTTGCCCAGAGCTCTACCCAGCCCAAGCTTAGACACTTCCAGGCATGGGGCAGCCACAACCTCTCTTGGCAACCATAGAAATAAACTAGAAAAACATTGATCAGCTAAAGAAAATGCAAAGTTTCTCTGAAAGCCCATACTTGAAGTTTTCCCTCATAATGAAAAGGTTGAATTTGAAGTAAGTGGGGCAGGAGGCCTGGCAGGGAGAGGAGCAGGCTCCAGTACCTTGTCGATGTTCAGGGGCAGGACGTATCTGCGGGCCTCGGGCTGCGGTGCCTTCTCCGCCTGCCGCTTCACCTCGTCCCAGTTGGCCCGAAGGTTGGCCAGGTACAGGTAATTGTAGACAAACTCAAACCTGCTCCAAACAGCACCACAGAGAGAAACACAGCTGGGCTTTGCAAGTGTGGGGGAAGTGTAGGTGGTTTTTGACCAAAATTCATGGAAGTGTAGAATGGTTTGGGGTGGGAGGGGCCTTAATGTTTATCTCATCCCAGCCCCTGCCATGGGCAGGGACACCTTCCACTGTCCCAGGGTGCTCCAAGCCCTGTCCAACCTGGTCTTGGATACTGCCAGGGATGGGGCAAAACAGAGTGACAGAAGCTGCAGTCCAGCTCATCAGCAGAGCTGAGCTGTGTGTGCACCACAGCCCCTGTCAGGAAAACCCAGCAACTGCTGGTATTCAGCACAAGCACAGGAAGGGGCTTGGAGCAACCTTGCTCATGGCAGGGGGTGGAACAAGATGAGTTTTATGGTCCCTTCCAACACAGAGCAGTCTGGAATTCTATGATCCTATGCCAGAATCAGCTCAGCTCAGGGTGTCCTGGGTATGCAGCCAACACAGGATTGAGCTTCATCATTTCAGTGCCACATTTCTGTGTTTACATGAAGAGCAGCGTTCAAGCCTCACACACACCCTGCTCATTGCAGCCCCAGGAGCCAGCATAGCATCAACCCATCACCAGTCACTAACATTTCTTAAAGATAAAAGTAAATAAAAGATAAAAATATTTTTCTCCTGGATTATGAGTGCCAAACAGGCTCCCTGCACCTCTGGAGAGGTCAGTGCTGTATAGTCTACATGTCACCACGTGTAAAATGGGTTGGTGGAAGGGCCAGAGGCCCCAGCAGGGATATGGCAGGGCAGGGAGTGGCGTGTGTGGTGCAAGGGGCAGTTGTGATGCCCAGGGACCCTTGGCCTCACCCCTTCCAGGTGCACAGGTCCACAATCAGGAACCCATTGTCCTCGTAGGTGTTGATGTGGTGGAAGAGGTTGAAGGCCGAGGTGCGGTACTTGAGGTTGAGGAGCCTGCCTTTCTTCTTCTCTGCCACGTGAAGCCACACCTGGAAACCACACAGCAGCTGGGCTTAGGCTCAGGGAAATGAAGGTGAAGCCAACAGACCTCCCAACCCAGGTCTGGCTGCCCAGTCCAGCCCAGTTTGGGATGACCCCATGCTTACCCCCATGGTCTCGTTGGACTCGAAGCAGTCCATGTAGTTGGCTCCCCAAAGGCTCCAGGAGGAGAGGAACTTGAAGAGGTTGATTTTCACTGGTGTCTCCACAAACACGATGTAGTTTGGGGTCAGCCCAAAGCTGTTGGGAAAGGCAGGGGAGCACATGAGGCTCACTGGGGTCAGTTTGGACAAAAAACATGGAATCGCTCGTCTTAAACACATGGATCATCGCTCAAAATGACCCTGATTTTGGTTAATCACCTAATTTTCATTGCTGATTACATGTGAAAACTAGTCCCTGGTTCCAGCTGACCTGCTGACCCCATGGAGTGTTACCTGTGGACATAGGAAGGCTTAAACCTGTCACTGCAGGGGAACTGCACCACCACTTCCGACTTGTTTATGGGGTCTTCCTTGTCTGGAATGGGACAGGTGAGAGGTTATGGAGGTCTCACCCACACTTGGTCTGTACTTACAGCATCTACCCAGCAAATTTCTGCCTTTAACATTTAGAAGCCACCTGCAAGTGGCTTAAATACAATATTAAAAAAAAAATTAAAGGAGCTTAGGAAAAAACCTAACTCTATCGATAACAAAGTTCATTTAAAGGATAAAGAAATGACTCATAAGGGAAAAGTTTCCCAGCTGGCTCAGAGGTGGGATTGACTGACCTGCCTGCAGAGGAGGAATCCGGATGATGTTGTAGGCCAGGGAAAAGTTTTTCCCGAAGCAATTCCCAATGTTGTAAACCGTGCCATCATTCTCAATGTGGGGATGAGCCGTCGCCCCATTGACGGACACGTATTTACAGAGATCCACCTGGAGAAAGCAGGGACAGAGTCAGGAGCTTCCCTGGCAGGAGGTGGGAAGGCACAAGCTCTGCAAGGTGTTGTGAGCCAATACATCCTTGCCCTGCATGTGGGAAGATCCTCTCAAAGTCTGCAGTTGAGCTCTGATTTGCAAACTCCAACCCTAACCTGAAGATCCCTCTGCCATGGGAGAGCTGGGGGCGTTCAGCCTGGAGAGGAGAAGGTTCAGGGAGGACCTTTCCAGTGCCTAAAGGGCCTCCAGGAGAGCTGGAGAGAGACTTGGAACAAGGGATGGAGGGACAGGAGGCAGAGTTAGATGGGATATTGGGAAGAATATCTGTGAGGGTGGGCAGGCCTTGGCACAGGGTGCCCAGAGCAGCTGTGGCTGCCCCTGGATCCCTGAAAGTGCCCAAGGCCAGGCTGGACACCTTGGAGGAGCCACCTGTGACAGTAGAAGGTGTCCCTGCCCATGGCAGGGGTGGCACTGGATGGGCTTTAAGATCCCTGCCAACCCAACCCATTCTGTGACTCCGTGATTTTCATTTTAGTTTTACTTCCCCACACCTCTGTCTGCCCAGGACAAAGACCCACCTGCTTGATGGTCTCCAGGGTGTCTGGGTTAATCCTGGTGATGAAGTTGGTCTCAGTACAGGCATAGTAATCCTCACCCACAGGGTAAACATTCACCAGGGCGTTATCTGTCACCTCCACACCTTTGAAGTAGGAGAAAAACCTGAGCAGAGAAAACCAACAGGCAGTCAGGGGCTCCTGGGAAGCAGAAATTCCGTAGGACATCCCAGCAATGTCTGCACCACCCCGAGGTACCTGGAGAAGATGTTCTTGCAGGGGTCTGGGTAGGCGTAGGTGCCAAACTCCGTTATCACGATCCTCTTCTCCGTCATGGCTCGCACGTAGGCGTCAGTCCGGACAAACCTGGGGGGCCAGGAGGGGAAAGTCTGTGACACGTGACACCAGGCCATGCAATAAATACAAATATTCATCGAGGAGCCTCATGAGAGCTCTGGGAGCTCTCCAGAAGCTCACGCTGCATCTGGAGCTGGCTTTAATGATATCACTGCTAGAGCTCTTCCAATAACCACATGGAGTCAAAAATAACCAGGATCTCCCACAGGCACAGCCTGTTCCCAGCATTTCAGACAAGCAAATGCTTCTGTATTTATTCCTTTTTCTTGGAAAACTGGCACATACCTTCGGTGGTAGGTGACGTGCCCCTCCTTGAAGTCGAACTTGTGGAGCAGTGCCTGGCCATCAAAGAGGTGGTAGAAGGGCTCTGAGCCCACCTCGAACAAGCCAGGACCACATCTCAGGAGGCTTCCTCGCAGCCAGGTGGGAATCCTGCCTGTGGGAGACCCAGCATTGGGATGGGCACGGCAAATCAGAGCAAGGAATCTTTATTGTGACAGCAAGAAAATCAAAACTTCAACTCATTTTCTAGTTAAATTTAGTGTTTCAACACACATGAGCTCTTCAAGCTCTGATTTCTTCACACCTGCTGTGGACCAAGACATTCAGTATTGAAATATCTAAAGGTCTCCCCACCCAGTCTGACCTTTCTCTACCCCAAATCACCAGCCCTGTGAGCTCCTTCACATCCAGCCTTGTAAAGCCTCTGAGCCCTGGAAGCCCCTGAGCTGCAGGAGCAAAGGAGAGCAGGAGGAGGTGAGGGCCCAGACCGACCTGTGACGTGGGCAGTCACTGGAGAGGACAGCTCCTCCACTGTCTCAAAGAGCTTCTTGTAGCCTCCAGCAGGATGCTCCACCCTGAAAGGGCACAGCTGGGTGAGCCCGGGGCAGGGCACAGCTGGGAGCCCCCTCCCAGGGACGGATGGATCCTTCTGCACGGAATGATCCATGATTTACAAAGAACTTGAGGGAGGAAGGAGAAGCACCTTTCCATGGGGAAAGGCTCTGAGGCTCCAAACAGCTGCTGAGAACTGTCCTGAGCACGAGAAGGGACAGGGACACTGAGGGGACAGCCCATACTGCAGCCCAACAAACCAGGACACCCAAATCATCAGAAAGCAAAATCCAGCTTGTTTCTCCCAGCTCTTTTTGTTTTTTTTTTTTTTTTTTCTTTTTTCTTTTTTGCCTTTTTTTTTTTTTAAGCAAAGAATAATTTGTTGGGTTCCAATTTTATCTGCTGCAAAGCCCATGAAGACACACCAGGCACAGGCTGGTGAACTCTGCCCAGAGCAGCTGTGGCTGCCCCTGGATCCCTGGCAGTGCCCAAGGCCAGGCTGGACAGGGCTTGGAGCAGCCTGGGACAGTGGGAGGTGTCCCTGCCATGGCAGGGGTGGCACTGGAGGGGCTTTGAGATCCCTCCCAGCCCAAACCATCCCAGGATTCCATTATTCTACTCCAAATTCTGGTCAATCCTCTGGAACCTGGAGGTGAGCCTGTTCCTCCAGACCAGAACTGCACCTTGGCACGGGATGTGAGATGAAGACATGAAGATGTCCCCACTTCTCCTCCCCTCCAAACCCTGCTGCCCCCCAGCCCCAGCCAATGCTCCACCTGGGCTGTGATCCCACAGAGAGGAGCTGCAGCAATACTCACTGGCTGTACATCCTCCCTGATGAAGGGCCCGAGCCTCCAGAGCCAAGCACGGAGCCAGAGCCGTGCTGGGTATTTATGGGGTGCTGAGCCCTGCCCAGGGCAGCCCCATCCCAAAACAGCCCCCACCAATGAGAGCACCCTGGGAACAGAGCCGGCTTTCAGCACCAAAATCCTCCCCGGGCTATGGGAGCTTTTGTCCTGCTGTTCATACAAAAAGGGGCTTTCACTGTTTTTCTGAGACCTAAATTCTTCCCAAGCAGAAGTGATTACAAAGAAAAAAAGCCCAGGGAGGAGTGAGACCGAGCGCGCTGGAGCCGTGCCGGGAGCTGGCACTCGGCTCTGCAGGGACCATCCCGGCTCCTCCAGAGCCTCACCCGGGAGTGGTGTGACAGCAGAGACACCAAGAGAGGAGAAAATGCCAGTGGCAAACATCAAGGAAGCTCCTGAGCTGGAAGGACCCACAGGGATCATTGATCCAGCCCCTGGCCCTGCACAGACCCCCCAACAATTCCAAGCCCTCCTGGAGCTCTGGCAGCCTCAGGGCTGTGTCCATTCCTTGGGGATCTGGGCACTGCCCAGCACCCTCTGGATGAGAAATCTTTCCCAAAATCCAAGCTAAACCTCCCCTGACCCAGCTCCAGCCGTTCCCTGGGTCCTGTCCCTATCACAGGAGCAGGGATTGGAGCTGTCCCTCAGCCCCTTGTGGTCTCCCTCAGTCTCCTCCAGACTCATCATTAGGAACCACCTCTAGTAAGAGTCAGCATTTACAAAAACAACAGTGCTGTAAAGAGCAATTTCAAAGATTAACAAGGTCCGAGGTTCCTGCTGTCCCCTCACAGGCAGAGGATGAAGGTGTTTTATCACCACATGCATTCACATGCTGCTTCCATGCAGAAACAGCTCCAGGGACCCAAACTGAGGTGAAGGGACAAAAAGACATTAAATATCCCCTGCTCCATTCGCTGCCACAACCAGCACGTGAGGGTTGGCTTCTTTCCCTGGTGTTGTTTGCTTGCTCCCTCTTTCCAGGCAGCATTTCCACTTGGACAAGGGCTAATTTAAGCCTTCTCACAGGAAAACCAGGATACTGCACTGAGATCTTGATTGAGGCCTCCCATTAACCCTTTGCATTGAAGAACTATAATTATAATTTCTCTATTTATTCCCATTTTGGTTAAGTTCTGTCAAAACCTTAGAAGGGAACATTAAATAACCTGGATCAAGAACTGGGAGTAATGAGGGCAGGCCTTTGAAAGCCAAATCCTGGGAAATGTGAGCTTCTCACCTAATAAGTTACTTAACTGGAACACTACATAAACAAAGCATTTATGCAACATGGAATGGGGTAGGAAGCACTGGAAGCGAGTTCAGGCAGGTGCTGAGTGCTGGAGGAGGCTGGTTACAGATGTTCCAGGGGAGGAACAGCTGCCCCCTGCCCTGAAAGCACAAAGTTACCCACAGGACGTTAAGGCATCATTAATACAGGGTAAAATGAGGCTAATTTCGGTTTCTCATTTACAAAATCTTTTTTAAAAAAGGAGAAAAATGATACTTTTTCGGGAGAGAACTGACAGGCTCAGGATCACAGACGTACCAAGGAATTCCAGGCTGGCAGGGTGGGCAGCCCCTGGCACAGGGTGCCCAGAGCAGCTGTGGCTGCCCCTGGATCCCTGGCAGTGCCCAAGGCCAGGCTGGACAGGGCTTGGAGCAGCCTGGGACAGTGGGAGGTGTCCCTGCCATGGCAGGGGTGGCACTGGAGGGGCTTTAAGGTCCCTCCCAACCCAACCCAGTCTGTGATCTCAGAGCCATGCAGTAGATTAATTAATTATACTTTCCCAAATATATTCCCCGCAGATTTAAACTCCTGTGGGGGAACCTTTATCTTAATTAATAAGCAAATCTCTAACTCTAAATTAGTGTATTGCTCTCACTTCATGGACATCTATCACTCCTATTTTGAGAATCACACCAACAGATCTAAAATGAGTTCTCCATGAAAATGTCAGAAATACACTTGAAGTCTTTTAATATAAATAAATATCAAAAAGCTGAAGAGGGTTTTACAGATTATATGAACAGAAGCATTTATGGAGTGAGATAATCCTTTATTTATGGTGAACTGGCTCTCCTGGTCCTGAACTCATAGGAGCTCCTTTGTTTAAAGATAAACATTTTGAGACTAGAAAAGGCACTTAGTCACAACACACACACATGTAAAAACTACAATAAATGGCACAAATTCCTGACCAGACATTTAAAGGTCGTAACAAGAGGCAGGTCATTAGTTTCCCATAAAAAAACATATATAAATTTTTGGTTAACAACAGCTTTATGTGTATTTTCACATTTTCCTACTCCAATATAATGTAATAATTTGTAAACAGATAAATATTTTTCTTTTAGAAGTTATTCCAAAGTATCTGCACCAAAAAAAGGTATTTTGGCACCTTCCAGCACAGTGTCCATGTAAACATTTCCTCCTTCCACAGCGCAGCCAGCACCAAACTCCTGCAGCAATTCCTTTGGTGAATCCCTCAGACTCCCAGAAGGGAGAGATGGCTCAGGTGTGGTGCAGTCAGTACCTGAGGCTGCGGAATTTGGGTTTCCTGAGGCTCAGCATGGGCTGTTTGAGGGTGGGTTTGTTCTCCAGGAGCTGCGCTTCCGACTCCGTCGTTGGGAACCTGCTCCCGTAGATCTGGGGGTATTCCTTCTGGAACTGCAGCACACACAGGCACCAATGATGAGAAAATCCCAGATCCCACAAAAAACTCCAGCTGTGCCAGAGCACACTCCATGCCTGCTGTGCCTGCAGAGCTGCCTTCCAGGAACACCTTGGATAAACTGTTTTACCCAACAGGGAGCCAAGACTCAGCCTGTTTTGGAAGGGTTCTCCCAGGAAAGCTTAGCAATGATTCCATGGAAATGAAAACACCTGGAATCAGAGCAGTGATTTGGACATTGTGCCTGTTTCCCTTGCAAGGCCTCAGGAAGGGATGAAAAACTGTAAATACATCTGAACATGAGCCAAACCTTTCCACTGATGGGTTCAAACCACCTTTGTAACTTCTGGTGTTGCCACAATTGGGACCTTCCTTACCCTCTAGAAAGTGCCACGAATTTGGCTTTTCCCAAGAATTCCCATCAAGAAGAAGATGTCCAGCAGGCCCAGGGCAGTGCCCATCCTTGTGCTAAGGCACCTCCAGTCCTGGGATCATTTTTGGGCCCCCATTTCCTTCCTCCCTTTTCCCCCGCTGCTGTGAATCACTTCTTACTCCTCACTTACTCCAAGCCTTAAGCAACTCTAATTAACCATTCTACTTTAGATTAAGAAGTTTTGATGAAACTTTCTAGAGGCCCAGAAAGTTTCCACAACACACATGGAAGTCAGAGCTGCAGGAGGGGCACCAAAGCCAAGTGTGGCTGTCCTGAAAAGCTGCTTGTTCAAATGGGAGTCACAAGACTTGCTTAGGAGATTCCAGGACAAGTACAAAACTATTCCATTGGGCAGAAAGACTTGCCAAAAGAAAGAAAAACCCTCCAGGATTAAATCCTGCCAGAACTGCTGTGTTTTAACCTTTCTATTAGGCAAGTTGTTGGTAGGCCAGAGAAGTGCAAGATAATCTTGAGCACTGTAAATGTTACAAAACACAAAGCCAAGGCCACCAAAAGAATGTTTCAGGATTCTCAACAGAGAGAGATTGGCCTCTTAAAGCCAAAAATTATTGCTTTTAGCACCTATTGAATTTAACCCCACCTATGGCATGTTAATGGTGACTGGGATGGCCAGTGCAGCACAGGAATCCAGGCTGCAATTCCATCAGGAATCACTGAATGGAGAGCAGGAGCTCCAGCAGAATCATTTGTCCTGGTTTTACACCATTGTTTGGACACCACTGCTGCCAGTCAAAGGCCAGATTATTATGGAGTGGTTTGGATTGGAAGGGACCTTAAATCCCATCCCATCCCATGGCAGGGACACATCCCACTGTCCCAGGCTGCTCCAGCCCCAGTGTCCAGCCTGGCCTTGGGCACTGCCAGGGATCCAGGGGCAGCCACAGCTGCTCTGGGAATTCCATCCCAGCCCCTCCCCACATCCCAGGGAACAATTCCCAATTCCCAATGTCCCATCCATCCCTGCCCTCTGGCACTGGGAGCCATTCCCTGTGTCCTGTCCCTCCCTGCCTTGTCCCCAGTCCCTCTGCAGCTCTCCTGGAGCCCCTTCAGGCCCTGCCAGGGGCTCTGAGCTCTCCCTGGATCCTTCTCCTCTCCAGGTGAGCACCCCCAGCTCTCCCAGCCTGGCTCCAGGGGATGCAGCATTTAAAAACCATCTTTAAAATCCCAAGCAGAGCACATGAAGCACTTGACAGCTCTTGAATCAAACATTTCTCAGCACATTCTGCTCCTCTCCTGCCTGAGCCCTTCCCTCACAAAGGCACTGCAGAAGCAGATGAAATAAACTCACCTGTTTCAACTTTTTCTTTTTGTCTTTCACAGAGAGGTTTTTATCCTTGATGATGTTCTCCAGGAGCTCTGCCACTGCAGCCTGTGAGGTGGAGACCTTTTGTTCTTCAAACTCCTGAGGAGTGATTTGTTTGCAGTAGGAATACGTTGGCAAGATGGCACAAATTTCTTCTTTTTCCTGTTTGCACTGGAAGAAAAAGGGCTCTGCATGCACTCAATCTGATTCTGTTTGAGTAAGTACCTAATAAACACCCACACCCACTCACAAGCTGCAAAACATTATAATTAATATCTACACATTCAAAATGTCCTGGGTTTATTTGCATTTTCCGAACTTCAGAAGTAGCAATTAGCAAATTAATCTCGACTGTTCTCATGGCACCAACCTGAGCCTTCTCCATGTACTTGAGGTGATCCTGCACAGCAACCTGCAGGTAAGCTGGGACTTGGAATATTTCCTGCTGATGGTCCATCAGGAAGGAAAGCAGGTGTGTGGAAAGCAGCTCATCCAGGTCTTCCTCCTCTGCACAGCGCAGGACACAGCGGGAAAACGTCTGGATCAGCTGGAAAAGTTCAGCACAGCTGCAGTGGAGAAAGCTGGGGGATTTATTTTCTCCTCTCCACTCTACAGTGGCTCAAATCCCCCAAAACCAACTTCCAAGTATGGTCACACAAGGAGGAAAAGTCATCATTGTTCCCTTGTCTGAATTTCTTTGGAACTGAACAGCACTTTCAATTAAAAATACATAATGTAAAAAAGTAGCAGAAAAAGGCTTAACCTATAGAAAAACGAACATTTTCACAGAACTGTAGAACAGAATCCTGGTTTGGATTGGGCAGGGACACCTTCCACTATATCCCAGATGCTCCAAGCCCTGTCCAGCCTGGCCTTGGGCACTGCCAGGGATCCAGGGGCAGCCACAGCAGCTCTGGGCACCCTGTGTCAGGGCCTGCCCATCCTCTGAATAAAGAATCTTTTCCTACTTCTAATCTAAACCTGAATCTTCACTTGGTCATCTTGAGATCAGTGAGGTGATTGAAACCTGCAGAGCCAATCTAACCCAGCCCTAATGCACAGCAAGAGCCAGGTTTAAACTGGAATGAACTGGGCTTTAAGGTCCCTCCCAACCCAATCCAGTCTGGGACTCTAAACAGCTGGGTGGGAAATCAGGCTGAGGAATCATCTGCATTCTTTTAAGAAGAGCTTTCCCTGCCCTTACCAGGGACCTGTTGCCCATGGCATCGTGCAGCCGTGGCATGTCAACATTGCCACTGATCCTGGCCACCATCCTCAGCAGCAGCTGCAGCTTCCTGCGCCTCGGCGGGGGCAGCAGCAAACAGCAGATCTGCAGGGCTTCCACTGCAACTCTCTCCAGGTGAGGCTGCAGGAGATCTGCAAGTTAACCACAAAGAGAGCTGGCATTAAGATTTGGAACAGCTTCCAGCATGTTTTTACCTCGGTATCTCAAATTTCTTATTTTTCAGTGTGATTACCAATGTTTCAGAGAAATCAGCTGTAACACAGAAGAGAATGTACAGGCTTTTGTTTGTGTGGTCATCTTCAACTTCCTTCATTATGGTGCAATTAGGACCACAATACAATTAAGGAGTGACGCTAATTATTCCCAGAAGTATTTCCAGAAAATACTGATTCACAGAACAGGAAAAGACATCTCCAGCAGGCAGGAGTGTGCAGATTCCCTGTCCCCATCACTTACCTGAGCAGAGAGGCCAGTTACCTCGAGCTCATACTCCAAAGATACTACACACTGTTAGCAGAGCTACAGCAGTTTAAACCATTTAGCCAGCAGATTTTCTTTAAAAACCCCACAAATCCATGCTCTGTGCCTATCCACAAACCTAGCAAGAGCGGCAGAGGTGAGGGAAGCAGGGATTAGTGAGGCCACACAACAAGGCAGTACAGCATGCTGCAGAGAGCCCTTACTTGTGCCAGCCAACACACAAGGGGAGGGGGGGACAGAGCGTCCTGACAGGTCTGTGCTGCTCCTGCAGAGTCTCTTTTGGACGCTGATGGCCACAGAGGGGCTGGGTGTGCCCTGCCCCCGGGGCAGGGGCTGCACTGTGATCTCAGCACTGGGTCTGTTGATGGCACTGCAGCTCCTGGAGCTCCTCCTGCCCAGCAGGCTCAGGGAGTGGCGCAGGGCCCGGGACCCGTGGCTGCCATCCCACAGCTCCTGAGCCCAGGGACACGGGCCAGGCACCCTCCTGAGGCCCTGGCTCCGGGCTGGAGCTGAGCTATCCCAGCCCAGCTCCACCACCGAGTTCACTCTGTGCTCCTCCAGCAGCTCTCTGCTCCTCGCGATGGGGCTCACACCTCCTCCTTTATCACACACACTTGAAGCAGCAGCTCCAATTCTTTCCAAGGAGTAACACCTTGTCCTAAATGCTCCAGGTGGCTCTTGGTCATTCCTGGATGCTGCAAGATTCTGGCAGCTCCCTCCTATCAGGTTCCCAGCACTCCCTTGCTGATGTGGCAGTTTGTGCTGCTGCCATTTCTTTCTGTGCCGGTTTTGGGCTCTCAGCTCCTCTGAGGAAAACCTCCTGGAAGCTTCTCCTTTCTCCTTCTTGTCAGACTCTTTGAGGAGCAGGCTTAGGAGAAGACACTCAGTGGACTTGAAAGAGTTCAAGTGAGGAGTTTTTGAAGGCTGAGGGTCACATTTCTCCTCTTGGACAGAACGTTTTCCACTGCCCAGATCAGGAATTTGGATGTAGCCACACAAAACTATCAGGAAATGAAAGAGATGTTAAAGATGCAAGTGGTATGAAAATGAACCAGTTCAGAGAGCTGCTAACTGGGCAGACAGACAACAAAGTCAAGATATTAATTAAGATATTAATTAAGAAGACTTTAGTTCAGTCCCAAAGCAATTTAACAAGGCCATTGCAACCAACATGCAAGAACAAAGGTAACACTGCAGTAGTGAGGAGCAAGCAGAACAAGCACACCTTTTGAAGTTTTTGTTATTGAATATTTAGAATGTGAGCTGAAACAGCAATTTAAATGGGAAATCATGAGGCAGAAGTACATTTTAATTAACACTAATACAGAATGGAGCAGTGATGATCCTCCTCAGATTGGAGCTCCCACACCCATCAGAGGGCCAAGCTCTGCTTTGAATCACACATTTGTCCCCCAGTTGATCTGAACTCAGAGCTTCCCTGACTGTTTCTAAATTCATACCTACCTAAGATGTTAACAAAGAGCTCATAGTATTCAAAAGTAAGCAATGGCTCTGGGAGACTGAGAAAATAATCAGCAACTGTTCTGAACACGTCCCGCTCGAAACCACTGTAGGTGGCTTGGCTCATGTCATTGTTCCTGGGCCCTGAAAAGAGGGGAAGAAAGGAAATTCACACCAAAAATCCACAGTCCCATTAGAAAAGAAATTTTTGAAGATCAGCCTAAATTTATTCTTGTTTCACAAGCAAAGAATCCTATCAGCAATCCACAAATATTGTATTTGGCACAATTTGTAAGCAAAAGCAGTGTAAGAGATTCCAGGCAGCCACTGAAGAGCTGTGCTCAGTTCTGTTCCACACCAAGAAAATAAATAAAGAAAAAATAATCTGTGGTCTTTATAGGTTCCTCAGCAAAATAATCACCCACCCTTAGTGTGTCCCTTCATTTCTAGGCACAGTGATCTCAGTTCCCCCACAGGGAGTTCAAGCTCCTTCAGCAAAAGGAAGCTCAGCACATGGAAAAAAAAAGCTCATTATCTCTGGTTTCATTAGAGAGGCACTCATCTAATTAATTTAGAGTTGATTGTTTGCAAACCACAGAAAATGCATCTCCCCAGTTTAATATGAAGTGTAGGAAATGTTTTGGTCCAGCTAAAAGCCAGGGACTGGAAAAGCAAAGTCCCTTTCACTCCTGAAAAGCTGCATTAGAGGAAACCACCCACAGGTTTCTGAACTGAGACATCACAGCTGACTTCACACACACAAATATTTCCCTTTCAACTCTCAAAAGCAGCTTCTGGAACTTGAAAGCTCTTCAGTGACTTACAGTAGGCCAAGCACTTCATGGCTGACAGCACCCAGTGAGGGAGGTCTTCTGAAATCCAAACAGATAAACACATCACTTAGACATGAGCCCAAATAATTAACAACTAATAATGGCTCACACGTATTAAATAACACTTAAAGCACAAAATACTAAATTTAAAACTGACTTTAAATACTGCTCCACATGTAATTTTGAGAGGATAAAGGGGAATAATTTCCAGCTGAAGGTGGGCAAGGTTAGATGGGATACTGGGACAGAATTTTTGGCTGGGATGGAATTCCCAGAGCAGCTGTGGGTGCCCCTGGCAGTGCCCAAGGCCAGGCTGGAGCAGCCTGGGACAGGGGAAGGTGTCCCTGCCATGGCAGGGGTGGGATGGGATTTAAGGTCCCTGAGCTGTGCTGTGGTTTGGGGAAAAAGTGTAAACAACAGACTGAAACAGGTGAGTTATTATTTATAACCAGAGATTTCTAAGCAAATCTAGGGAAATAAATGTCACCTGCTTTGTCCTGCAGGATCACCACCCCATGTTTGCTGGTGTTGCTCATGTTGTACATGACAAACTCGGGGATGATCTGGGCTGGCTGCAGAACCTCCTCCAGCGAGGGTAGTCCCAAAATGGTTTGCAAACTGGGGAGGAAGAGAGCAAAGATTTGCAAGGGATGAAGGAAAACAAGTTCTTTCCACATATATTCCAAAACTCTGGGTGAGCTAAAGTGCTCTTTGAGAACTTCTCACTTCCAGGAGGACAACTGGGGACATTTTTCCCTGGGGCAAACAGCAACAATCAGCAAGGAAGAGCACCTGAGGTGTTTAAAATACATTTCTGCACATGATCAGAAATTCCTTAAATGCAACAATCCAAAGTTCATAAACAGGTTAGAAAACCTGTGTAAACAACAGGAAAAAAATCAACTTAAAACATAGTTTTAACAATGAAAACCAAATGGTGAAAGCTTGCTTGGGCTATTTCACACCACAGGAGAAGGTGCTGGGTGCAATTCCTCACTCACTGTATCCGGATGATGTTTCTCCACGTTTCTTGCACATATTCCTGGCTTATTTCCCTCCTCTGCAGTGTGCCTTCCTTCTTTTCTTCTCTTACATCAGCTTTTGGTCTTGCTAAGTTTTCCTGAAAACGAGTGGTTTATACTGTAAGATAAACGAGCTTCTTAAGGCAATTAAAAATTAGAGAAAATTGGAATTAGAAGAACAGGGCATTCTGTGGAGCATTGGTTTCCACATGAGCCAGGGGGTAACCTGCAGCCCCAGCACTGAAATGGGAGCACACAACTAAAAAGAAATGGGAAAAAATGCTCATCAATCCAAAACCAGCAATTTAAAAGGTAAAAACACCTCAAATCCAGATGTATTAATATGTGAATTATCCTCCTTTAGGACTGCAACCTAAATTCAGAATTTAAGCATGCCAATCTCAGCTGAATCAAGGGCCACACACACATTCCATCTTCTCCAAAAAGATGACCAATTAAATGATTTGTGCCTTTTATTTGTCCCCCAAAGATAAATTAAATTTCATCAAGGCCATGTGGTGCAGATCATTTCTAGGACTTTACTTTCCAGCCCTCCCAATACTTTAAAATCCCTTAGCAGGGATAATTCTGCACTGAAATAAAACAAAACCCAAAACAAAGTAAAAACCCCTCTCATACCAATTTATTTCTTACTATTTCTGAATTCCTTAAGTCTAAACTATTCTTTCTTAAGGGAAGATGCCACAACAGAGCAGTGTCACTAAATTTTAAAGAATAAAGACAATGCAAGCCAACTGCAATGCTGTGGGGAACAGAAGTGATTACCACAGACTGCAGGAACTCCTGTTTTTTCAAACCCCTTTTGGATGAGCTGGGCAGTTTAAAAAGTTTTCCTTTGTCTCCAGAGAAGTTTTCCAAGTTCTCCCTCGGTGGGCTTGGTAGAGGTTTGACTGGAGAGGTTGGAGGAAATCTGTGAAGAATGGAAGAGATGTTAAATTGATCTGTAATCAAATCAATTACTTGACAAAACAAAACCTCTGACTCCATACCAGTGTGGCCCTGTTAGATTCACTAAAAAAAAGGATTTCTTTTTTTAATTTATCATATGATAAATGAGCTTTAGGCTGTTTTTCTTGATGCCAAAGTCAAGCTGAAGACGTTGGCACAGCCTGAGCCCAGCACGTGAGAAGTGGGGGCTGTTAATGCCTTTGATTTCAGAGCTGCTTGGCTCCGTTTCCCACTCAGACTTTGTGTAAAGGGCCCAAGAGCAGCAAACCCAGCAGGCAGCTCCTACAAAACACCCTGGCTTCACTCCAAAGCACTGGAGTGCAGCTTGAATTCCAGCAAAAACCTCGGGTGGACAAAAGCACGGACACACAGGAGCCAAGTAAAGCACTCAGAGGAGCAAAATTATGCTAATAACCAACTTTTTGTCCAGGATGTTTAACCCAAAGCAAGCTCTTCCTGCAAATCTGAGCATTTTAAATTAAAAACCTCAACCTGAGAGACCACGGTGTCGCTATTGGACACGAAATGAGCACACGGAAGTTGGGCAAGTTCAAAAGAGAAAAAGAGCCAATTTTACTTCTGACCTTGCAATATATAGAATTCCAAAAGTGGCAGTGGATTGGAGGGTGGAATCGCCACCTCTCCAACCACACTGGCCAAACCAAGAGTCCATCAGTCCTCCCACAAAGAACAATGCAAAACAATCATTATTTACATGAACAGTGTGAGAACTCCTGTAGAAACACGCAAACCTTTAAAAAAACTTTAGAGCTTTCAAAAGAACTATAAAAGCAAACGCTTTTAAAAACCAGGGCAACGCCAGGGGACAACTTTAACCTCGGTACCTGTACAGGGCACCGTTGTCTTCCAGATCTTCGGCGCCCCAGCGGCCCTTGATGTCCTCGATGACGTGGTTTTTGAGGAATTTCCGCAGGAGCTGCACGGTCTGCTGCCGGCTGACGTCGGGCCCGAAGCTGCTGCTGCTGCGGAGCGCCTGGTGCAGCCAGTCCGCGGCCTCGGCGGCCGTGAAGCAGCTGCCGTGCGAGCGGAGGCGCTGCCGGTGCCGCCGCAGCGGCATCCCCGCCCGGAAGCGCCGGGTCACCTCGTTCCACTGCGGGGACACGGAGCGGCCACCCGCGTGTCGCGACACCCGGCGTGTCGCGACAGCAGGGCGCCGACATGATCGCGACAGAGCGCGGGGTGGGAAGTCTCCGGGTACCCCCGTGTCGCGAGGGTAGGGCGGGGTCCCAGGGCACCCAATGTCGCGACAGAGCGCAGGGGGGGCACGACAGCAGGGCGCCGACATGATCGCGACAGAGCGCGGGGTGGGAAGTCTCCGGGTACCCCCGTGTCGCGAGGGTAGGGCGGGGTCCCAGGGCACCCAATGTCGCGACAGAGCGCAGGGGGGGGGGGGGGGTGCCAGGGCACCCACATATCGTGGCACAGGGTGTCCGTGAGCAGTCAATGTCGCGACAGAGCGCGGGGCGTCCCAGAGCTCCCCCACGTGGCGTCCCCGGGCGCCCGCGCACCGAGAAAACGGACACGGGGCAGAGGGCGCCAGGCAGCGACATGTCGCGACAGCGAGCGCCGGGTCCCAGGGCACCCGCGACAGCGAGCGGGGGGTGTCCCTGAGCACCGCGACGGCAGCAGGTGGGGGGGGGTGGTCCCAGGGCACGCAGGTGTCGCGACAGCGGGCACGGCGCGGCCCCCAGCGCCCCTCTGTCGTGACAGCAGCCCCGAGGGGCAGAGCCACCTCCCGGTCCCGCAGCGCTCGCGCCGCGGGCTCCCCGCTCCCCCCGCAGCAGCCGCGCCCCCGGGTCCCGCAGCAGCCCCGCTCGGTGCTCACCAGCCTCGTGGCGCGGTACGGCCCCGGCCCCGGTCCCAGTCCCAGTCCCGGTCCCGGTCCCGGTCCCAGCCCGGCCATGGCGGCCCCTCAGCCGGGGAGCGCAGCGCCCCCTGCCGGCCCCGCCGCGCGCGCAACGGCCGCCGCCGCCGCGCCGCCGTTCGAATCCGCCGCCGGCCGCTGATTGGCTGAGACCGGCGCACGCGGCGCGTGACGTCACCCGGCGGGCCGGGCTGAGGGGACGCCGCGGGCCGCGGGTTCGGATCCCGGCCCGGGCAGGCCAGGGGCGTTAATTACCCAGCTGCGATTGACAGTAATTACAGTAATTAATGAACACCAGTTCCTTACTCAACAGTCATTAACGTGCTGGGACAGCTGGCCCCGCTCATGTCAGAGCAGCTCCTGAGCTGCAGGGGTGGCACTGGATGGGCTTCGAGGTCCATTCCCACCCAGAGCAGTCCCGGACGCTGTGGAATGAGGAGGGTTTGGTGGGATCGCCTTCACTTTGGTTTTGTCAGGATTTAATCCCTCTGTGCAATGAAGGTTATTCTGGGTGTGGCCAGTACAGAACTGTCCTGCCCCAGCTCCAGCCTTTCCTCAGCTCCATTCCCCCTCTCTCCTCAGCTCCAGCCTTTCCTCAGCTCCATTCCCCTCTCTCCTCAGCTCCAGCCTTTCCTCAGCTCCATTCCCCCTCTCTCCTCAGCTCCATTCCCCCTCTCTCCTCAGCTCCAGCCTTTCCTCAGCTCCATTCCCCTCTCTCCTCAGCTCCAGCCTTTCCTCAGCTCCATCCCCCTCTCTCCTCAGCTCCAGCCTTTCCTCAGCTCCATTCCCCTCTCTCCTCACCTCCATTCCCCCTCTCTCCTCAGCTCCATTCCCCTCTCTCCTCAGCTCCATCCCCCTCTCTCCTCAGCTCCATCCCCTCCTGCCTTTCCCCAGGAGAATTCCAACAGCCCCAGGGTGACTCCATGCCCTGATTTTGAACACAAGGAGCACATGCACATGGAAAGACAAGCAAGGAAAGGAAAAGCGTGTTTTAATTAAAATTATTAACCCACAGCACATGATTTTTTTCTTAAAAGAGACAAAGGCTCCTGTTTAGAAAGTTATTATTTACCAGGTGTTGGATTTCACTTCATTTTCAATAAAACATCAAGAGAAGAAAAAGCTCTTAGGCAAATTTCTAACTTAATTAAAATAAATCTGAGCTCAACCAAGTTTCTGAGCTGAGCTGCCGGGTGAGAAGGGAATGACCCGAGAGCAGTACCAGGAAGCAGCCCCTGTGCCCAAACCCTGCAGGAGCAGGAGGAACACTGAGCTCTGCTGGGAGAACTGGGATCACATTCCCGGGGTGCCCACGGCTGCTCCCACACAGCTCCCGGCTCCAGACGTGGGCAGGGAGAGCCCAGGCTGTGCCCAGCACACCCTGCACAGCCCGGGAGAGTCCCAGGAGCCCAGGCTGGAATTCCCAAAGGCAAAGCAAGAGAGGTTTGGTTTCCGTGTCCTCGTCCACAGCCATGTCCAGTTCCAGATCCTTCTTGAGCCCCAAGGTTTATGCAAACTGCAGGAAGGAAAGGGAGGGATCATCGTGCTCTGCCCCTCTATCAGCCACACATTTTTATTTTCATGAATTAAAGTCACATTTTAGCATTAGATTCTCTTCATGTTGGCAAATAGAAATATGTGGAGTTACTGATGGTAATTTTTCCTCTTGTAAAAAAAACCCCAATATTCTTCCCCACCAATAAAAAAACACACACAAAAAGAGAAAATACAGGAACAAACCTTTCCCACCCTCTCTGAAACCCTACCCTGACAAACCTGAAGCCCTGTCTGAGCCCTGTGTGAGCCTCCCTCAGCCTGACCTGAGCAGGGCCATTCCCATCACTGCAACCCCAGGGACACCCCAGCTGCTCCTGAATCCCTGGGGAACTGTGCCTGGCACAGCCCAGCTGCTCCTGAATCCCTGGGGAACTGTGCCTGGCACACCCAAGTGCTCCTGAATCCCTGGGGAACTGTGCCTGGCACACCCCAAGTGCTCCTGAATCCCTGGGGAACTGTGCCTGGCACAGCCCAAGTGCTCCTGAATCCCTGGGGAACTGTGCCTGGCACAGCCCAGCTGCTCCTGAATCCCTGGGGAACTGTGCCTGGCACAGCCCAAGTGCTCCTGAATCCCTGGGGAACTGTGCCTGGCACAGTCCAGCTGCTCCTGAATCCCTGGGGAACCGTGCCTGGCACACCCCAAGTGCTCCTGAATCCCTGGGGAACTGTGCCTGGCACACCCAAGTGCTCCTGAATCCCTGGGGAACTGTGCCTGGCACAGCCCAGCTGCTCCTGAATCCCTGGGGAACTGTGCCTGGCACAGCCCAGCTGCTCCTGAATCCCTGGGGAACTGTGCCTGGCACAGCCCAGCTGCTCCTGAATCCCTGGGGAACTGTGCCTGGCACAGCCCAAGTGCTCCTGAATCCCTGGGGAACTGTGCCTGGCACAGCCCAAGTGCTCCTGAATCCCTGGGGAACTGTGCCTGGCACAGCCCAAGTGCTCCTGAATCCCTGGGGAACTGTGCCTGAGCAGGGCTGCAATCAGGGAAACTTTCCATGGCCAGCCCAGGGTCCATCAGGGAGGAGCTGGAGGCTCAGCCCCAGGGAAAGGCTGGCTGGGGATTATTGTTGGAGGGGGCTCCCCACTCACCGCAGCCTCCAGGGCCTGCTCCAGGTCTGCCTTCAAATCCTCCTCATCCTCCAGCCCCACCGAGAGGCGGATCAAGGTGTCACTGATTCCCAGAGTTTTCCTTTCCTCCTCAGGCACTGAGGCGTGGGTCATGATGGCCCTGAAAAGACAAAAAACATCTTTATCCCAAGAATTTGGGACTTTTTTTGGTAAACCCAGCCCGGCTGGTTCCCTGCCAGCACCCCTGGAATGGCAGCAGGATCTGACACCTCCTCTGTGCCACCTGTGTGACCCCACAGATGCAAAGAGCTCCTGGCAGCAGTTCCTGGAAATGGTGGGAATGCTGACAAGTCAGGGAATTGCATCTCCAGACTGTATTTCCCAGACACAAATGATTAACAAGAAGTGGATACTTAAAAATCTGGACCTGACAAAGGAGAAAATCCTATTCCTCTTCCTTCCAGAGCTGTTCTTTCATTCCACAGAAGCTCTGTAAGCTCTGCATGTGGGGAATGTGCAACCTCCAGTATAAAATCTCCTGGTTTCATTTCTGGCTCCTCAGATCCCTTCTCAAAGTGTCCCAAAGGACTCTGGAGGGTTTATTCTCTCCAGCTACAGAGGACACAGGCAAGAAGGGATTTCCCCGTGTGCTCAGTCACTGGCACCAGTTCCTTCCAGCTGCTGGAGGGGTTCAGGTTTTGCTGTGAAATCATGAAGTGAAATGATTCAACATTTAAACAGAGTCACTCATTTCCATGGACCTTTTCAAAAAGCAAACTGGCTTTGAGTAAAAGAATGGAATTCCATGAAGATGCTATTTTGAGCAGTTTAAAACGTCCCAGGAGGTCCTGCCAGGGACCAGAGGCAGCTGGGTGCACACCCTGACCGTGCCCCCTTGTGAGAGCAGGGAGCTGGGCATTCCTCAATCCAAGCTGCTCCTCATCCCAACACCCTGCAGCTTCTGGCATTGTCTTCATGGACACCAACTGTGCCTCAGCCCTCCAGGCAAAACTCCTCTATCTCTGCACTCTCACAGAATTCCCTCCCTCTGGAATCTCCCCTGGCTTTGTGCTGCACAACAGTCCCTGAGTTTTGCTACAGGCAAAACAGCAAAACAGCCTTGGGGGCTGGGAAACTGTGGGAATTTTGTGGTGCTCTGCAGCTTTCTGAGGCTCTGAGGATGGGAGGATGAACTCACGGATGCTCTGCCAGGCTCTCGAAGCCACCCAGGCTCTCAGCCAAGGCAAACACCTACGGCAGAAAGGGAAAGGAGTTATCAGGAGTAGGCTCAGGATACAAACACCTCCCGGGGCACAGTGAGAGTGAACACCTGGCCAAACACCAGCACAGGCCGGGCCAAGGACCCAGCCAAGCATTCCCAGAGCCAGGGGCTCCCTCTGTGCCCCACGAGTGCCTTTCCCTCCTGAGGGCACTCTGCAATGCTCCAGCAGAGCTGCACCAGCCCCAGCTCCCCAGCCCTGCAGAAAGGCCTTTGCCAGCAGCAGCTCCTGGGCTCAGCTGGACACGCCTCACCCTGGGAGCAAACAAACAAACAAACACTTCAAGGGGCTGAGGCGTCCCTTTGTTCCCCCTCGTTAACCCCATGGACAGATTATCCCTGATTTAGAGTGGGGCACAGCCAAAGGACTTGGCAAGAAAAGGCACTTCACCCTCCCCTCAGCAGGGCAATTCCAGCTCCCTCTGAGGGTGACTTTATTGCCTTTATTTTACCTTCAAGTTCCTGAGGAAGGCAGAGGCATTTTTGATGTTCCCTTTGATGTAGAAGGTGACCATCCCAGGACAGCCCGTGCACTGCCTCTTCATCACCTCGTGCTGAGGGTGGGAAGGCAGCCCTGGAATGGGGAGAGTTGGGAGAATTCCCAGTGAATTCCAGTGCACAGCTGGGCACCTAACCCTAGTCACAGGGCACTGCAGCTCCCCAATCCCTGCCCACCCACCTGGGTAAATGACCTTCTCCACCCGGGGATGGGATTCCAGGAACCTGGCCACAGCCAGGCCGTTCTGGAAGTGCAGCTTCATCCGGATGTGCAGAGTCTTGAGCCCCCGGTTGCAGAGGAAGCAGTCAAAGGGGGAGGGGACAGCTCCCAGGGCTGTAGAAATGGGAACAGAATTCCACAGAATTCCACAAATTCCACAGAATCCCACAGCAACATCGGTGTTCTGCATTCAGCAAAGCCAAACACATCCTCATCTCCAGCATTTCTGAGGTTGGAACACGTGGGAAGACACCCGAGGCAATCTCTGTTCCTCATCTCCCACATTGGGGAGCCAATTAATGAGGCCAATTAACAGGCTCAGGCCTCAAGGGTTACATTTATTAGGCACAATGCACCTTCACTGCAGAGGGCAGAACCATGGACAGGAATTTATTCCTGACAGTGAAGAGGCTGGAAAATTGCTGGAATCATCGGAGATAAGAAAATTCTGCATCGGGCACATCCTGATGGGTGAGGGAGTTCCAAACCCCCCAAACTGCAGGTGGCACCTCAGTGGGTTCAGGATGGGCCCCAGTGCTCTCCTGAAGTGCTCGGGAAGTGGAGATCAATGTCTCTCATTTTATTGTCACTTTTCTCCATTTTATTGGAGTTTTACTTGTTGGAGTTTTTTTTTTTAGTTGACCTTTTTTCAGTTCTGCCCATTAAAGTCACATTCCCAGGCAGATTTCCCACTTGTGTGCCCGCCCACCCTCCCCAGCAGCAGCTGTGGATGTGAATGGGATTCCTGTCAGGAATTCCCTGTCTGGACTTACAGTTCTGCAGGAATTTGAGCCTCTCATAGAGATCATCCCGGTTTACAGAGACCAGGCCCATGAGGACATCACTGTGCCCTACAAATGACAGGGGACAAGAATGGGATCAGCCACTCCAGGCTCCTGCCACAAGCCCCCAGGTGTAAATAAAACCCCTGGGACACCTCCCACCATCCCAGGCTGCTCCAAGCCCCAGTGTCCAACCTGGCCTTGGACACTGCCAGGGATCCAGGGGCCTCCCCACCCTCCCAGCCAGGAATTCCTTCCCAATCTCCCTCCATCCCTGCCCCAAGGATGTGCTGAACTCTCCATTCTCACCATTCATGTATTTGGTTGCAGAAGACATACAAATATCAGCCCCCAGGGACAAAGGACGCTGAAAGGAAAGGAAAATAACATCATAATTCAAGTTTGGCTGCACTCAGGTTCATTCCCAGCCATTCCAAAGGGCTCTGAGCTCACACAGGAAAAACAAGTGGAGAAACAAACACAAAAACCTGAGGATGATAACAGAACATGTGCTAAAAGCAGCAGTACAGGGAGGCACTCTGAATTCAAGGTAAGCACAAGAAAATGTGATTTAAAAGCTCCCACAGGCTCCAGGGAGAGAAGAGACACAGCACATCCAACAGACACTGCAGAGCTGGGAAAAAATGGTTCCACAGCTCGGCTGAGGCAGGGACAAATCCTGGCACTGGCCCCACAAAGTGCATTTCCCTGGGAAAGGAAGGGCTCACACTGCAAAGCTAAAGAACTGCTTTGCTTTCCAGGTGTTGCAGATCCTGCCCTGGAGGAGCTGAGAACACGAGCAAAGGAGGTTCCTTTGGCAGCTCCCTCTCCCCTCAGCTCCCAGCTCTCTGCCCAGGAGCCTCCTGAAGTGAGACAAACTAGGAGGTGGATGGGCAAGAGGTGCTGGGCAATGCCAGATTTTTAATCAGTCACTAATTAAGGCAATTTGCACATGGTATCAGCACATTCTAAAGAGAGAGGGGCAACACTGTTAAAACTTAGCAAAGCAGGCAGATGCAAAAACTGCTGCACAGTTTCACATTAACACAGACTCCCACCCAGGGAATGTGGAGATGCCCAGCCAGAGCCACCATGGAAAAGGCCTTTTACACTCAATATTGATGGACAGATCACTGTAAAATTCTCTTTTTCCTAGCCCAGTGTGGTACCTCACCTACTGCTCCCACCAATTAATCATTAGCACTGGCTTTGCCTCCACACCAGGCTGCTCCAGACACATTAACCAGCACCCTGTGTTCTTCCACACAGCCCTTTCCAGAGGAAATTGGGAATTCTGAAGTGAATAACACATTGCAGGGCAAATCCTCAAGCCTCTGCTACGTCCCAGGCCAACTGCAGAGCTGCTTGAGCTAAGCATTAACACTTTCTGAGGAGTTCTCTTAATTCAGCAAGATCACAGTACTGATCCTGAACAAAACCAGGCACTTTGCACTCTGACTTTAAACCTACACACCAGGGCTTAGCTTGGGCTCCTGGGAGATAGATCTGATATCATCCCTTCCCAATCCCTTTCCCAATCTACCTGCCCTGGGGCAGGTGACACACCTGGAAGTAGGCAGACATGAAGCTGTTGTCCACGGCCAGCAGCACCCCCGGGTGCCTGCGCACGATGTCAGCGCAGGCTCTGATGTCGATCACCTTCAGCGTGGGGTTCGTGGGGGTCTCCAGCCAAACCAGCTGCACAAACCCCAAAAAAAACTGCAGGTCAGAGAGTTCCCAGTGCTGGGCTGAGTCCCAGGGGCTCTGGGGGTTCAGTGGTGGCAGCTCCCCGTGGGGTTTGTGCAGTGGCCCTGCCAGAGCCAGGGGAGGCTCCAGCTGGTTCCCCCAAGCTCAGGGAGGTTTCCCTGGGCTGGGCTTGTGGCACCCCAGTGCATCCCAGCTGGAGAGGGCCTCACACAGCCAGGACAGAGCCTTTCCCAAAGCCTTTCCCAAAGCCTTTCCCAGCACAGTTCCCTTCCCCTGGAGCAGGGGATCACCCAGCAGTGCCACGGAGCACCCGCGGCTCCGCGCTCGGCGTTCCCTCTGCTCCTCCTCACCTTTTCCCTTTTCCCTCCTCTCTCTCCAGGGCTTTCTGCCCTTCTTAGGATGCTTTCCATGAGGCAGAACCGTGGGAGATGGTGGATCCAGCTGCGCCCCAAGCTGCCCCCCTCAGCTCAACACACCCCCAAACCCAACAGGAGCAAGGATAAAACAATTTAACATCCCTTCAGAATCCATTTCCCTCTTCCCTACCTTGGTCTCTGGTGTAATTGCAGTTTCCAGGCATTTTGGTTTTGTGCAGTCAACAAAAATTACTTTCAAATTATTTTCTGAGGCTACTTTCTGGAAATATCTGTTTGTGCCTAAACAACAACAAAAAAAAAAAGTCACAAAATGAAACACCTTCCTTGCCACTCATTCCCTGCTCTCCAGCCTCCTGCACCATGCAGGGACAGTCAGGAGGGCACAGCTTTATGCTGCACACCAGAAATGGCACATTTATATCTTCTTTATTTATACAAAGTTTAAAGATTGTTGTGGATTTAATGATCATGAAATAGCAATGATGGGAATATGGGATCAGAGTGATTTAGGAAGTATTTGAAATCCATGTGGGGTTTATGATCAGGAAATTAAAGAGAAGAAATGAAGGGGAAGGCTCCAGCTACTGTTTCCCATCACTCCAATAAAAATGATTCCTTCCTGTCCTTGAAGCCTTTCCCTGGGAAGATCAGAAATCCAGCAGCAACAGGGGATCACTGGATGTGCAGCACTCACTACCAGGAAACACTGCCTGCATTAAAAATTTATTGATGGGGCCCTTTTGCCAAGGTGATCCCCAGGGACTCAGTTTTCCATCTGAGCATGACGGGATGGAACATGGAGGTGGATTCTGTGAGCTGAAGGAAAACATCTGAGTGATGTTTGGGTGGTTCATTGGTGAGAAACCCTTTCTTTATAACAAACCAAGCCAGAGGAGAAGCAGTGAAATTCACCCCTGCAGAAAACAGCCCAGGCTGAGGCTTTAATGCAAATGGGCTTTGCCTGACTGACCCACCCTGAGCCCCTCTGAATGAGGAACTGAGCCCCTGCTCTGCCTTAATGACTCTGGTTATTAAGTGGTGGAGGGAGTGAGAGGAGCAGAGATCCCTGCTGTCTCCAGCTTCCAGCTGCACTTTGGAGGAGGTCACCTGGCAAGGCAGAACTGTGATATGAAAAGGAAATGTGTGTGTGTGTGTGTGTGTGTGTGTGTGTGTGTTGTATGTGCACAAGAACAGGGAACTCACTGGCCAACCATCACCATTCCCAGGGAGGGGAAAGGGGATTCCTTTCATTTTCCAGCTCTTGCTTGGGAAAGGCCACCAGTGGCTGGGCTCTGTAGCCTGCCCTGAACTGGATCTGTGATCCTCCCAGGCTGGATCTGTGTGCCACAGCCCTGGAGCAGGGACAGCTCTGCTGATCAGCGACACAGGTCACCCAGCAAGGACACCCATGTCACCCCAGGGACAGCCAGGCTGTCCTGGGAACTGCAGTGAGCTCACCCTGCTGAAGGACTCTGGCAGAGCTGGGGAAATTCAGAGCTCCTGAGAGCCACAGACAGGTTTGATCCCCTGCACAAAGAAGGCTGAAGCCACAGAATGCTGTACACACCTCCATAGACGTCATCCATGCAGATAACTGTGTCCCCTGTCTTCAGCAGGTGACAGATGTTCAAAAGAGCTGCTAAGCCAGAGGAATAAGCCAAGCCTGGAGGAGAAAGGATCATCAGTGTTTGATGTGACACAACAAGTCAGACTTGCCTTGGCCTCCCTGCTTTGCCTCTGAAAAGAACCTGTTCTGTCACTGCCTCGCTGGGAACGTGGAGCCAGTGAAAGCAGGAGATGGATGTGCACAGCACGGAACCAGCACAGACACTGGGACAGACTGGGATGGACTGGGACAGACTGGGACCAGGGGCTGCCTGCTCCCACTGCCTCCAGTGCCGCTGCACAAGGATGGATCCAGCTCAGCCCAGGCATCGGCCGCAGTGAGGAAGCAGGAGAGAAACCCAGGGATGGAGCTGGAATTTCCTGAACCAGAAGTGTTGGGCTCTTCCCCACCTTGGAGCTGCTCCTGCCCACAGCCAACAGCCAGAGCCGTGCTCACAGATCCATGGAATGGTTTGGGAGGGAGGGACCCCAAAGCCCACCCAGGGGCCACGGGCAGGGACACCTCCCCCTGTCCCAGGGTGCCCCAAGCCCCGTCCAGCCCGTGAGGTGCTCACAGTATTTGGCTCCATCGAGGGCGGCCACGGCCTTTTCCAGGCAATCTCGAGTGGGGTTCCCAGAGCGGATGTAATCGTAACCCTGGGGGGGGAATAGGAATCAAACATCAGAGAGGGCACTGGGAAAGTCTGGGATAACAGCAGTTCTAGGTTCCTTAAAGAGCCCTGGCTGAGGGCATCCAGCTCCTCCCAGAGCAGCACGAGGGTGTCCTGGCACAACATCCAGCTGCCAGAGAAAGGAGCCCGGGGTGCACTGGGGCAAGGAGCCACATTCTCCTGCTTCTCCCCAGACCACTGCGGGAGAAAGGGCTTGGGCAGCGCAGTCCAAGCATCCCCAGAATGCCAGGCTGGGTCAGGCTGGAAGGGACCACGAGGGTGCCCTGCTCCCACTCCCTGCTCAGCAGGGCCATCCCAGAGCACAGGGCATGGGATCGTGCCCAGACAGCTCTGGGTATCTCCAGTGAGGGAGACTCCTCAGCCTCTCTGGTGGGAATTCTCAGGAAAAACGTGTGTCCATCACACCCACAGGGCACCGGACAACTCCTCTCATCAATTCTTGACAACCCACACGTTTCCTAGTGCCACAGCTTTTATGCAAATTCGGGGGAAATTTAATGAGGAAAATGACACTCATGCATGCACAGATGCAGTTGTTACCAAGAGAACCTGCTGAGCACCCTGGGATTTTCCTGCTTTTGGGATTTCTCTTTAATGTCAACTTCCTCATAGTCAGGAATCCTGCAGATCGCTCTGGCAGAGCCCCCGGCAAGAGCATGGATCCTGTCATCAGGATGTGGATAGAGCAGCGTGACTCCTCCCGAGGGCCTCCTCAGCACAGCTGGGATTCTGTGTGGAATGAGGAATCACAAGGCAAATTCCTCCTGCCCGACCAGCACAGCGCGAGTTTGGAGCAGGTGCTGATTTAGGAGTGGCAGCAGCTTTGTGCCACGTCCCGTCAAACCTTTCCGGCACTTTCTACAGGGCATCCACAAAATCCTTAGGAAATATTGCCTCGGTTTGGAAGCAAAACCGCAGGAGGCTCTTACACAAAGTATGTGTAGTGGAACAGGGATTCTGCCCGGGCCCTGGGGCGGGTGCAGGGCCGGGAGAGCCTCCCAGATTTCCGGCTCCGGGCAGCCCCTGGAGCAGCATTCCTGCGAGCCCGGGGGCACTGGGTGCTCCCTGCTCCCCTTCTCCCGCCTTTCACACGGGAATCATCCCAGCCTCATCCCAACCGCTCCGGATGGCCGCCCGCTGCGGGAACACAGAGCCCCAGGCTCCCGGAGCGCAGGGCACGGCACGGCGGGCAGGCGGCTCTGCAGTGGCCCCATGAGGAGCCTCCACCGCGTTCGCCCCGGAGCCGCCACGAGGGGAAACATCCGCGCCGGGAGCTCCCTGCCCTGCCCAGGACCTGCCGCCTTCCGTTCCCCCGGCCGGGACACGCCGGATGCTCGTGGCCTCCCGGCTGTGCCCGAGCCCGGTGACTCAGAGCCCCCTGCGCGGCTCGGTGCCCCGGCGGCGGCCGCACTCACCGTGTGCTCGCCGGGCGCCTGCTGCTTGAAGGTGGTGGAGAGCGAGATGGGCGGCACCACGGCCCCGGAGCGCCACTGCTCGGGCTCCTGGCCGGCGTGGATGGCGCTGGTGGCGAAGTGCTCGAAGGGCGGCAGAAAGCCCTGCGCGCCCCGCTCTGCCATGGCCGCGGCTCTGTGGGACCGGCCCTCAGCGCGCCGGGGGCTCGGCGGGGCGGGGCCCTCGCGCCCTCCCATTGGCTGCCGGCGGGGCGGGGCGGGGTCCTCGCGCCTTCTCATTGGCTGCCGGCGGGGCGGGGCGGGGCCCGCCCTGCACAGGCAGCGCCCGCCCGCTGGGGGGCGCCGCGCGCTGCGGGGCCGCTCCCGGGAGCCTTGCCGGGACCCGGGGGCGCCTTTCCCGGGGAGGAACCGGGAATGGGCCGGCAGCGCCGGGAATGGGCCGGCAACACCGGGAATCGGCCGGGAGCGCCGCAATGAGCCATAGGGGAGCAGTGTGCTGACTGCCCGGCAGCGCTGCCTGGAGAACCTCAGCACTGGGAATAACCCCAGCGCGGCACAGGCTGGGGGGAGCTGCTGGAGCAGCTCTGGGGGAAGGACCTGGGGGTGCTGGGGGACAACGAGCCAGCGGTGCCCGGTGGAATCCTGAGGGACAACGAGCTGTCCCCGGCCAGCAGTGCCCGGTGGGATCCTGAGGGACAACGAGCTGTCCCCGGCCAGCAGTGTCCAGTGGGATCTTGAGGGACAACAAAAGGTCCCTGACCAGCAGTGTCCAGTTGGCTCCTGGGATGCCACAGCAGAGCATTCCCAGCAGGGTGATCCTGCCCCTCTGCCGAGCCCTGGAGGCTGAGCAAGGGCCTGGAGCATCTCGGTGCCCAGGAAAGGCTGAGGGAGCTGGGGCTGCTCAGCCTGGAGAGGAGCCCCAGTGAGAGGGGCCTCAGCCCTGGGTGTCCCTGTCTGTCCCTGGATGTCCCTGGGTATCTCTCTGTCCCTGTCCATCCCTGTCTGTCCCTGGGTGTCCCTGGGTGTCCCTGTCTGTCCCTGTGTGTCCCTGTCTGTCCCTGTCTGTCCCTGGGTGTCCCTGTCTGTCCCTGGGTGTCAGAGCAGGCCCAGGCTCTGCTCCAGGCCCAGCGATGGCCCCAGAGCCACGGGCAGGGGCTGAGCCCAGCAATTCCCCTGCACAGGAGGCAGAACTGCTGCCCTGGGCAGTGCCCGGCCCTGAGCAGATGGTGCAGAGAGGCTGTGGCCTCTCCTCTCTGGGGATATTCCAGAACCATTGGGACACAAGCCCGTGCTCTGGGATGTCCCTGCTGGAGCTGGGAGGTGGCTCCAGAGGAGCCACTGTGGTCCCTTCCAGCCTTATACATCCTGGGATTCTGTGATTAAAAATTAATTCACTGGGTCTCCCTGCCAAGGTTATCCCGCATGGACTGACGTCCATGGAACAGCACTTTGACATATGAGGACAAAGGACATGTATGTGCTGAAGGCCACTGATGAATGATTTATGTATTAGATTTTGTAAGGAAACATTTTCTTTACAACAAAACTATGGATAAAATCTGAACAAAGCTGGATCTAAGAAGAGAAAACCTCTGGATGTGTGCAGGGCCACGCCCCAGCCTCACATACAAGCAGGAACCTGGGATTTAGGAGGGACAAATTTGCTTGCTGTAGGAAAGTTCTGTTGATACGTGGACAAAAAAAAAACCCATTCTCAAGAATTTGTAAGTGTAAAGTAATCCCACAGTTGGGATTCCCTAAAACCACCGGTTTTCACAGAGCCCTTTCCGTGAGTAATGCCTTGGTCCCATTTCTGGGGTGAGTAAGGGAGTCCATAATAAGCTGGTAAACAGTGACTTCATGCCTCTAGTAATTAAAAAGGCAGCGTGAGGCTTCCGACATCAGCTAAATGCCGAGCCAATCCCTCCATTCCAGCCATGCTCCGTGTGTGTTTCCAGCACGGGAGAACAGAACATCAGAACTGCTCACAGTGCCAGCCTCTCACATTCTGCCCACAACCGGGTTCGACTTTCCTCAAAAAACAAGGAGAGATAGAAAAATCTCATTGGAAAGACCACTGGAGTGTAGAGCAAAAGCAAATTGTTGTTGTTGTTGTTGTTGTTTTCCCCTAGAATTACTTCAAATTGTATATTAGGACTGTAAAAAGCAGTGTGGGAAGCAGCTGGGGACAGCAGGCACAGGAATTCCTAAATCTGCCTAGAATTCTTGATCACTTGGGATGAGGGAGGTGATGTGAATTGAGGGCACCAGGAGGGCAATTCTGTTATCACAGCAGGTCTGCTCTCCCTGGCAGCTTGGGGGTTGTTTTCCCTGGGAGAATTAGCAAAAAATCCAATTCACCAGGAATTTGGGACATCGTCGTTTTTACAATTACTCATCCCATACTGGAAGCAGAAACTTGCAGAACTGGCCCAGGAGCGGGAGGTGCAGTGGGAAATTGGGAAGCTCCGACCCAAACAGGTCCTTTCTGAGCTGACACTGCACCTACAAGGGCTCGCACCACCACAGGGGCACTGTCCTGTTTTTCCCTTTGAGGAACACGTGTCCAGGTCCCATCATTTCCCAAAGAGCTTTCCACGGAGGCTGGGAGAGCACTGGAACAGCTGCTCAGACAGTCGTGGAGTCTCCCTGTCTCGGTCCCTTGGGATCCATCACTGATCCTGTTTGTGATCGATCCCTCCCCTCAGGATGGGGTTATTGGGATTGATCCCTGATCCCACCCCTCAGAATGGGGTTGTTGGGATCGATCCCTGATCCCTCCCCTCAGGATGGGGTTATTGGGATTGATCCCTGATCCCTCCCCTCAGCATGTGGTTATTGGGATTGATCCCTGATCCCTCCCCTCAGGATGGGGTTATTGGGATTGATCCCTGATCTCTCCCCTCAGGATGGGGTTATTGGGATTGATCCCTGATCCCTCCCCTCAGGATGGGGTTATTGGGATTGATCCCTGATCCCTCCCCTCAGAATGGGGTTGTTGGGATTGATCCCTGATCCTTCCCCTCAGGATGTGGTTATTGGGATTGATCCCTGATCCCACCCCTCAGGATGTGGTTATTGGGATCGATCCCTGATCCCACCCCTCAGGATGGGGTTATTGGGATTGATCCCTGATCCCACCCCTCAGGATGTGGTTATTGGGATTGATCCCTGATCCCACCCCTCAGGATGCGGTTATTGGGATTGATCCCTGATCCCTCCCCTCAGGATGTGGCTGTTGGGATCCATGCCCAGTCCCCAGTCCTGCTCCTCAGGATGCAGTTGTTGGGATTGATCCCCGATCCCACTCCTCAGCATGTGGTTGTTGGGATGGATCCCCGATCCCTCCCCTCAGGCCACGCCTGTTGGGATCAATCCTCGATGCCCGATCCCCGCTGCCGCCCCTCAGGCCGTGCCCGTTGGGATCGAACCCCGATCCCCGATCCCCGCTGCCGCCCCTCAGGCCGCGCCCGTTGGGATCGAACCCCGATCCCCGATCCCCGCTGCCGCCCCTCAGGCCGTGCCCGTTGGGATCGAACCCCGATCCCCGATCCCGGATCCCCGATCCCCGCTGCCGCCCCTCAGGCCGTGCCCGCTGGGATCGATCCCCGATCCCCGATCCCCGCTGCCGCCCCTCAGGCCGCGCCCGTTGGGATCTATCCCCGATCCCGGATCCCCGATCCCCGCTGCCGCCCCTCAGGCCGTGCCCGCTGGGATCGATCCCGGATCCCCGATCCCCGCTGCCGCCCCTCAGGCCGCGCCCGTTGGGATCTATCCCCGATCCCCGATCCCCGCTGCCCGCTGCCGCCCCTCAGGCCGTGCCCGTTGGGATCTATCCCCGATCCCCGATGCCCGATCCCCGATCCCCGCTGCCGCCCCTCAGGCCGTGCCCGTTGGGCGGATCCCGCCCCGCCCCTCGCGGTCGCTCCGTGGCTCCTCCCGCGCGCTCTCTCGGTGCGGCGCAGTCTCGCGAGAGCGGCGGCCGAAGATGGCGGCGCGGAGCCGAGGCCCGTGAGGCGCGGGCGGAGCTGCGGCCGCTCCGGGGGCTCCGGGCGGGACCGGCCCCGCGGGCTCCGAGCGCTCCCGCCGGCCATGACCGGCGAGAAGCTCCGCTCGCTGCGCAGGGACCACAAGCCCAGCAAGGAGGACGGGGACCTGCTGGCGGCCGGCGAGGACGAGGCGGCCGCGGCGCCCGGGGGCGCCTTCACGGGCGGGAAGGGCGGGCGGGCCGGGGGGCACCGCGGGCCCGGCGCGCACCGGCACCGCCCGCCGGCCCGGGCCGCCCCCGCCGGGCCCGAGCGCGGCCCCTTCCCCGTGCACGAGTGCGTGTTCAAGGGGGACGTGCGGCGGCTCTCGGCGCTCATCCGCACCCAGGGCATCGCCCAGAAGGACAGTCACGGTGAGCGGGACGCGCCGGGGGATCCCGGGGCTCGGGGCCGCGTCCCGGTGAGGCGGGAGATGCGGGTGCCGGACCGGGAAATGGGGGATTCGTTGGGGGTTTTGAAAGGGAGTTTCGTAAGGGTGTGTGAATCCCCTTTAGGAAGGATTGTGGACAAGGGATGGAAAGACGGGACACAGGGAATGACAGAGGGCAGGGATGGATGGGATACGGGGAAGGAATTGTTCCTGGCAGGGTGGGCAGGCCCTGGCACAGGTGCCCAGAGCAGCTGTGGCTGCCCCTGGATCCCTGGCAGTGCCCAAGGCCAGGCTGGACAGGGCTTGGAGCACCTGGGACAGTGGGAGGTGTCCCTGCCATGGCAGGGATGGACTTTAAGGTCCATTCCAGCCCAAACCATTCCGCAATTCCATGATTTTCGAAATATGAATGAGCACTGTCAGCTCCAGTACCAGCCCTGTGCTGGCAGAGCTGCCTCTGACCGGGTGTTTCTCTGTGCCCAAGACCCCACTGCATTTAAAAAATTCATTCTTTTTTAAGATGTCTGAGCTGTCACCTGTTTGCTTTGGGCGATGCTGAGCGGTTCCTTTGGCTGTTGGCAGAGCAGATTTTGATATTTCCCCAGGCTACAAAAATCAGTCCTTTCCCCCCCTTTCTTTTTAAATGCTGTGGCGTTGGATTTTGAGAGAGTTGTTCTCAGCTGCTCCTCTGCAAATGCTCTGTCCACGGCAGTGTCAGTGGCAGAGATGGAATCTGATCCTTGTGCTGCTCTGAAATTTGTAAATATTGAATGTCTTGCCAGGACGTTTCAAAACGTTTTAATTTGGGGGATGTTTTATACTGTTAACAATAAATCAGCCTGGGGGATCAGCTTGACCTTCATGGTTGGTTTTAATCTCTATTTTTAATGGCCGTTTCAAGAGTAACATGATCCATTTCTGCTGGAGAACTCCCAGTTCCACGCGTGTGGTGTCTGAGAAGTTGTGATAAAGGGGATGCTTGTGTTGTGTTTCTGATAAGGAGATCAGCTCTGCTTAATTGTGGTCTGCGAATTCAAAAGGAGCGCGAAGGTGAAGGATCTGTGGGGCTGGCACGGTGGCAGGAGCGATGGAATTGGGAATTCCAGCTGTGTGTGTGGTGGCACTGGGCGCTGGGAGGCAGCTGAGGGCTGCAGAGTAGCACAGGGCTCAGCTCCCAGCCAGGATGGGCAGGAGTGTTCCCTACAACTGGCACAGCGCTTTCCTAAGGGCAGGGCTCCAAATCCAGCTACAGATCTGTTTAGCCTGCCACCTTCATTCCAGCAAATCCTGCTAGAATGAAAGCACCAGACTTGGGGAGGATTTTTCCCACTCGCTCTATTCCTGCTGCTGCTTCTCCCTGTTCCTCCTCCACTTCCCCTTCAAGCAACGCAGCAGCAGCAGCTCCAAATCTTTCCTTGAAGGCACTTCCTGATCCCTCTTTGCTGTGCTGTCACCCTCAGTGTGTATCACACACATTGATTCCATCCTTTTTGAATCCATATATAAATCTCTGATTACTATCTCCCTGCTTTCCCAGCTCTGTTCCAAGCTGGGACACTTCGGGGATCTCTGACTCATCATCTCCCTCCAAGTTTTTACTTGAACTATTCAAAAAGAACCCACAACAAACCTCTCACGGCTTGACATTCCAAAGGCCTGAGTAACATTTCCCTGTTATTGTTTTCTTCCTGCCTGATTCCATCTGTCACTTGTTTACACACACTGGAACTGGGAATTATTTGGGGGAGACTCCGGCTGATGATTTGCTCAGAAATAAGCCAGAGGAATCCCGGGATGTGCTAAGGATTGGACAGAGGGGAGAGAGAACTTATTGTTAATAATCTAGGCCTGTTTTATTGTTGGTTCAGTGCAGGAAAGCCAAATCCTGTGGAATGGGAGACTCCTGCTGTTCTGCTAAAAGCAATTGAGTGTTAATTGAGTGCCTGCCCAGCTTCCTAAATTAACCTCCAAATCACTGCCCAGAGGAAGGCCAGTGTCATTATTCCCAAACAATGAGTTTCCTGGGAGAAGCCTGTAGCTACACCTAGTAGATGACTTTTAGTTTGATTATAACATGCATTTAATAGCTTAAATCCTGAGCAGACAAATCCTCTGGCTGGAAAACAGCCCTGGCTCCCTGCAGGTGTGCAGGTACCTCAGCAGAGGTGAAAGGCCACACGTCTGTGGGGACAGGTGCTGTGTTTGAGGTGTGGTTTTGGGCCAGCAGGCCTTGTTTGCCCACCTGGGTGGGCACAGGCCGAATTCCAGGAGCTGCTGGAGCACTGATTTCTTGGGAAGAGGGGCTGTGGCTGTGCTGGGCACTGATGAGGCCTCGCCTCAAATCCTGGGGTCAGTTCTGAGGCACTCACTCAGCAAAGACCCTGAGGGGCTGGAGCGTGTCCAGGGCAGGGAATGGAGCTGGGAAGGGTCTGGAGCCCCAGGAGAGGCTGAGGGAGCTGGGGAGGGACTGGAGAATCCCTGAGGGAGCTGGGAAGGGGCTCAGCCTGGAGCAAAGGAGGCTCAGGGGGGACCTTGTGGCTCTGCACAGCTCCTGCCAGGAGGGGACAGCCGGGGGGGTCGGGCTGTGCTCCAGGGAACAGGGACAGGAGGAGAGGGAACGGCCCCAGGCTGGGCCAGGGGAGAGTTGGGTTGGACATCAGCAGGAATTTCTCCATGGAAAGGGTGGTCCGTGGAAAGGCACTGGAACTGCCCAGGGAGTCCCCATGCCTGGAGGTGTCCAAGGAAGGGCTGGATGTGGCACTCAGTGCTGGTGACAAGGTGGGAATTGGGCACAGCTTGGACTTGGTGATCCTGGAGGGCTTTTCCACCCTCAGGGTTCTGTGACTCCGTGATTTTGACAATGTTTCCCCTTGGGTCAGGTAATTTGCATTTCCTGTGCACACAGTGTGGCTCCCTCTCAAACGTTTTCCTCAGGAAGGTTATTCCCCTCCCCTGCCAGAGCCTGGCAGCATCCAGGATTCCCAGTGCTGTGCTGGCTCCCAGATGTTGGAGCAGCTATTAATAGCAGCAGGAGTTGAGCTGGGTTGGTGTATAATGAGCTGGGCTGTGGCTGCCTGGGATGCAGGACACATTGAACAGCCCTGTCAGCCCCTCCTGGGCAAGCAGGGCAGAGTTCCCATCTCCATCCGAATTTCCCTGGTGCTGCAGGGCGCTGCCATTCATGTGGCAGCCTCTCCCAGATGTGCAGCACATCCTCTGCACAGAGCAGGTTCTTCCTGCTGACAAAATGGGAGTTATTCTCTAACTCTCAACCCAGTGTGTGTGTGTTAGAATTGCACAAGGAATTTGTTTTCCAGCATTTTTTTCCTCTTGACTGCTCTAAGAAGATGTTTAAATGTGCAAAATACAGTTAAATGGAAGAACTTTATGTCCTTAAGCTGCCTAAATAAAGTGTGTTGTGAGCCTGGTAGCAGCATTAATCCAGGAAAAACAGCTCTGGGTGCCTCACAGTGAATATTTAACAACAGAAATACCACCTGTGTCACAACATCGCCAGGAAAATGGGGACAGGTTTGAGAGGCTGCTGATCACCTCCAGAGCTTTCTTTGGAAACAACCAAAAGGCAGCTTGGTAGTGAAGGTGCTGTTCCTCCTCAATATGCCCAGTACTGTGGTTGTAAAAAATGAGTACTCAGTCTTTGAAAAATTAATAAAACAGGCTGTTAAATTTTTAATCAGTATCATATCTGTGAGTAGCTTTTAACCCAGATATGTCAGGCTGGGAAGGGATCAGACCCTTCAGCCCATGGGGAGCACAGGGGTTGTGTCTTTCTCAAAGACACCTCTGGACCTCTTTGCCTGGAGTGAGTTTCAAGATATCATTAAAAAGCCTCTCTTGGCCCATGAAATGTGTCTCAGTATATTTATTTTGACAATTATAATCCAAGCAAATGTCACTGCTCTGGTGGATGTTGGTGTGTTCCTGGGTTAGAGCAGGAACTGGAGTTTGCTAAGGAGGGGATTGCAGTGGATTCTGGTGACTTTAATCTCATCTTTTTATTTCTATGGTTTCTTTTAGGAAACACTCACTGCTCTGGTGGATGTTGGTGTGTTCCTGGGTTAGAGCAGGAACTGGAGTTTGCTAAGGAGGGGATTGCAGTGGATTCTGGTGACTTTAATCTCATCTTTTTATTTCTATGGTTTCTTTTAGGAAACACTCCTTTACATCTTGCTGTGATGCTGGGACATAAAGGTGGGTAGAACCATTTGTTTTGTTACCTCTTCAGTGATCCTGAAGATTCAGGGGCAAGAGTAAAAAAGATTTTTTTTTTCCATTTTCCTGAATGTGATCTTGTGTTTCAAGCCAGTGAGGTTTTCTGGAAAGAAGATGCCACATGGATTTGGAGGAGAAGAGTGGGAAGAGAAATCTGAGCTTTATTCCCAATATCCCACCTAACCCTATGCTCTGGCAGTGGGAAGCCATTCCCCCTTTCCTGTCTCCTCTTGTCCCCAGTCCCTCTGCAGCTCTCCTGGAGCCCCTCCAGGCCCTGCCAGGGGCTCTGAGCTCTCCCTGGATCCTTCTCCTCTGCAGATGAGCACCCCCAGCTCTGCCAGCCTGTTTATTGAACTGGAAATGGAATCTGGCTGGTGATTCCAAGCTGTTTTGCCTGCTCCCTGCAGAGTGATGTTCCTGTCCCGGGCACTGTTTAAGGAGCCATAAAAATCCCTCGGTGTCTTGGCTGGGTTAGTCAGGGCCTTTGTTTATCCCCACGGGAGACAGTTTATTCAGCAGGGAGGGATCTCTTCCTCCCCAGCCACTCAGCCTGCCACTGACTCACAGCTGCTGCATCTGGAATGACCAGTGCAGTTTCCTGTGGCACCTGTGGTAGGAAAATAACGCAGGAAGTCCCTGTCTTGGTGGTGAGACAGCTGGGCCCTGCTGCATCACCTCCAGACGGCTCAGGGTGGCTTCAGTGACATGTGCTGAGGTTTCCCTGTGGCTGGAAACTGAAGAACCATTTCCAAGGAGCACATGGCAACACTGAAGCCCTCCTTGTCTCCTTCAGTTTTTCCACCATCATGTCCACCTGTGGATGGGGAATGCAGAGTGTTGGTTCCACACCTCTCTGAGGCTTTCCTGGAACAGAGGTGCCTGTTTGCCCTCTTTAAATCCCAGATTCCCCAGGATGTTCTGGCACACAGGGATGTGTTGGTGCCTCAGCTTCCTCTGCCTCCCTTGACCTGATGGGAGTTGCCCCAGATCTGTGTCCCCATGATCCATTCACCCCTTGGAGAGGGATGAAGGCCCTGAGGTATTTCTCTGCTTTGTGTGTGCAGCAGAGAGAGATGATGTCATGCATTAAATATAAATATCCTTGTTCCATAGTGGTGTGTGTATCTGACATGCAGAAATATTATAAAAAGCAAACTCCACCCAACAGGAGGGCCAGGTCTCTTCAGTGTTATATAATTGGTGGCTGATCACCAATTATTTTTAGAGGTAATATTGAACAGGGAAGTGCTGGAAGTACTTGCATAAATGGCTTTGTTTGTTAGAATGAGTCAGAACCCAGATATGTGTGTTGATAATCTGTGTAATATCTCTGATATGAATTGCTTTGGGAGAGTTTTATTCTGACTGCTCCTGCTGCATCCTTTACTGTAAATAACTGTGGATATTTTGTTCCAGAATGTGCCCACCTGCTTTTAGCCCATAATGCTCCAGTAAAGGTGAAAAACGCTCAGGGATGGAGCCCTCTGGCCGAAGCCATCAGCTATGGAGACAGACAGATGAGTAAGCACCTCTTCATTCATCCCAGTTTGCCAGTTAATCCCAAACTGGGGCTCATTCAGAACAGGAGAGCAGAGCTCTCAAGCTGGGTTATTTTCCCACAGCCCTCTTTCAGCTCTCTGAAGGGTTTCTCTTAATCAGCCGAACATTTTCTATCTGAACATGATGAGGCACATCCATTTCCTTGATAAGGAATTGCACTGGGTTACATAAGCAAACTGTTAACTCTGCTCAGACTGAGGGCGCTGGGAAAGCTCTGCACGAGCACGTTCTGGGTTTGGAATGGCAGTGACAGGATCCACATGGATCTGGGCTGGGTGGGATCATCCTTGGCCTGCTCCCTGTGGTCACAGGTTTGTTTATGCATCAGATGCCAGTGGGATGTGGCTTTTAGGCTGCATCTCAAGAGGCCTGTGGGAAAATATAATTCATATATTATGCATTATTCAAATGTTATTTATTCACCTCAGACGTGGAGTAGCAAAAGGGAATTATTCTGCTGCTACTCACTGGTGGATGTTAATAGTGTTTGGTATTACCAAATGTTAATAATATTTGGTATTGCCATGTGTGGTGGTGCATTTCTGTAGAAGAAAACTCACTACATATTACACATATAAATGTATTATTAATATTTAATGCATTAGTTTATAATCTACCAACAACATTTTCATCTCAGCTCCTCACTACTGATTTTCTCAGTGGAGTAGATGTTACTCAGTATATTTGTTTCCACATATTTACTGATACCTGTAAAAACCCCCTTGACATGATTCTATAGCTCATTTTACAAACAATTATTGAGGCTTTTCTTCCTGGGGTGATCCGAGCAGGTTAAGGTGCAGTTCCTGTAACTGGGATTAATTCCTCAGGTCTGGTGAAATGTTCCATTGCATTGTTGGGTTTAAGACCTCAAATAAGACACTCACCTATAATTACCAAACAAACAGAGTTCATGGATTAATTCCTGTGTAGTTTCAGCACTCCTGAGGAAGCTCAAGCAGCAGTCCAGGGAAAGTGTTGAAGAGAAGCGACCTCGGTTATTAAAAGCCCTGAAAGAGGTGAGTTGTGCTGACACAACCAGATGGGGTGGAAAGCAGTGACTTGTGCTCTGAGTATGGACACTCTGGAAAACTGCCAGGAAGTTTTTTCCGTGTTTTTAACCAATCTGTTGCTTTTAAAAGCAATCTTGGCTCTGTTTCAAGGGGTCACAGAATTCTATTTATTTTAAGATACTACTTCCTTTCAACTTCTAGAAATTCAAATATAAAGTTTGTGTAAGGCAGACCTGCTCATCATCATTGCAATGTCAGAGTTAAAGTATCTCTATTTCATTGGATTTTTAAGGCTTTCTTAAATCTTGTATCAATGAATAATTTCCTGGTCTGTTCAGTCCCCAAATGACTCTTGCCCAGTGATGGAGGAGATTTTTGGTTTCATTCTCCATCAGCATCCAGCAGCCAATTCCCCTTGGGCACAGTGAAGTATTGCTCAGTTTGGGGACAGCAATTTGTAGAAACCCAGTTATTTATCAAAAGTGAATTAAATTGTCCCTGTGAAAGCTGAGCTGTGTTGTGATCCCTGAGCACCTCGTGGTGGGGTTGGCTCTGGCTCACACGTGCTCTGGAGGCACAGGAGGTCTGACCTGATGACTTCATCATATTTACACGAGGCCAGTGGCAATTGATCTTTGCAATACTGCTGCCTGAAACTTGACTCATTAATTATTGTATAATTAATTCTAATTCCGTGGGATTGGTTGGGATCAATCAAAGCAAGCAAAGAGCTCCATAGGTGTTTTTTAAACACATGTTTACAATAAATCTTTTGCAATCCAGGGCTTGACAGTTGAATCAGTATTAAGAAACTGTTAAAAATATGAGTTCAGATGAGTTACATCATTTTGTCATTATTGATTCTGCTGCAGCTAAAGCTTCAGTGATGTTTAAGTTCAGTGCAAATTCAAGTACAATGTTAGAGAAAGTTTTCTTTGCCAAACACAACTTCTGCCTGTCTTCCAGCAAATGTTACAGTTATTTAGCCTGAAAAGCTGTTAACACATTCTTCTTTTCTTCTCAGCTAGGTGACTTCTATCTAGAGCTTCACTGGGATTTTCAAAGTTGGGGTGAGTGCTTCCATGTCCCTTCCCCAGGGAGATAATGCAATCAGCCTGCAGCACATTTGTTCTCCTCTGCTTTGTGCTGGAACAGTCACAGTCCAGTGCTCGAGATCTGAGTCCTGAGGAGAGGACACACAACTTCTTCCTGGTTTATTTGTGCTTATTCACTTTTGGAGCTGAACTCTCTTCTCTCATCCAGTGACTCAGTGAGGAGGGGAAGTAGCTCTATGCTCTATGCTTTAAGAACCTGGGCCATGCAAGGTGTCCCTGCCCATGGCAGGGGCTGGGATGGGATGATCCCCAACCCAAACCACTCTGGGATTCCATCATTTTATGTGTTTTATTAATTTAGTAATTAATATTAATACTTTGGACCATTTCTTATGCTTGTGGCTGTTCTGCTTTAAGTGGAGCCAGGGTTTCCCTTTATATAAACTGTTAAATCCCATTAAATGTTAAATGCATTATATAAACTGTTAAATCCCAGAATTCAAACTACGAAAAGCCACAATTATTAGGATTTATAGATGGTTTTTGGAAATACAAAAAAATTGGAAATACAAATTCTCTCTGATATTGGAAGCAGAGTGTGCAATTACAATTACAAAAAAAATCAATTTTATCAAATAGAAACACCCCTGATGTTGTGTTTGATTGAGATGTTGATGGAAAATGCTGTATCTGCATTAAAACACATCCAGAATCAAACTGATGGAATGGTTTTAATGGGAATATTTTGCAGAGGGATCTCAGTGCCCTGACTGCCTTTTCTCTCCCTCCTTTAGTGCCTTTACTTTCCCGAATTCTGCCTTCTGATGCATGTAAAATACACAAACAAGGTATAAATATCAGGTGAGTGCTGCTTTTGTACCCAAGTACTTCTGTGCCAGGGAAATTCTGGATCCCAGTGAGCCTGACAGAATCCCTGAGGAGCCTGGGCACATCCATGACACAGCACTGAGCCTTGGAATTTCAGAATAATTTCAGATTATCTCTTTTGAGCTGAATATAACTTAAATATAGAGCAAGAGCAGTTCAGCTGGATAAGGCTTTATCTACCAGATGTGCCAGTGAAAAACAGAGATTGGGTATTTATAACAGAATTGCACATAAATTCCAGTATTTTGTGGAAAAGTGTTGATGCTCCAGTTAAAAAAAACCCAAAAAGTGATATAATTTCTCTCTTTAAGGTGTTTAATGTGACAAATTCTCAAACTCAGTAGAGGGTTTCAGGAGTCTCTCCAAGCTCAGCTCTTTTTAGTTTGGAATCAAATGTATTTTCTGGCATTTTCTTTAGGGGCCAAAATTTAAAACAAAGAGGCAAGAATATGATCCTGGAGATTCAGTCTGTCAAAACTTTTATTCTATTAAAGAGGCAGCTTGAGTGTGTAAAGTGAATTTTCAGGTGAAATTTGAGTCTGAGGCTGTTGCTTTCCTTCTCATTTCTGAATGCTCTGCTTGTATGAGGCCTGAACTGAGGGGATACAGATAATTACAGGTTTTTCCTTGGAATCAGAGGCAAATCTATGAGGAGTTTTAATCACCACTTAGAGGTGAAGTCACCCAGTTCAGGTTCCTTAACCACCTTTTTATGAGAAATAAATGCTCTGGCAATACTGGGTATGAATTGCTACAGAGATCCATGGTCTTAGCTCCATCCACCTTCTTCCAGTTACTCAGGTCTGCAGGAGCATTTCTTTGGTGTTGGTGGGGGAGAAAAATAGAAATAGCAATGAAAATAAATCAAATTTTAAAAAATGACCTTGTTTCTGAGTCCTCTTCAGATTTTGGGTCATGTCCCAATGTTGTTACTCAAGTCAGGACCCTGCTTAGGAGTTGTTTCTCAGTGTGTGGCATGAATAGATTCTCTCCCCCTCCCCTCCTCATGCTGGCAGTATTAAATACAATTTTCTGAAGAAAACTTTACCTTTATAGCAATTTTTTGCCAATTTCTGCATCCAGGCTTCACTTACGAAATCCTATGAAAACGTAGCCCTTTTTGTGCTTGTTTGCCATTAAAAAAATCACTTTCCTGCTTGAAAGCTGAATTTCCTCCTGCGTTTGTGGGTCATTTTTGTGAAATTTGGGGTTGTTTTCACAGGCTGGACACAACTCTGATAGACTTTACTGACATGAAGTGCCAACGAGGGGATTTGAGCTTCATTTTTAACGGTGACGCCGCACCCTCCGAATCTTTTGTAGTTTTAGACAATGAGCAAAAAGTTTACCAGCGAATACACCACGAGGTAAAGCTCTGGGAAGAGGGTGGGACACATCCCAGGCTTTTTTGGGAATGTATCAAACAAAATTTAGCCTCAGAAACACCCAGAGAACTGCAAACCAAAGAATCTTTACCTCACTTGTTCCAACTTGAGCTGTGAAGGTGACATGGAATTTTGTGAGGGAAACCAGCTTTGAATCCAGATTTCTGCTTGAGGAAAAGCTGGAATGGGAATAGACTGGAAAGATGGGGTTTAAATTATGATGTGTTGCTTTTGATCTTTCCACTGGCCTTAACTTAGGTGTCCTCAGGTGGGTTTTCAGATCTGTTCCCACTGCTTTGCATCCTTTTAGTCACCCCATGGCCACTTCAGCTGATAACAAGTGAGGGTCTGACTCACTGGACCCCCTGTAATTAATCAAGTCTTTAATTACAGCTTTATCCCCCAATCGCTTAAGCAGATGGATTATTGCCTGTGGAAAGGGTGTGGCTGCTGAGCTGCTGCATAAATCCCATTGGGATGCTTTATTCACATTAATATTCAAGATTAAACTATTTGGAAGCCATTTGGCCAGAGGTTTTATGAAACCTCTTGAAAATTCAGGAAATGCTGCTTCTGGGAAAAGATCCAGAGGACAAGGTTTATGGATTTGTATTTATTGGTGTATCTTTAGAGGGAGCAATTGTTGTTTCTTAAGAAGCTCTGAGAATTTTGGAATTTTTCTTCCAGGAATCTGAGATGGAGACAGAAGAGGAGGTTGACATTTTGATGAGCAGTGATATTTACTCTGCCACCTTATCCACCAAATCCATCACGTTCACACGGGCCCAGACGGGGTGGCTCTTCAGGGAGGACAAAACTGTGAGTGGGAGGGGAGCTCAGAGCCTGCTGCTGGGCAGGAGGGAGGAGGGAAAGGCACTGCAAGAAGCACTGGAGCAGATTTCCTGGAGAAACTCTGGCTGCCCCATCCTTGGAAATGGCCCAGGCCAGGCTGGACAAGGCTTGGAGCAGCCTGGGATGGTGGAAGATGTCCCTGCCCATGGCAGGGAGTTGGAATGGGGTGGGCTTTGAGGTCCCTTCTGGCCCAAACCAGTCCAGGATTCTGAAAGGATAAGGTGTTCAGGACAAAGGAAAAATCCCTCTCCCTGTATCCCCAGTTACCACAGGTTCATTCCATGTGGAATCTGTCTGCTGGACTGCCTTCAGCAGGAGAAAGGAGGAAGAAAGATGCTGTAGCTGTTGGGCAGGGGGAGGACAGGTTGTGCTGGGAGAGGTTTGGTTCCAGGAGGCTCTGATCTCTGCAGGTTGATTCCAGGGAGTGCAGGAAGGATTCTCTGTGTTCCTGCTAGAGAAGGGCAGGGATGGGAGTGCTGGGAAAGGGATTTCACTCAAATTATTCAACAGTCTCTGTCTTAAAGCTTCCCTTCACTCAAATTTCACCCAAATTTCACTCAAATTCTTCAACAATCTTGGTCTTAAAGCTTCCCTTCATAAGAAGTACCTGTTCCTGCTGGATTTTTGGGATTGCCCACTGCCAGCCCATGTGAGGGGCTGGGGGAATTCCAGCTCAATCCTCAAGTTCCCCTATTGCCATTATTTGATAGGCAAGAATCAAAATGGTTTTATTTTATCTTCTGTGAGTCATTAATGTCCTGATTCCTTTCGTGCAGGAAAGAGTAGGAAACTTCCTGGCAGATTTCTACTTGGTGAATGGACTTGTGTTGGAATCCAGGAAAAGAAGGGAACATCTCAGTGAGGAGGACATCCTTCGGAATAAAGCGATCATGGAGAGCCTGAGCAAAGGGGGAAACCTCATGGAGCAGAATTTCGAGGTATAATTGATAAACTTTGCCCAGGATGTGGGAGAATAATCTTGCACACCACTCCTCATGGTGCAAAATACGTAGATAATGTTTTTATTTTCTTTTGATTGGCATAATCTAAAAATCATAAACATGACCCACAAGTATAATTTTGGTGATGCATTAATGAATTACCCTGATTAGTGCACACAGGGAGAGATTTCTGTGGTTATACTGGGTATTCAGCCTTAATTTGTCTCTTAGAAGAGATGAGGGGTTTGGCTGTGGTAAATCAACTTTGGATTCTTTTAGACCCAATGTTGATTGTTGGGAATGAAAGAGAAGCCAGAAAGGCAATCGTGCTCCTTTGAGCTTCATTAAAATGGGAGGAAGCCTGTGATTAGCACCAGGAAATCAAGAGCTCTTCAGAACGAGCCAGGCTTCAGCTGGGAACACACACAGAGCTTTTAAAGTGATTAATTTATTTCTGTGTGAGCTGGAGCTGCTGCCTTGGCGCTCAGAGCCCCGAATTAACTCATTACAGTGGAGCAGCACAGCCCAGTCCTATAGAAAGTGCCCTTGGAGGCCAAACACCTCAGTGGGGGCTGAGAGCAGGGGCTGGCACGAGCAGGGCAGGCTTCCTGTGGCTGTGGTTGGAGCTGAGGGGCAGCTCCAGGTGGGAATGCCAGGGTGAGGGACGGGAGCACTGAGCTGAGCTGTGCTTGTCCCGCAGCCCGTGCGCCGGCAGTCGCTGACGCCGCCGTCCCCCAACACCATCTCCTGGGAGGAGTACATCTCTGCAGAGAGTGGCAAGTGAGTGCTGCTGGGTCTGCCAGGGGTTCCAGGGACACCTCTGCGTCCCCGGGATGGGGGTTTGGGGATCTCCACTTGGTGGGTGCTGCCTGTGTGTGGTTTTGTGGTGAGGGGAGGAGCGCCGGGTTTGGTGTCTCGGTGTTTGTTCTGCAGAGGGCTGGGAAGTGATCCTCGTGTGAGGGAGCAGTGTCAGTGCCTCAGCTACAGGCAGGGAATCCTGGAATGCTTGGGCTTGCAAGGGGCTTAAAGCCCATCCAGTTCTACCCCCTGCCATGGGCATTTCTGGGTAGTGGTTAACAGACATTTCCTGAAGGGTTTATTAACACCATGGTTATGAGGAATTATTTTATTGGAGTAGTTTTCCTGTTTTTGTCTTGTCTCCTGGTTTAGCAGAGCTCAGAGTAATGTAAATTAAGAGGTTTTTTATCTTTATTCTGCACAGCTTTACAATAAAGCAAACCCTTTGAAAGTAGGCGTTCCTCCCTGATGTTTTCCAACCCAAGTCTGTTTTCCTTCCTCCAAACCCAGGATTTCCCTGGGAAACACTGACTTTGCCTCTCCCTCACAGAGCTCCTCACCTGGGCAGGGAGCTGGTCTGCAAGGAGAGCAAGAAAACCTTCAAAGCCACGATAGCAATGAGCCAGGAATTCCCCTTAGGAATCGAATCGTGAGTCGAAGCTCCTGGCCACGGGAGCTATTCCTGTTGGGAATGTTTTAACGTGTTCATGAGCTGCAGAACCCTCCAGATCCCCAGGAATGGGAGCTGGGAGTGCAGTTGAGCAAGGAATCCCTTAAACTGGGAATCTGGGAGCTGCTGGGGCTGGGGGAGGAGCCAAGCCCTTACCTGGGCTTGATAAGAGCAGAGTTTTGGGCAGGGTTATCAGCAGCTGGTGCCTGATCCCACAGAATTCTGAAATGGTTTTCCCTGTTACAAATTTTAGCACAAAATTGTGTCCCCTGACCCAGTACAAAGCCAGGTCAGTTCCCCATGTCTGTGGAGAAGGGGGGTGGTACCTCATCCCTCATCTCCCGTGGAAAATGAGGACAAGGAATGCTATCCTGGTGTTGGTTTGTTGTAATTCTGGATGTGGGGTGACCCTGAAGCCCTGGGATGGAGGAGGGGGATGATGGCATTGTCACCTTCTCTGTCCCCTGGGCCCTTTGGATCATGTTTTCCTGTTCCAGAGGGACAGGGTGTGTGTGGCAGGAGGATCTGTCACGGCTTCTGCTCTCCTTTGCAGGTTGTTGAATGTCTTAGAAGTCATTGCACCCTTCAAGCACTTTAACAAACTTAGAGAATTTGTTCAAATGAAGCTTCCACCAGGCTTTCCTGTCAAATTAGGTAAGAGCACACAGCAACTCCTGGCGCTTTATATATCCAGGATTTTAGGTTGGAAAAGCCCTCTAAGACTGAGTCCTACCATTCCCCTGCACTGCCTCATGTCCCCAAGTGCCACATCCACACAGCTTTGAAATCCCTCCAGGCATGGGGGTTCCTCTAGGGCTGGAAAACCCTTTCCAAGAGAAATTTTCCCAAATACCCAATCCAGATCTAAACATGTGTGTTTATTCTTGCAATATGTTCAGAAGGTCTTTTTTGGAGTTTTGGGGAAGAACTCTCACTTAGGAATGTGTTGCTGGAGAGTTCAGGAGTGCTGGGGCCTTGCTCCAAGGGCAGTGGGATGTGCTGGATTATTCCTGCATTAGGGAAGGATCTCAGGTGTATTTTGTTAACATTCCTGTGATTCCTTTTATTGAAGGATTACTGGTGATAGATTTATTTTAAGTGAAAAATAGAAAACTATTGCACTTGCAGCAGATGGAAATGTCTGAGATGAGCTTATTCATGGGATAGATGACCCCAGAAGCAGTAGCCCCTTTCCCAAGGGTCTCTGGAGTTGCAGGGAGCCGTGTGAGCAGGGAGGCTGTGCTCTACCTGTGCTCAGCATTCCAGAGCAATTGGGGTTGGGAATGGCCTCAAATTCCAGCTCGTGCTCCCATTCCCATGGGCAGGGACACCCCAAGGCCCGTCCAGCCTTGCAGGGGTGGGGGTTGGTGCCGGTGCTGGCTGTGCCTTGCCCTGACTGTGCCCTGTCCCCGCAGACATCCCGGTGTTCCCCACCATCACGGCCACTGTGACCTTCCAGGAGTTCCGTTACGACGAGTTCGATGACTCCATCTTCACCATTCCCGACGACTACAAGGAGGATCCCAGCCGCTTCCCGGACCTCTAAGGGGGCTGGGAGCTCCTGGGAACGTCCACCCCGGCATGCCAGGGCCAGGGAATGGCTGCACCCCCAGCAGGGCAGAGCCGTGGGGCGCAGGGAGGGATGAACTCGTGAGCCCGCAGCGCAGGGAGGGAGCAGCAGTGTGGATGTGCTGGCACTGCACTGGGCATCCAGCCCCTCCAGCTCCCGCTTCCCAGAGCCTCCTGCTGCCATCCCCTTTGGCACAGCCGCTCCTGGCTCGGGAGCTGCCGCCCCCAGCTGGGAGGAGCTGCTGGTTTTTAAATTTTCTACACTTGTGGTGATCCACGAGGCACTGCTGGACCTTGGCACCGAGCTGGGCCCGGGGCTGGGGGTGAGGTGAGCTCCCCCTGCCCTTCCCGTGCTCCCTGTTCCCTGAGCTCCCAGCTCAGCCACAGAATGTTGGAAGGTATCCTGAAGGAATGCCTTGGCTGTAGATGAATGAACCAAATGGGCACCACTGGCACTTGGATTTCCTCCTGCACCCCAGGCAGAGCCAGCTGTGCTCTGCAGGGAGCGCCGGCCCAGCCCGGTGCTGTCCCTGCCTGATCCCTTCATTCCCCCTTCCTTCCCTGCTCCCTGCTCCCTGCCTGGCTCCCCGGGCTCCTGGGGAGCACCCCAGGGCTGCCTGGCCGGGAATGTCACTTGTTAATCCTTTATTTGAGCCTCACTTGGGAGAGGTGTCCCAGAAAGGCCGAGCACCGCCAGGTCAGTTGGTGAAGAGCTGGGAAAAGCTCAGGCATTGCCCCTTCCTGCGGGAGGAGCTCTCCCTGCGCCGGGGCCAGCGTGGTGCTCACGGGCAGCTTTCACTGCGGTGGCCCCACCTTCATTTCCTGCCTCTTCCTGTTCAAATCACAGAGAATCCCAGACTGGTTTGGGGTGGGGGGGACCTTAAAGCTCATCTTGTCCAGCCCCCCTTCATGGATGGTTCAGTGCTCCAGCTCCTCGAGCTTATTCCCATTCCCAGTTGTTCCAGTCTCCTCATCTAACAATAATCCACCTTTTTGGGGTTTGTTAGGCAAGATTTGTGCAGAAGGCTGATGGTGCTATTTGTTTGTATGAAGAAATTTAGATTCAAGTGCTGTGGTGTCATTGTACAAAAATGTAAATATTTTCCAAATTATATTCTTTGTGCACTGTAGGTAAAACTTTTCTGGAATTCCATAGAGTTAAGGATCAAAGTTTATAATGAAGAGGATCATTGATGCTCAGTGGAGGGAACAGCTGTGCTGAGCACAAGGGACAAGGGAGGGGCTCAGCACAGGGCAAGGTGTCAGGCACACCTGAGAGCAGGGAATTCCAGACTGCTGGAATCTCTGATCCATCCCAAAGAGGCTGCTCTGGGGAGGGACGTGGAGGAGGCCCAGGGAATCACTGTCAGCAAAGTCCAGGAGCACTGGAGTGGGAGCACCTCTGTGAACCTGGGGAACAGGGGAGCACTGGGACAGGGGAGCAGTGCAGCTTTCTTGTTAATTCAAACTCAAATCCAAAATGAAACTTTAGGGAAAACAAGCAAAGGGAAATGACTCCTGCCAGGGCCGTGTCAGGGCAGGTGTGGAGCATCCTCTGGGAATGATGGAACTTGTTCTCCCAAGTAAGGATGAATTCCTGACGTGTTTCACACCTCTGGGATGAACTGACACCATCTGTGCTGCTCCTGGGAGCCAGGTGGGATCCTCTGGTACAGACTGGGGATGTCCATGGGGCTGAGCTGGAGCTTGGATCTGTGCCTGTGGGGCAGTGCAGGGCTCTGTCCCCTCCCAGGGCTCCCTTTGGGATGTTTTGTGCAGCTGCAGGACCTGGGCCAGGTGCCACACAGGGACCCCATTCCTTGGGAATTCAGTGAAGGTGAAAGGTTCCTCCCCGAGGTGAATGTCACAATGTTGCTCAGTGGTACAGGGAGGATCCGTGGGTTTGTGTTTCTTTGCATTTTTGGTCATCCCAAAGTCATCCTTGGCTCCATGGAAGCATCACTGGGGCTGTGGGGCCTGGGCAGTGCAGCCACTGCTGGATCCCAGGTGGATCCTGGGCTTGGAACTGGAAAACAAAAAGGGTTTTGGGTGGCCTCCTGTGGGATTGAGGCTCCTGTGGCCCTGTCCCCTCTGGAGCAGCCCCTGCTGGGGGCTGGTGGCCGTGGGGTGTCTGCCCAAAGCCCAGGGCAGGTCCTGGAAGTGTTTCCTGTGGTTCCTGTGGCCTCTGGCCGCAGACCTGGGGGATTTTCACCCCCCAGGACACGGCTGCTCCCTGGGACACTTCCAGGGGCTGCAGGAAGCTGCTCCTAAGGCTCGTTCTGCCTTGGAACGTGGGCACAGCTTTGGGGCTGTCCTTGTTCTGGGTTACCCCAGGAAATCCTGGCTGGTCCTGCTCTCCCTGTGGAGCTGGGGGATGGGAATTCCCTGGGTTGTTCCCCAGCTCCCAGGGCAGCCCCATTGGCTCCTGGAGCTGCTGTCAGTACTTTCCCCTCCTCCTGGGATGTGTTTCCTGTGAACATTCTGGGTGAGGAGTTCTCACACGTAGGGACACCTGGGCATTCCCAATGGATGCACTGCAGGAATTCTCAATTGGAGGGACACTGGGCTGAGCCTGTGGATCCCGAGGGGCTGCCCACGTTGAGATCCATGTTCATATCCATGTTTTCTCCACTAAAGCCTGTTTTTGTCACTGGCTTGTGTTGCATGGACACAGGGAATGTTTGTGGGCCCGGATGTGTCTCCAGGGTGTTCCCAGCCCCATCCTGGGGCACAGGGTCCCTCCCCTCTCCCCTGGCTCTGGGAAATTCCTTTTCCAAGCAGCACTGATCCAGCAGAGCCTCACCTCGGCTTTTCCCGTTTTCCTGGAGGCCAGGCCAGGTGTTCCAGGAGGGTTTGCCCTGGGAGTGAGCACAGATCCGTGGATCGTGTCCGTGCAGCAGCTCCAGCTCATCCCTGTGGCCTGGGAATGTCAGGGGGACCAGGAGCAGCCCTGGACACCCCAGCTGGAGTCGGGGTCCAGGGCAGGAGGAGAAGGGAGCTGGACCAGGCTGGTGGGAATCACATCCCGCTGCTCCTGGGGGGTCGGGAATGCCCAGGCTGGGGCTCCCCTCCCACCACTTCTTTTTTTCCCGAGGTTTTTTATGGCTCTTAAAAGACAACCAGGAACTTTGCTCAGCCCAATTCCGACCTCACTGCGGAAGGATCCCGCGGGTTGTTTCTGAACCAAACTGTTCCTCTGGTCTTCCAAGCTCCTGCTCTGTCCCGTGGCAAAGGGAACACCCTGGATTTCCTCCCCGGAGCTGCTGTCCAGCCACTGCACTCCCAGCACAGCAATTCCCCATTCCTGCGTTCAGTCCGTTCGTCCTGCCCGGATGTGTTTGTGCTGGAATCCCCCCGGATTCCGTGGATATTCCCAGCCTCCCTCTGTTATTTCAAGTCTCTGCTCCTGAGTTGTATTTCCCGCCAGGAGAACTGCGTTATTTAATCCGGATTAACCAATTCCTGTAATGCTGCAGTTTCACTTTTCTTTTCCTGACAGTTTGTAACTCTCATGGAAAACGAGTCACCTCTTGGTTTTCCTGTCGTCCGCTCCCTGGTTTTCCCTTCCCTTCACTCGTAGTCACTTTGGGTTGTATCATTTGTTAGAATAAAGACCAAACTATGCTGTTGGATTTGGAAGCTGCTCCACCTGTGCAATCCAGGCTTCCCTCTCCTGTCCCGCCGGGCCTGGGCTCCGCTGTGGGAGCGGGACCGGAGGGGAGGGAACGAGCTCCTGCTGCTGCGTTCTGCAAGGGCATTTTCTTGGTCATTTTTTAAATAAAATCCTGCATTTTCATTACAGCCTCCTCTCGGCCCTCTGTGAATCCCAGGTTTTATGGGGAAAGGATGCAGGGAGCAGTTCCTGGCCTCACCTGGAGCTGAGGGAGCAGGTTGGGAACAGCTGCCCGGGAGGGAGGGGGGAAAAGGAGCCTGAAGTTCACTGAACTCTGCTCAGTCCTTCCAGAGATTTCAGCCTGGATGGAGGCTGAACCCTGGATTGGTTCTTCTGGGCTTGGGTTTTTGGTTTTTTGAGGGAGGGCTGGGAGCTTTTTTTGGGGGGTGGGGGTGTTTGGAGGGATGGGGTTGGGGTTTTTAGTTTTTAAACAGCCTTGCTCTCCTGCCCCCAGCATCAGCCCCTGAGTTGAGAGAGGGATCAGGGCCTCCCTCTGTAGGTACAGATCTGCTGATGGAAAATCTCCTGTTTCTAAAGGGGCAGGAAAACTTCCAGGAAGGGCTCCAGCCACTGCCAGTTAAAACAAAGATTTTTATAACTGCAGTTGTGGCTCTGAGCTTGCTCCAACTGCTCCCTGCCAGGCAGGGTCTCCCCAGAGCCTTCTCTTGCTTTTCATCCACCAGCACTCCCAGGCCCTTCTCAGCAGTCCCACAAACCTCCACATTCCCATTTTAACCCATTTCCCCCCCCCAAAAGTAAAACAATTCCTTCTTCACTGTAACAGGGAGATGGAAAAGTCTGCTGTAAGGAATGAGGTAAAGTTTGGTGCAGCCAGAGGTGGAAATAAAACCCAGCAGTTTTCTAGGAAGAGGAGTTGAAGTTTCAGGGTTTTATTATCAAAGTTTTGTAAAACATTTTCCGAAACTGTACATCGACATGGCACAGACTGTCGGCTACTTTTGTCTCTTTACCTGCACAAAAGTAAAAGCTCTGGAGCTGCTGGAACTAAGGAACAGCTTTGGGTAACTACTCTGCAAATACCATGGGATCACCGAGTGCGGGAGGGAGGGAACGGCCGGGACAGGAACACAAATTCATCCGTTTGTACAACTTGAGATCAAGTAAAAAGTACATTATCAATGGACTCGCTTTAAAAACAGACCAAGGTCATTTTAAAATGCACTCCCTGCTGCAGCGGGTGAGCTCCCGAGCCCCCAGCCCTGGGCGAGGCTGCTCCCCCAACCCTCCCTCACTGGGCACAGCCAGGATTCCCCTTCCCAAGGTCAGATCGTTCCAGCTCTCCCTGGGACATGGAGAGAGAGCCCTCAGGAAGGTCAGGGCACAGAACCCTGGGCAAAGCCAACCAAAACCCAACGGGAACCCAAACCCAACCAAGCCCAGCACATGGCTTAAAACCAGAACTAAAGCCAAGAGCACAAAGAGCTGGTGCGATCCAAGGCCAACTCCGGAGTGTCCGGGAGGCCCCTGGCAGCCACTCGGTGGCTGCAGGACAGGAGGGCTGTGCCCCACTCCCGGGGCATTCCCACAGGACAGGAGGGCTGTGCCACACTCCCAGGGCATTCCCACAGGACAGGAGGGCTGTGCCCCACTCCCGGGGCATTCCCACAGGACAGGAGGGCTGTGCCCCACTCCCGGGGCATTCCCACAGGACAGGAGGGCTGTGCCCCACTCCCGGGGCATTCCCACAGGACAGGAGGGCTGTGCCACACTCCCCACACTGCTGGGCCCTGCTGGCTCAGCCCGGGACACTCCGGAGGGAGGGAAGCAGGGAGGGAGGCAGGGAGGGAGGAGGGGTGGCCCAGCCCGTGCTGTGGGAGGGACCTGCGGCCTGGCCCGGCCCCAGCTGGGCCCCCGGAGCAGGGGATCCCTGTCTCAAGCTTTGGGTGTGAGTTAGTATCGGGATGGACAGACCATGGAGAGCTCGGAGCTGGATACATCTAGGTGGAGGATTAACAAGTACAGCATAAAGGATCACACTGGAGGGGCTGTGGGCGGGCTCAGTCGCTCATGTCCATGTCCTCCTCGTGGTGGTCGTCCCCGTTCACCTTGGATTCCCTGCCCGGATCCCCGCTGCCCTTCTCGGCTCCGGGCTCCTTCCCTTTGGGGGAGGGAGCATCTGCCACCTTCTTCTCCTCCTTCTTCTCCTTCTCGCTGTCGTAGCCCTGTTCCTCCTCGTCGTAGTCCCTTGTGACCTGCTTTGCCAGGGAAAGGGACACGTTAGCACTTCCCTGTGGGCCGGGGCGGGGGGGACGTGGGGCAGGGCTGGGAGCAGCTCCAGGGCTTTTTGGAACATACTTTCACATCCTTGTCGCTCTCGGATTTCCGGTCGCGATCCTTCTCCTTGTCTTTGCTCTTCTTTTTCTTGCTCGTTGAACGCTCCCTCTCGTCTCTGCTCCTCTCCTTGTCTTTATCCTTCTTCTTTTCCTTTTTATGCCTGTGAGACCAGCAGGAAGAGCATGAGGCCCATCACCCCATTCCATGGCTGGAACTGTGTCCAGAGCGTTACCCACAGCAATCCCAAAGGAAAATGGCAGAGTGCAAGTAGGGAACAGGCTCTGCTTTCAGGAAATACCCAAAATCCCAACTTCTTAGCTCTGGCTCAAGGACAACACCACAAAGCCAAGGCTGAGCAATGCTGTGGCAAACAGAACCATGGAATCTCCTGAGCTGAAGGGCCCCACAGGGATTTTGGAGTCCAAATCCTGGACAGCAGGAACAGCAATGCTCCAGTGTTTTACAGAGGAGCACCTCGAGTCCCCCATGCTGGGACAGGGTCACAAAACGCCCAGGCCACCCAAAACCAGCTGATTCCTACTGTGCAGAGCCAAAGGGGCTGGGAATTGTGGCACGTCCTACTCCTGCCACCCATGGAACCCCCCCGACCCTTGGAGCTCCCAGCCCAGAGCAGCTCCACAAAAGCAGCAAAGATTCCCCACACACAGAATCCCCTGGGAGCCTCCCTGGAGGTCACAAGTTGGGAATTTCCCACCCCGACACCATTCCTCCCAGCCAAGTGTTTCCCTGACCTTCTGGGCGACGGGGACCGGGACATTTTCCGTTTGGGAGACCTTGGCTTTTTCGGGGACCGCGTCCCGCTCCGGCTCCGCCGGCGCCGCCGCTCCCTGCAGGGAGACACAGGAGCTTTGGAAATCTCTGTTTATTTTTTTAGAGCTACAAATGCATCCCTAACGCCAACCCTAGCCCTGCTCACAGGGTACTAAAGAGCTGTTAAAACTGCAAGTTGAATTTGGAAGTTTTTTTTAAAAACATGAAACACTTTTGCCTGGATTTATTCCCTAAATCAGGAAGAGCTTGGCAGTGACCCTGGAGCATCAAATTCTGACACAGAGCAAGGAAAAACAGGTCTAAACCCAAAGAATTTACCTCAAACACTGCAGGAAAATGCAAATATCTTACAGATACAGATGGTAGAATTTAAAAACTGCAAGTTGAATTTGGAAGTTTTTTTAAAAACATGAAATGCTTTTGCCTGGATTTATTCCCTAAATCAGGAAGAGCTTGGCAGTGACCCTGGAGCATCAAATTCTGACACAGAGCAAGGAAAAACTGGTCTGAACCCAAAGAATTTACCTCAAACACTGCAGGAAAATGCAATTATCTTACAGACACAGATGGTAGAGGTGTTGCTGTGCCTGTACCAGACACATCCTCATTGGAATTATGCTCCAATGGGATCCAGGCATAGTTTGGGTTGGAAGGCACCTCAAAGCCCAGCTCCTTCCATGGGCAGGGACACCTTCCACAGACCAGCTGCTCTATCACAAGAACATTTTTTTCCATTTAATATTGAAATGTATCAAAATCCTGCTGGGCACAGAGAGCAAGGAAAATCCCATTTCTGTACCTGCTTGTGCTTCTGGATCTTCTGGTTGTGCTGTAGCTTTTGGGGGGAGTTTTAGAACGCTTCTTTTCTTTCTCTTCCTTCTTTTTATCCCTTTTAGTAGAAGAGAGATTAAGTTTGAGTCACTTTCAAACAGCACTTCCTCATCTGGGAAAGGGATGCAGAGCTGGGAGGGACAGGGGTGGCTCCCCAGGCTCCAGCCCCTCCAGGTGCTCCAGCCCCTCCAGGTGCTCCCTGAACTGGACACAGCCCTGGGGGACCCAGCAGTGGCAGCACAGGGGACAATCCCTGCCCAGCTCAGGACTGGACTCCCTGGAGCCATTACCTGGTTTTGGATGTGCTCCGAGACCTCCTGCTCCTGTCTCTGGAATGAGATCTCCTTCTCCTCGGACTCTTGGATCGCCTCCTGCTTCTGGATTTGGAATGGGACCTTCTCCTTGATCTGCTCCTGGAGCGTCTGCCAGGGACACACCAACATGGAGTCACAGGAGGGACATCCTGGGACTGCTCCCAGCCCAGCTGCTCAGGGCAAGGAAACCCCCAAAAACCCAGCAAAAGCCTCAATCCACAGGAGCTCTGCACACTGAGATGTCAATAAAGCTTTGGAGCCTGAAATCAAAGCCAAGGCTCTTCCCAAGAATGATTTTTGCAGGAATTGTTCCAGCTGTGGGAGGTGTTTCTAAGGAATTGCTCAGTCACCTGTGTCTGGATGAGGAAGGTGTCCTCCTCCTCCTCGAGCGTGACCTCGACCTTGAATGTCTTCTTTTTTCATCTTTTTTGTCTGAAAAAGGAAAAGCAGAATGAAAACCAGTGTTTTGTTTTAATACTCAAAAAGATTTTCTAAAGGAAAAGGACCTGGAGCTTCATGTAACTGATATAAATCAACCTGATCTTGCCATTTGAAATGAAGGCTCATCTATAATTTTCTTCACAAGACGACAAAAAGAATGAACAGAGGATGGGGACATGTTTGTGACACAAATTAACAGTTTTATGCAAAACTGGAGAAGTCAAAATTCAGAAAAAAAGCCTGAAGTCAGTGAAAAGCTGATGGCTGCAGGGCAATGGAAAATCCTGTGAAAACACCAGAATCTGCCATTTCCTGAGGGGCTGAAGGACCTGTCAAATGATAGTTTTGGACTTCTCACAAAAAAGGCTCAAGCTAAGCAAGAACAGGAGCTCTGTTCTTTCCTAGAAATCATCAGGAGGCTGCAGAACCAATGAATATTCTATATTTTCAGTGTTCAGGTTTCTGCCTCTCAGATTTGGTGGCTCTGACATTTGTGAGAGAGCTGCTGGAGCTTGTTCTAAAGTGAAACCTGCTGAAAGAAGCTCCAAGAAAGAGAATTATTTACAAACCTGCCCAGATTAGGAATGAAGATAAAAGAAAGCATCCCTGACAAGCATCAGGAAGTTGGGTGTTTTATAGCCTTCAAACCAGTGAATTTTGGGAAAATCAAGGGATTAGTTCCAGCCCATTTCTGCAGGACACATGGAGCACCCACTACAGGATGATTAAAAACCTAATAAAGGAATTCCCCACAGACCACAGGCATTAAGGCAGGGCTCTGCAGCCCATCAGTTTTTAAATCAAACCCTCTCAGTTGGATTAGAACAAACCCATCAGTTTTGATCAGGTGCTGTGTCCAAGCCCCATGCTGGCTGGAATGGCTCATTCCAGGCTGGAATTACCTGGCTCTATAGCAGCAGAAATTAAGGACTGTGCTTCTCGGACTCTCTTCATGGCCTCTTCTATTTCTTTACTGGAGGTATCTGATTTCAGACTGGGGGACACGAGACCTGCAGCCACATGGTTCAACCTGGGCAACACAAAAGTCCCAAGTTCAGGACTCAGGAATCCAAGGGATACAGCTCTGCATTGTCAGACCCAGCCAGTTCACAGGGTCAGGAAATCCTGGGATGGTTCTGGTTTGGAGGGACATCAAGCCCATCTCATCCCACCCCCTGCCATGGGCAGAGAACCTTCCCTAGCCCAGGGTGCTCCAAGGCCCTTCCAAGCTGGCATCAGCTCCAGCAGGACAGGGACTGGGCACTGAATCCCCATGGATATCCCCATGGATTCCCCAGCAGTGCAGTACAAGGCTTTGGGAACACCAGTGCTTACTTTGGATCCACTGTGCTCATCAGTTTTAGGAGCTGATCTGCTGCAAGAGACTGTGAGGGAAAAACAAAGTTAGAACCAGGCTGGGAGATGTGAGAGCTCCAGAGACCCTTCCTTGGGATGTCCCCTGGAAGTTTTCCCAGCTGGAAAACCAGAGCAGAACACCCCCCAGCAAAGAGCAAAGGCCACACTGGGCTGCTGTGACTGGGGCTGCTGGGAGGGTGTGAACACCCACCCTGGGGCTCAGGGGATTTATTTCCCACAGCAGCCAAAGCCAGCCCTGCCTGGGCAGGATCAGGGATAAAACCACAAATGGATAAAAATACCAACAGATAGATAAAAATACACTGCTGGGGTGTGTTGTATCTACCATTTTGTACTAGTAACTTTTTGTGCACAGGTTATTTCTGTCGCTGCAAGAGAACAGAGCCCTCTCTAAGCTGTCTGTCCACGGAAGACCTCAATGCCAACTTATAAACATTTAAATATTCCATGAAAAAATGTATTTTACAGCTCTTAGGATAACCCAGGTATTGTTCTGATCAGTCACTTCCTGCAACAATGGGGTATTAAGAAGAAAACATTTAATCCTCACTCATTTTTTTAATGATGAACCCCAAGTTTCATTTTTGAAATGTTGGTTACAATCTGATGGTTTAATGTACAAAAATCCTCCATCATCCCAAATTTCTATTTTTCTAATTTGCCTTTAAAATTTTTTTTTTTCATTTATTATTTAATTTTCACCACCATTTGCTTGTTCTTCCACATGGGAACACATTAAAAAATTCTATGATTGCACTAGCAATGCATTAAATTACAGCTGCTTCTTGTTGCTGTGAAAGCATATTTGGTTCTTACCTCTTAAATATTTTATCTATATAGATATGTTTTTATTGATATAAATATACAAAATATTACAGTACTTCAAAGCCTTTTTTGTTCAGCTGTAACAACCTAATGAAGTTTCCTCACATTTTCGACACCTACAAAATTAAAAAGTCAAACTACTTTTTACTTGAGGAACAAGGCAGGTTCCTGGCCTGATAATGAAATATTTCATTGCTATTCCCAAATTACTCCTTGGCCCCTTCCAACATTTAATTTGATATTCAAGCAGGTATTTTTTATTCCAAGCAGAAAGCAATCCCTGGAGCTCCCTGGCAGTGGCTGTGAAGTGATACAAATGCAAACCACTCCTAGAGCAGGAAAGAGGGGGGCAATAAAGGATATTTTGGAATGAGGACGTACCTGGGAGTTCAGGTTTGCTCCAGGAAGCCCAAGAGCAGCAAGGGCAGGGTCGAGAGCAGGAGCTCCTAAAGCAGCTAAAGGGACAGCACCAATCTGTGGCAGAGACAGCAGTTAGGGCAGTGACAAAATCAGTCAGGGACATCACTGGGCAGGGGAAATAAAGGTGAAGGAGTAAAGCATTCCAGCAAATCGAAGGGATAGTTGAAAATGAAGTTCTGTTTCAGCGCTAAAATGGAAATTCATTCCAAGTTTTTGATGCTATTGTCCCATTTCTAATTCATTTTAAGGTTGAGATGGCCACAGTTTATGTTGAAAGGCAATTTAACAATATTGCATCCCTGCAAATGTCCCTAATATGGTTAAAAAGCTACTGGAGAGCAGAAGGCTCCCTAAAGCAGCTCATTTTGGGCCATTTCAAATGAGATGATTGAGACAGACACCCAAACCCAACCCACACTGCCAAGATGTGCTTGAAACCCTGGCTGTGCAGCACATTCCCCTAAAATGGATGTGTTGAACACATCCCACCAGGGGGGCTGGGAGCAGCCTGGGCTCCAGAGACACAGCTGCAACTCAGGTGGCTCAACAACCATTTCCAGGATTCACATGCACAGGGTTTTTTGTGAGTGAAATCTTTTGGGTTGTATTTGGTCCTTCCAACCCCTTCCCTGAGTTTCAAAGGTTAAATTTAGGCTCTTCCCTCCTGAGCAGCTCCATGGCCAGGGGGTCCTTCAGCTAAGCAGGAGCTGAGGTGGGTTTGAGAAGTGCAGGATTAATGAGGCTTTATTATGATTAATTTGCCTCCTGCACTTTGATTCTGGGCCCTGTTAAGAGCTGAGCTGTGACTCCAGCTTCTCCCACGATGTGCACTTTTCACTGTTCATCTTCCACATGAATTCCTGTGGGTTCACACAACCAGGCTCCAATTTTCCCCTCAGCTGGAGGATTAATGAAGGGAATCTCACAGTGTGGCAACTCCTTGGACTTGAGGAATTTAAGATCTGTGAGACCTCTACTGCTTGTCACAGCTGTAAAGCACAGTGGGTGAGAGGCACAAACAGGGCCCTGAGAAACCAGGAAATAGGGAAATAAGGATTTTCCATCTAACAGCTTGTCGCTGTCGTGCCCCAATTCACATCAGAGCTGTCCCAATCCACCAGGGTCGATAAACCACTCTAGGAATTGGAATCAACACGTGAGTCCTGAAAGAAAGAGCAGGAATGAAGTGGGAATGCAGCAGAAGACACCCAGGACCCCCAGCCTACCTGAGAGAGAGGGTTGGGAGTGGGCAGCAGGCCACCCCCGGGCAGCAGCCCTGCCACGGCATTAGCTGGTGCCAAGAGAGACAAAGCCTTAGTCTCATCAGGAATGACTCCTGCAGGGAAACAGCCTGGCATTAGAGTGCATCCCAGCCCAGAGGCACCAAATACACAAATACACCCAGCAAAGTCTCCCTGATACACCACCTGAGTTTGTTGAAAGTACTTATGTTGGCTAAAATACAAAGCTTGATGGCTATTAATATTTAGCATTAACTTTTTTTGTCAGAATGCAACTTCAATGGGTGACAATTTGACTGTTCCTTTTTCTCTACAAAAGGTTAAGTTTCTAGAGCAAAAAAAAAATAGCACAATACACACTACTTTGTTGTTAACACTGCCAAGGTTTCATCACCTGTACTCGATTTTTAAGTCATGAACCAAACGTAAGCAAGCACAGTCGGTTCTCCAGGGGTGAGAGTGCTCTCAACTTTCAAAAGCTGTTTTATGAACAACGACTCGTGTCGGCTGCTTCACTACAAAGCACACAGAAAAATCAAGATACACAAGACAAAAAAAGTTGGATTTAGGGGTTAATAATATGGTACAGTTCACTATGTTTTCTTTTACACCTACCATACAAATTTTGGCAAACTTAAAGAGAAGGGATGGGTGTTTTGGGTAGGGCTTTTGCTGACGTGTCACATGGAATGCGGTCCCTGCGGCTCTCCGGGAATGCTGGGGGTGTGTCTGTGGCTGGGATACACACAGGGATGCTGGCACATTCCTTACCTGTGCAGTAAAATGCTTTTGTTCCAATATGTGCCAGCTTAGAGCACCAACAATGCTGCTGCCACCTGCCGTGGCACAGGGGACTCGTGGCCCAAAGTCTTGCAGCCAGCTAAGCCCAGGGGTTACTGCACTGCCTGCTCTGCACACAGAGTGCTCAGGGCCCTACTAGCAAACAGTTGTGGAGGGAGTTTTACTCTATCCAACAGCAAAAGCCCTATACAGATGGATTAATTTGTTAATGTGCCCAAGCCCCCAAAATGAGAGTTCAATAAAACAATTTTACTATATAGTTGCAAATACCAGTAGTGTTTCTGTAATACATATTAAGAAACTGCATCTCATCATAAAACATACAATATGTACAGGGCACTTAAGAGAAACTGGATAAGCTGCAGAAGAAAACTGTTGGGTGGTATTTTCAGCAGGGCCTGGTATATAGTTCAGGCTGAACCAGGGAAAAGAACTGTAAAACACAACAACAAAAAAGAAAAACCACTGTTAAATAAAGGTAATGGTTCCTCCCACCTATACTGAGAAGTGCCGATAATCTACACAAATGTACAATACACAGCACTGATATCTGGCTCGTGGCACTGAGCTGGCAGCACTTTAGATACCCAAAGTTATGGAGGGACAGGGGAAAAAGGTCATGGAGGCAAAGGGCAGGAATGCATAAATATATCAACATACCTACAGAGAGATTATGGGGTCATTTGGCATGCAAAATTATGTCTCAAGAGGATATTTATCAATTACAGCTAAACATTTCAAATTAGTGCAACTACAACATTTCTGGCATCTAAATACAAATCCTCAGACTTAGCTCGAGACACCTCACAGAAGATCTGCATCCATTAAAAAAAATTCATGCATCTGATCCTCTAATTGTTTCTTTAAAAAGTATTTAAATAAACTACAATTTAAAAAAAGCAATGAGGCCCCTCACCAGTTAATTTTCATGCTTCAAGAGCTTTTTTTACTGCTGCTTTGTTAGAACCATGAAATACTGCATGAATGTGTAGAAATGAAAGAAAAAGAAACAGACAAAAGAAACAAACATTAACCAAAGAACCTAAACACCCCCCCCAGCCATCTTTAACCTTAAGAGTTCCTTCCAAATCCAGGAATTAGCCCAGAGAAAATGACAAATACTAAACCTTACCGTAGCCTTTGTGTATAGTTCTATAACACAAAGCAACAGCCAACACCAAAGTGTCTGTGTGAGCTAAAACTTGGGACAGGGGGGAATTATTGCACTAAACAGATAATAAACATTTGCTTTAGTGACAGGCAGTAATCACAGAGATTCATTAGCACAGCAGAAATCAGAGAGAGGAGGGCCCCATTCAGCACAGGCCTGGCTTTAAGCACATCAGCAGTGGCACTGTGGGTTGGGCAAATGCTGCTCCTGGTTGAACTGGGACCCTGGCAGGCTGAATTTTGGGGGGACAACTGTACTCCAGCACAGGGACAGAAGTATGGGATTATCAACCCAGGGGCAATACTTTATTGGCTGAACACCTCTCTTGTGATGTGCCAAGGCCATTAAATTCTGAACTGTTCGACAACACAAGGTACAGCCCAGGAGGGACTCCTTAACAGGCCCAGGAATATATTCTACTTTAATAATTGGATTTTCTGAAGCCCAGCTGCTGGGCAGGTTTCTCTGCGTGCCAGGTTTATCCACAGCGGACAAAGAGAAAAGTGGGTTTATCCTTGTAGGAAGAGTTAAACACTGGGATTATTCCCATGGGCCTTGGGGAATATTCCAGCACAATCTCACTGGACTGGTGCTGTGTTTAACACCCACGCAGGGACAAGAAGCCTCTCGGCTCTGCTGTTCTCTAGCAGTGGCAGCAGGAGCAGTAACTCCATGGCAGAAGGGGTTCTGTGCCCTCAGGAAGCAGCAGGGCTCACTCAGAGGCCACGCTGCACATTCCTACACTCCAGGAATTAGGCTGGGCATCTTTTTAAGTTTTGTATCTTTTAAGCTTAAGGAACACAAAGATAAGGTAAGACAGCTCCCCAGGCCTCAAGAGGCAGCTCCAGCATGACAGATTACAGGTGTGACCCCAGGCCATGTACCAAACTTAGCGCTGTAGTATGACTTAATCTGCAAGATTTTATTCAATTCAACCCTTCCCAGAAGTAAATCAAGAAATGAACAAGTACAATGGAAATCAGTTACTTCTAAAGCAAGTCTAGAAGAGTTTAATAAGACTTCTGTAAGAAGAGGTGTCTTCTCAGCACTTTGCTTTTAAGGTAAGTTCCAAAAACCCTGCTCATTGCCTTTCAAATTACTGTAACACCCTAAAATGTAAAAATAAAAAGAAGAAGAGAAAATGTAGTTAACAAGTGGTTACACCAGGAAAACACTTGGGGACTTGAGTGCTTGCTGGCCTTTAGTTAATGGCTAGAATCCCCTGTAGCTGCAGAGGACCCACTGTTTTTCAGTCATCTGGAAGGGCTTTGCATTTGCCTTCTCCACTACAAAAATCACACACACAAATAACAGAGAGAAGAGTTTATTATTTAGTGAAATTCTATTAAATATATCAAGGATGAACAAGAAAACTTGGAATTAAAAACTAGGACCAGTGCCCATGTGGCACCTCTTGGAAGTTGTCACTTTTGAATTAAACCGTAATTATTCAAACCCTTGGTATACTGGACTCCACAAGGAGAGTGAGGGCCTTTTTTTGGGGATGTTCCCAAATAGATGCAGTGGCAGCATATCCCAAAGGAATGTTAATTCCTCTCCCATGCACTCTCAGGGAGGGAGAAACCGTTCTCATGAAGAGAGTGAAAGTGGCAAGCAATTATTAAGGTAAAATTGCCTTAAAACATTGACCTGTTTGCATTACAATCTGTCCGGGAAAACGTCTCATTGAGACTGACACAGAGCAAAATTTGCATAAAATTCTGCCTAGAACGTTCTTATTCTACACTTTAAGACACACAAAACTTTCCACTCAGATTTGGTGTCACTATGGCAGCAAACTGACCAAATCCAGGGGCCAAAGGCAATATACCAAGGGTTTCAGAATGGCAATCTCTGACGTGTTTGACATAGGACTACTGTTAAATTCTGTGCACTAGACAGGAACCAACCACCACCCAAGGGTGGCCCCATAGAACATCAAACAAGTTACAAACCTTCAGCATAGGGAACGACTATGAGGGCTCTGTCAACGAACACAGTGTTTGTCAGGTGCTGGGCCACCACGGCCGAGTCGGGGTCGTGGAACTTTACAAAGCACACGCGCGACGACACCGGCAAGGGGGAGTCACTGCAAGAGACAGAGGCAGCACTCAGGGACAGCAGGCAAGCACCCCACCCAGCCCAAAGCCACACAGCTGCCAGACCCCCTCACTGGGAGCTGCACGTGAGCCCTGGCATGGCTTGGAGCTGCACGTGAGCTCTGGCATTGCTTGGAGCTGCACATGAGCCCTGGCATTGCTTGGAGCTGCACGTGAGCCCTGGCATTGCTTGGAGCTGCACATGAGCTCTGCTACAGCTTGGAGCTGCACGTGAGCTCTGGCATTGCTTGGAGCTGCACGTGAGCTCTGTTATTGCTTGGAGCTGCACGTGAGCTCTGGCATTGCTTGGAGCTGCACGTGAGCTCTGTCATTGCTTGGAGCTGCACGTGAGCTCTGGCATTGCTTGGAGCTGCACGTGAGCTCTGTAATTCTTGGGGCTGCACATGAGCTCTGTTATTGCTTGGAGCTGCATGTGAGCCCTGGCATTGCTTGGAGCTGCACGTGAGCTCTGTTATTGCTTGGAGCTGCACGTGAGCTCTGTCATTGCTTGGAGCTGCACATGAGCCCTGGCATTGCTTGGAGCTGCACATGAGCTCTGTTAATTCTTGGAGCTGCACGTGAGCTCTGTTATTCTTGGAGCTGCACATGAGCTCTGTTATTCTTGGAGCTGCACATGAGCTCTGTTGTTGCTTGGAGCTGCACGTGAGCCCTGGCATTGCTTGGAGCTGCACGTGAGCTCTGTTAATTCTTGGAGCTGCACATGAGCTCTGTCATTGCTTGGAGCTGCACATGAGCTTTGTTATTCTTGGAGCTGCACATGAGCTCTGTCATTGCTTGGAGCTGCACATGAGCTCTGCTATTGCTTGGAGCTGCACGTGAGCCCTGGCATTGCTTGGAGCTGCACGTGAGCTCTGGCATTGCTTGGAGCTGCACATGAGCTCTGTTATTGCTTGGAGCTGCACGTGAACTCTGTTATTCTTGGGGCTGCACATGAGCTCTGTTATTCTTGGAGCTGCACGTGAGCTCTGTTATTCTTGGAGCTGCACGTGAGCCCTGGCATTGCTTGGAGCTGCACATGAGCTCTGTTATTCTTGGGGCTGCACATGAGCTCTGTTATTGCTTGGAGCTGCACGTGAGCTCTGTTATTGCTTGGAGCTGCACCTGAGCTCTGTTATTCTTGGGGCTGCACATGAGCTCTGTCATTGCTTGGAGCTGCACGTGAGCCCTGGCATTGCTTGGAGCTGCACATGAGCTCTGTCATTGCTTGGAGCTGCACGTGAGCCCTGGCATTGCTTGGAGCTGCACGTGAGCTCTGGCATTGCTTGGAGCTGCACGTGAGCTCTGTTATTGCTTGGAGCTGCACATGAGCTCTGTTATTGCTTGGAGCTGCACATGAGCTCTGGCATTGCTTGGAGCTGCATGTGAGCCCTGGCATTGCTTGGAGCTGCACGTGAGCTCTGTTATTGCTTGGAGCTGCACGTGAGCTCTGTTATTGCTTGGAGCTGCACATGAGCTCTGTCATTGCTTGGAGCTGCACATGAGCTCTGTTATTCTTGGAGCTGCACATGAGCTCTGTCATTGCTTGGAGCTGCACGTGAGCCCTGGCATTGCTTGGAGCTGCACGTGAGCTCTGGCATTGCTTGGAGCTGCACGTGAGCTCTGTTATTGCTTGGAGCTGCACATGAGCTCTGTTATTGCTTGGAGCTGCACATGAGCTCTGGCATTGCTTGGAGCTGCATGTGAGCCCTGGCATTGCTTGGAGCTGCACGTGAGCTCTGTTATTGCTTGGAGCTGCACGTGAGCTCTGTTATTGCTTGGAGCTGCACGTGAGCTCTGTTATTGCTTGGAGCTGCACGTGAGCTCTGTTATTCTTGGAGCTGCATGTGAGCTCTGTTATGCACAATAAACCCACGAGCGGCCACCTGAATGCAAATTCTGCCCTGGCTGGAAAACTTGGCTGAAAAAAAAAGATAAAAAGTGACCAACTGAACTGTCTCAGTTAAACCCTGTGGTCTCACACTCGCTGCTTTAGGCCCCAGATAACTGATTAAGGTAAATTGTGAAACGAAGAGGGTGATGATTAAAGGATCCTTGTGACAAGGGCATGTAGGGGCAGGGTGTGGGGTGACAGAGGGCAGGGATGGATGGGATATTGGGAAGGAATTCCTGGCTGGGAGGGTGCTGAGACCCTGGAATAGAATTCCCAGAGCAGCTGTGGCTGCCCCTGGATCCCTGCAGTGCCCAAGGCCAGGCTGGAGCAGCCTGGGACAGGGGGAGGTGTCCCTGCCATGGCAGGGGTGGCACTGGGTGGGCTCTAAGGTTGCTCCCAACCCAAACCAGTCTGGGATTTTGTTTTATTTATCAACCCAATTCCAACCCAGCTTCTAGACTAAACGTCACCACGCTCCCACATCCTGAGGAATGCCCAGTGCTGAGCTCCTGCCTGTCTTCAGCAGGGATGAACAAACACAAGGAAATGTAAGGAGCTCAGGCAGGAATGAAAAGCTGAGCACACTAAAACAGACCTCCCTCCAAGCTACGCCTGTGCCTGCTCCAGCTCAGAACAAGTGTCTGTCAACCTACAAACCCAAAACTGAGAAGTTTTGAGCCACTTTGAAAAAAAATCAACCCAGAAATATCCACTTTCTATAACAGGAAAGAATGGTAGAACTAGAGCTGTAAGTTCCCTAAAACCAAACCAAGCTGAAAACCCAGGTGCAGTCAACCCAGGCAAGCTCCAGGATGGGTTTTAAGAGCCCCCCTGTCCTGAAAGTGGGGCAGATTTTGCTGTAATTGGATGTACAAAGCGAAAGACAGGAAGAAAAAAAAATTCTTCTGCAGACAGAACTGTGGGGCAGAGGAGTTAAAAGCTGCCTCCAGAAGGCCCAGGCAGGGAGTGGAAGCAGCAGCAAATCCTAAACCCCTTGTTCCTATACCAGGCCAGAGGTCCAGATCAGCCTGTGGAGCTCTGAAAACATCACTGATCCTGACAAAAGCTGCTTTTCCTTCCTGGATTCCCAGCCAAACTCCAAAACATCTGACTTCAAAGGCATCCCAGCTCCAGAGCAGTTTGATCTGGGCTGCTGAGGCTGATCAAGCCTTTCAGCACTGGGGGTTGTCAGAATTCAGGAACAGCTCCCACACGAGCAGACAGATCCAGGGTCTATTTTGGGCACTGCAAATGCCAAAAGCTCCTTCACCTTCAGCCCCACTGGGCCCACCACGCACAACTGCCCCCAGTGTCTGTCAGACCACACTTCAATAACCTTACATTTCACCTGGTGTGGAAAACTAAATTGGAGCCAGCACATTGCAGCTTCTGAAACATTAAAATTAGAAACAGCCACTTGCTCCCACAGCTTGCAGACTGAATAAATTGGGAAATAACTGCAGTGATAAATGGGAGAAAAAAAAATTGAATCTGTTGGCTCTTTTGTGCCCAGGAATCCACAGCAGCTTGCCTTTTTTAGTCTATAAGTAATAATTAATAATAAATAATAATAACATGAACCCAAAGAAGCGTTAGTAGAAGGTGTTTAACAAAATCACAGTAAAATTGTAAAGGAAAGCAAATCAAGGGTTGATGGCAGAGCTGAAGGAACTCCTGAACTAAACTGCATAAAAATTACACAATTCATTACAGAAATGCAGCCCAGTATTTTGAGGCATTTTTAAAATGCCAGTGATAACAAAGGAATGTGAACCAGAGCAGATCCTATTGACTCTTCAGCAGATCCTGTTTACAGCCAGGAGTGTCACTGGGAATGCTCTGGGGTAGCTGAGCTTTCTCCCAAAATAATGAACCAAAAAAAACCAACTGAAAATGTGTTAGGCAATGCTTCTGCAGCCTGACATTTAATTTACATCTGTGTATTGCACTTTTAGAAATGGCATTTCCACTCACTCTCAAATCCAAGCTGGGTGAAATTCAACAAGAACTGGATGTTCTCAACAGCTCCCCAAAAAAGCCACCATCCATCGTTATTCTAATTCACCCAAGACTGAAGCATTCAGGAATTGTCTCTCAGCCACTGGAATGCTGGGACACACAAGGATTTCCTGGGGCTGCAATACAGGAAACTCAGACATCCACTCCCCTCCACTTTCCAGTTTGGATGGAGTTTTATGGAATATAATAAAGATGAGAACCAGGAAACAGAGTCGGGGAAAAGCAGGAGGAGGAGAATTGGAAGAAGTCCCAAAGTTGGTTGTGCATTAAAGATGTAACTGAAGAGTACAATAAAATGGGAAGCAGGGGATTAAATAAACTGGGAAAAGGAGGTGGACGAGGGGAGAGAAGGAAAACCAGGAATTGAGAGAGGCTCAGGAAGTTACACATGATCTGAAGAGCAGGAGAATAAGGAAGTTCTACAGCAGAGTCAGAGAGACACAGATCAAACAAGGAGGTGGAGCAAAGGAAATGGAACTGGTTCCTCAAATACTACAGGCAAGGGAGAATCCCAGCAGGAGCCAGAAAGGAATCCAGATTATGGGGAGAATTCACAGATTATGATTTATATCCCATTCCCCTCCAAAAATGGATGGGCACCATGGGAAGGGAAAAGTCAGGAGCTGGAATCTGAGGGAGAAGGAGCAGAAAAAGAAGGTGGCACTATTAGAAAATGTCCCTCTCTTTGGGGTGAAGTGGGTGGGGGCCCAGAAGTTACCCAGAGCAGATTGTCACCAGCCCAGGGAAAACCCCCTGGGGCTGAGCTCCTCACACAAGGGAAAGAACACCAAGGCACTGCAGCAATCCCTGAACAGATTCGTTAATGTGTATCTAAAGCTACAAAGTTTCAGAGACACAAATCACCTCTAACAAGCTCCTGAAAAGTGACCCCAAGGGTTCAAACACAGAACAGGCCAGGAAAGGACTGCACCTGCCACAGGTGAGCTCCTGCCATGTCAGCTACCCCAGCTGGGAACAAGGAAACTCCCTCTGGAACTGTTTTGGTTTGTGCTAGCAGGGATGGAAGCCTCCATGAGGAAAAACAAATGCTCTGCTATAGTTTTTTCCCCTAAAATAAAAAAAAAACCCAAGTAATTTTGGGTAATTACAAATAATTGATTGTTTGATTAATCTTCAACGTGGCAGAAAGAAAACCTTTAACTTACATAATAAATATGCAAAGCACCAACATATAATGACACCAGGCTCTGTAAATCAATCAAACTGAAACCACCAGCACTGCTAACACCCAGGTTTTATATTGCATCAGAAAGGATTCTGAAAGGACTATTTATGTGTATTAGAACTTAACTGCAAGTGAAGACATAAAAACTGCCTCATTTATTTTGTTTTGTTTGTGGCTATTTGTAAATTGCCGGGGTACCTGAAACTTTCTTTCCAGTGTGTATATATACACACTTGAAATGTGCATTATTTGTTTTAATTTGCAAAGAGCTCCTTGCAAGATGTGCAACTGACAAAAGTGCAATTGTTAGCGGTCTCCTCTCTGCTCAGCATAGATTTGTTTGCAAGGAACACTAATATTAGAAGCGTATTTTTTGTAGACTGGGGGTAAGCTGCTCTTCTGGCAAAAATTTCTTTGTAACGAAACGCATTTAGCTACATCTAGAAGTTCTGGTGGTGCGGAGGCTCAGCGGGCACAACCCCGGACAAACAACTCCTGGAGACAAACGTGGACTTCACCGGAGCCGCACGTGTCGCTCCACGCCCCGCACTAATCCCCGCAGTCCCGTGACCGAGCGGGGAACACCGACTCTCGGGGTGCGCGGCGACAGCCGCCCCCGCAGCGCCCCGGGAGCGATCCCCGGGAGCGGAGGCGGCCCGGGCCCGGAGCGATCGCCGGGAGCGGGGGCGGCCCGGGCCGGGAGCGATCCCCGGGAGCGGAGGCGGCCCGGGCCGGGAGCGATCCCCGGGAGCGGAGGCGGCCCGGGCCCGGAGCGATCGCCGGGAGCGGGGGCGGCCCGGGCCGGGAGCGATCCCCGGGAGCGGAGGCGGCCCGGACCGGGAGCGATCCCCGGGAGCGATCGCCGGGAGCGGAGGCGGCCCGGGCCGGGAGCGATCCCCGGGAGCGATCGCCGGGAGCGGGGGCGGCCCGGGCCGGGAGCGATCCCCGGGAGCGATCGCCGGGAGCGGAGGCGGCCCGGGCCGGGAGCGATCCCCGGGAGCGATCGCCGGGAGCGGGGGCGGCCCGGGCCGGGAGCGATCCCCGGGAGCGGAGGCGGCCCGGGCCCGGAGCGATCGCCGGGAGCGGAGGCGGCCCGGGCCCGGAGCCGCCGCGGGGGCGGGCGGGAGGCGGCGCCGGGCCGCGGGCAGGGCGCGGGGGGGGGAGGGACGGAGGGGGAGGCGGCGAGGCCGGGCCGGGCCCGCACTCACTCGGGGGGGAAGAGGCGCAGCTCCTCGATCTTGCCCAGGAAGCCGAAGAGGGTCCGCATCTGCTCCGAGCTGGCGCTGGGCGAGACGTTGGTGACCTGGATCACGTCGGTGCCGCTGCTGGAGGCCATCGCGCCGCCGCCCGCTCCGCCGGTGCTGCAGCAGACACAGCGGGGGCGGGGAGCGGGTGAGGCGCGGGCAGGGCGCTGCGGCTGGCCGCCCCCGGCCCGGTTGGCTCCCCCCGGCCCGGTTGGCTCCCCCCGGCCCGGTTCGCTCCCCCCGGCCCGCCGCCCCCGGCCCCGGCCCGGCCCCGCGCGCGCCGCCTCACCAGCCTGCCCGGGCCGCAGTATCCCACAGTGCACCGCGCCGCGCCTGCGCGCGCGGCCCCGCGCATGCGCCGCGCCGCCGGACGCGCGCGGGGAAGGGGAGGCACGCGCGCGCGCGCGCGCGGACGGGGCGCGCTCCCGCCCCCCCCCCCCCCCCCTCCCACAGCCCCGCGCGCGGGAAACCTGAGGGGGCTCTGAGGGGCCGCTGTTGCCTCCTCGTCCCTCATGGTTTCGCAGAGCAAAGTCTCACAAAATACACCGTCCCAGTGATGCCTTAGGATCCTGGCTTTTGTGCTTTCCGCGTATTTGTGATCCGGCCGCTCTTTAGTGCGTAACTCTGAACTCCACACTCAGTGTGAGCTGCTGCTGCTGTCCCCTTTGGGGCAGACACAGCAATTCCTCTCCAGGCCTGGCAGTCAAGGACTCCTCACTGCCTCAGGCCCCAGAGATGGAAATGTTATGTGTATTTGAAACAAAAGTGAGTTGGGGGAGCAAACTTGGGGTCAATGACTTCATTAGCTGAAGCTGTAATTGGGAGATTAACCCCAGTATGCAAATGCACCAAACTGATAACAAAGTATGAAAACCCATGACCCATCACCCATTTTTGGGTGTAGCCCCTGGAAGGGCTTAATCTGCCAAAATGCCCCAAATGTACCTGAAAGTCTTTCAATAATATAACAGCTTTTTACTCCCTTAACTCTGTCTGGCCTCTGTTTTCAGGTAGCCCCAGAAAAGGCATCACAAGCAGTAAAACGTTGGGTTGGGAATTTCTCATTAATGTTAGAGAGGAGAAAAATATGTATTTGCGGTTTACATAGTACAAATCACACCATTTCCTGATGAGTTTGTTGCTTTATGTTAATGCGTTTCCCATAAATGTCACTGAATGTAAATAAAACAAGCCTTATTTATTAATCAAGCTGAAATTCTACCACATCTGATTCATAAAGCAAGGAGACACTCACTGTCCTCCCTTAGCAGATACCATGTTTCCACTTATGAAATGTCACAGATACCGTATCTTGTACTGAGTTGCCAAAAAGCTTATTTAAATTCCAGATTTGGATTTGTCAGCAATGTTCCATGTGGAACTAAGTTATCCAACAGCATTGAAACGGAATGGGATGAAAGTGACACAGTGTTTGTAGCCAGGGGCCCTGAGGCACAGAGCACTCACCCTCTGAACTCCTTAAAATCCATTTTTAAGCACCACCGTTGAAAAAAAAAAAAATCAGCTGAAATATCCAGTGTTTTCTGTGTGTTTCTGCCTCCACTGAGAGAGGAGAAATAAAAATAAAGGCGGGGGGGTTAAAGAACGCTGGTAAAAAACTAATGAGGCCAATATCCTTAGTCAAGAGCAAGTGCCTGGAGTGAGTTTCCCGAATTACACACTTGACTAATGTACTTAAACCTTCACTAATTACTTTTCATTCCAATGGAACTACTCGTAGAAGCATTTTTCAAAGAGGGGAGTGTTTGAAACACAGATGTGCTGTTTCAGAGTGAAGAGAGCTGCAGTCCTACATGGGACCACGTTCCTTATCTGGCATTTTCCTCTCACTGGGAGCTGCTGGTGCGATCTGCAGGCACGGGGCTGGTTCCATGTGCTGGTTTAGATGGGATATTGGGGGGAAATCCTTCCCTGGGAAGGTGGGGAAGTCCTGGCACAGAGAAGCTGTGGCTGCCCCTGGATCCCTGCAAGTGTCCAAGGCCAGGCTGGACACTGGGGCTGGGAGCAGCCTGGGACAGTGGGAGGTGTGGAATATTTTGTCAGAACATCACTGTTTGCACCTTCCAAGCAATTGTGACTTTGAATATCCTCTCATTCCACCCCAGCCACGGGATCCCTCCCAAGCCAAACGCACCGTGAGATTCCGCTGATGTTGGAACAGACCCTGGAGATCATCGAGCCCAGCCACCCACAGCCCCCCCGGAGGCTGCAGAGTAGCTGCGCACAGGGCTAAGTGGGGGAAGCAAAACCAATAAAGTGATGTGAAAGCGCCGTCGTGTCCGCGTCCGACACCCCGAGCAGCGCGCTCCGGGCTCGGCCCGGCACCCTCGGCGCGTTCCGGGGCTCCATTTCGGCACCGCGGGGCGGGAAATGGCGGCGCCGGGGCTGCGCCGGCTCCGCCCGCGGGGCCCCGCCTGCGAGGCGGGCGGGCGGGCGGCTCCGGCTGCGGGCGGCACCGGCCCCAGCTCCGGCGGCTGCTCGGTCCCGGCCCCGCTCGGGCTGTGTCGGCGATGGCGGCCGCTCGGCGGGCGCGGGCGGGCGGTGGCGGTGCGGGGCCGGGGTTCGGGCGGGCGGCCGAGCCGGCGCCGGCGGTGCCGCAGGGGCTGCTGCGGTTGGCGCGGCGCAGCGGGCAGCTCAACCTGGCGGGACGCGGCCTCACCGAGGGTGCGTGAGCCCAGCCGGCCCGCGGGGCTCTCCTGCCCCCGCGGCTCGCCGGGGCTGCTGCCGGGGAGCCCCCGGGACCCCGCGGGGCTGCGGGCGGGGCGGGAGCGGCTCCCGGGCAGCGCCATCTGCTCGCTGCTGTCTGTTTGTGGCGTGTTCCCGTCGGCCTGGGGTTGATAGCTCTGCAGAAGTGTCTCTAGAACACAATGGACTGGAGAGTGACTATGGGGATGTGTGTATTTTATATATATGTGTGCGCATGTGTATATATATTTATGTATATCGTGTATGTTTTTATGTATATACACGCCCGTATATATGTATATGCCCGTATGCACCCATATATATTTATCTATCTCTATATATCTATCACCCCCCAAGGCAGAAGGGTTGGAACTAGATGGTCATTAAGGTCCCTTCCAGCCCAGCCCGCTCCGCGATTTTACACACAAAAAGCCCTCTGACAGTGTAATCTCGGAGCAGACACCTGCGGGGTTCAGCTGACGGCTGTGTTTGTGCTGCAGTGCCCGAGCACGTGTGGAGGATCAACCTGGACACACCGGAGGAAGCCCAGCAGAACCTGTCCTTCGGAGCTGCTGATCGCTGGTGGGAGCAGACGGACCTGACCAAGCTGATCCTGGCCTCCAACAAGCTGCAGAGCCTCTCGGAGGATGTGCAGCTGCTGCCTGCCCTCACCATGCTGGACGTGAGTACAGGGATCCCTTGGTGCTTCCCTGCAGGACATGGGGAAACGTTGTCCTGGATCTTTGTTTTCCATTTCCCTGGTGTATTCATTTCACAGGGGCCTGGAGTGGCAGGACAAGGGGGAATGGCTTCCCACTGCCAGAGGGCAGGGAGAGATGGGATGTATTGGGGAGGAATTCTTCTCGGTGGGGAGGCCTGAAAAAAGCCCCTCCAAGGTACAAATTCGCAACTGTCCTAAAACCTCTCTCTTCCAGGTGCATGACAATCAGCTGACATCACTTCCTTCTGCTCTAGGGCAACTTGAAAATCTCCAGAAGCTCGATGTCAGGTAAGGCCATGTTACAGAACAAATGTGAGAAATGCTGCCGTGACTTTCGGGTGTGAGTGAGAGATTGTAGGATAGCAACCTTTTTTTCAAAAAGTTAATTCCAGATTACTCACTGTAGAGTATTATTATATATTATATATTATATATGTTATCCATTTTGGATCAAGACTGGTGGCCTTGGGTTTCTAGAAATTGTTTTCACTGATATTCAAAGTCACAATTGCTTGGAAGGTGCAAACAGTGATATTCTAAATAATGATACACAAAATATTTATTTGCATTTATTTGCTTCAGTCTGGCAGTTCTGAGGATAAAACATTTCCAGTCATGAATAATGCGCAGTGTAAATAACTGTGTAGATCTTGTTTGTGCTGGAAGGTTCAGGATGTTCTGTTTACTGGGGTAATTTTGTAAATTTGTGCACAAGAAGAGGTTATGCTACCACTGCGTGTGTGAAGTACATAAACAAAAAAAACTGGGATCCATCTGGAATGTTGTAAGTTCAGAGTAGGATTAAAAGTGTTGTTGAACAAATAAATAAAGATAATCAATTGTTCCCAGGAGCCAGGTTTTCCTTAGAGGCGGCGGTGTCCTGACCAGCAGGCTGTGGCACACAAACCTTCTGTGCAGTTACATTCCTAAAAACTCCTGAGTGTTTTTCCTTCCCCTTTGTGTTCCATGTTTCCACCCCAGCCACAACAAACTGAGGAGCCTTCCCGAGGAGCTGCTGCAGCTGCCCCGTCTGAGGAGCCTCCTGGTGCAGCACAACGAGCTGAGCCAGCTGCCCGAGGGCCTGGGGCAGCTCCTCAGCTTGGAGGAGCTGGTAAAGCACGGCTTCAGACCTGTTTCTGTGTTTGGAAAGGGTTTATCTGCTCGTTGAAAATCCCTGGGATTCAGTGGCAGAGCTTGGTGAATATTCCAGTGGCTGTCCTAATGTCAGTTACTGCATGGTGGGGTTTGTTTTTAGTTTGTTCTCGGTTTGACATATTTTGGGAAAGCTGAAATCCCCGGTGATCTGTCAGTCCTGGGGGAGTTGTTTCTTCTCTCACACTTGTGCCAGTTGCCAGCCATCTAATTTTACTGCTCTGCCACTAATTAACTTTGCACTAGCAGCGCTCCTGGGATGTTTCAGACACCTCTCATGTCTCTCTCTCTGTTTCCATGTGCAGGATGTGTCCAACAACCAGCTCACAGCCATCCCCACCAGTTTTGCTCTGCTGGTGAACGTGGTGCGGCTCAACCTGGCCTGTAACCAGCTCAAGGAGCTGCCTGCAGATCTCAGTGCCATGAAAAGTAAATCACTTTCCTCGGGTTATTAAGTGGCAAACAGCCAGTGCTGTGCTTATGTTCAGCAATACAGAGCAGGGTTTTAAAATAGATCCTTAAAGAGTTACTGTTTCCTCAAGGAAATCAGAGTTACTACTTCTAGAATCTGTTTGGCAGAATGTTGTTGTGTTTATTTTAAATTAAACCCCAGGACAACGATGCTATTATCTTCTCTTTCTGTTTGCCACTGGACATCGATTTCCACAGGCTTGAGGCAACTGGATTGTACCAAAAACTACCTGGAAACAGTACCTCCTAAATTAGCAACCATGGCATCCCTGGAGCAGCTTTACCTGAGGAAGAACAAACTGCGTTCCTTGCCAGAGCTCCCCTCCTGCAAGTTACTGAAGGTGAGCTTGGAATGGCTGCTCTGCTGGAAGTGCATTTGCTGTAAACTTTGAAATAAGGACAGTTACTTTAAACACCAGCTTTTTTTGTGAGGTGCTGTGATCAAAACCAGATGACAGCTCTGTGTTTAGAACTCTGTTTAACGTGCAACTTCTCTTCCTGCCCTCATTATTCAACCTTTTGAAAGATGAGTTTGCAGGACTTTCCAGATTTGGAAAATAAAAGCTGTTTAGGAGAGGAATGATTGAAAGCTGGATCTATTATTGCCTGCAACAGCTATTTTTTATCTCTGGGGACTTTTTCTGGATAAATTCACTTTTTCCATTACCATTTTTTCTTCGTAACTACAGAGTAAATACCCTGTTTTTCCTCTTAACATAATCCATTTATATCCAGGTATTTTGTAGGCAGATGAAAGGGAATCGAGATGTCCATATTCTCCACATCATCACACTGATGACTGCTGATGTCACTGTTTAGGAGATAAATCATGAAGTAATTTTACCACGGTTGTGGTGCTCTTTGTTCCCATAGGAATTACACGCTGGGGAGAATCAGATTGAAATCCTGAATGCAGAGAATCTGAAACAGCTGAGCTCCCTGTGTGTGCTGGAGCTCAGGGACAACAAGATCAAGGCAGTGCCCGAGGAGATCACGGTGCTGCAGAAGCTGGAGAGACTCGACCTGGCCAACAACGACATCAGTAGGTAATAGTGGCACCTGGGCTGGGGCTGGGTGGTGGCAGCTCCTTCCTTCTGTGGGAAGGAATGACTCAGTCAGGAGATGAAGGAGCACTCTGTGTGTTGTGGGGTTGCTGGGACTTGTGAAATGTTCCGTGTTCTGCCTGTGGCTTAGGTGTGACTTGGGAGTGCTGTGAGGAGCAGCTGAGGGAGCTGGGAAGGGTCTGGAGCCCCAGGAGAGGCTGGGGGAGCTGGGAAGGGGCTGGAGAATCCCTGAGGGAGCTGGAAAGGGGCTGGAGAGTTCCTGAGGGAGCTGGGAAGGGGCTGGAGAATCCCTGAGGGAGCTGGGAAGGGACTGGAGAATCCCTGAGGGAGCTGGGAAGGGGCTGGAGAGTCCCTGAGGGAGCTGGGAAGGGGCTGGAGAATCCCTGAGGGAGCTGGGAAGGGGCTCAGCCTGGAGCAAAGGAGGCTCAGGGGGCCCTTGTGGCTCTGCACAGCTCCTGACAGGAGGGGACAGCCGGGGGGGGTCGGGCTCTGCTCCAGGGAACAGGGACAGGAGGAGAGGGAACGGCCCCAGGCTGGGCTGGGCAGGCTCAGGGGGGACAGCAGCAGGAATTTCCCCATGGAAAGGGATTGGAACTGCCCAGGGAGGTTTGGAGTGCCCATGCCTGGAGGTGTCCAAGGAAGGGCTGGAGGTGTCACTCACAGCTCTGGGCTGGGGACAAGGTGGGGATTGGGCACAGCTTGGACTTGATAGTCTGGGAGAACTTTTCCAACTTAAATTAATCTGGGATCCTGCATCTTTTCCTTTGAACCTGAGCTTCAGGTTCCCCTCTGACCAGCCACTGCACACTCTTCAGCAGTTGTTTTGGAGCTGCTTTGGAGTCAATCAGTTGTTCCCCTCTGCAGGTTGCCTTACACCCTGGGGAACCTCCCTCAGCTGAAATTCCTGGCCCTGGAGGGAAATCCTTTGAGAACCATTCGGAGAGACCTGCTGCAGGTGAGCACTGGGGTTTGGTTGTTTGTGTGGGCATCTGCACAGGAAGGACCTGGAGCTGCTGGAAAGGGTCCAGAGGAGGCACCAGGATGGAGCAGCTCTGCTGGGAGGAAAGGCTGGCACAGCTGGGGTTGTTCACCTGGAGAGGAGAAGCTTTGGGGTGAGCTCAGTGTGGCCTTGCAGGGCCTGAAGGAGCTGCTGGAAAGATGGAGAGAGACTTTGGACAGGGATGGAGGGACAGGACAAGGGGCAGAGATAGATGGGATACTGGGAATTAGGAATTGTTCCCTGGCAGGGTGGGCAGGCCCTGGCACAGGGTGCCCAGAGCAGCTGGGGCTGCCCCTGGATCCCTGGAATGTCCAAGGCCAGGCTGGATGAGGCTTGGAGCAGCCTGGGACAGTGGGAGGTGTCCCTGCCATGGCAGGGGTGGAGTGGGATGGGCTTTAAGGTCTTGTCTTAGTGAAGGATCCAGGATTCAATGCTCTGTTCTCTTGTAGGGAGGCAGCAAGGAGAGGGTGTGAGTTGTTCCCAGGAAAAGGAGTCCTTAGGGCAGCAGGGAGGCTGGAGCCTGGGCACCACTCCTGCTGCCAATTCCCTGTGATTTTTTTTCCCTGGCAGGCCCACTCTCCTCAGTGGTGCTGTACATTCCTACTTCTGTGCCTTTGCCAGAGTTGTAAAATCAATGTTCCCAAAGCACTGGGATGCTCCAAAAATAAGCAGAGCTGACAAGTCTGTGTTGCAATGAAATCTGTAACATCTGCCAGGAGAGGGAAACCCTCGTGTGCCTGGCTGAGGGAGCAGAGTGTGCCCTGAGTTAATGAGCACTTGTCCAAAGTGCTCCTGGAAAGGAGTCTGAGTAGGAATGCTGGAGTTCTGCTGTTCCCTGGATTACTGAGGACTTGCTGCTTCAGCTGCAGTTGTCACTCTGGGCTGTGTTTCCCACCTGGGGCAAAGGCCAGGCACGAGGAGCCCGTCAGGCCACGCTCTGTTTGTGCTGCCTGGATCCATCACCAGCGCTGTAAATTCACGTGGCTGCGATTTTCTCTGCCTGGCTGGATTTTTTCCACTTGATTTAGAGGAGCAATTGGTGGAGGAGCTTTAGGGCTCCCCAGGCACTGCTTGGAGCAGGTGGATAGTGAGATAAAGGACTGGGGTGAGTGTAGAGGAGCAGCAGGTTCTTCTCTTCCCTTCTCCAGCCCTGCCCAGCTCACCTTCTCTTCCTCAGGCCTCTCATTCCAGTCCCAACCCCATTCCTGGCTCTTGATGAATTTCCAGTTGATTTCTGGTAAATCCTGATCTTTTTTTGTTAACTCCCATGCCATTACTTGGCTCTGGAGCTTTACCCTGCTCTCTGCTTTCCTTCCCACACATCTGTTACTAAGATTTCAGTTTGACCTTTCCCTCACAACTTCCCAGCCTGTTCCCTGTTGGCTTCCCATGCCATGCTCAGCACAGCCCCACTCTCCTTCCCTGCCTCCTTGTGGCAATTCCCTCCTTTTCCAACATCCACATTCCCTTTATCCCTCTGTGTTCATCCAGTCTCCTAGGCTGTGTCAGCTGGAGCGAGAAATGTTCATTCACATCCTGGACTTCAGGTCAATCCCTGCTTCTGAAACCTGTAAAATCATCTCCCAAACCTGCCTTTCCCCTAAAACAAACAGTGCAGAGGAGATTGGGCTTCACTACCCACAGGTTTGTGCAGGTGGCAGCTGTGTCTGACCACTGGCAGTTGCTGTGAGAGCACTGAGGGAAATCTTTGGAGCTGTTAAAAATCCCTGCAAATGATGCAAACTGCCATGATTTTCCCAGAGTTTATGATTTGGGCCATAATAAAGTAGCAGAACAATGAGCAATAGCTTCACTGTAATTGTTCTCCACAGCAAATTGTGCTGGAGCTTTATAAAGGGAAAATTAAGTTCATTGCAACTTTTTAACTTGCTCTTGGAAGTGGCAAAAATCTTCACATAAGGAGCTACAGGAGTGCAGCCTGAGGCTGTGATGCAGGATCAGAGATTTTCAGCTGGAATAAATAAAATGATAGCTAAGCAAGTTCCCAAGCTGCTGTGGGATTTTCAGTGGGATTTTTAGTCAGGAGTGCTGTGGGCTCCACCTGAGTGCTGGCATTGTCCCTCTGCATTGTCCCCCCAGCTGCACAAATACTGCTGAGTGACTTGGGGTTTGTTTCTTTTTTAAAGAAAGGCACCCAGGAACTGCTGAAATATCTGAGAAGCAAAATCCAAGGTATGTTGCTTTATTCCACTTCATTTAAAAGAGAATATTCTCAGAAATTAAAGCAAATTAGAATTTAGGGAAGATGGTTGTTTAAATCCAGGTCCCCCCAGTTATCCTGCAGTAGCAATTTCCTTTACTCAACAGTTTGCTGTGATATTTCAGTTTCCTATCCTATGAGCTAATACTGAATAATAAACATTCTGAATTGAGGATTATCCTTTACAAACCCAGACTCACCCTGCTCAGCTGGGTGGGAATTCCCATTTCAGGCGTGCAGGAGCTTTTTCATGTGGATTGTGGGGAGTAATCAGAAGGAACTTCATAGAGGAGGGTTTGTAAATATTAATGTTTTAACTGAAATTGTGGTCAGATGTGCCAGTGTGGATAAAGCTGCTCTAGGCCATCATTTCCAGTCAGAATTCCCTGGTTTTTGTAGTTTGCAGCTCCCTACCCCACGGAGCAGAGCCTCACAGAATCACATCTCCAGTGCTCCCTCCCCTGCTTGGCAAAGTCCAGGTCAACCCTTCTCCCCTCCTTCACCCTAAAAGAACCCCCAAATCCAAGATGGTAAAAAACCTTTATTAGGAAATGATTGAAATAATCTGAGTTGGATGATCTTGAGTTGAGCCACGGTAGAGCAGGATTAGAGGGGGGTGGTGGCAGCTGCCTGGGGCCACTCAGAGCAGCTCAGCTGTGTCCCTGCACCCCTCTGGTGTCCCCAGATGATGGACCTGGCCCCAATGAAGAGCCTCCTGTGACAGCCATGACTCTTCCCAGCCAGTCCAAGGTCAACATCCACGCCATAACCACACTGAAATTACTGGAATACAGGTATTTGGGAATATTGCCCATTCCTGAAGCTGTTAGAACACTGTCCTATTCTATGCTTGTGGGTTTTTTTCCCCACCTTCATTACACACCAAGCTGTCCACAAACCCTGCTGCACATGGACATTTTCCCCTTTAATCCCTGTGCTTGGGAATGGGCAGATTTAGATTGTGGGGTTTGAATTATTTTTTTGTATTATCACATATTCTGCAGTAACTCAATGAAGTGCTGAATCCCAGCAGGTGCTTTTAGTACCTTTGAAGCTCTTTATGATTTTCACTAAGTCCCAGAACATCTTGTGGCAGGGGAGTGCCTGCTCAGTTATTCCTTAAATGGACCTGGAAGGGTTGGGAAAGGGGAAAAAATCCTGTTTGGTGACATGGTGGGCATGGGGCAGCGCTGGGGGTTTTCTGCAGCTGTTCCCTGTGTTCTGCTCTTCATCTTCTCTAGAAGAAGGTGGAAGTGCTGTTGATGAGCAGGCAGTGGTTAACTGGTGTCACTCCTGTCCCAGTGACAAGCAGGCTGCCGAGATCCCCGAGGCCGTGTTCGATGCCGTGGGCGCCAATCCCGTGGCCACCGTGAACTTCAGCAAGAACCAGCTCAGGGAGATCCCCCCAAGGTACTGCTGGGAAGGCCATTCCCAGCTGGGATTTGCTCCCCAGCATGCTGTTCTCCCCCTGAGCTGTTGGTGCACACAGATCCCACTGTGGGGAGGTGTGCAGGTGGGGCTGTGCCAAGGAAAAGCTTTCCCTGGCACTGCTGGGAACCAATAATCCCTCTGTGTCAGGAGGAAGGTTGCAGTGTCTCTGGGAGCCCCAAAAAAATCATCCACAGTGGTTTTTGAGGACAGTTTATTCCCAAGTGTGCTGAACACTGAGCCTCTGGCACAGACAGTTCGGGCAGGTGCAATCCCAGAGGGACAAAAAAGGTTTCTAGAGACTCAATTTTGGGAGCTGCTTCTTGTGCATCACATGCTGTGTCACTGTGTGAGGGGCTGCTGAATTCCCTGGGATAGGTGTAGGGGAGTGTGCAGCTGCCTGAGAATTCCATTCCATGCAAGAGACAGGAGAGTTTCCTCATTTAATTGCCTCTTGTTTCAGGGCTAAGCCAGAGATTCTGTTTGAGGGATTCAACAGAGAACTTCTTGAGCTGTGAAAACCTTTACAGCAAAGCGTGTTAGTACAATAAATAACCTTCTGCAAGCAGCAGCAGGTACCTCCAGAGTTGTAGCAGCACAACAGGGGAGCAGAAACAAAAGATGGGAAAAAATAGGATTTTTGGTCAGGTTTTTTGCCTGCAGAGGAAGGTGGGTAAAGTCTGTGTTAAAACATCTCCAGGGCAGGAGGTGGCAGTGATGTCACCTGTGCTGTAGTCTCTGAAACTGCATTTACTGAGGAGGCTTTGGTAGCAATGTTTGTGAGAGAAAATGCAATCTGGTAACTGCAGATAAATGATTTGAGCTTTGCCTTACCCCACATGTAAGACTGGAGGAGCAGCAGCTCTCACACGTGACATTGCATGGTCTCCCCAAAATCCCTCCAGAAAAAACCATGTGTCCTTGATTTGAAGAATAAACCAGGTTTTCTAATAACTTCCAAAGCAAACACGAGCTTCCACAGTGAGAGCGTGTTCCTTTTGTGCTTCAGGCTTGTGGAGCTGAAAGACTCAGTTTGTGATGTCAGCCTGGGCTTCAACAAAATCTCCTCCATCTCCTCGGAGCTGTGCCTGCTCCAGAAGTTGACACATTTGGATCTCAGGTTGGTGATGTGTGTTGCACTTCCTTGCCTGGGAGCTTCTTTGCCTGCCTCCCTAAAGCAGCCATCTGTTCCAGTGGGATGGCAGCACTGAAATCATCTCTCACTCCCAAAATCCCTCCGTGCCAGAGCCAGAATAGGACGTGGCCTAAATTTGGGCCTTGCTTAAAGAAGACACAAAAAGAAATGGACCATTTCTGAGACTTGCTGGAGGAGAGATCCTGCCTCTATTTCAAAACACTCCCACACTCCCCCTGAAGAAAACCACACCAAAGAATCCTGGGAATTAGGACAGGGAAGGTGCACATCTTCTTGCACTGCTGGAAGGAGAGGCAAGAGATGGCTCCTTGTTGTCACCTTGCCTCCTCTGATTCCTGAGAAATGCTCCTGGATCAGGATTAGCTCAATCCATTGATTTTGGGGAGCTTTGGAGTGACCTGATGGATTCACTTTGGCTCCAGGGTCTGGGTACTTTGATAAGCTTTTTCCTGGGAACAAGGAGCTAAATTTCCAGGCAGGTGTGTGCAGTTGGTGGCTGCTTGGGAATACTTGGGAATCTTTAGGGGACAAGCTTTGAGTGTCCTCCTGGCAGAAATGAGAATCCATGGCATGCTCTTGCCCCTGTTATGAGGCAGTGAACTGGCCCCTGACTCTGTGGCTTTTCTGGGAATTCTCAGCTGAGCCCTGACTAAGTTTAGTGCTTGTTGTTTTTCCTTTGTTTGGTAACAGAAACAATGTTCTGACAGCCTTGCCTGAGGAAATGGAGGCACTGAAAAGACTGCACACAATAAATCTTGCTTTTAATAGGTGAGCAACTCTTCCGTTTTGTTTTTTTTTTTTTAATACAGTGATAAAAAGAGCTGGGCTGAGTTTGACACAGTTTCCCTGTGATGTGAGAACAAGGAGCCACTTCAATGAGCTGGGAGCTCCCATGAAGTGCACTCCTCTTTTGAATGCCCTGTTCCTGACTATCCCTCCTTTCTCTTCCTGAAGATTTAAGGTGTTTCCCAGTGTCCTGTATCACCTCCCAGCCCTGGAGACCATCCTGCTCAGCAACAACCAGGTGGGATCCATCGACCCTGTGCAGCTGAAGGGGCTGGACAAGCTGGGAACGCTGGACCTGCAGAACAATGACCTCCTCCAGGTGCCCCCAGAGCTGGGCAACTGTGAGAACCTCAGGTGTGTGGGGTCAGGGGGCCTGCTTATAAACACATTTGCTGTCTGAGTCCTTCAGGGAGTGTTTGCCAGAGGAAGAAGCACCCATTGGCAGGGTGTTTGGTTTGTCCAAAAAGGGTCTCTCTGACCATCTGTAGCAATTTCTTCCATAATCTCTTCCCTGATTTCTCAATATTGCAGAGAACTGTGGGAGTTGTTTCATCAGTTAGAGCTGATGTTGAGGGTCTGGGGGTTGTGTGAAGCTCGTGGTGGAGCCCTGGGGGGAGGCATTGCCTGTGCTCCCAGTCACGCTGCTGGTGCACCTCCCGTCGGGCAGGGAGGTTGGACCAGCTGGCCCCACTGCTCCCTTCTGGCCTGAGCCACTCTGGAATTCTGTGTCTATATTCCAGAAGTTCTCTTCTCGCTCCTGCTGGCAGAGGCTGAAGGAGTGGGGTGTGTGCTACACCCCCACTGATTTATCAGCATCAATTAAAACTCGGCTGTCTCAAAGCTCAGCCGCTGAGAACGAGGGAGGCAGAAACCCAAACTCCTTCAGCAGCACAGAAGGGGCACTCCCCAGGAATTTCAAAGGCCTCAGAAATCTGCACGCAGTGGATGGGTGTGTGGGTACGAGGAGATTTATCCCAGTAACTCAGCCCTGTTTGCAGGAGCCTGCTGCTGGAAGGGAACCCGTTCCGCACGCCCCGCGCCGCCGTGCTGGCCAAGGGCACGGCTGCCCTGCTGGAGTACCTGCGGAGCCGCATTCCCTCCTGAGCCTGGGCACTGCCCCTGGGCCTGGGCACTGCTCCTGAGCCCTGGGTATTCCTCCTGAGCCCTGGCCATTCCCTCCTGAGCCCTGGCCATTCCCACTTCAGCCCTGGCCAAGGGCACGGCTGCTGTGCTGGAGTACCTGCGGAGCCGCATTCCCTCCTGAGCCTGGGCACTGCTCCTGAGCCCTGGGTATTCCCTCCTGAGCCCTGGCCATTCCCTCCTCAGCCCTGAGCCCTGGCCATTCCCACTTCAGCCCTGGCCAAGGGCACGGCTGCCCTGCTGGAGTACCTGCGGAACCGCATTCCCTCCTGAGCCTGGGCACTGCTCCTGAGCCCTGGGCACTGCTCCTGAGCCTGGGCATTCCTCCTGAGCCCTGGGCACTGCTCCTGAGCCTGGGCACTGCTCCTGAGCCTGAGCACTGGTCCTGAGCCCTGGGCACTGCTCCTGAGCCCTGGGCACTGCCCCTGGGCCTGGGCACTGCTCCTGAGCCTGGCCATTCCTCCTGAGCCCTGGCCATTCCCTCCTCAGCCCTGAGCCCTGGCCATTCCCTCCTGAGCCTGGCCTGGCCAAGGGTGCAGCTGCACTGCTGGAACACCTGCAGAGCCACATTCCAGCACCACAGGAGCAGCCAGGTACCCCCTGTCCCACCAGCACCCTTGGGCTCCACTGCTTCCATCCTTCTGCTCCTGGCTGGGAGTCTGCCCAGTGCTAAGAACCCAGCTGTGGAACATTCCCTGCCCTCTGCATGTTCCAGCAGGGATTTCAGCATCCCACACCACTCTGTTTACACTGTTTGTAATAAAGGACAGCAAGGAAAGCTGCCTTCAGCACAGCCATGGTGCTTCCTGCAGCTGAGCTGGGCTCTGGAGAGAGTTCTCACCTCCAAAGCACTGGGGCCAAAGGCAGGAGGGACCACGGTGGGTTTTGTATTCCTGTTTTCTCTTGTTTCACTGCTGTCCCCTGAACTGTCTCCTGCTGTGAGTGAGGTTGAGTGCTTGAGCTGTGAGGCGGTGAGAGATGCCCCAGGTATGTGCAGGGCTCACTTGAGTGAAAATGGGGCTGGTGCTGTGCTGAGACAATAAATGTTCCCCTTGGATGTCTGCTGTGGGTCCTTCAAGCTGTAACTGAGCTCTGTGGATGGGAACATTGAGAACTTCTCTTGTTCAGACACACTTCCAAATGTCCTGCAGGTGGTACCTTTAATACTAATAGTGTGTGGGTGAGGCTCCACCACCCTCCAGTGCCTGACCCCCCTTTCCATGGGGAAATTCCTGCTGCTGTCCCCCCTGATCCTGCCCTGGCCCAGCCTGGGGCCGTTCCCTCTCCTCCTGTCCCTGTTCCCTGGAGCACAGCCCGACCCCCCCGGCTGTCCCCTCCTGTCAGGAGCTGTGCAGAGCCACAAGGGCCCCCTGAGCCTCCTTTGCTCCAGGCTGAGCCCCTTCCCAGCTCCCTCAGGGATTCTCCAGCCCCTTCCCAGCTCCCTCAGGGATTCTCCAGCCCCTTCCCAGCTCCGCTCCCTGCCCTGGCCACGCTCCAGCCCCTCAGGGTCTCTCATGGACACAGCCCTGGAGGTTCTGTAGCACAGCAGGATTTTTATACAGTTCCTCACTAAAATTCCCAGCTTTTGAACGTGTCCAGATGAACACAGAACGTTCTGAGCTCCCCCTCAGCTCCCCAAGTGCGGGAATTGTCTTCCAGCTGGAGCAGGGATGGCTCAGGGGGCTCAGGCCCAGCTGCACCTCCCCGTGTCCCCAGGGAGGGGACCAGAACCTGGTCCTGGCTGCAGGAAATGGGGGGCACTGACCCGGCTGGGAAAGGGTTTGGGGGAGTGGGAATGGGAAGGGCAGGACCTGTCCTGTGGGAAGCAGATGGCAGGGTCAGTGTGCAGGGACAGCAGGGGACACCTGGAGCTCCTTGGATGGTGGAACTGCTGCTGCCCTCACCCCTGCCCCTCTCTGTTTCCATACATTTTGTCCTTTGTGCATTTGTCCTTTCATCCGTTTCTTCCATGCATTCATCCTCCATGCATTTGTCCTTCCACACATTTGCCCCAAAAGCTGCCAAACCTGAGTTTTCTTCCCCATTTGCCCCAAAAGCTGCCAAACCTGAGTTTTCTTCCCCATTTACCCCAAAAGCTGCCAAACCTGAGTTTTCTTCCCCATTTGCCCCAAAAGCTGCCAAACCTGAGTTTTCTTCCCCATTTCCATCACTCCCTTTCCATATTTGGTGTCTCCCAGTGGCTGCAGCTGGAGCAGGGGAGTCCCAGTTGGGAGTTACCCAATTTTCCAGGCTCATTCCCCACCCTCTGAAACCTCCTTTCTGCCAGGAAAAAAACAAAAAAAAACCACCACCCAAAAGCCTTACAATAAGGTGACGTTTTTATTATTTATACAATAAAGAGACTTTTTAATGTTATTCAAAACACTTTTTTTTTTTTTTTTTTTGGAAATACTGAAAAAGGTGGGTACAGCAAAGCCGAAAATGGCTCTGCTGCACTGCACAGCATCGGTTCAGTCCCTGGGCTCCCTCTGCAACAGAGCAGCTGCAAAATGCAGCAACCCCACAGCACGGGCCAGGCCCTCCAGGGCACGGGGAGGGGACAACCTGCATGTGCCAAGGGACAGGAGCTGATTGCACTCAATCAATAGATTTAAAATAGAATTTTTGAAGTACCTTTTTGCACATAAAATGAAGCAGCTTTCAAGTTCAGTAAGTCTTTATACTGCAAAAAACATGAAGTACATTCACAATCTATGTTAATAAAGTAGTAAATATTTCCTCATTCAGCTTTATTTACATGGATACTGGAATTCAACTGAAAAGTACAGTCATCTGGAATATAGCAATCTTTGAACACATACAAAAATGACCATTTCTGTATATAATTTAAGCTCAAAATCACAATTATCTCAAAATATTAATTACAATACAGCCATCTCCATCATAATTAAACATGTCTTTTATAAAATGGTAAAATCTTTACTAAAGGAAGCTGTTGGTTCTGAACTGGATACAGTACTCACAGGTAGAAAACCGAAGTGATGAGCGAGTGCCCTGCCCGGGGAGGAGGAGGAGGAGGAGGGAAGGAGGGAGGGGACACAGCCACCGCCACCCAAGGGACGCAGAAAGGCCCCAGTGCCACCTCTTGTGCCATGGGCTGTGCCAGGAGTGCCAGGAATCCTGACCCATGCCATGGTGTCAGTCAGTCACTTCCACTAAGTCAGCTGGAATCGGCCAGGGAGAGGATTGGCAAAAAGCTTTTTATCGGGGTTTCCTTTTTTTTTATTTTATTTTTTGGTTTTTTTTTGGTTTGAAATTCCGTGATTTGCAAATGGTGCCTTTTGGGGTTGGGTGGTGGCACCACGGCTGTGCCTGGCCGTGGCTCCAGGGCCAGGCCAGCTCCCCGTGGATCCCTGGATCCGTATCCTGTCCAAACTGCTGCCCAGAAAGTTGTCTGGGCACGGGATGGGCCTGCCAGGGACAGCCCTGGAACTGTGCACTTCCAAAGGGATGGCGAGGGACGGGCACGGGCAGGGAGCTCCACCTGGCACAGCATCCCCAGTTTCCTTTGGAAATTCTAACTGTGACATCCCACCAGTTCACAGAATCACAGGAGGGACCTCTGGACACCATCCGGCCCAGCCTGGAGCAGGGGACACGGGGACGTGTCCGGGTTGGGGTTGGGGTGTCCCCAAAGGAAACCCCGGACCCGCTGTGGGCAGCTGGTCAGGGCTCTGCCACCCCCAGGGAAAGAAGTTCTTGCTCGTGCTGAGGTGGGACCTGCTGTGTTTATTTATGTCCAAAACCTGCCAGGGTGGGTGCTGACCCCGCAGCTCTGTCACCCCCTGAGCCATCCTGGGACCTGTCCCCAACCCTGCTGCTGTGGGACAGGCTCTGCCTGGCCAGGGGGTCCCAGCAGGACATCCCTCATCCATGGGCAGTGCCTGGGAATGAACACCCTGATCCCCCCTGTCCCGGAGCCCTGCCCAGCTGATCCCACTGGGGGGGGTCATTTCCCTGGTTTTGCTTTCCCTGTCCTCGCATTCCCCCTCCGAGCTCTGTGCAGAGGCATTTCTGATTGCATCAGGGAACTCAGTGCTGAATTACAGCACAGGGGGGTCCCAGCATCCCAGAATGGGCTGGGGGGGAAGGGACCTCAGAGCCCACCCAGTGCCACCCCTGCCCTGGCAGGGACACCTCCCCCTGCCCCAGGCTTCTCCAAACCCATCCAGCCTGGCCTTGGGCACTGCCAGGGATCCAGGGGCAGCCACAGCTGCTCTGGGAATTCCATCCCAGCCCCTGCCCACCCTCCCAGGGAACAATTCCCAATTCCCAATGTCCCATCCATCCCTGCCCTCTGGCACTGGGAGCCATTCCCTGTGTCCTGTCCCTCCCTGCCTTGTCCCCAGTCCCTCTGCAGCTCTCCTGGAGCCCCTTCAGGCCCTGCAAAGGGCTTTAACCAAGGGTTTTAACATCTTTACACTCCCAAGTGCTCACTACCAACAGCAAACCAACCTCCTGGACGTTTCCTACTCAGGTTTTTCCTGGATTTCCTTGGCTCTGCTCTCAGCTGCCCCATTCACCCTCAGTCTGGTCCTGCCTGCTCCCTGTGTGTGGCCCCCTGTCCCCTCCCAGGGCTGGCACTGCCACCAAACACAGATGCAGAGGTGGATGTGTTAAAAAATACCCTGGAAAACATGAAACCGGATTTGAGGATGTTAAATGGTCGCTGTTGGGAACAACTGGCTGAGAACTTTCCTGGTTTGCCATCACCTGGGTAGGAACTGTGAGCTGGCACTGGGAAAATGGGAAATTATTAGGGGTGGAGGGTCCTGGAAGCTTCCCTGGGCCTGCAGCTGCCCACAGCCAGAGAGAGAAGGTTTGGGAATTCTTGGAGAAGTGGAACATCCCCGTGGGCTGTGGCTGCACCCTTGGCTGTGGGATTTTGGGTGGGAATGGTGCAGGTGATCCCAGAGCCAGCTGTCCCTCAGCCCCTGGCCGTTGCTCGAGGGCACTGGGATCCCCTGAAAACGCCTGCAGGAGGCTTTCCCATTTTGCTGTCAGGGATAACCAGGCTGGACCCTGGCACCCCTGAAGCAGCAGCAGCTGGGCACAGTCTGGGCTTTGGGATTCTCCCTTGGGAACAGCCCCAGGACACGAGGGGCTGTCCCACTGGCCCTGTGCTGGGAATGCTCCTCCCGGGCTGGCTCGGGGTCACCTGCTGCTCCCTGGGATGTGTCTGTGCCCATCCCTTTCCAGGACTCCAGGCCAGGATCCCAGAAATTCTGCCTCACCCATGGGAATATCCCGAGCAGGGCCCGCCAGGGCCTGGAGCAGGGGGGAAAAATACGCAACAATGTCAATGGGGAGTCTGAAATGAAAAATTAACGAGTTAAATTAGCAGCAACAAAAGGAGTTTTACTGCCACCATCACAACCTTCCTCCATCCGTGAGCCAAACCTGCCTGTCCTCGGTGTTCTCCTGTAGTGTGTGCACATGGAATCGAGGGAAGAGCCAAAGCAAAGGGAGTTAACCTGTTCTGAAGGGAGCTCACCCATTCCAGAGGGAGCTGGAATCGCAGAACCATGGAATGGGATGGGTTGGGTGGGACCTTGAAGCTCACCTTGCTTAACCCCTGCCATGGCAGAGACACCTTCCGCTGTCCCAGGCTGCTCCAAGCCCCGTCCAACCTGACCCGTTCCAGAGGGAGTTCACCCATTCCAGAGGGAGTTCACCCATTCCAGAGGGAGCCATCCCATTCCAGAGGGAGCCATCCCATTCCAGAAGGAGTTACTCCATTCCAGAAGGATCTATCCCGTTCCAGAAGGAGTCATCCCATTCCAGAGGGAGTTATCCCATTCCAGAGGGAGTTATCCCATTCCAGAAGGAGTTATCCCATTCCAGAGGGAGCCATCCCATTCCAGAAGGATCTATCCCGTTCCAGAGGGAGCCATCCCATTCCAGAGGGAGTTCACCCATTCCAGAAGGAGTTACTCCATTCCAGAAGGATCTATCCCGTTCCAGAGGGAGCTATCCCCATTCCAGAAGGAGTTATCCCATTCCAGAGGGAGTTCACCCATTCCAGAGGGAACGATTCCATTCCAGAGGGAGCCATCCCATTCCAGAGGGAGCCATCCCATTCCAGAGGGAGTTCACCCATTCCAGAGGGAGCCATCCCATTCCAGAGGGAACGATTCCATTCCAGAGGGAGCTCACCCATTCCAGAGGGAGCCATCCCATTCCAGAGGGAGCCATCCCATTCCAGAGGGAGTTATCCCATTCCAGAGGGAGCCATCCCATTCCCACGTGGGTTCCTTGTCCCGAGGTCCCAGAGTTACAGCTGGAGAAGTCTCTCACCCTGTGTAGTGAATTGTTCCTGATCCCTACGGAGCCAGCTATACACACGGCATATGTACAGGTATTTTCATAAGGCATAGAATATCTTTGCATTGAAAATAAATGAACATTATTAAATTTAATTTAATATATACTTTCTTTGAGGTGTTTATGAAAATATTTTCTTCTCTATACTTTCGTATGCGACATGATAGAAATATTTCATGGGAAGTACAGGTTAATATATTTCATCTTTATAAAGGCATATACAACTTTGAGGCAGTGTTTCTGATGGACAGCAGAATTCCTAAAGGATTTGTATGTGCTTCTGTGTTTTGAAATCATATGAAATTGACTTTTAAGAAGGAACTTGGTTAAAAAAACGCACCAATGCACAGCCAGAGGCTGACAAGTAAAACTAATACGGAGCCACATGAACAATATATTTATAGAGTTAATTCTTATATTTTCTCCCGATGATTGGTACTAACATAGAGTATTATACATTTGGCACTACTGTTTGCCATTGGTCCAGCAATTGGCAAAAAATTGGTTTCCTATGTATAAATCCTTTTGAACATTAGATCTGGCTAGACATATTTACTATTTATAAAAAAATATTTAGACAGTAAGCTCACGTTGGATAACTAAGTCTACTGTGTTCTGGAAACTCTTCAGTAGGAGCACAGCCTTCTCGTGTTCCAGGTGTACAAAGCTGTGTCCGTTGGCCTGCAGCAGGGAAAACACAAGGGAAGAGGCTTTAGTGGCTTGTTTTTGGGGGAAAAAAGGGCTATTTGGCAATTAAAAGCAAGGCTGAAATAAATAATGAGCACACGGGGGTTTCTCGAGAACACAAAGCACGCATTTCTCCTGTCCTCCTCTTGTGGGATGGCTTCAGGGCTGGGCTGGGGGCTCCAAGGAATGATTTCATTCCCACTGAAATCATGCCGTGACTCTGGGATGGCTCTGGGCTCTGACCATGCTTAAAGCCTTAACACAATAAAACACCTTTCCCCTGGGAAAGAGGAATCCAAATTCCGGGCAGGGAAGGTTCCAAATACACCGACAACGGTGCCAAAACGAGGCATTCGTGGAATCCCAGAATTCTGCACTGTGGGGTGGGAGGATCTCAGGGATTTGGAAGATCCAGAGGGAGATCATGGAGCAGAGTGTGAGGACAGTGCCATGGCAGGGACACCTTCTGCTGTCCCAGGCTGCTCCAAGCCCTGTCCAAGCCGACCCATTCCAGAGGGAGTTATCCCATTCCAGAGGGAGTTCACCCATTCCAGAGGGAGCTATCCCATTCCAGAGGGAGCTATCCCATTCCAGAGGGAGTTATCCCATTCCAGAAGGAGTTATCCCACTCCAGGAGTTATCCCACTCCAGAGGGAGCTATCCCATTCCAGAGGGAGTTATCCCATTCCAGAGGGAGCTATCCCATTCCAGAGGGAGTTATCCCATTCCAGAGGGAGCTATCCCATTCCAGAGGGAGTTATCCCATTCCACAGGGAGTTATCCCATTCCAGAAGGAGTTATCCCACTCCAGGAGTTATCCCACTCCAGAGGGAGCTATCCCATTCCAGAGGGAGTTATCCCATTCCAGAGGGAGCTATCCCATTCCAGAGGGAGTTATCCCATTCCAGAAGGAGTTATCCCATTCCAGAAGGAGTTCACCCATTCCAGAGGGAGCTATCCAAGGCTGGGGGGAGATGGATCCTCCCCCCGAGCCCCAGCTGGTGGCACAGGCAGGGACAGACTCCAGAGGGAGGATCAGGCTGGAGAATCTGGAATGAGGTGCTGAAGGGGACAAAGGGGGAATGGCTGGGGCTGATCAGGGTCCTGACACAGCCTTAAGCTGCACCAAGGGAAATTCAGGTTGGAAATTAGGAAAAAGCTTTTCCAGAAAGGTGATAAAGTTCTGGAATGGCTGCCCGGGGAGGTGGTGCAGTCCCCATCCCTGGATGTGTTTAAAAAGCCTGGATGTGGCACTGGGTGCCAGGGTTTAGCTGAGGTGCTGGGGCTGGGCTGGACTCGGTGGTCTTGAAGGTCTCTTCCAACCCAGGGATTCTGTGAATTCTGTGATTCTGGGATTCTGGAATTCTGTGATTCTGGGGTTCTGGGATTCTGGGATTCTGGGATTCTGTGATTCTGGGGTTCTGTGATTCTGGGATTCTGGAATTCTGTGATTCTGGGGTTCTGGGATTCTGTGAATCTGGGATTCTGAGATTATGGGATTCTGAGATTCTCTGGTTCTGGGATTCTGAGATTCTGGGGTTCTGTGATTCTGGGATTCTGGAATTCTGTGATTCTGGGGTTCTGGGATTCTGTGATTCTGGGGTTCTGGGATTCTGGGATTCTGAGATTCTGGGATTCTGAGATTCTCTGGTTCTGGGATTCTGGGGTTCTGGGGTTCTGTGGTTCTGGGCTTCTCTGGGAATGACTGGGAGGGCACTGTCAGACCTCAGCAGGAAAAGCAGGACAAATTTGATACCCAAACAAACCAAATGGTTTGACCTCCCTTTGAGGGAAATATTCCTCCCCCCTGAGCCTGCCCTGGCCCAGCCTGGGGCCGTTCCCTCTCCTCCTGTCCCTGTTCCCTGGAGCACAGCCCGACCCCCCCGGCTGTCCCCTCCTGGCAGGAGCTGTGCAGAGCCACAAGGGCCCCCCTGAGCCTCCTTTGCTCCAGGCTGAGCCCCTTCCCAGCTCCCTCAGGGATTCTCCAGCCCCTTCCCAGCTCCCTCAGGGATTCTCCAGCCCCTTCCCAGCCTCGTTCCCTGCCCTGGACTCACTCCAGCCCCTCAGGCTCTGGTTTGGGGGTGCCCAGAAGTGGCCACAGGGTGGAGGTTAGGGTTAACAGCTGTAGATCAATATTGGAGCCCCCCAAAACACCACAGGCAGCTCAGTCCTGCTGCAAACACCACCCACTGTGCTTCCAGGCTGAGCTCTGAGCCCAGCACTCCCCAGGATCCCTACCTGGAGGATTTTGTCTCCGGGCTGGAGCAGGCTGGAGGCAGGGCCGTCAGGCTGAACCCTAGTAACAAAGATACCCTATAAGTCAGAAGTAACACAGGTTAGGATGCTTTCTCCAAGAACTACATCCCAAAAAACACGGGGCTCCCTCCCTAGCCGGGGCTCTGCATACCCTGGAGATGGGGTAACAGCAAACTGGTTTATTCTGCTTGTTATCAAACACCAGGCTGGGGGTGGAGCAGCTCTCTGGGACATTCAGCACTTATCAGTAATTGTGGGTCATTTTAAACTAAAATCCCACATCACAAAGAAAGTCCAGCGTGAGCAGGGTGAGAGTGGCTGCTTGTCAGGAGGGTAATTAAAATGGAGCAAGTGTTAATTACTGGAATAATGTGTATCATAATCAGTACAGCAATCTTTGCTTCCTCTAGGAAGCACGGCTTCAGTTTCATTATTTGAAATATTTATGGAAGTTCTCAGTGTCCCTGCGACATGAATCCAGTATTATCCAAGCACATCAGCTCCAGGAATGTGTTCAAGGCCTCCTTTTCCAACAACCTCCAGTCAGTTCCGTGGCACCAAACACAAATCCACAGGGCTACGAGTCCACGTCCCAGTCCTACAGCCCTGGCAGCTGGGCCTCAGCACACGTTGGAGTTTCCGTGGCCTCCTTCTATTGCAAATCGATTTATCTTAAATGTGCAATTCCCAAAGTGAAGCCTGAGTGTCCCTGAGCACCACCAGGTGTCAGTTTTAACTCCCAGTACAGGAGACTTCTGCTGCCATGGGGCCTGTAAGGATCCAGGGATTTCCAGGCTGCTTTTGTTTGACACAGCAGCTACAAACCCTGGAATTTCAGCCTCCAGGGATGATACTGTGCTTTAGTATAATTAATATAATATAATATAATATAATATAATATAATATAATATAATATAAATAAAAATAATAGATAATATATAAAATATAAAAATATATTATATATATAATTTATACTAATATAATATAATATAATATAATATAATATAATATAATATAATATAATATATTGATTAAAAGTTTAATTGGGGTCTAAGGCAATTCTTAAAAAGTGAGAGAGACAGTTCTCCAGAAAACAGCCCAAAAAATTATCTTGCCCAGGGAATACGGGCCAGACACTCATGGGATTGATGCTTGATTCCCTCATCTTATTTAACTGGGAAAACAAGCAAACAACACTCTGCTAAAATAAACAAACAAACAAACAAAAAACCAAACCCCCCCCTCCCCAAAAAAAAAACACCAAAAAAACCCCACCCAAAACCAAAATATGGGGGAAAAAAACCTTTCAGTTACACCAACAGGGAGGCACAAACATCCCCCTCATTGTTCTCTGCCTCCACACTGAGAACTCTGAAACAAGGAGCAGGGAATTTCAAACTTACCTTATCAGAAGGTTTGAATGGATTTCCTTGTCCACTTATTCCACCACTGATACTAAACCCAAGGCCAGGATTCTTCTCTATCCTCACACAAAACTAGGTAGGAAAAACAGGGATGTCAGCACTGAACCTTGCCCCGGGCAGGCACCTCCTTCCCTCACATCCCATTTCCCTGGGCCCCTGCGCTCCACCAAATGGGAAAAGCCACTGGAATATTGCTAAAATAGAAAAATATTAAAAAAGGATAAAATATTCCCACAGCATTTTCCCACAGGGCAGCGAGACCAGAACATTCCCTGTGGTTCTCAGATTTTTTGCATGGATTTTAATGTTCTCTTTTATAGGAGGAAAAAACCCTTTAGATTTGTGAAAGAGAAGTTCACCCTGGCCAAGTTTTTCACTTAAAGACTGGGATAGACCCATCAGTGAGGCTTTATCTGGTGTGATTTTATTTTCCCAGGAGGAGCCAGACGTGCAGCACCCCTGGGACAAAGCCAAGGGAGAAAATCCTCTGGGATCTCTGGGGCTCTGCTGGGATCTGGGGGCCTGCACGGCCACAGGACTCAGAGCTGAGCCTCCTCTTCTAGTCAGGGTGGCTCCAAAGAGCGCTGGGGAATTGGACATACAATAAAAATGAGCTCAGAGAGCTTCGTGGCCGTGCCCTGAGCTGGTGTGAGCACATCTTCCCCCAGCAGGCTCTGAACGTCAGGGACGTGGGGCAGGAGCTGCTCCGGGGCTCCACTGACACTCCCCACAGGAGGGAGGCTTGGGGATGGCTCTGCACCTCCTTCTGCTCCTCAGGGGCCTCTCGCAGCCCTGCTGAAGGACAAATCTGAGCAGAGCAAGGTCCCACCAAAGCCCTGCCCTGCTGGCACTGAACCGGGTCACTGGGGAAAGGGCAGAAGCTGAAAATTTAATTCAGTCTGACCCAGGAGTGCCAGCTCAGCTCAGGGACCTCAGTTCCAAACGGTGTCACTGGGTCAGTCTGGGAGAAAATGGGCATTGGTGGCTGGTGCTGGGGAAGGGATGGACCTAGCCTGTCCCCAGCCCAGCCAAAGCTCCTCCAGCCCAGCCAGAGCTCTCCCAGCCCAACCAGAGCTCCTCCAATCCAACCAGAGCTCCTCCAGTCCATCCAGAGCTCTCCCAGCCCAACCAGGGCTCTCTCAGTCCATCCAGAGCTCTCCCAGCCCAACCAGGGCTCCTCCAGTCCAACCAGAGCTCCTACAGCCCAACCAGAGTTCTCCCAGCCCAACCAGGGCTCCTCCAGTCCAGCCAGAGCTCCTACAGCCCAGCCAGAGCTTCTCCAGCCCAACCAGAGCTCCTCCAGTCCATCCAGAGCTTCTCCAGTCCATCCAGAGCTCTCCAGCCCAACCAGAGCTCCTCCAGCCCAGCCAGAGCTCTCCAGCCCAACCAGAGCTCCTCCAGCCCAGCCAGAGCTCTCCAGTCCCCAGTCTCCCCTGGGCTGCCCAGCTCTGTGGGTATTCTCAGCTCAGTCAGAGAGAAAGAGAAAGGTTTTCTAACCAGGAGACAGCCTGGGAAACAGTTGGGAAAGAATGTAAATAATTCTCTAATCTACCTTGTTATTCACATTGTTTATAGATATGTTCTGCCTCTGTGCATCATTCACTGCATGCCAATGGTGTGGGATGTTTTTACTCTAAGACCAATGAAATCAGTCTGCACGATGTTCTCTATGTTTTTACTCTAAGACCAATGAAATTAGTCTGCACGATGTTCTCTATGTTTTTACTCTATGACCAATGAAATTAGTCTGCGTGATGTTCTCTATATAGAGTGGTACATTTGAAATAAAGGGAGAGCTCATTTTCTTTGCCTTCTGATCTGGAGTTCTCTGTTCCCGTCCTGCTCAACGGCGTCACGGCCCATCTGCCCCACTCCCACCTGAGGTTCCCCTCTCCTGGGGGCACTCCGGGGAAGGCACCCGGGGGCTGCTGCTGCCCCGAGCTGCCCGGTGCCCCCGTGCCTCACCTGCTCCTGGTAGGCGTCGGTGCTGCGCTGGCCCTTGGTCTGGATGAGGCACCGCTGGGGCTGGGGGGCCCGGGAGCCCTGCGAGGACGGGATCTGGATGGGCAGGGGGGGCTGGTACTGCTGGATGGTCACCTTGTTCATGCCGCCCTCGTACTGCTGCTCCCGGCTCCGGTGCTGCAGGCTCTGCGAGCCCATCAGCGTCTGGATGTGGCTACCTGCCTGTGGGCAACCACCGCGTTAGAACAGCTGGCCCAGCGGCTCCCAGAGCCCCGCGGCTCCCAGAGCCCGCACACCGCCCTGCCCCAGCACTGGACCTTGCCCCGGGCAGGCACCTCCTTCCCTCACATCCCATTTCCCTGGAGGAGCTGAGCCCCTGCGCTCCACCAAGTGGGAAAAGCCACTGGAATATTGCTAAAATAGAAAAATATTAAAAAATGATAAAATATATAAACTGGAAGGACTGGCGGCATTTTCCCACGCGGCAGCGAGACCAGAACATTCCCTGTGGTTCTCAGGTTTTTGCACGGATTTTAATGTTCTCTTTTCGAGGAGGAAAAAACCTTTTAGATTTGTGAGTGAGAAGTTCACCCTGGCCAAGTTTTTCACTTAAACACTGGGATAAACATCCCCTGCTGGCCTCTGGAGCTGGGGAATGCAGGACGTTGCTCAGCCCGATTTCTTGCAGATCAGGGACAAACAACTCGGCTGCCAGGGCCAGCTCCATCCCACACCATCAGCTTCCCTCCTCCTCCTCCTCCTCCTCCCGTGCCTGGAGGCATCCTGGGAGCGATGGGTTTGCTTCCATCCCCCAGCAATCCTCCTGCACTCAGGGATCCCTGGCTGCATCTCCCTGTGAAGCCAAGGACAGAAGGTGGGAGCAGCAGGAGCTCCTCGGGATCCTCACACACAGCAGGTGCTGGTGTGCACATCGAGGTGTCACTCACTGCTGCGGCTCCAGGGCTGGGCAGGATGGATCTCCTGACAGTGATCCCTGCGATTATCCTGGCTCATCCCTGCAGCTCCTCCTCCAACACGGTTCCTGAGGATTCTCCATTCTCCAGCTTTATGGCCACAGCAGCTCCTGAACCCACCAGCAGAGCTGGGGCTGGCAGGGGCAGCCACTGGAATTCAACATCCACCAGCACAGAAGCACCAGAAGGAGACCCTTTTCCAGGGAGTTTATCAGGGAAAGGGCTGTGCCTGTGCAGGGCTGGGCTGCAGCCACCCCACCACTCATGCTGTTTGTGGACTGAACAACTTCTCTGGGGTGAAACCTGGGGATGAGACCCTGCAGGAGCAGGGCAGGAGCAGCCCTGCCCAGCCCTCCATGCCCACTGCCCACAGCAGAGCCAGAGCACACAAAGGGGTGATGCCTCAGGTTTTGGCTTTTCTGTTTTCACATTCTGAGCTGCTTCAGTGTGTGGGTCTGGGCTTCACATCAGGGGATGCTGAGCTCTCTGCACAGAGCAGGGACACAAAACAATTCCTGCTCCAGCTGGGCACCAAGGACAAATGACCCAAATCTCAGGCCCAGGAGCACAAACAGCGTGGGCTGGAGAGAGAAAAACAAGCAGGATGGGAGTGCCTGGGCTAAAGCTGGAATGGGACAATGAACTGCAAGGTGCAAATGGAGCAGAGCTGATCCCAGTGAGAGCCCCCGGGAGCGCTCGTGCATTTTGGGACCATTTTGGTTCCTCTTGGGTGCAGCCCTGGCTGGGCTCTGGTGCTGCCCAAGGTGGATCCATGGAGGAGATCCTTTCCATAAATCCCTGCTTTATTCTGTGGCTCTGCCCAGCCTCTGCTCTAGGGCAGCCCGCACAAGGCATCAGGGCCACCATGACAACACCGCCCTCAACTCACAGCAGTTCCTGCTTCAAGCCTTGGGGCAGCCCCGGGCGCTGCCCAGAGCTGTCCTGCTGTCCCCAGGGCGGGCTGGTGGCACCTCTTACCTTCTTGGTGACGGTGTCGGGGGGCACGTCCCGCCGGCCCAGCGGGTACGGGGTCCAGGGGCTGCCCACGGCCACCTCGTCCTGCCCGTTGTCCAGGAGGCTGCTCTGCTGCGACGGGGTCTGTTCACAAAGGCAGGGCAGCCTTTAGTCACCAGCACAAACCCTCCACACTCAGTGGAGTGACAACAAACCCTCCACGACAACCCAGCAACGCGCTACCGCCGCAACGCCCAGGCTGCTGGTGCTCCACCAGCGCGGCATCGCTGCGGGGGCTCTCTGCAAGCAGGAGGGCTTGAGAGGTTCAGGACAGAAATGATGAGAATAATGAATGGTGAGAGAGAAGAGAAAATTCATTGGACGGGACTCGTTACTTTCAGAGAAACAGATTTTGGCAAAATTGCAGTATTTATACAGCCTGGCGTTAATTCTGGCGTTAGGACTTTCTCACTGCTCATTCCGGCAGCAGGAACTTTTTTTAGGAAGGATTTGCCACCAAGGAAAAGGAGCTGTTTGTGTTTTCTGCAGCAAACATCCCCTGCTGGCAGTGCCGAGGCTCTGCTGGCTCCGTGGGCAGCTCCCAGAACCTCCTGGCTTGTGCCAGGGACATTTTTTGTACAATATTAACCTGGAATTCAACGTTTGCCTCATCATGAATGGCCACAACACACAGGGAAAGTTTCCACAATGCTCATAATTCCCTTTTCTCTCCTGTTCCATGTTTCTTCCTTGTCACTTTCCCCCCTGGTTGTTTCATTCCTGTTTTCAGGACTTTGGAGGGGGTTTGGACTTTTCCTGCCTCACCCTGAGTTTCCATTATCTGTCCCCCTATTTCTTGATCATCACTGGGAGTTTTCCTAACACCTTTTGGGTGTCAGACTTCCCAAAATTCCAGCATTGTCCTGCCACTGACAGCACCTGGCACAGTCCAGTGCTTATTGGTTAATGGGAATCTGCAAAGGAACAAAATAATATTCTTCCCCTCTGCCATTCCAGGTATTTCTTCTCCAGCTTCGAGTAAAAACAAAAAATCAGGATACACTTCTCTAGATGGATTTGCTTTGAAATGTGGGAAATTTTCTGTTAAAAACTGTTTTTAAACAGAAGTTGAAAAGTAAATAGAAGGAAATTATTATTTAAATCACATCTCTGAGATGAGGTGAAAAAAGTCCAACCCTGATTATTTAAAATGAGAGGAAACTTCCATTATAATTCTTTCATCATTCAAGAGATCTTCCAGAAAAATCATGGAATTTGTGATTTTCCTTCTATGAAAAACCTCTAGAAAAAAACATTCCCCCTGTTTAAAGCCCAGGATCTCCTTGCAGAAATTTCTTGACCCCCATTAAAATGGAAAAATGAGCAATTCCCTGCAGAGCTGTCCTGGGAATCCACTCACATCCTGAGGGATCAATTTATGGACCCCTCTGGGTGCCCTCGCCAGGCTCAGCCTCTGCTCCCCCCTCACTGCTGTTCCCAGGGAAGGTGGGAATTCCCATCCTGGGAATGGGCTGCACCAAACCACGAACTTTTAAAACTTTTCACTGGCAGCCAGAAGTGGAGAGGATCCCTCTGGAGGGGGCTGGGCCTGCCCTGCAGAGGGGAGTTTGCACTCCAGAGGGAAAAGGGAAAATGCAGAGAGAGCTCTCAGCTTCCTCCAGAAACAGGGAAATCCTGGGATTTCATTTGCTGCGGCAAAAGGAATTTGTCCCCAAAATTTTGGCCGTTTTCTGAGCTGGGACAGGCTGCAACCCAGCTCCACTTCCGTGAAATCTGGGGAAAAGAGGAAAAGCAGCACTTCCCACATTTTCTGCAGGGAGCAGATGGATGTAATGAACGTTTTCAAGGGAATTCACTGTTTTATCAATTAAAGTTGATTTCCTGACATCCAGAGCTCACTCATTACTCTCTTGAATCCAGGCCACGGGAAGGAGGGAGCAGAAGAGGCAAGGATTAAACTGCTGTGGCCTGGATTCTTTAGGAAATGCAAATTCTGTGGAAGGCGTGAAGCAATAAAATTAAACAACACTAAATATACACGGCATTTTTCCCAACAGTCATTTCCCCCTGCAGTGATCTTTCCCAACAATAATTTTCCCAAACAGTACAGCGAGAGAACAACCCCTCAGTGCAGTTCAGCATCACAGTTTCTATGGATATGGATCAATGGAATGCTGGTGAGATAGAAAAGCAGAATAATCCACATCAGACCACACCCCAAAACAGGTCACAGAGCAGATTCCTGGATTTCCCCAGACATCCATCATTAATATCCACATTCACCTACAGCCTCAAACCCTGGCAGTGCCACAAACCACCTCATTCCTGACGTGTGGGGGGAGCCAGCACCACTCTTTGGGGCTGATGCCCAGTGGATTTTTGCAGGGACTCGTGACAGGCGCCTGAGCAGACAGACAAGTTCTTGGGAAGCAAAGACAACACCGGGACGTCCCTGCCCAGCACACACATCCAGGTGGGATCCCCTCGGAGCCCCCCGCCCCACCGCAGAGCAGCACAGACCCGGAGCAGCACGGGAGCCCGGGGGGACATGGCATGGAGGTGACAGGGGATGGGGATGCTGGGGAAGGCCTGGCACTGCTCCCTGCGTGCTGCCATCCTGCCCTGGGTTGCCCGGAATTCCGGCTGGAGCACGCGTGGGGTCGGCAAGCGGAGCAGGGCCAGCTCCTGCTGCTGCTGCTGCATCATCCTGCTCTCCTCAAATCCTTGGATGTGAGCTCCGGACCCTTGGAAGCCTCCTCTGGGAACTGTTCCACAGGGCCTGGCAATCCCCAGCACAGATGGAACGCTGGGATCCGGGCTCTGCTGCCCTTCCATCACTCACAGAGCTGCTGCTGCTGATTTGTCCCCTCAGCTCCTGTGCCAGGGCAAGGCAGAGGCTGAGCCGTGCCCGTCCCTCGGGATGCAGGGAAAGGTCTCAGCATCCCTCCCTGGCACTGAGAATCCTGCAGGAATGGCCCTCTCTGCCTTGTCCCGTGTGCCTCTCCCTTCAGATATTCCTTGGGAATACACAGTTTTGTATGTCTGTGCTAGTCAACAATATATTGATGATAAATGTAAGATAAACAGAAAATTAATGAGAAAAATATTCTCTTTTTTAGGTGTTTCTCAAAGTTTAAAATGGGTTTGGGTGTGGTAACGTGTTCAAAACCCATCAGGTATTACAGGACACCCAATTAAAGCTCAGATATTAAAACCCCTGTCTCCTGGAGCCTGTTTAACATTTCCACACCCATTTTTCTAGGATCGAACAGTCCCAGAGCAAACCACATTCCCCACTGAGCAAATGACAGCGCTGGCCTGTGTGAGGAGAGCAGGAGAGCAGGAATGACAGCCAGGGAGCTCCACAATCCAAAAAGCAAGGCCACCAAGGGGCAGAGCTGCGTCCCTGCCAGCCTTGCTTTGTGGACTGGGCCTCCTAAAAGCACGAGGAAGAGGCAGAAGCTAAACCAGGAGGAAGCAAGGATCATTAATGAACCGGGAATGCCGGGAATGCTGGCTAGCCCATACTTACTTTCGGTAGAGGTAGCTCTTGAAGCATTTGGTTTTCAAATTTAGATTTAGGCTGCAAGTTTAAAGTCATGCTTCGGCCGGCATGCATGGCTGAAACCCCTCCAGAGTGCAGCATGCCAAGGCTAACTGTGTGGTGTTTGTAAGCAGCGCTCTGAGTAGAGGAAACAACCACGGGACACATATGAACACACATGCTCAGAATTAAGTCTCACACATACATGGTTAAGTTCACAGAGTTTTAGTTTAAGCCAACAAACAGTACCGGGTACCGATAGCTCCTCCAGGCATGCACTGGTCACACAAAGCGAGTACATTGCTCCTCGTACAGAAAATGGGCACCAGAGAGGACTTCCACGCTGACAGCACAAGGGGGGAGGTGGCATCTGGAGTTCACCTGGTACAAGTCTTGCTTTTGCGGAAAAACGGCCAAATTGGGGGTGGGCTGTGCCTGGCGTGGAGGAGCAGCCCCTGGGGAAGTCCTGCTCCATGAAAGCCTGGCTGCCCCACGTGGGACGAGCTGGGCAGGGCAGGGACACGGGGTGCTGTGCCCACGCCAGGGACAGGGGCTGCTCCCCTGTGCTCCAGCAGGCAGCCCAGCCCAGATCCTTGGAGCTGTGCACCCAGCAGGAACCACCTCCCAGGCGCTGGGGACAGCCACCAGTGTCGGCTTTGCAGGGTTAAAGCGCCCTTCATACACTTTGTAAACCAAGTGTAAAGGTGTTCCTTAAGCCAACCACGCCTGGCAAGGGTTTATTTGCACCAGGAAGGGCCCTGCTCGGGGTGCACTGGTTTCCCTGGGTAGGAGGCAGTTTCCAGTGGGTTTACACAGCACAAGGAAAAGAGCTGAGGGAGGAAAACGCTTCAGCCTTTTTGAAGTTTCCCCATTTGATCCTTAAGGATAATTTAATATCCTCACATCCCAGCAACTGGAAGGTAAGGAGACTGTTAACACCAAACTCAGGAGGCTCTAGCATAAAGCAGTATATGGACACATTTGGCAATGACCCCTTATGCATTTCACCACAGGAATTTGTCACAACCACTTCAGGAGTAAATCGGATTCATGGATTAGGTCATTAAATAGGTAATGACTGAATCATGCACTAAAGTACCCTTTGGATAGAAGGCAAATCAGCATAACTTCCTACAGCTAAAAGGAGTTATGATCACATTCCCATTAGAACCGTGGCAGTGGATACCCAGGGATATTTCTCAGCTGTAGACACTTTTAAGCCCCCTGCACTAACAGCAACACCAGAGCTAAAATACATTTTATTACTTATTCTCTTTTTCCTTTATTCCCTTTTACTGCCATGGCGTGCCCAGCACCTCTCCAAGCTCTCGGTCGTTACTGACCTGGTGGCTCCAGCAGCGCTTCCGTGGGCAGGGGAGAACCTCAGGGTTCTTCCTAATTTTGGGCAGAGCTGCAGGAGTCACCACCCCAGCGACACTGGGGCACTGGGGCAGAGCCTCTGGATTTACCCAGGTTTCAGAATCACCACCCCAGTGACTGCCCCAAGGAACGTCACCAGCGTGAAGCCTCTGGATTTAGCCAGGACCCGGGGCCACCACCCCGGTGACTGTCCCAAGGGGCATCATCAGTGAGGAGCCTCTGGATTTTCTGGGATCCCTCACTCCAGCTGAGCACCCCCAGGGCCCTCGGCGGGCCGGTCCCTCTGACACCACGGCAGGAATTTCATCCCTGGGAATTCTGGTGGTCACCACTGCACGTGCAAATCGTTTGACAGAGCGAAACACACAACTAAAGGCATTAATTGCAGAGAAATGCCAAACATACCCTGTCTAACCTTCTAGCTTCTATATGTCTAAGTAGCTGTTGTCTCCAGTCAGCGGGCATTTTAGCACAGCTCTCATTTCCCTTCCCAGGGGGAGGCCTCGGCTTTATATCACTGCTATCGGAAGGCTTGTCGCCATAGTTACCCAAGTTATAGTCTGACGGAATCTTTTCCAGCAGAGCTGCCATGGTGGGCCTCGCTGAGACCGGCCGCGTTTGGGCCGTGCCGTAGCTCTCTGTGCTGTAGCTTCGTGCCGACAGGGGCCTCCTTTGCGTGAGGTTTTTAACTGGGAAGCTCCCGGTCTGGGCTTTCACTTCCTGGTAGGAAGGGTGCTCGTCTTCGTAGCGCCCGTTGCGCTTGAGGAACTGGGCCTCGGGCACGGCCATGCTGCCCTGGCGCTCCGGGGCGCCGCGGAACGGGGCCCGGCCGTACCTGTCCGCCGGGGGCAGCTCCTGGGGCTCGCCCACCCTGCGGAACACCGACATCTCCGCCGAGCTGACCAGCGAATCCGCCCTGCGCAGGAAGCCGGGGCGCGCGGCCGGGCCGGGGAACGGGGCGGCCGCCGGCTCCTCGCCCACCGAGGGCTGCGAGAAGGAGAACATGGGCTCCACGGGCGCGTAGCCGCGGTAGCCCCGCGGGCTCACCAGCTCCTGGGGCAGGCTCTTGGCCGGCTGGGGCAGGTACTCGGCGTTGAGCTGGAAGGGCGGCAGGAGCCGCTTGTCGGCCGGGAGCTCCACGGCGCCCTGGGGGTTGAAGCTTTGGTCGAACTGATAAACCTTCTTGGTGACCGACGCCTTGTGCTGCGGCTGCACCTTGACGCTGCCGTAGGTCAGCAGCTCGTCGTCCAGCATGGGCACGGACTGGCTGCGGGACATGCTCAGCACGCCGTGCTCCGGGCCCAGCAGCTTGTCCACCCTCTCGTGGGGGCCCACGGTGTCGTTCCCGGATGCATAGTTTTCCAGGGGGATGTTGTACACCTTGTACGCACCGATGTCGATCTCGTCGATGCTCTGCGACTTCTTAAACTTGTTCGTTTTTAGATCCCTCATCATCGGGGAGAGCCGCTCCGTGCTCTTGCTGATGGAGATGACGTTTTTGGAAGGGTCTGGGCGACAGTGCATGTGGGAAAAGACATTTGTGAGGCTCCTGTTGGCGTTGGCGTCGTGATATTCCCACGGAATTCCTGGAGTGAAAGTGCTCGTCATTTCGGGAGACTCCTTGATGTGATCTTTCCGCTCGGGCAAAGGGCTGGTGTTGGGGGTGCTTTCCAGTTTGGAAGGAAAAGCTGTCCTGTCTTCAAAAGGACTGGGGGTTCTGGTCCAATTTTGCCAAGGATTGGGAGGAGGCACTTCAGAGTCGTGTGTGTTTCTGAGCGCGGGCTGCTCCAGCTCCAGGGGGATCCCCACGATCCTGTCCTGCCGGATCAGCGGCCGGCGCCCGTGGGCGGAGGAGCTCCTGGATTTGGTGCTCAGCAGGGGGTTGGTGCTGGCGTTCTCTGCCGCGCTCTCCTCGGCCACGAATCCCGTGTTGTCGTAGTGGGAGCTGTCGTTCCAGCTGTCGGCGAAGGCGTCGCTCAGCGGGCGCCGCTCCGGGCGCGCCGGGACGTTCCCGGCCGGAGCCGCTTCCCGCTGGCTCAGCAATGGCTTGGTCTCCAGGGGCTGTGGGAACGACTGGGCCAGCCTGCAAGGACAAGAGAGGGGAACAAGATAAAATGTCCTCTGTCCCAGCACGCCAGCGCTCATCGTCCTCGGAAAGCAACTCAGCCTTCCCCAATCTACGCTCTGGCTTCGGGATCGCACCGGGAGACCTCGGGGATTCTTAGCACGGAATATTCCCAGCTGGAAGGGCCCCCACAAGGATCACTGAGTCCAGGAATCCAACCTGCCCCCTCGGTGTTTTTAGCTACACTGAGCTACTCTCAAGCTGTTGGGAACTCCGTGGATGTCGTGCCACTGGCACGGGAATGGTGGCAGCAGGTTTCTGCCCCGGAGCACAGACTCTGCCAGGACACACACGGAGAAGCTAAGAAGTCACTCAAAGGCCTGGCTGGCTCCATGCTGTGTTCCCAGAAATCCCGCTGAACAGATTTTCCTGCTGTAAAAATAAGGGATGAGTGCAGCAGAAGGTTCCCCCCACTTTCTAACCAGAGACACCAGAGGCAGTTTTTGCCTGTTCCCATGCAGCTCTTTAACGGAGCAGAGCTGTGGAGGGAACAATGTGAGGGGATTTAGGGCAGGCACAGACAGGACAGGCTGGTCCTGGAATGTTTCCAGCACAGGTTATGGCTTTCCAAGAACCTTTTTGGAGGTCCGGGGCAGAGGGAGCTGGGACAGCAATAATGGGACACCGACAGCTGCAGCTCCACCTGCAGGAGCTTTAATGCCTGGAGATGGCACAGAGCTGAACCACCGGCTGTGGGATTATGGAATATGGAGGGCGGCCAGCTCTGCACGGCCAGCATGGGACAAAAACGTGGATTTTTAAACCCAAACGCCCCAACAGGGTCGCTCTGAGGGCCCAGAGAGGACAAAAGGGAAGCAGAAGCTGCGTCAGGAAAGATGTCACACCTGTTCCCCCACAAAGAGTTATTCACTGCTTCTTTAGCCGTGGTCTGCAGGGAGCCCATTTTTACGTGCGCGTTGGAGGACCCTGAGGAAGCCTGGGAAGGGGAATAGTCTGAGTAAGTGCCTGAGGAAACGCTGTTATTCAGACAATGGATCTTATCTGCTTCAGACTCATCTGTCGACTCTGAAACAAAACACAGCAAACGCTTTCAGGGGGCGGCACTTGGGAACGAAGCACCAGAAAGAAAAACACATTTTAAAGTTAAATCTATTGCTGTCTTGTATTGGGTTGTACTGATACGTGCACAAATGTCCCCGGGCTATGGTTTACAAGCACAGGGGGAACATCCCCATCACAAGGTTTCATCAAATCCATCAGTACCTTTCTTGTCTTTACCCAGCAGGACGAGTTTTGGGGGGTAGAGCGGCGTCTCGGGCATGGAAGGACGGAGCTCCCCTATCCTCATCTCGCTGCCAGGATGTCCAAAGGCATCCTGAGGGACACAACAAGGCAGAGTGAGCACAGGGAGCAGCAACACTTCAAACTGCAGCACACAAACAGCTCACAGCCTTCTCCTCGTGACCATTCGAACACCCCAAACCCACCACACGGGCAGTGCAGGAAGTTCTAATTTGTCAGCAGAAAGTTCTAATTAATCCTGCACAAATCCTCCTCAAAATTAGGGTGACGTGCTCGTTTATGGAATTGTGGACAAACCAAAGGGAACTTGCAAGATACATCAGGGCCGTGTAAACATTTCTGAGGAAGTCAAGGTCACCAGAAATGCTGCCAGCAGAAAGACACAAACACAAATTGAGTGTAAACAATTGGTATTTCAGGAGGGAGGACTCCTTGCTCAGTTATTTCTGGTGAGTCCTTCCAGAGATTCAGCTGTCCCTGGAGCTGTACTTAATTAAAATGGCTTTGCCTCTGAGGAGTTTGTGGCTAAATTAAAATTATTTGGATTTAATAAACTTCTGCCTGAGGGTTCAGCACACCTGACCTTCACATAGGCCCTGCAACAGGACATGTGCTGAAAATAACCCCAGTTAAACTGGGGGAGGAAAGTGGGACTCGTTCTTAGAAAGAGACATTTTAAATTAGGACAGTTAGGCCCCTAGGGTGGCTAGGAGGGAATGAAGGCACCAACGGGAATTTTGGGGCTTTTCTCATCCCTGCAGAAAGCTCAGAGATGAGGAGGATGAGTGTCCTGGGGAGACAGGGAGGGTCTCTGTACCTTGACTGGTTGTAAAGGTTCTCCAGTGAGTTTGGAGAGGGAAGGCAAGAGGGAGAGATGTAATAATTAGAGAAACAATTTAAACTGGAGTACCCAAACCAAATCCGCATAGCTAGAATGTTTAATGCTACAAGGTTTTAAAAGTTTTCTTGCTTTCACTTACAAGGAGGAAACTTTCAGAGGTTTACTGCCATTAAGCACTTTTTGTAGTGAAAGAGATTTGTAGAAGCATTTGCCGTGTGATTTATCCTCGGAGAATTTAATTCTGTTTACACCAGAGCTATTTCAAACCCTCTGTATCTGATGTTCTACTGGAGGCAGGGCCTTCCCAGAAGAGCCATCCTCAGTTTAACCAACGCCCTCAGGCCTAATTTGGCCACAAAAATCCCCTACAACGTTACAGGCTGGGGATGGTGTGGCTGGACAGTGCCCAGGCAGAAAGGGACCTGGGGGTGCTGCTCGACAGCCGGCTGGACGTGAGCCAGCAGTGTGCCCTGGTGGCCAGCGGCTCCTGGCCTGGATCAGGAATGGTGAGGCCAGCAGGAGCAGGGAGGTCATTCTCCCCCTGTGCTCAGCACTGGTGAGGGCACACCTCGAGGGCTGTGCCCAGCTCTGGCCCCTCAGTTTGGGAAGGACGTTGAGATGCTCGAGCGCATCCAGAGGAGGCAACGAGGCTGGAGAGGGGCTGGAACTCAAACCCTGTGAGGAACATTTGAAGGAGCTGGGGGTGCTCAGCCTGGAGAAGAGGAGGCTCAGGGGTGACCTCATTGCTCTCCACAGCTCCCTGAAGGGAGGTGCAGACAGGTGGGGTCGGTCTCTTCCACCGGGCAGCACTGACAGAACAAGAGGTCACAGCCTCGAGCTACGGCAGGGAAGGTACAGGTTGGGTATTAGGGAAAAAAAAAATTCACCGAAAGAATAATAAAGCACTGGAATTGTCTTCCCTGGGAGGTGGTGGGATCACCATCTCTGGGTGTGTTTAAAAAAAGACTGGACATGGCACTGGGTACTGTAGTCTGGTTGAGGTGTTGGGGCACAGGTTGGACTTGATGATCTTGGAGGTCTCTTCCAACCTCATCATTCTGTGACTCTGTGACTCTGTGACTCTGTGATTCTGTGACTCTGTGATTCTGTGATTCTGTGACTCTGTGACTCTGTGATTCTGTGACTCTGTGATTCTGTGATTCTGTGACTCTGTGATTCTGTGATTCTTCAGGCAGTTCCATGGTGATTCCCACATGGAGTGACCCAGCCCAGCCTTCCCTTCCCCATGCAGAGGATTTCCCTGCTGCTCCCCAGGTGCCCAGTGACCCCCACGGCCCTTTCCCAGTGCACTGGGACAAACTGGTGGGGGCCCAGTGCTGGGTGCAGAGCGGTGCAGAGGGTGAAGTTCTCCACCTGAGCAGCCCAGGTGTGCCTGTACCTCGGAGCTTTGGTCCCTGCCCGGGGCCTCCAGAGGTGATTTCGGGCTGTGCTCAGGGTCAGCCTGGGGGCTCTCGGGGGGTTCTTTGGATTCTTTAGCTTGGACCTGGAATCCCAATATTGTGCCATGAAGATTCCAGGAGTTTGAAGCTTAAACTGCTCCCCCCACCCCTTGCTGGAAGAGAGGAAGACCCAGCAGTTCCATTTTTGACAAGATGGTGAACTTCAGGTGCATGAAGTTCCCTATTTTATTGTATTTTCCTTTTCTTTTCATCCCCCAGCCCAGCTACCCAACAAAAACCAATGCACTTTTGAAAGAACCACTCTGGCATGAATATGTGAAATACACTGTAAAAACCCCAAATCATATTCCATTTAATCCCACTCTCTTTAAGAGGACCTTTTTCTTACAAACTGAAGAACAGAAAGGTCAGTAATAGGAAGAAAATTGCAAGGAGAAAAGGAAGAGATAAATGCAGTTGTGTTGAGTGGGTGCCTGGAGATTATTCCTCAGGATTTATTCCTCAGGATTTATTCCTCAGGATTAACTGGGGAAGGATGCAGGAAGAGGGCAGAGAACTGTGGTGAGGAGAAAATACCTGGTACAAACCATTAGAACAACTGGCAAGGGAAATATCACCAAATATTCGGGCTGAGGACACAAGAACATTAAATTATAATCCAGAGGGACAGAATGTTTGGAATGACCGGACTCCTGGAATCTGCCTGGAGCAGCCCAGGACGCTGGGAAGGGATGAGGCAGAGGAAATGTGGGATGTTCTCAATGCAAACCCATCAAGAACAGGAACTATAAAGACCTGACTTGCTGATCTTGATATTCCTCCTTGTTTCTCATGGAAAGGCAGCACAACTCCCTGAATAATCCCAGACTCCTCTTTGGCCAAAACTCACATCTTCCAGAAAGAATTAGAATGATGAAGAGGTTTGTTTTAATTGATGATTAATCAAGATATTGTTTGCTTATTGTGAATGGAGGTGAAGGATGGTGCAGTGGATTTGACATGCAGCTCCTCGTTCCAGATGCTCCCTTTCATTATTTAGAAACAGTTTCTGAAGAGAAACATGCAAATTAATTGCAGGAAAAGGCAAAAGAGATCAGAAACCAGCTTATCTGAGGATGAAAAGTGAGCACTGCACCTGAAATTCAATTACCTGGGATCTGAAAGTGCCTTCAGCCTTTAGCTGCATCACAACACACCTGCAATTTCAAAGTGCACTTTAACTCGAGGCTTGAGTTTGTCTGCTAATTATCTGCAAAGCAAATGGAGCTTAATTATGTTTTATTTAATGGGTTACAACTGAAATCAGGCCAGTATTGTTCACAAATCCATTCACCCTCTGCCTACACTTCCCGTGTGTTTTATCCTGGTGCAGGAAGCCAAGGAGAGGGAAATGGATCTGCACCCCCCTGATTAGAGCTAAAAACCCCTCCTAATGCCTGGGAAGGACAAGATCATCCCTTCCCTTCTCTTCAGCTGCTGGAATAGTTGCAGTACCACTCTTGACTCCGTTCCAGGGAAATGAAAACCTGGAAAAGTCCCCCCATCTCCACCATGACAGCACAGGAGATGAAACCTCATCTATTGGCACTTGGGAAGAGGGGGAGCTCCCAGCTCTGCTGCGGGAGGGAGCTGCACTCCCATTATTTAGTGGCACTTCAGGAGTCACCCCGGGCTCTGGCTGCAGCAGCTCAGCTCTCCCTGCAGAGCTCTCTGAGGTTCCTGCATCCGCACACCCGCAGGGATGTCTCCCCAGCAGCATCCCGTGTTTGTGGTGTCACTGCCACCTCCTCCTCCCTTCAGGTGCATTCCCTGGCTCTGCCAGCTCCCAGGGCCCTGCTGGGGCTCAGCTCACTGGGATGGCCGTGTTTTCATTGACAAAATGAACATTATTTTAACAAATAGTAACAAACCACCGATTTCTGGAGGCCACATCACCGGCCACAGCCACGGGACCAAACACCTAAAACCTCTGCCAGGCCACGTGGATCAAATCCCAGATGGAAACACGTAGGGATAGTAAAAACCCACAGAAAGCTGTTGAGAATATTCAAGTTCAAATGATAGCTAATACAAAATAAATTCTGTATATTCAGCAACAAGAGCAGAATGTCAAGACTCGTGGCCTGAGTCACCAGCTGGTGCAAGGACCAGATTTACACAGTGAGAATTTAATGAGTAAAAGGGAATAATGGTGGAATTGAAGATTTCAGATTTAGATGGAAACATGAGTGATTTAACTGAACTATTTTAGTTGAAATTAAATATTTAACTTCAATATTTTAGTCCTAATTGAAATCGTGCCTAGAGTTGAAGTCTTTCTGAAGCCAGCTCGAGGAGAAAATTTTGGGGGGTTATTTTTTTAAGGAATGAAAATGTTTGACTGCAAATAAGACACAGCACTGAGAGAGCAGCTACAGCTGAATGTGTAATATTTGTGCCAAAGACGTGGAAATCTGAGGGAGAACAATTCCTGCACACAGGACTGACCACAGACAGGGGGTATTTCAAGGGTATTCCTGTTTCAAGGACAAGGAGTTTATTACAACGTTCAGATAACAAAGGAGTGAAAAAGAAGGAAAATGTTTCTCCTCATTTATTTCTTTTTAGCATTAAAGCTTTGCAAGGACCTTCAGGAATGCTGGCATTCCTGCAAGACCTCTCCAAGCTTCTCAGCTCCCATGGGAAGGGATTCCCCTCGTTTGGTGGGGTAGATGAGACCAAGCTCCAGCAGGACTGCAGGATTTAGGAATTCACCTTTTGGGGATTAATCCTGGGGTAGGATTTGTCCCTGTGCTTGGCAAACACTCCAGGAAGAGCTGGATTCTGCAGCTCACAGCATCCAGGGCTGCTCCCTGCACTGGAAGGAGCTCTCCTGATGCCTTCATTAACTCTGGGCAGGGTTAATTGGATTCCTGCTCCTGGCAGCAATCCCAAGGGCAGAACCTCCTGGCACACGGACCCGAGGAGTCCTGAACAGATGAAATGGGATGGAAATGGTGCCTGGGCCCATCCTCCTGTCACATGCCAACCTCACACCCTTGAAATGGAACAGAGTGCTGGGAGAAATCCACAGCAAAACTCCCATCCAGGGAGATTTCAACCCAAAAATCCAGCAGCACTGGGAAAAAACAGCAACTCAGCCTAAAACTGGACAGAACTCAGCAGCTCAGTCTAAACCTGAATGCAACCCAGCAACTCAACATGAAACTTCACAGGAGGAACGAGGAACACTCGGGTCTGATGTTCCCGGAGGATCAAAACATCCTCTGGGGCTTCAAGACCCTGAAAAAAAGAAGAGTCTGGAATTCTGGGGAGGAGCAAGGGTCCTTCACAGTACCTCCACGGAGATCTCCTTGGGGGTCAGGGGCCACTTGTGCTCGTACTTGTCCTTGCCCGTGGGGTCGGTGTTGGCGGCCGGGGCCGAGTTCTCGGGCCGCACGCCCAGGCTGGGTTTGCTCACCAGGTTCTGCACAGATTTCACCATGTTCTTCAGATCCTCGGGGTACGGCGTGGGGTAACGTTTGAGGTTTATCTCAACCTGAGCAGCCGGGAAACGAGGAGGTACGGTTAGGAATGGAAGCAGAAGTACGGGATGGAAACAGCGCAGAGGAAAGCCCGGCTACAGGTCTGGGCTGAGGGCGCTTTCCTCGAGGTTTGGGTGCTCTGGTTGGGGAGTTTGAGGAGTTTAAGGATTGAAATTTGATCATTCCCTCTTCGTCAGCATCCCAGGGCCATAAAATAAAGGATGGAATGGTTCCCTGCAAGCCCATCTCTCCCCTTGGGAGGGTGTTGGTAGCTCTGCCGACACATCCCATCGCGCCTTCCCAAACAATCCTGCTGCAAATGCAGAATTAATTCAGCCACGCTCCGTGTACTCAATTAATGTGAATTATGGATGGCAGCTGAGAGCAGGATCTGATCCTCTGGGAGCCACTGGCTCCTGGAGATGGATGATGCTCACACACAGCCGGGTGTCTGTGGCTCTTTTCTGGCACAGGAGAACAGACCCAGAGCTCTCCAGGGACCCCCCAAGCCCTGACTGAGCTTTTGCTGAGTGTCAGAACCACAGATTTCCTGGAAAACACCACTAATCTGAACTTCCCAACTTTCCCAGAGCGTGTCAGGGTGATGAGGCTGGGAAAGTTCAAATTCCTGCTGGTGGTAAAGGATCTGGAATTGAGCACACGGCAGCTTTTACCTCGTGGTGTAGGTGAGCTGATTTGATTAGCTCCCTGCATTCAAATTCCCAGCGAGTAGGAAAAACACACTTTTAGATTTAGCTGAAAATGGTCTGTCCACAGGAATATTTCAGAGGCAAAAGCATGATTGATTTGGTAAATAAAACCATGTCAAGTGCTGGCATCCAGATCCGAACCAGGGGAGAGCAAACGTCACGGGGTAGAACAGAAAATGTTAAAATCTGCGAGTGGGATGCCACTTTTAATAAAGAATTCCAACAGAAAAAGACAGATCAAGTCTGGAAAGCAGCACTAAAAGCCCTGCTTCAATTATGGTTGAATGAAATTGTGCTCAGGAGGGGCCTAATGAGGCACTTGGTGTCTCCCAGAGCTCAGGCTTGAGGGCAAGGCACAGAGCAAATCCTCAGGAATCAGCCAGGGAGAGGGAACTGGAGGCTGGGATGAGACTCCCAACCCCAAACTGGGATTTCAGAGGAGTTGCCCCTTCCTGGGAGTATTAATTTTCATTAATATCAAACAGCCAAACTCCTGCAGCCCTGGTGGGGGACAGCAGTGGGATGCAGACCTTTCCCTCACTGATCCACATTCACCATCCCAGAGGGAATCTACTCCCTGCCAATCCCATTCCAGGGCTACATCAAAAGCAGCCTGACCCCGAAGAGAGAATTTTCAGAAGTTCAAAATCCTTGATGGAAATAAAGCCATTGAACAATCCCAATTATCAAATCTATTTTAGCATCTGTCTGGCTGAAAGTTCAGTTTGATGAGAGATAAAAAGTGAAAACTTCTTCTGCTGTTATGAAATGCTGCAGTGTTGGTGGTTACTGCCTGTTGGGAATTTATGTTTATTTAAATTTATCCCTTAAAGCTCTGGTGAAACTGCTAAAAATGTTCATGTTGAAACCTCCAGCCGTGTCACCCCCAGGGAAAATTCTGATAAAAGTTGTGGAACAACAGAGAACTTTCCCAGATGCTGTTTTCTATGCATGACCCATAAACCTGCAATTCATCAAGGGTAAAATTCCACTTCAATTTATTTATTGTGAGGTGCAGGCTGCTTTTGGCTTCATTTTCTGTTCCACTAAAGCAGAAGAGTCCATTAGCTCTGGGCACAGGAGCTGGAGAGAAATTCCCAGCTGGGAAAAATATTGGAAAGAAAAATCAAGAATTTCCACCAAGTTTTCAATGGGGTGTTAAAACGCTATTGACGAGAGAACTGTTAATTTGAGAAGTAAAATCCGATTTAAACCTCCTCAGATGATTTTATCTCTGACCCTACATTTTACCCTGGGTTTTCTACCACGGTTAGAAGTCTGCAGGGTTAAGTGTGGGATAATTCCTTGCTATTATCCAAAAAAGAGACATTTCCATGCCATGTAAAGGCTGACAGGTTTCAGAATATCCTCCTGACAGCGCAGCTGATTGAGGGATTGGTGGAGATCTCTGCAATGACATTAATTCCATGGAACTGGGGGAGGAAGTTCGTGCTTTGAACTTGATTTTTCACAGGTGATGCCCTTTCCATGAGGCTGCAAAGCCCTTGCTGCCTTCTGCTTTGAGAGGAATATGGGATCCCCTGTGGGATTCAAATATTCCTGAAAAAGCAGTGGTTGGACAGTAATTCTGTAGAAATTAATATACTATAATATAATAAATATACTATAATATAATTAATACAATATAATATACTATAATATACTATAATATACTATAATATACTATAATATACTATACTATACTATACTATAATATAATATAATATAATATAATATAATATAATATAATATAATATAATATCTGTAAATTATATATATAATTTTTATATAATTAACATATATCTTATATTTAACATACAAGTTATATATAATTAACATATAATTATAATTAATTCACATATAATTATATATGAACACAATTAATTATATAGTAAAATAATTAATAACTAATAACTAATAACTAATATATAATTAATGATATGATTTATTATCTACAATCTGTAAATAAAAAAGTTGGACAGCAATTCTGTCTCAGTTCCCTTTGGGACAGAGCAGGAATCTGACATTCAAACACAAACCCAGCTCAATCCAAGACCCACATGTTGAACCCTGCCCACAACACGTGAATCCCAGAATAAATCCAGCAGTACTCACCTTGACTTTCCCTGGATTCTCCTCCTCTTCCTTCTTGTCCTCGAATTCAAAGGCCACAGTCATTCTCTGCTGCCTCTGCTCCTCCCACAGCGTGGGGTTAAAGCTGTCACTGTCAGACTGGAAATCTGCAGGGGTTGGAAAGGGAGGTGGGAATGACCCAAACGGATTTTCCTTGTTGGTCACCTGGGTGATTGTTTGAAAACTCCCGGGGGAACTGAGAAACCACTCCAGGCTTGTGAATAAAAGTGGGATGAGAGTGGTGGGAAGCACCACCAGGGCTTGGGGCAGCTCTGGAGAGAGGGGCAGTGTGAAAATGTGAATTTAGTGGAGGAAAGCCTCAATCCAGCCAAGTTTGGGAGCCCCGAGCCCCCACGCCATGGAACTGCACATCCCCAGCAATTCCCGGTGTGCACACCCAGAGCTGGGCTCACACTGCTCCTGCAAAGCCTCTCTGAAAATAAAAGGGGTTCAGGAAATGTCAGGGTGAAAGTGTCAATCAGAGAATGTCAGCCTGAAATTGTAAAACAGGAAATGTCAGTGTGAAAATGGTAAATCAGAAAATGTCAGTCTGAAATTGTAAAACAGAAAATGTCAATGTGAAAATGTGAATCAGAAAACGTCAGTCTGAAATTGTGAAACAGAAAATGTCAATGTGAAAATGGTAAATCAGAAAATGCAGTCCGAAATTGTAGATCAGAAAATGTCAGCCTGAAAGTGTAAATCTGAAAGTGTAACTGAGAAAATGTCAATGTGAAAATGTCAGTCTGAAATTTTAAAACAGGAAATGTCAATGTGAAAATGGTAAATCAGAAAATGCAGTCCGAAATTGTAGATCAGAAAATCTGTCAGTCTGAAAATGTGAATCAGAAAATGTCAATGTGAAAACGTAAATCAGAGAATGTCAGTCTGAAATTGTGAAACAGAAAATGTCAATGTGAAAATGTGAATCAGAAAACGTCAGTCTGAAAGCATAAATCACAAAACGTCAGTCTGAAAATGTCAGACTGGAAGTGTAAATCTGAAAGTGTAACTCAGAAAATGTCAGTGGGAAATTGTAAATCAGAAAATGTCAATCTGAAAGTGTCAATCAGAAAATGTCAGTCTGAAAGTATAAATCTGAAATTGTAAATCACAAAACGTCAGTCTGAAAATGTGAATCAGAAAATGTCAGCCTGAAAGTGTAACTGAGAAAATGTCAATGTGAAAATGTCAGTCTGAAATTGTAAATCAGAAAATGTCATTGTGAAAACATAAATCAGTAAATCTGAAAGTGTAACTCAGAAAATGTCAGTGTGAAAATGTGAATCAGCACATGTCAGTCTGAAAGTGTAAATCTGAAAGTGTAACTCAGAAAAAGTCAATGTGAAAATGTCAGTCTGAAAGTGTCAATCAGAAGATGTCAGTGTGAAATTGTAAATCAGAGAATGTCAGTCTGAAATTGTGAATCAGAGAATGTCAGTCTGAAATTGTGAATCAGAAAATGTCAATGTGAAAATATGAATCAGAAAACGTCAGTCTGAAATTGTAAAACAGAAAATGTCAACGTGAAAATGGTAAATCAGAAAATGTCAGTCTGAAATTGTAAATCAGAAAATGTCAATGTGAAAATGTGAATCAGAGAATGTCAGTCTGAAATTGTGAAACAGAAAATGTCAATGTGAAAATGTCAGACTGGAAGCGTAAATCAGAGAACGTCAGTCTGACAGCCTGGGGATCCCAGGGTTCCTCCACGTGGGCCAAACCAGGGACGTCCCCGCGGCCTTGGGATGCAGTGGGGCAGGGCTGAGCCCTCCTGGCCCTGCCCTCCCCGAGAAGGAGCTGCTGGGCTGTACCTTCATCGCTGCGGGGCTGCTGGGGGAACATGTAGTTGGTGAGCACGCGCTGCTTGGTCTCGGGGTGCGCCTCGGTCTGCAGCGGGATCAGAGCCTTGGACTGCGGGGAATGGGATAACAACAACAAATAAATAAAATAAAATAAAATAAAATAAAATAAAATAAAATAAAATAATAAAATAATAATAATAATAATAATAATAATAATAGACAATAGAATGGGAACACGTCCATTCATTCCAGGTGTCGCTGCTGAGGCAGGGATGGGGATAAAATGACCCCAAGTTCAGAAGGCAAAGAATGATCCGTTTATTCAAAAGCACTTCTCTCCTTTATAGAGAACATCGTGAGCATTAATTCCATTGGTCTTAAAGTAAAAACATTTCACTGATTGGCACACTGGGCTCAGGTCAGTGTGGTAGAACACATCTATAAACAATGTGAATGGAAAGAGAAGTAATAGATAATTTACATTCCTCTCAGACTTTTTCTCAGGCTTAGCCTGGTAGAAATCTCTCTCCTTTTCTCTCTGCCTGAACTGAGAATCTCCACATCCTGGCAGCTGGGCAGGATCCAGCTTTCCCTGCGCAGGGAGCACCAGGCTGGCTGCAGCTGTGCAGCAGCACAAACTCCCGGGGGGCTGCAGGAGCGCGCAGCCCCCCCGTGCCTCCCCTGACTCCTGCAATTCCTGGCATTCCCAGCAGAACGGGGCACGGGGAACCCTGCCTGGTGCTCCGAGGGAAAAGGAGCAGGGAGCAGACCTGGCACTGCACACTTAAACACCCCTTGGGATGCGTTTTAAGCCAGGCCTAACGAAGAGTTAATGAACGATGAGGAGTAAATTCCTGGTGGCTGGCAGCTCCCCGGGGAGTCAACGTGGTGCAGGGCACAGCAGAATTCCCAAGGAGCATTCCCTGGGAATTCCTGCTGTGTTTGACTGCAGCTGGGGATGTTTGATCACCCAAAGTCGCTCTGGTCCAGGAGCGACTGTCACAGCCCAGAGAGTGGAAATCAATCCTTGCTACGCCATAGGAAAGCCAAAATGCTGGAAAATGTTGTGTATTTAAAGGGCTGGGGGTGTTCTGTGCCTGGGCTGCACAGCCAGGCAATGTTATTTTTTAAAAATGTAAATCAGAGGGGGAAAACCCCCCAAGATTCCTCATTTAACACATTAAAATTTAATAATATTTTTCTATTACCCCCCCCCCCCCCACACACACACCTTTCAGCTTTCACATTTTTGGCTCGGCTCTAAAACTAAATGTACATTTCAGACTTATTTTAGGGCTCAGCTGCTGCTGGAACCGTTGCATTTCTCAGGGTTCCTGTTGCATAATTCAATTTAAAATAGAATCCCAAAGAATATCTGCTATAAACCAGAGTCCTGGAACAAAGAAAGGCCCCCTCAGATTTCAAAGGCACAGAAATGAGTTTTCTCCAAAGCAAGACCCAGAGTCCTTGTGCAGCTCTGACTTGTTTGAACTCTCCCTGACTGCTGTGGAGTTTAAAATGTGCAGGGATGGGAGAACGGGTGGGAAAAGGGAAGAAGGAGCCAAGGAGAGAGGAGCAGATGGAGCAAAGGGTGGGGACAGGATAATAACGAGTTTGGGAATAAACATCTTGAATTTCTACTTCAAAAATATTCCCGTGCTACTTTTGCCCCTTATTTACTACTTTGGTGAGGAGGCAGAAGCTGATCCTGGTGAAATAAATCCTGCAAAAGTGATTTTTCCATGTTAAAAAGTGACACCCAGCAGGATTTATGGCTGGATATGGAAATCTACAGCTGGGCTGGGAGCAAACCCTTCCAAAATTCTTCTAAATCTTGTATTGAGTGACAGGGTTCATTGACAGCCCCTTTCCTAAGGAAAATGGGAATACTGCAAGGCATTACCTGGTTGTCAGAAAGCCACAAGGCTGCCAGTTCTTTGAGTTTGGTAAAAGTGAAGGGCAAATTCTTCAGTCTGTAAAGGAGAATATTGGGACAAGGTGAATCCTTCATTTCCAAAGTAATTTATTTAAAGATTTGTATGCAGCATGGTTATCACACTGAAATAGCTAAAATTTCACTGATTTTTAAAATCAGTTTTACCAAAATGCAATATTTTATCAATGTTACTGTTATTGTTATTCCTATTATTATTATTATATATTTGATTAATATTCCACATTAAGAGTTCTATTTGGAAAGTAGAAGTGCTGACACCACATCCTTTAATATTGAGGAGAAACTGATTATTTTCCCTTGGTTATAGTGTAATAAAATTACACCTATAAGACAGAAAAAAAGAAAAAAAAATCTTGGTCCCAGGGAGGTTTAGAGGAACCTCAGTGTCACTCACAGAGCTCCCTTTATTGGACACTGGAGATTTGGAACAGAAATATTCCAAGATGATGGAAAATTCATTTTTGCTGGAATGCCAGACCAAATATTAAAATAATATAAATGTTCATAGTGAACCTAAATGACAAAATTAAATGGAGCAGGAGAAAAAAAAATCAGCATTTTAACGAGACATTTAAAAGCTATTTCCTAAAAGGGATCTGGGAGTGGGAATGGGAATGGATGGCAGGATATTTGTGGAATCTTTATTGAAGCTTTTGCCATAACTCCTTCTGAACAGGGCGTTTTATAGAACATGGAATCCAGGATGGTTTGGGTTGGGAGAGACCTCAAATCCCATCATCCCATCCCATCCCATCCCATCCCATCCCATCCCATCCCATCCCATCCCATCCCACTGTTCCATGGGCAGGGACACCTTCCACGATCCCAGGATGCTCCAGCCTGGCCTTGGACACTCCCAGGGATGGAGCAGCCACGGCAAATCTGGGAATTCCATTCCAGGGTCTCCCCACCCTCACATCCAAGAATTCCTTCCCCATTTCCCACCTAACCCTGCTCCTTCCCAACACTTGGCCTGGCCCAGCCATGGACTGAGGCTCTCCCAGCTCCTGGGAGTTGAAGGAGCATTGGAAAAACCAAATCCTAAATGGGACTTGGGAAAAATCAGGAGGAAAAGCCCTTTTGTGCCAGCATCTGACCCCGCATCCCACGGAAGTGACTCCCACGTTTCTGGGCACCTCAGAACGGAACACAAAAGTCAGGACTAGATGGAAAGGTGCCTCTGGGAGGGCACTGGGATGCTCCAGGGTACTCGGGAGGAGAGCTGGGAATCAGAGGGAGAAGAACTGGCCACACCCCTTGGAACGATGTGGGACAAGACCATTCCATGCTGATTTTCCAGTTCCATTCCCAACCAATCACAGAACTCTGCATTCTTCATTTGCTTTGCCAAGACCCCTGGGTACAACTTTTAAACGTCAAACAAGGCCTGATTTCAAAGGTTTTGAAAGCAAAAACCTCAAATTTGAGCTCAAGGACGGGGAGCACCCAAAATCATTGCTGGGCTTTGAACATTTTCAGCCAAGCCAAGCCCCAACCTCTTTTTATAACACATTTTTTTTTTGCTTTTAAATTGTGCAGTGCACAATTCCTGCAGTGCAGGAAAAATTCTTCATCTGTAGCAACACACGTGCAAACCCCCTGACTAAATCCTAATTCCTGACCAGGAGGGGGAAAGGACCCAGGGAATGGAGTTTGTGGGGATGGATGGTGAGGTCTGAGGAGCTTTTCTGACTTCTGTGGGAGGGACCCCAGAAGCGCAGACAGAAAGGGGGGATTCTCTCAGCTCTTTTAGGACAGAAGAGGGGAAATCACTCAGCTCTTTAAGAATGGGAATGGGGAATTCACTCAGCTGTTTTAGGAACTGGGAGCAGGGGGGTTCTCTCAGCCCTTTTAGGAACAGAAAGAGGGGGATTCTCTTGGCTCTTTTAGGAACAGGAAAGGGGAATTCACTCAGCCCTTTAGGATCAGAAAGGGGGGGATTCTTTCAGCTCTTTTAGGACAGAAAGAGGGGGTTCTCTCAGTCCTTTTAGGAAGAGGAATGGGGGGTTCTCTCAGCTCTTTAGGAACAGAAATGGGGGGTTCTCTCAGCTCTTTAAGAATAGAAAGAGGGAGATTCTCTCACTCCCTTTAGGAATAGAATGGGGGGATTCTCTCAGTCCTTTTAGGAACAGAAAGAGGGGTTTCTCTCAGCCCCTTTAGGAACAGAAAGAGGGGTTTCTCTCAGCTCTTTAGGAACAGAAAGAGGGGTTTCTCTCAGCCCCTTTAGGAACAGAAAGGGGTGTTTCTCTCAGCTCTTTAGGAACAGAAAGAGGGGGTTCTCTCAGCTCTGTAGGAACAGAAAGAGGGGGTTCTCTCAGTCCTTTTAGGAACAGAAAGGGGTGTTTCTCTCAGCTCTTTAGGAACTAAAAGAGGGGGTTCTCTCAGTCCTTTCAAGAGCAGGAAGCGGGGGCTCTCTCAGCTCTTTAAGAACAATCTGGAACTAAAAGAAAGGTCACTTACCAGTAACCGAGGCTCTGTGGGAAGTGTAGCCCAAATGGACTTTTCTAACAATTCTACCTCTCAATCACAGGGCTCAGACCTGGAAGGACTCTGAGGAGAGAGGAGAAGCAGTTGGGAGACAAGGTGTTTGTGGTACCCATGGGCAGGGACACCGGTTACTGGTAAGGAATTTGGGATTTCCGGACTCCCACGAGTGCCTGAGGCTGAGCAGCCACCCCTGGGAGAAATTCGGGATGAGCTGGAGCTCCCAGAGCTTCCACAGAGCTGCTCCTGCACAACCTCCTCACCACGGGCACCTCCTGGATCCAGATCCAGCCCCTGCTGGCTCTGCTGGGCAGAGCTGAGAGAATCCTGTGTTCCCTTTGGAAAGGTTTGGAGCTGGGAAGATAAAGGGAGAGAGGACTCCCAGGTGTGGAGATGAGAAGTTTGGACACAGCTTAGAGGGTGTGGCATGGCATGGGGGAGGAAAGCTGGAGGCATTGCCTCGGGTTAAGTGGAATTCCAACATGGGAGTTTGAAGGAAATCCTGAAATTCAAAGATCAGCAAGTGCCAGCATCCAGGGACGAGGAGAAGACACGGAACAGAGTGAAGGTCTGTAGTGGCAAAGATCAGAGATCCAGTGATCTTGAAGGGACTCAGACACTGATTCCCCTGAGCAGAATGGAATCTGGGATTCCTGATCCAAAATGCTCCGGAGAGAGGCTCAAACACCGATTCCCCCTGAGCAAAACGTGTCCCTTCTTCCAAGGGCTCCAGGGAAAGAGCTCCTGGGATCTCCCTCCTCTGCCAGGTCCAGGGAACAGCAGAGGGCCAGAGCTGCTGTGGGAACAGGAATGTTCCAGCAGGAAATGGAGCCCCAGCTCTCTTTGGTGTGAACACGTGGGCTCATCCAAAGGAACAACAGGGATTGCTGGAATGGTGATGAACGTGAAGCTGGGACCACAGAAAGTAAAAAAACATCACTAAGAATCCAATATTAAGAAGGTGTCTGGACTTAATCCAAACTCTTTGGTGCAGAATGTCAGAACTTTGTAGTTTTCACTGAGGTGGGAAGTTCCATGGCAAAAGAATTATCCCAACATCTCATCAGGGCAATGTTCAAACTCAGCCGGAGCTGGGAGCAACAGAGGAGGAAAGGTTTGGAAAGATTCACTTCCCAAACCACTCCAGAAAAGTAGAGGAGATGGTTCCACCAGGTTTATAGACAATTCAGTCAGGTTTGAGGGTTGAAGGTCTGGGATCTGGGTCACCAGACACCACTGAGGGGGAGTGGGAAGGGCACAGCTGCCACATCCCACCCCACGGAACAAACACCACATCCATGGAAGAGCAGATCCCACCCCATGGAACATCACATTCCACCCCATGGAACATCACATTCCACCCCATGGAACATCAAATCCCACCCCATGGAACACCACATCCCACCCCATGGAACACCACATCCCACCCCATGGAACATCACATTCCCCACCCATGGAACATCACATTCCATCCATGGAACATCACATCCCACCCCATGGAACACCACATTCCACCCATGGAACATCAAATCCCACCCATGGAACATCACATTCCATCCCATGGAACAAACACTACATTCCATCCCATGGAACACCCTGTGGAACATCACATTCCACCCATGGAAGACCACATCCCACCCATGGAACATCACATTCCATCCCATGGAACAAACACCACATCCCACCCCATGGAACATCACATCCCACCCCATGGAACATCACATTCCACCCCATGGAACATCACATTCCACCCCATGGAACATCAAATCCCACCCCATGGAACACCACATCCCACCCATGGAACACCACATCCCACCCATGGAACATCACATTCCACCCCATGGAACATCACATTCCACCCATGGAACATCACATCCCACCCCATGGAACATCACATTCCACCCCATGGAACATCAAATCCCACCCATGGAACATCACATTCCATCCCATGGAACAAACACTACATTCCATCCCATGGAACACCCTGTGGAACATCACATTCCACCCATGGAACAAACACCACATCCCACCCCATGGAACATCACATCCCACCCCATGGAACAAACACCACATCCCACCCCATGGAAGAGCACATCCCACCCCATGGAACACCACATTCCATCCCATGGAACACCCTGTGGAACACTACATCCCACCTCATGGAACAAACACCACATCCCACCCCACGAAACAGCACATCCCACCCCACATCACTGGGATACTGGTCCCATAATCCCCTTCCTCTCCAGCGGAAATCCCAATCCTCTCCCAGCTGGGCAGGGGGCTGGAATTCTGCTGGAACCCAGCAAGGTGGGGAGCCCTGCCTGCCCCTGTCCCACCTCAGCATCCCAGTCAGTCCCTACACACCAGTGATGGAACCAGCAGGAAAATCACTGGGGAAAAAAAATGGGAAAGACCCCAAATACATCCCAACAGCTTCCTGCTTCCCCAGCTCAAACTCCTGGCACAATTCCGGGTTGGAAAAGGGGGCAGTGACCCTGCTCAGGGTGGTTTAACGTGCCAGGGAAGGCTCCCTGCATTCCTAACTCCCAAGAAATCCTGGATCAGCACTGTCCTCTGCCCCGTGTCCCCTCCTTTGTGTCCCCACAGGGCAGGGGAGGGACCAGCCCTGGGGACATCCAGCTGGAAACCCACTGGGTTTGGGACAGGACGGAATTTGTGCCACGGAATTGCAATGCAGGACCGAATGGAACTGAATGAAGGAATTTAAACAATATTCCAGGGGGTTCTCCATGCCTTTATGTAACTTATATTTTTATGTTCAACCCGGATCTCAGCAACGAAACTGGGCTGGGAAATCCTTCCCTAATTTTTGCCGAGTGTGGATGGCAACTCCAGGAGAGAAAAAGGAACTCACCCCCCACATCCTGCACTACCCAGCAAACCCGTGCTGAAACTGCAAATCACCACACTCCCGGCACACCCACAGGGATGAAGCCCAAGGAAATTCAGATTTTCCATGTGCCTGTGGCAGCACAGGATCAAGGACAGCTCATTGGGAGCATTTTGTTTCTCATCTAAGCACAGTCCTGTGCATAAGGGCAAATGAATCTGGGGTTTGACAAAAAAAAAAAAAAAAAAAAAATCTGCTGAAGGAAATGAAAAGTGTTCCTTGGGTTCCGTGGATGCAGGATAATTCCTGTTTCCTGGTTCCCTGGGTATCAGCTTTTTAATCATTAAATATTACAAGTCTATACACAATATCTCTTTTTTTTTTTTTTTTTTGCATGGAAATAGCAGGAGATAAAATAAGGAAATGGATTTGAAGCTATTAAAATACATCAAGATCCAGATTTTTGCCTTATTCAGTTTCCTTGAAGTTTTCCCTTGGATGTCAAAGGAGCTGAGACCAAACCATGAGCATCAAGAAAAAACAACCAAGATTCTTTCCTTACACTTTAAATAAATTAAATCATAATGATGCTATTGTAAAACTAGAATTCTAATGATATTTTTTAATTTTAAAATACATTTCAGAGAAATTATCTTTATAAAGACCTCAAAGGAAAAGTTTAAATTAAATAAAAATCTTAAATTGGCTAAAAAAAAAAAAAAAAAAAAAAAGCTGTGAACTGTACCTGTTATCACTCAGATTTAACACCCTCAGCTTCTGCATCTGGCCAATCTCATCAGGCAGAAATTCCAGTTTGTTGGAGCGCAGGGACATCACAGTCACGTTCTTACAGCTCCCAATCTGCGGGAATGGAAAAGCCCAAATGATGGAATCCCAAATTTGGGAATGCTCATTATCACTTCTCATGTCGGGAGGTGCCTAAATTGGGTTTTACTGGAAGCCACAAAAGGCAGAAAATCCAAAATTCAACCAAAAAAACCACATTTTCCTGCGAACGCCTGGGGTTCCTCACGCTGCCCCTCACAGGGATATTCCCAACTTCCCATGGATTGCTCAGAATCCCATGGATTCCCATGGACTGCTCAGCTTTACCACCCAGCAGCGAGGCAGTGTTTGCTCTTGCACGCCCAGACGATTCCACGAGCAGCTGTGATCTGTCTGTGGGGCAGGGATGGGATCCTGGATCCCACGGGACATCCCAGGGATGGGATGGGATGGGATCCAGGGATGGGATCCAGGGATGGGATCCAGGGATGGGATGGGATCCAGGGATGGGATGGGATGGGATCCTGGATCCCACGGGACATCCCAGGGATGGGATGGGATGGGATCCAGGGATGGGATCCAGGGATGGGATCCAGGGATGGGATGGGATGGGATCCTGGATCCCACGGGACATCCCAGGGATGGGATGGGATGGGATGGGATGGGATCCTGGATCCCAGGGGACATCCCAAGGATAGGATCCTAGATCCCACAGGACATCCCAGGGCAGGGATGGGATGCTGGCTCCCACAGGACATCCCAAGGATGGGATGGGATGCTGGATCCCACAGGACATCCCAGGGATGGGATGGGATGCTGGATCCCACAGGACATCCCAGGGATGGGATCCTAGATCCCACTGGAAATCCCAGGGCAGGGATGGGATGCTGACTCCCACAGGACATCCCAGGGATATAATGCTCGTTCCCACAGGACATCCCAGGGCAAGGATGGGATTGCTGACATCCCCAAGGATGGGATGGGATGCTGGATCCCACAGGACATTCCAGGGAGAGGAGGGGATGCTGGTTCCCATGGGACATCCCAGGGATGGGATGGGATGGGATAGGATGGGATGGGATGCTGGCTCCCAGGGGACATCCCAAGGATGGGATGGGATGGGATGGGATGGGATGGGATAGGATTGGATGGGATGGGATGGGATGCTGAATCCCACAGGACATGCCAGCCTGGAATGGGGCACGGGGAGCCGCTCACTTCTCTGGGCAGCTCCGGGAGGAAGTTCTCGTCCACGGCCAGGGTGCGCAGGTTGTGCAGGTACCCGATGGTGGAGGGCAGCGACTCCAACTCGTTGCAGCTGCAGTCGAATTCCTCCAGCAGGGACAAGCTGGAATGGGAAACCCCTGGTTAGTGGCCGTGCAGGGACTGCACCTCCAAAGGAACAGCCCCAAACCTCTGGGAGCTTCAGCAGCTCCAGGCGCCACCAGCCCGGAGAGGGAACGTCCAGGGGAGATCTGCTGGGGCTGCCCCTGGATCCCTGGAAGTGTCCCAGGTCAGGCTGGAGCACCCTGTGACAGTGGAAGGTGTCCCTGGTGGCACTGGGTGGCTTTGAGGTCCATCCCAACCCAAATCATTCCATGATTTCCCTGGCAGAAGTCTATAACAACGGGATTTTCGGAACCCACTTTAAGGCCGCTTGGTTTGCCCGTGCTATCGTTCAGATTTTCTGGGATATTGGGGATATTGAAGAACATGGGGAAGAATTCCAAGGGCTTCAGACAGAGATCAGGGCAACCGAGGTCATGGGACCAAGAATTTAATGTGTGTTAACCCAAGTAACAGGTTTAAGGGTTGAAGGTCAGGGATCTGGGTCACCACACACCACTGAGGGGGAGAGGGAAAATGTTCAGTGGGAAAATATGGATGTACTACACATTACAGAGTGAGTTATACAAATATATAAATATTAAATATATGGGTTATAGGCATACATTAAAATATTCTGAAGAAATTTTTCCTAATTTTCTTCTAAAACAAGACTGCAAATTAAAATCCTTCAAGTGCAAGTTGTGTGAGCACCACAAGTGCCACCACCCAGCTGCTCTGTGCCCCTTGCTCCTCACGTTCCACCTCTCACTCTCAACAGGATCCCAGACTGGTTTGGGTTGGGAGGGACCCTAAAGCTGATCCAGGGCCACGGGCAGGGACACCTCCCACTGTCCCAGGGTGCTCCAAGCCTTGGACACTTCCAGGGATGGGGCAGCCACAGCTTCAGCTGTGCCCTCCCTGTCCTCCTCCTCCTCCTAATTGCTCAGCTCTTCCAGTTCCATTCCCTCTGGTTCTTGCATTCCAGATCCTGCTGAAACCTGGGAATACAAATTTACTCTGGCACAGACCTGTGCTCCAAACACCACCCCAGGCCCAGCTGGGGGCCCTGGATTCCCCCTGGCACCTTCCCACCCACCCAGATCCCACAGGGAGCATCTCCAGCCTTTGGCTGCGTCAGGGAATTCACGGGAATCCCTGGCTTTGTGTGGAATGATTGATTCAGCCGGGCCTATTGAGAGCCACCACGGGCTGGTCCTTTGAAGAGAAATCCCAAAAATGAGGGTGGAACTGCCCAGCAGAGCGTGGAGCCAGCATGGAGTGCTCCCATGGAGGAATCCCAGAGGGAATGTTCCCTCCTCCGCATTGCCCATCCCTGCGTGACAGTGACAGCCTCTGGGCGGGGGTTCCACCGCTGGAATTTCGGAGAAAGAGACCCAGCAGGAATCCATCCAAAGGGATGAGTCAGAGAGCCAAGCTCACTGTGATGTGGGACACTCTGCCTCGTTAGAGGAGAGGGAATTTTTCACTGGAAAAGCACAGCCAGAGGCTCCAGCACAAGGTGGAGATCCCGGGTGATCCCAGCTGCTCTGCAATCCCACATCGGAGCAGCGGCTGCGCCTTTGGAAATGTAATCAAGGCTCCGTGACACACTCTGAAGAGGTGCTGGGTCAAAAAAGGAGATTTCCCTTCAGCAATAAGCAAAAAAAGGTTTAAAAGGTTTCAGAACCCGACTCCCAAAATTGCTGCAGCTGGATTTAAATCCATCTTTTTGCAGCATCCAGGAGACCTTGGAGCCTTCTGAGCTTTCACTTGAGATGAGAATTTGCTGCTCCACAGAGATTTGGGGAGCAAAGGTTTGTCCTTCACTGATTTCCATCACCACCTTTTAAACGCTCTCCACGAAAATCCCATAAATGTAAAACACTCCAAGGATGAGCCAACCTGGGCTTTCAGTGGCTGCAGCTGGAACAGGTCACAAATATGGATTATTTTTCCCAAATGGCATCACAACAGCTAAATTCTTCTCGAAACAGGCCAGGGCCAGGGCTTGGAGCAGCCTGGGGTGGTGGGAAGTGTCCCTGCCCTGGCAAGGGGGTGGAATGGGATCATTCTGGAGGATTTTGGAAGCCACCAAGCTGTAGCCCCTCAGCAGAAGGAGGCAGAGACATGTGAGACCCCCACACCAGAGCTGCAGAGATTCCTGAGTGCTTCCCATGATCCCAGCCCCTGGAATCCCCCTGGCTTGCCCACAGAGGTTTCTGTCATATTTTAGGAATTCTCCATCCCTGTGAGGCCACAGCCACATCCTTGTGAGCTCCAAGCCCTGGCTGTTGCCATGACAACAGATGGATTTTCCCCAAAATTCTTCTGCTTTCGCTGCTCTGCTCATCCAAATTGATTCACACCCAAATCTTTGGTTTTCCTCCTGGAAAACTGGATATATTTTACCTTCTTCCCCCTTGCACCGAAAAATCGCCAGGATTAAAAGTGGTGCTCCAGAGTTAAATGTCACAACCTGGGGGCTGGAAATGATTTCACAATTCAGTGTATTTGTCTTATTTTCTATTTGAAAACCCATGCTCCTTGAGCAGAAGGGAAGAGGAATTTTAATGAGAAAGGATGAAACTTGGACTCACTTCCCAATGGCATTGGGCAGGATGGTGAGCTGGTTGTCATCCACTTTCAGAGTTGTCAGTCTCTTCAACAATCCTGCAGGGAGAAATGATGGATAAACAGCTCCCATGGGGATCCCCTGGAATCCCATGAGCAATGGTTTGTAACCCTGAACAGCTCTGCTCTGGATTTTAGGGAGAATCATTCCAAATGGGTTTATTGCTGCTAAATGCCCTCTAAAAACCAATCTGGGCAGAAAACCACGGGACAAAAGTCCTGGGATTGATGGGGAGATGTAGAAGAACAAGGTGGAAAATAGGAGGAGAAGACACCCAGTAAGAGTGTCAATAATTAGCAGCATTAATTAGCAATCCATGTTGGAATCTGAGCAAATTGATTTAAAATTGAGGAATCTTACAGTTCCGTGTTCAAAGGGAAAGGGAAAAGGGCTCAGGACTGAAAGGAAATATTCTACAGCCCTACAGCCACTCAGCTCCCAGAACTTCCACAGATCCTAAATAACCCAGGAATTCCATGCATGTAAAACAGTCAAAATAAAAGGAAAATTCATAGTTTGAATTGTTTCCTTTTTATTTCCTTTTTCCACTGTGAATGAGCAGCAACCCCATCATCGCTCTCAGACAGATTTTTACATTTAAATGAAATTAATTCTGTCCTTCTTGGCTTCTTTTCCTTAAAACAGCAAACCAGGTGGACCAATTCCTTCCAACCTGGGAATTGTGCTCCTGACTTTACAAAATGGGACTGCCCAGCCACCATTTTCTGCCTCCTTTGGGATTTGATGGCAGGCCTTGCTCCGTGATTAGAAAATCCCGTAAAACCAAAAAAAAAAAAAACCAAAAAACCAAACACAAAAAACCCACCAAAACAACAACAACAACAAAAATCTATCAAATGGAGAGGAATGCCAGATCTTCCCTCACCTATGGAATCTGGCAGCTGCTGCAGCATGTTGGAGGAGAGGAGGAGATCCTCCAGCCCCTCACAGCCTGAGATGTCCAGGTCGACCGTCTCGATCCTGTTTTTGGACACATCCAGGTACACGAGCTGTTTTAACTTCCCTATAGACTTAATAGCACGTGAGACAGAGTTACTTGAGCAGACAGAGCTGTTAATTAGAACGTTAATTAGAGACAAACACACAAATCCAGCTGATGTGGAGTTATCTCAGCACCCTTCGGATCGCTGCTCTCCCCGCGGCAGGGCCGGGGTGGGCTCAGCCTCAAAGGAACAAAATTAACCCCCCCCCAGGTTAATTAATGAGATCCAAATTCATTAAGTCTGCTGGGATTTGGCATTCCTGGGCATGCAGCTGAGGTGTTTCTCCATCTGGACACAGATCCAAGGGATATTCCCAATTTCCACCTTCCACCTGGCAGGTGGAGCTTTTCTGTGTTGAACCATCCCAAAACCTTTTATATTAATTAATTAACTAATGGCTCTCTGCACCCACCCAAGGAAAGGCACAGGCAGGAGTTCCCTGCCAGGCAAACAGGGGAATCGCCAAATCACCCAATAAGTCCCTAAAATAAATGTCCATACCCCAGGTAGCACTTGCAAGGAATTATTGTCCATCCACAGCTCCTTCAGATTCTGGATTTGCTCAAGAACCTCAGGCTGAGGAAAAGAATAAGTAATTATGGGCAGCTAAGTAAAGCAATGTGTCTTTAGTTAAATAAAAATCAACATTTTCTTAAAAAAATAAAGCTTCCCTCTTCACTTCCCTTAGGTTTTTTTTGTACCCCATCTCAGCCTTCCAGGTGTTTAAGGGCAAGAAGAGAACATTCCCTTTGTGTGATTTAACCAGTGCTGCTCTTTATCAAAACTTGTAAAATTTAAGAACCTTTTGCAAAAGAAAGGAGCCCAAAGGACACATCCTGGGGAGATTTAATATCTGCAGTTGGCACAGCCAGGAGTGCTGAATGCACAGGAGATAATGGGCCCTGATAAAACCTGGAATTGCAGAATCAAACTTTCATCTGTTTTATTCTTTTCAGGGTATCAGCGAGAGGAGCTAAAAAAAGGCAATTCCCCAAATCACTCCTCACTCCTTACAGCTGTGAAATCCCAGAATTACAAATCCAGGCCACAAATATTCCCAGGTTTCCTCAGCAGCGTTTTCCTTTCCCACTAAACACCTTCCTCAGCAAACCAACACTTGGAATTTGCCTTTGCCCTCCCAGCTTGCAGAGATTTTTTCCCCAAAGCCTGTCAGAACCTGGTATTAAATGCTCTATGAAATGTTCCATTCCAAATCAGCCTTTGGAAGCAGCTCAACTGCCCTGGAATGATTCCAGCACAGGCAGAAGCAAACGGAGCTCCAGACCCCAAGAGGGACCTGGAGTGGTCTGGTTTGGAATGTTGCCATTCCCAGAAGAAAATCTGATTTTCCACTTGCCCAGGGAATGGTGGGAGAAGCTCCTGATGCCCCAGCAGATAAGAACAAAGCTGATGAACAGGAGAACTCCTTGTTTTCCACATCTCCACATAATGAGCTCCTGTTAAGAGCTAGTGGTGAGCATTTTAAAGATGATTTATTTTGCCTCTGTTAATTCCATTGAAATTCTGCTGTCCTTCGATGATTAAAACCACTTCTCATTTCCAGGCTGAATTGATTAATGGTCATTTGATACTATTTGTTCCTGTGCTGATTAATGTTTCTTTATCCCTCTGGAGTGTTCACAGGCTGAGGTCATTATGGATAATCATAATTTCCCCTCTCAACTTTAATTTGCTTTTCAATCCCTCTCATTAACAGACACCTTTCTTCAAGGCCCGTTCCTGGGCTGTACAGAGCACAATTTGATGGGGAATTTCTTGGATTAGAAATTCCCAGGATGATGGAATTTCCCATTCTTGTGGAGCACCATGGAATATTCCACATTATGGCACACCATGATCCAGATGGGATCTCGTGGATGGGTTGGTATCAAAGTGCCATTAAAAGTTAAAAGTGACATTAAAACCTTGTTTGTCTCTGTTAGAAATGCTTTGGTTTGGGCCTGTTTGGGGAATATTCCCATTTTCCACACAGGTTGCTACAACTGGAATAGAGTAGAATGGGAATAGGAATAGGAGAGAAAAGGAAAAGGAATAAAATATAATAGAACAGAATAGAATAGCAACAGGACTAAAATGGGGATAGGAACAGGGATAGGAACAGGCACAGAAGGGAACCAGCTGGAAGGGTTTTACTTTGACCACCCAGTCCAGCTCCCTGACCAATTCACTCTGACCAAACCTTAAAGGATATTATTCAGGGAATTGTCCAAATGTCCCTTAATCCCCCCTTCCAGGAGCCTGTCCCAGGGTCTGACCACCCTCTCCATACAGAAAAACTTCCTGGGATCGAGGCTGAATGGAAGACTCACAGGAATTCATGAGAAAGCTGAATTCTATTTCATCCTCTTTCCTTTTCCTTCCCTCCCTTTTCCCTTCCTGAATTTCTCCCGAAGCCTTGCTGCTGCCTGCAGACTCCTGGACCTCTGGAGCTGCCTGGAGAGAAGCCAAACCTGGCAAAGCTGCTGCCTGCTCCTTGCTGGGAGCAGCCTTGCCCTGCTCCAGCTGCTGCTCCTCCTCCTCCCCCAGGTTTGACTCCCCAAAATAAACCAGGGAGGTGCCAAGCCTTGGGATTTGCTGCTCCTGGAGTGACAGGAGCTGCCTTTTCCACTCCTCGGTGACAGTCTGGGTACAGCTGCTCTTCAGGGAGCCAAAGTGGCATTCCAGGAGTGCACAGGTGTCCCTGGGTCTGGGAACCCCTGATCCCAGCAGAGTGGGGGAGCAGAGCGAGCTCCTTTTGGCCGTGGCAGCCCCGTGCCTGTGGCTCCATCCGGGAGGGCACGGAGCTCTCCAGCCCCAGGGGAAGGACAGCAAAGAAATGAGGACGCCTTTGGTGTCCCAGGACACCAAAGAAACGAGGCTCTCCCACACCACCAACTCACCTTTCTCCAATAAAAGGGAAATTCCCATGGAAACCCAAGTCAGAGTTTCAGAATCCATGAAAACAGGACCACTTAATCCCTTTTTTTCCAGGTGTGAGTTAAGCTAGTACCACTTTTCCTGTGACATTCCTGCACATTCCCACTGTTCCTTGGCCTCTTGGCCCATTTGGCTCCTGGCACTTGATTCCAGCTCCTACATTTTGGCCAAAAAATGATGAAACTTGGGAATTCTGGCCCTTACAGGAGGATGGGACCACCCCTCTCCTGACTGATCACCGGGCTGCCATGGCATGGAAATATATGGAATATTGTCCAATTCCTTTCAAACACCACAAACCCAAGGCACCCCCAGAAGAGAGGCTCTGAACTCGGGCAGGATTTAATTCCTACAATTAAAATTCCAAGCAGCTCTTCTGAAAATTTTGCTGTGTTTATCCACGCTGAAGATTTTAATTAAAAATGGGAGTTAAATCCTCTCTTTCCTCCTGCATGGAATAAATGAGCAGCCTGGAACAGGGCGGGAGTTGCTCCATAAAACAGATGTAGAGACTTTGCTACAGCTTCGTAGCACCAGCTGACATTTCAGGGTTTGTTTGAAGTGGAATTATCTCAGTTTTATCTAAAGCTACAGGAGCTATTCCCTTGCAGGACTGCAATCCCTGATCCCGTTTTTCCATGGCTCCCAAGGAAGAGCATCTCTCACTTCCTGTGCTGACAGCAGGGAAAATTCCCAAAAGATTTCAATTTCGGGGAAATTAATTTGGATTTTGGGGGTGAGTTAGGGGCAGAAACTCCTGATGAGGTTCAGAACTGACCTCTGCTGGAACTGCAGAATGCCAGACTGGTTTGGGCTGGAGGGAAATGTGTCCCTTGCCCGAGGCCATGATCCCACAAAGCCTCTCCAGTAAAAGTTTAATTCCCCACGGACAGAGCACCCAAACCCCCCAGGTTTCCCCTCAAAAACTGGAGCATTTCTTACCAGCTCAGAGAACTCATTATTGCCCAGATCGAGCCTCTCCAGCTGAGTCAGTTTGTGCATTGACCTGGAACAGAGGAGCAAAGACTCAAAAACGAGATTTTAACTGGCAAAACGTCGGTCAGGTTTTGGTGGGATGAAAATAAAGCTGCACTGACCCTGTGATGGCAAGAAAGAATTGCACCAGTTTGATGCCAATGCAAATTTCAACAATATATCCCATCCTTGAGACGTTGACCGAGGTCACTGAACTCAAAAGCCAGCAAGAGTTATTTTCATATAAAAATAAACAAAATCTTGGCAGGTTTTTGCCGTATTTGCTCAGGGAAAATGCAACATGTTATATCAATAAGTGATTGAAATGAAATATAACAGAAATTGTGGCTTTTTGAGAGAGGTTTGTGCATTTGTTGTGTTTTTTTTATAAACCACTAGAAAGCGTTTGGACTCTTGAGCCAGGTCCCCTGCTCTGAGGTTCAGATTTAATCAAGTTCAAAGTTAATAAATCAATTTTTGCCTTTGTTTCCGTGAACAAAACTGGAGCAGGGCTTTATCCCAAGTGCAGAATTTCTCCTTAAGCCCAGATAGACCAAAGTGAACCAAGCACCACGCTGGGTTTGGGGGGGTGCAGTGAAAAAAAAAGAGGATAAAAATAATTAAATCATTTAACATGAACTGCAACAGGCAGTTCAGAGGCCTCCCGAGGTAATCAGATCCTAATCAAAAAATTAGCATTGCCTTAATTGCTGTGATCTAAAATACCAACCATTTTACCTCTGCAATTTGTACCAGAGGTAAAAGTGATGGTTGTTGAAAGGCTGTGGCTGAGAAACAGAGCCCTGGTGCCGAGAGCACTGCTGCTGTTTTATTGCCAAAAAATGTCATTTCTCCTTTGTTAAAGCAGGGAAACAAACTCCAAAACACCAGGAATTAAACTCCACGGGAACAGGAAATAAACCCCAGAGGAACAGGGAATAAATTCCATGGAAATAGGGAAATAAACTCCTCAGAAACAGGAAATAAACTTCATAAAAACAGGAAATAAACCCCACGGGAACAGGGAAATAAATTCCAGAGAAACAGGAAAGAAACCCCACGAACCCAGGAAATAAACTCCACAGGAACCTGAAAATAAACTCCACAGAAACAGGAAAATCAACTGCACAGAAATAGGAAATAAACTACATAGGGACAGGAAAATAAACCCCACAGAAACAGGGAAATAAAACCAGGGAAACAAACTCCACTGAAATGTATCACCATTTATTATTATTAATTAATACTTGGATTATTACACACATTATATAATACCTATATGATCTATATTTTAATATTTTAGATATCTCTATTACATCTTTTCAATGATGAAATCCTGGAACCCTTCAGAGTTTAAATACACTCAAAGTGGTAAAACCTTTGTCTTTCATCCCGAATTCTTTTGAACACAACTTTAACAGCTTTGGGTTTTCCACTGTAAATTCAGCTTCAAATGCAACTTTTGACCATTATTTGTGCCATTTCTACAGTCAAATAAACAATTCCAGAGGCTAAAATTGATGTGGGGGCAGATTAATTTCAGGGAGTTGGGGCCCCATCAGAAAATGAAGCTCTGCTGATGCTCCCAGTGGAAAATTAGATTTTTCCCATTCGCTGCTGCTATTTTTATCTCTTCCATATAATTACTTACATTCCTCTTATGGAAAGCTTCGTTACAGCTTCTGCGTGGGGTCACTTTATAGAGGTGGGTGAGGAAAGGAGCAATGATGAGTAATGCTCATTAATCACTCATAGCCTGAACGATGGCGTGGGGAGAAGGAACGTGCTCACGCCACAAAGATCTCCCACAAACCTTTATGGGGATCCCAACTGGAGCTCTCCTTCCACTCAGCAGTGAGTGGAGACTTTGGGCTACGAGGCTGGGATTCCCACGAGGTTCAGAATAAAAGTGATTTCATCTTTAAAATTGTTTTTAAATGTGGAATGTGGTTTTTGAAAGGCTACGGAGGCACGGGGATCAAGAACGGGAGGGTGGGGCTGGGGGATTCTCCAGGGTTATCCATGATCTCCCCTCCCACCACTCGGGGCCAGCAGGTTTTCCTCTGGAATTCAGCATTCCAAAGGAGATGGAAAAGAATCTTTTCTCTTTTCCTCTTGAAAAGAACACCAGAATCCCGTGGAAAAGACCTTAAAGCTCACCTGGCCCAAGGAAGGTGTCCCTGTCCTGCAACTGGATGAGATTTAAGCTCCCTCCCAACCCAAACGAGCCTGGACTCTATGAAGAATAATTAATAATCTGGGATTCTGTGAGGAATAATTAATAATCAATTAATAAAATAAAAAAAATCTATTTAAAAATAAAATAAATTGATAGAATAAATTAAGAAAAGAAAAGAAATTAATAAAAGAAAAGAAATTAATAAAATAAATTAAAATAATAAAAGAAAGGAAATCAATAAAATAATTTAAAAATAAAAATTAATAATAAATTTTCCAACAGCTTCACTTTAAAAATAGGAAAAGCCTTTTTCCCTAAAGCAAAACAATGGGAAATTTGCGTTTATTTCCAAAGCAAAACAACGGGAAAAGCCTTTTTTCCCCCAGAGCAAAACAATGGGATGCATTTCCCAGCCTCTTCCCCGAGCAGCAAACGGATCCAGCTTGGAAAAGCCTCGAGGGAAACCTCGCAGTAGCAGCTGCTGATGAAAATATTGCCAATATTTTAATAAGGCAGTGAGGGCAGGGGGTGGGAGCTCCCCAGGTCAGCCAGGGCTGCTACTTGAGGAAAACAGGGCGCCAGGGATGCTGCAAATCTCCGTAACCCCAAAGGTGGCAAACACTTCCCATCCTCATCGGGAGAAAGTGGAGCAACAGCTCAGAAAATAGCAGGAGCAGGAGAAGCTTTTCCCTAAATTTATCCCCCCCCCCTCTCCCCGGACAGGTTCTCAGCTGATTTTAAATTGTCTCTTCCACTGACTTCAACACACTTCAAAAAAAAAAAAAACCCTGTGATTTTCGCCAAGCAGCCTCCTGAAGTGGGGTTTGGGAAGTGCTGAGGAATGTGAATTTTATGGCAGGGATGTTTGTGAGTCGCTTCGGGCCGTTCTGCTATCGGGTTCCTGGAAGTAAAAATCACTTTTATCCAGCGAATTCCTGCCAGAAGGGAGGCAAAGGATTGGCAGATCTGTAATCTCAGAATGTTTTTTTCTGGAATTTCTGGATTATTCACTTCATTTCTCCCTCTGGAGCAAAGTCTTGGCTGCAGAAGGCACAAAAATTGTCACTCCACGGGGTTTGAAATTTCAAATTTGCAAATTTAACCTCTGCAAAACAGCCACTGTTATTGATAATAGGAAGAATCTTGTTTAATTCACTTGATTCCCTTTTAAAAACAAAAGAAAAATCTGCTTTTCACACGGTTTTTATGATGCTGCTTAAAAACCTGAATGTGTTTAACCTCCTTATATACAGTCCCAACCCTTTAAGAAATAACCATAAATAAGAGTTACAAATCATCCCAATAAATCTGAATTTTATCAAGAACAGGAAAACTTTCCCCCTCTGCCTTGTTCCCTAATGATTTTTTCCTACATTTTGGGGAGCTGTGGGTACCTGGCACATTCATTTGGTGGGATTAATTAAAATTATAACTTTGGGTCTATCTCTAAATCCAGGGGGAAAAGAGAGAAATGGAAAAAAGTGGGAAGGCCTGGGGAAAAAAATGGAATCAATGTCAGAAAAACATCATTTTTTTTCACACCGTATTTGCAGAAAAAAATCAAAGTACACTTGGAATTCAAAGGACAGAGAAAAATCCATTTTATGGAAATTCCTAAGAGGAAATTCTTGTGGGTGAAAAATGTGTTTTCCCCCCAGGCTTTTTTTTCCCAATATATAATTGGGAAGCCAAACCAGATATTTTCAGTTATAACTGCACCAAATTCTCATTTTCACCCCTTCATTCATTCCCCAGAATGAAAATCTTAATTGAGGAAGATCCTTCTTGTGTCCATTTCTCCTTCCAATAATTTAATGGAAAATTTTAACCAGGCTGCCCTTGGTTTTAGATTATGAGAAGAAAATTTATCCAATTTTCCCTTTATCAAGGAAAATATTGGAGCTTCGATAGGAAAACATGACACAAAATTGTAAAATTTAATTTTTATAGAATTGAATGCACAGAAATCATTTTGTAACTTAAATTGTGGCAGCTAAAAACCCCAGAAATTCAGCCCAGCTTGAGGGATTTGGAGAAAAAGGCCAAGCAGAGAATTCCTACATTCCACTGCCCACAACAGGCAAAGCCAAACGACGACTTTCCATGGAAAAATCTGAATTTTGACAGCAAAAAGAACGAGCGGGAATTCCCAGGAATAAAACCGGGGGGCTGAAATCAACCCTCTATTTTCACATGGCTCTCTTTTGGTACAGTCAGAGCCTGAAAGAATCAGGAATTAAAACCAGAATTCAAAACACTGGTTTTGAGTTTAAGGCTGAAAACTGAGCGAGATAAAATGGGTGATTTTAACAAAGGAAAGTGAAGGAAAAAGGAAAATAAAACCCCCACCCCATCATTACCATCTTCTTGTCCATAAAGTTGTTTAATTCCTGACTCCAAGCAGGAGGAGAAGGACAAGGATGGAAGATTGCAAGGAGAGAGCTGGAAAATCTGATTATTTCAGGAATTCCAGCCCGAAATCCCGGCGGGACAGAGCAACCCAAGCAAAGGAGGGCAGAGGAGATCCACGGTGGCATCCCTGGTGGAATTTCCCATTTCTGGCTGCTTTCAGCCCATTTCCCCAGTTCCCAGTTTCCCCAGTGAACACATTCCCTGTGAGCGCACACAAACACTGAAATACCTCCCCTCAATTCTGGTTTTTTAGATAAATATCATTATTTTTAGGCCCTGCCATACCATTCACTGTGCAATCCCTATTTTTCCTACCAGGACCTGCTCCAGCCTTTCCCATTTCCCAGATGAGCTCTCCCCCTTTTTTCATCCCTAAACTGATTTTTTTGGGGGATTTGAACATCCTGTTGGACTCCTGAGAGCAATCAGGAATATTCTGATTTTATTCTGGTTTTTTTTTTTTTCTTTTACCTCAGGAGGGATCTGGAATCTGCCCCGTGGCACAAACATCCCTTTGGCTGGGGTGAGAATTCCCTGACAGGTCCATTTGGATCCACGGCTCCCAACCCCTCTCCCATCCCTCATTCCCACCTGGAGAGCTCCTGATTTATCCCCAGATTCCCTCTGGTCCCTTAGGACGTGCCTTTGCACATTAAATCCCAGATTTTGACTGTTCTGCCCTCAGACTCCTGCCCATTTTTTGGGGACTGCAACTTTTCCTCCTCAAGAAGCAAATTCATCCTGAAGTCCAGGAGAAATCCTGGTTTATTTTTTTTTTCCCTCTACATCAGGACTCGCTCCTTTGGATGGCACTTTTCTGCAGGAAAAGAACTCCTGCTCCCAAAAAATCCTTTTGAGTTACACTCAGCTGATCAACCATTGTCCATCTTCCCTTATATCATGGAATCATTAATTGGGTTTGGTTTTTTTTTTGCTAAAAACCTTCAGTAGAATTTCTTTTATAAATGCAAAAAAAAACCCCACCCCAAAAACTCACAGAAACATCACCATTGCATTGCTACCAATCCAAATTTTTGGCACTTTTGGAAATTCCAGGTGAATAAATGTGAATACCCCAGCACTTACTTTGGTAGAGTTTTCAAGTGGTTTTCTCTTAACTCCAAAATTCGCAATTTGACAAGTCTGGAAATAGGAGAGAAAATAATTAATGCATTCAAAGAATCTATCAGAACCATTTGAAGTTATTATTTTAATTTTAAGAAATGTGTTTTATGCAAAATAATCCAACGTCCAATTCTTGTGGGACAAAAAATCAGAGCCAAATAATTTCTGTAATGTAATGTCTGCCCTGACCTGAACTCTCATGAAAAGCTCTGGCATTTATCAGGTGTTCCCAGCAATTTTAAATTCATTTTATTCATGACTCCAGCAAGGCAAACACAGGAAAAGTTGGGAAGTTTGGAAGGAATAAACAAACAAAAAACCAGCAAGAAAAAAAGAGCAGGGTTTGTAAGTTTAAGGTCAAATAGATCAGGCAGGAGGGACATAACAGCAATAATAAAGGAATTAGAGTCACTTAGTTCATATAAAATCAGCACTTGTGGAATAAAATGTTTTCTGCTAAAAGATTTGGGCTCCTAAACCTGCCCTTAATCCCAAAATCATCAGCCCAAGCCCCAGCAGGGCTCTGCCAGAGCAGGATGGGTACAAACACCACACTGAGGGTTCCATCCATCCCTTCTCCTGGATATTTGGATTGAGATCTGACACCAGGGGATGTGATTATAATAATAATTATTAAAGTAATAATTATTACAATAATATATAGTTAATAACAAAAATAATAATAATCATCATCATCATCATAATCATCCCCAGCATTTTTATCTCGCCAGGCTTGAGCAGCCCAGCATCACTCCCAGCAGGATTTTGTCACATTTTGTCATTTGGTTTGGAGAGCTGAGCTGATGTTCCCATACATAATAAATAAATAAAATAATTAATTTAAAAAATTAATAATAAAATAATTAATAATAAATAAATAATTAATTAAAATTTTAAAACTTTCACCCAAGTGGGTGCAGGGATCAGCCTAAAGCTGGGCTTGGGTGGGTTCTGTGACAACACCACAGCTTTGCTCTGCTGATCTTTTGTCTCCTGAGCTCCTCGCCCAGGGGGACAATCCAAGGGCAGACATTCCAGCAGTTCCCAGTGGGATAAACTCCCCATTTCTGCCAGGGCTGTGCAGGGTGGGGACCCCCCAGCTCCTGTGGGAATTGGGTTGACTCTGTGTCCACTGGGAAAAGAAGAGATTGTAGGGAGAGGAGAAGTGCTCTGAAGGGTTCGGTTTGATTCTTACTACTTTTTTTTTCCTTTTATTACTGTTAACAAAATTTTCTTTATACCCCTTTAAGGTTTTGAGCCTGCTTTGCCTTTCTCCTACTCCTGTCTCCCATCAGGAGGTGAGTGCACTGGTGAGTGGCCAGCACTGAACCCACCACACCAGTTGGTGCAGGGGCTGGGAGACCTAAAAACCTGGTGAAATCTCTAATTGGTGAAATCTCTAACCTGCTGAAACCTCTAATTGGCCAGCCAAACCCACCACACCCTGATCCCCCACCACCTCTGCTCTGTCCTTACCCAACCTTTTTGGCTCTGCTCTCGCTGGGTTTATTTTTGCCCTCGCTCCCCACCCCTCCTGCTCTGCTGTCTCTGGACTCCTCTCCCTCGTTCTGCTTCCACATTTCACTTTTGCTTGTTCCACCACCCTCAGCCACTTCTTCCTGCCCTTCGGAGCCACAGCTCCTCACCCTCCTGTCCCTTTGTCACCAGGAGGGGACCTGAGAAGAAATCTGCTGCCCCTGGCCCTGCCACAGCTGAGTCACTGCAGAGGGATGAGCCTCTGCAAGCCCTGCTGGCCCTCACCTCCCCCCAGACTCCACCAGCTCGCCACCCCGTTCCTGCTGACACAACACTCACTCATGAGAACAGGGCAGAAAAGGCAAAATCTCTGGGTTTTGTGCTCGGTTTTCCAAGGGGAGCCAGCTTTGAGCCGGTCCCTCGGAGCCTGAGCCGGGTTCAAGCACAGGAATGTGCTGTGGTGACTCATCCTTACCTTCCAAAGTTAGCTGGAAGAAACTCCAAAAAGGCATCGTTTAGATAGAGCTGGGTCAAATTTAGAAGTTGTGTGAAGCCATCTGGCAGCCTAAAAAAACAGAGCAAACCTTAATGCTCACCCCGAGTTGCCATGGAGATAATAACAATGTATATTTAGAAGCAGAAAGGTGACTTTCTCTCTCACCTACTTCTTCTACCCAAATTCTCCTGAAGAACTCACTTTTAACAGACATTTTTGCCCGTTCCCATCTTCACTGCATTGCTACAAACAGGAAATGCAAAGGCCTGGCACATTCAGGGGACAGCAGCCTTTTCTCCCTTCCTGCTTGAGGGATTTACACCAAAGTTGCTTCTTCTCTTCTCTTCTCTTCTCTTCTCTTCTCTTCTCTTCTCTTCTCTTCTCTTCTCTTCTCTTCTCTTCTCTTCTCTTCTCTTCTCTTCTCTTCTCTTCTCTTCTCTTCCTCTTCTCTTCCTCTTCTCTTCCTCTTCTCTTCCTCTTCTCTTCCTCTTCTCTTCCTCTTCTCTTCCTCTTCTCTTCCTCTTCTCTTCCTCTTCTCTTCCTCTTCTCTTCCTCTTCTCTTCCTCTTCTCTTCCTCTTCTCTTCCTCTTCTCTTCCTCTTCTCTTCCTCTTCTCTTCCTCTTCTCTTCCTCTTCTCTTCCTCTTCTCTTCCTCTTCTCTTCTCTTCTCTTCTCTTCTCTTCTCTTCTCTTCTCTTCTCTTCTCTTCTCTTTCTCTCTTTTCCTCTCATTCTTTGTCCCTCTCCCTCTTCCTTTCTCTCTATTTTTCTTAAACTGAAACATCAACATTTCACCCTTTCTCCCCTTCACTCCACTTTGTAAATCCTGGATTTACAACTCTTTTTTTTTTTTTTGTTGCTATTTTTGCAAGATTTTGGGAGGAATAAGGAATAAGGGTTGGCCAAGTGTCCAGATGAATCCTCACCCCTGTGATCAGAGACTGCCCAGCCTGACTGGCACTAACAGAGTACTCAGATCTCAGACAAACCCACTTTGGGTTTAAATTAGAGACTATTTAAATTGTTTCAATTTAAACAATTAGAAAGACATTCAGATTAACCCTGCAAAAGGACTGGGTAAAAAGCTCTGAGCTCATTTGGTGCCCTTGGAATGAGCAAAACGAGCTCCTGGTACTCACTTGGACACGGGGTTGACGCTGGCTTCAATTATTGTTAAACACTTACAACACTTAATGTTTTCTGGGAAATCTTGGATTCCTAAAGAAAAACATGGAAAGAGTATTAGATACACAAAAATATTTATTAGACATGGACAAATATTATCTACACAAAAACTGTTTGGCCTGTTCATAAATGCTTAACTGGGATTTCCAGCTCAGACTTCAGCTCGAGCAGGAGGGAAACAGAGTTTGGAATTATCATCCAAAAGGTGATGCTCTAAATAAATACATAAAAATACAAAATTATAAGTCTTCAGCTACTGCTTGATTTATATAATGTTCCAGGATTAACAGTGACATAACTTGTGCTGAGATTTGTGCCTTCATCCCTTCCCAAACTGCTTTTCTCTCACAGAATCCTCATAGTCTCCAGACCTCCCCTGACAGGAAATTTCCCAACACTTCCAGGAATTCCTAAGCCTCATTTTTTAAAAACTAAGACCCTCGAGCTCAGACAGCAAAGGTTTTTAGGCCTATCGATATGAAAATGCAGAATTGGGAATGCACAGCAGCAAACCAGTCTAGATAAATCCTGGGAATTGCTCAAATCCCTCACACAAGAGCCCAGCGAGCTCTGAACCCCTTTGGAAGTGGAATGCTCCTAAATGCATGGAAAACTGGCCTCACATTCCTGTTCCCAGCTGGGCAGAAGCCCCCAGAGCACAGGATACTGAAGAAAACTTGATTTTTTAAAGGAAAAACCAGAGCTGGACTTGCACAGAGCCTCCCCCAAAGCACCGGGCGAGAAACCCGAGACAGAGCACGAATTTCTGCACCGCGAGGAGGAAAAGCTTCATCTCAGCTCCCAGTTTTTTGGGGGGGATCCTGGGGATTGGGAGCCCTTGTGGATGTTCTCAGTTCAGTCAGAGAAAAAAAGAGAAAGATTTCTGCCAGGCTAAGCCTGGGAAAAAATCCGAGAGGAATGTAAAAAATCTATTATCTTGCTTTCTGTTGTGATGCACTAAATAATCCCAGGGTCGTGGGCTCAAGCCGCACGTTGGGCGCCAGCTGCAGGAATTCCCTTTGGTCCCCTCTGAGCACGGGGTGGGAATCCTACATGGATAAAAGACAAAAGGTGCTCTTCTCCTCGGGACTAAATCCTGTTTATTCTGAAGGAGCCACCTCAGATCCAGGTGACACCTCAGGGGGTAACAGAGGCCGAGGTGTCTGGTGGTGTCCGGAAGAGAGAGAGTGAATGTCTTGTCCCAGGGGGTTTTGAGCCCAGGGAAAAGTGGGGTGGGGCAGAACCGGGAAGCCACATCCAATGGGACACAGGTGAGGAGAAGGGGAGGGAGGAGCAGGTCAGGCAGAGCCCGTCACACCTGAGGCTTGGGGGGGTAGGGGAAAGGTGTGTGGGATAGACCAATGTGACACAGTGCAATATAAAAACTACTCCGTGCAAATTCCCAATCACCCAGTGCAAAACAACAACTAAATAACTATTTAGTGCATCACAACAGTTTTCTGTTCGTATTGTTTATAGATCTGTTCTGCCACACTGACCTAAGCCCAGCGTACCGATCAGGTGAAATGTTTTTACTGTAAGACCAATGGAATTAACGTTCACGATGTTCTCTATAAAAGAGAGAAATGCTTTTGAATAAACACTCATTTTGCCTTCTGAAATCATGTGAGTTGTTTCGCCCGTCCCTGGCTCAACAGCGTCGAGCCCTCACCGTTCTTGCTGATGTCGAGCTCGCGGAGGTTGACCAGGCTGGCGATGGACGTCGGGAGGCTGGACAGGTCGTTGTCGGGGATGCTCAGCTTCCGCAGGGCTTGGCAGTTGAACAGTTGCTGTTCCGGGGGTTCCATGGGGAGACAAAAAAAAAATCCATTTGGGATCGTTACTTGTCAGGGTCAGCTTGTTGGGACCCCAGCAGTGTGGAAGTCCTTTCCCTAAATCGTGCAGCCAAAGAAGGAGCCTGGAATGCTCCGATTGCACTTTCAAGGTTGTTTATTTCTTCTTATCTGAGCATTCTTTCTCTGACCTGCCCAGCTCTGCCTAGCAAGGAGGCCATGGCAGTCTGACCTCGAGCCTTGGGTGGCTCCCACCTTATACACTCAAAACTATGTGTGTGTGTTTACAATTTATTACCAATTCCCATCACCTCTGTTAGACTGGGAATCTCTGCCTTAAACCAACAGAAAAGTGTCACCAGCACAGCAAGACATGGAGGGCAAGATGAAGGAGAAGAAGGCCAGGACATGCCCAAATTCCTCCATCTTGACCCCCTGAATTATATTCTAAAAACCCCAAAATTCTACTTTTCCACCCTGTGTTAGTTCAACTACCACACTGCTCAAACCCTTGTGGCTTGTAATTCCTCACACAGAGTTGGCAGCTTTTTCCACGGGCTGAAATGGAAGCCACAGGTGGTTTTGACTTTGTGCCAATGTCCCCGAGCCCCCTGCCAGGGTCTGGAGCCAGCCAGGGCAGCCAGAGGGATGTGCTGGACTCCCACAGCTACTGACACACAAACAGCACAAACCCCCGTTGGCCACAGCAGAGTTCAACCCTCCCAGTGGGGTTTTTGGGATGGCGTTCCCACGGTTGGCAGGGATAGGACGAGCAGGTCATGGGGAGCAGGGATGTTCAAGGACACCCAAAAGCTGTAAATTCATTGCAATCAATATCTTGTGATTCTGATATCACTGCATATAATCTATATTTATTGGTGCATTCCATATTTGTCATAGAAATTCCAATTTTTGTGCCTCCCGGTAAATTAAAATATTTCATTTCATAATTAAATTTCATGGCAGATTTTAAATTACTGTGACTGTATTCAGATTAAGTAATTATCCTCAAGATCCAAAAAAATGCTTTGGCATTATTCAAAGGATACTTCCTTGAAATCCCTGCCCAAAATTCAGGACTCAATTCTAATTTTTCCATCAAATTCCAATTTTATAGAAGTGGATTCCCAGTTTTCACCAGGAATTCCTTTGGGAGCTGAGGAGAGCTGGGAACTCAGAGTTCTGACCCCACCTGGACACACTCAAGACTTTGGAAGTGCTGGAGGGAGAAGCCCAATAAAAAATCTTCCCTCTGGAATGATTTCATGAAGTGCTGTTGCACCAGAAGGAATATGAGACATGGAATGTGGGAATGAGGTCCCAAAATTGCCTTTTTTTCACCCACTGGGTGCTTAACAGATGTTTTTCCCAGTTTCCAGAGCTCCCTGGCCATCAGGATTTTGTTGGAATCATCATTCCCTCTGCCCATGAACAACTCTAATTCCTCTCAGACCAAATCCAGGTGATGTTACCAAGCTCTGAGTTATGAAATCAGGGTTTTATTCTGCACCTCTGGGGAGAATTCCAGCCCACTCATGTTTTTCTGGATGCTGATTCCAATGACTCCACTCTCATCCAGATCAATTTTCCCTTTATTAGTCATCAATTCACTTGACTCATACAAATAAAGGTTTTTTTGCAGCAGGAGAATGAAGTCAAAGGCAAAGAGAATAAAAAGACTTTGCTGGATTTAGCCAGAAAAGAGAGTTAGAAGTATAAAAACATCTTGTAAATCCTTAATAAACCAGAGAAATACAAGAAATGAAGTACTAAAAATCAGCAGGAAAAGAATCATCATTATGATACCTAAAATGGAAAGTAAAAATAAAATCAGGCAGAACGAGTTTAAGGCATCAATGTAAAATAATTTACTGGACTCTAGAGCATCACATGAAATTAAAGTAGAGCTGGACTTAACTAAGTTGTTTCCTCATTAAATAAAAAAAAAATGATCAAGAGTTTTGATTCAAAAGAATTTTGTAATATCAGGGTCACAGAATATTTGGCAAAGAACAGAAAATGACCAAAAATTTCCTCTGGAGTAAATTATTTGAAAATACATTTACAGAGGGAGGAGAGAATGGTAGAATTTAATGTATAACACAAAAGTTCATGTTAAGTAATACAGTGCCAGTTTCATGGGGGAAAAAAGGCATTTTCTCTCCTGGAATACTAATTCAGTGATGAAAAAAAAAAGCCTTGAGCTCTGCAGCAAAAACACCTCGAGCAGAAAATTTGATAAAGGAATTATTTCAGCTGTTGAATTCCTGGTAACAATTAATAAAGGCTTAAGACAAAAACTGATGAAGGTTATTAACACTGCCATTAATCTTCCCTTCCACATGGCCAAGATCATGTTAAACTCGATGTACTCTAAATTAAAATTATCACCTTCATCCCAGTTTCAGCATTTTTGGACCTCTTCCCTTTGGTCTGCATTTTTTCCATACAGGATTCTGGCACCTTGCTCTGATATTTTTGCTTTCTGAAACACTTCGATCATTCCAAGAGGCCCAGCCCAAATACCCCAAAAATCCCTCCCTAAATGAGACACTTCAAATATTCCTCAGTAGCAGAAGGAAAAGAAGGGAATTTATTATTATTATCACTATTAGAGGAAGAAGAAGAAAAGGAAGAAAAGGAAGAAGAAGAAAGAAAAGGAAGAAGAAAAGGAAGAAAAGGAAGAAGAAGAAAGAAAAGGAAGAAGAAAAGGAAGAAAAGGAAGAAGAAGAAAGAAAAGGAAGAAGAAGAAAGAAAAGGAAGAAGCAGAAAGAAAAGGAAGAAGAGGAGAAGATGGGACCTCAGGGTTTCCTGAGCAGGTTCTCCCCAGGATCCATTTGGGATTTCTGGGGATAGAACCCAGCTGGCTCTGTGCTGTGTCTCCAGGAGAGCTCAGGCAGCTCTCCACAGCATTTTTCCATGAAAATAAAGGGATTTTGGTGGCCCTGCCCCACCATCTGTGCAGAATTCCTCCATGGAGTGAGACCTCTCAAGCAATGAACCATCACATCCCAGCAAAGCAACCCCATGGCTTGGAAAAAGCCCATTTTGTACTTTTGTAAATGGAATTTTGACAAAGTCTCTGCGCAGCAGAAACGGGAAATTTGCTGTGAGATGACGGAGAATGAAGCAGTGTTTAATTAAAGATTTGTAAGCATCTTTCATCACTGTGGAGAAAAATTCCATTATGGCCTGGATCCCATTCCTTCATGCTTCATTATGGAGCCTGCACCTGCCATTAATTGGTTTCTCCACCTTTCCCTCCTTTGTTTCCAGAACATTTTGGTTGCAGTAACTTTTAATTCCTTATAGCAAACACTGATCAGCAGGAGAAGGGATTGGAAGGTTCCAGAAGGGGAGTTTTACACGGGAAGGATGGCTTGGATGATCTCAGGGCAGTTATGAAACTCCTGCTTGGAGAGCTGGCATTTCCCAGGAATGTGCCACAGGGATAAAGGGCTGGTCCTGACAGAGAGAGCAGCTCTGGAATTCCCAGGAATGTGCCACAGGGATAAAGGGCTGGTCCTGACAGGGAGAGCAGCCCTGGAATTCCCAGGAATGTCCCACAGGGATAAAGGGCTGGTCCTGACAGGGAGGACAGCCCTGGAATTCCCAGGAATGTCCCACAGGGATAAAGGGCTGGTCCTGACAAGGGAGGACAGCCCTGGCATTCCCAAGAATATTCCACAGGGATAAAGGGCTGATCCTGAAGGAAAAGCAGGGATGGAGAGGATCCAAAGCCAGTGGTGGCTCCTGATCCACGTACTGGATACCAGAGGAATTTCCAGGGCCAAAACCGTTTCTTTTGGAGAAATGTTTTTCCCAGTTTCAGGTTCCAAGCTACCCCATTCCTGTGCTGTGAAGAAGGAGCAGGAGGCCCTTCTCCTCCCAGTCCCAATCTCCTCCTGATTCCAAGGAACATCCCTGGAGCCCCCATCTCCACCTGTCCCCAGGAGCTCCAGCAGCCCCAGAGCCGGGCGCACATCCCAGGCTTTGCCCTGGCACCCCAGCAGGACATGGATTACCTTGGGAAGCTCCTCAATCTGGTTGGCATCGAGGTAAAGCTCCTCCAGGGTCCTCTCGAAGTTGAAGACCTCCTTTGGCACCTGCTGCAGGCCACAGTGGGAATAATCCAGCACGGAGACGATCTCCTCCTCCCCGCGGAAACACCGGCACGGCACCAGGCGGCCGATGAGCTTCCTTTTGCTTGTCATCTCCAAGCAGCATACTGAGGGGAAAAGGGAGGAAAAACGGGATTTCAGCAGCGTTTCGGGGGAATGTTCTTGGGAATTACCCTCAGGATTTCAGCTCGTTAAAAGCAGCTCTCCCCAGGGATATCCGGAGCGTGCGTCTGCGGCACCTTGCTGGAAAGGGAAGGTGGGATTTGGAGTGCAATGGGAAACCCTGGACCCTGCAGCTGTTCCCTGCTCTGCGGTGGAAGGGAACACACCAAGCCCAGCCACAAGCCTGGCTTCCACGGGAAAATGGGAAGGCACAGAATCCAAAGCCATCCATGGAAGCTCAGAGCCAAGGCCGGTCCCTGGCCCAGTCCTGGCACCTGGGTGTGATTCCCATGGGAAATGGGCATTATCCCCAGATCCCCCACAGCAGCAGAGCTCCCACAGCTGCTCCCACGGGCTCCTGCAGCAGCTGAGGAAAGCAGGGATGGAACCCTTGGCTACAGAGCGATCCCAAACCATTCCTGCTCCTCCTGTGCCACCAGGCTCTGCTGGAAGCTCCAAGAGGGGATTTAGCAAAACCAATTCCCTTTCCTGCACTAAAATACACATCCAGGAAGTTTTCCCAAACTTCTCCCACCCTCAATCCCAGTAGTGCAGACCCTCCCTCACCCCCAGCGTGCGTGGGCACCCCTAACTCAGTGAGTAACTTTACACAGTGCCCTACTCCTTGTGGAACAAAACCACTTCAGGATGGAGGGAATGCTCCAAAAGTGGATTTGGAGCACGTCAAGCAGTCCCTAAATCCATCCTGGACACCTTTAGCAGTTACTTCAACATTCTGGATAAACCAGGCTGTCCTGAAACGTATTTACCACAAAGGCGAGGAGGGCTCAACCTTCAACTCCCATTTTCCAAACCACTTCCAAGATTTTGAGTTATAGTTAGGAAAAAAAAATGCACTAAATTAGTCCAAAGAAGCAAAGTAAGTTTTTTGCAGCAAGCACCAGTATGGAATGGCAGGACCTGGGCCACGGTTGAAAGGAGTAGAATTTCACACCCTGTGGGCTCGTGGTAATTAAACATTTTATTAATTTCAGCATTATTAATTCCTACCCTGGACTAATTCCAGCTTTGGTAATTACACTTTCCTTCCCTACATTTTGCTCTGTCCTGATGTTCAGAGATCCTTTCCTTGGGGCTGGTGCTTGCTGGGGGAAAAGGCTCAGCCCAGGAGCCACCCCCTGACTGAGCTGAGTCAGGGACACAGCAGCTCAATCCATTCCTTGATCCCTGCCAGGGGTTCCTCATCCCTCTTCCACTCCCCCTGGAAGCACCAGAGCTCGGTGCTTTTCCCCATTTAAGAACTAAAATTCCCCACAGCCGAGTCCTGAGGTCATTGCCCCACGTCACACATTACACAGGAAGATCAGAGCCTCCAAAAGAGCTCAAAAATCAGATTATTTCTGGAATAAAGACAGATAAATGAGGAAAGCAGCATAAAATAACCTGCTCCTTTTCAGCTCCAGCAAGCAGCTCATTAGCAGTTCCTGCAGTTTATTGTCTTATAAAGAAACTCCTTCATCTGAGGAAAACAGGAGCTTTATGGAAATCAATTACAATAAATTACAATCCCTTCTCAATTCATGCACCTTTTGTGCAGGAAAACACTAATCCCTGTTTATCAGGAGTCACAGGAGAAGACATTTCCCTCACCTGCTGGAAAGTCTGAGAAAACTGCTGCAGGTTCACCGGGCTGAATTAAGGAAGGGATGAAACAGCTCAACAAATTCCAACATTCCAAATGTCTTGGGAAGGAATTCCTGGCTGGGATGGAATTCCCAGAGAAGCTGTGGCTGCCCCTGGATCCCTAAAAGTGTCCCAGGAGCAGCCTGGGACAGTGGAAGGTGTCCCTGCCACGGCAGGGGTGGGATGGGATGAAATTTAAGATCCCTTCCAAGCCCAGCCATTCTGGAATTCTGGGATCTCCTGAAGAGTCCAGCAGGGGCTGCAGAGCAGAGGTGGTGAAAATGCTGCTACAAAGATCTCCAGAAGTGGCCTCTGTGTGATTGGCAGGATAAATCAATTCTTAATTTGCTGTTTTGCAGGATACATTAATGATGGATTTAATTTTTCTCCCAAACAAGTTTTGCACGGAACGCTTCACAGAAGTGCTGGTACCTCAGGGAGTTGTTGCAGTGCCACAGCCAGAGCCAAAATTCAACAAATAACCAGAAAAAGCAGAGCCAAAATCCAACCAGGTCCAAAGGCAGCAGGTTCTGGGCTCTCAGGGGCCAGCCTGAGCTGTCTGACCGGGCAGCAAACATCAAACCCCTCCTGCCCTTCCCATTTCACTCAGAAAACTCCAAGAAATCCCAGTCGTGGGGATCTGGCAGAGCTAGAAACTTACTGAGAAATGCTGAAAACCAAGAACCTGGAAGTGTGGATGGGAGCGTGGCAGGGCTGGGATGAGCAGTAAAACATTTGCCAGAGGGTTCAGAAAATAGGGATTATTTCCAGAGCAGCAGGGAATTCTCCTCAGTGCCTCCTTTGTCACACATCTCACACAAGGGATGGTTTTTCTGCTCCTGTTTTCTTTCTCTTTTAGCAGCACAATCAACACCATTAATATGGAATTCCTTCCCAGTGTCCCATCTAAGTCTCCAACAAAGAAGCCAATCTAAACCTCCCCTTCTTTAAAGCACATCCCTCTTTTCTCCAAGTCCTGTAAAAGACTTGTTTGGAAAGCAGGAGCCCTTTCTGGAGCATTAACCAGGATTCCTGGGGGATTCCAGGGCAGCTGCTCCCTCCTCTGACCTAAGGAAGGCACTGGGAATTTCCCAGTTTGTTCCAACACCCCAGAATTTACATTTTCTCTGCCAAAAGAGATTTGATAACGGGGACTACACATAAGAAATGGAACAAAGCTGAGCTTAAGGTTGGAATTAAAAAAGAAAACAACCCTCAAATTTCCTTCAGTCCAAAGCCTTTCCCCCACAGATATTCTCCTGCCACTGGCCAGAAATCCACTTATGTTTCCTTTCTTCCCTTTAATTAATTCTGTGGGCTGCCTGGCTGATTTCCAGTGTCCAGTTGCAGTCTGGGTCACTGCAATAATTAGGGAACTTCAAAGCCCTCGGAGCCATCTTCATTTCCAGCACCACGTTTCAATTAGAAACACAACCCTGTTAATAATTCAGAGCCTTGAAGGAACGGAGGAAGGTTCTCTCTGCACTAACAACCACGTGGAACCTTTCTACAGCTCTGCCACCTCCTCATCCAGATTTTGGGTTTGAAATTTGCTGCTCACCTTTCTGTGAGCTGCAGCTTTGTGGGCACTGGCTTTGCAGGAACGCCGGGAGTTCTCAGCACTTTGTTTCTTTGCTCTGGGAGTTGTGTAACTCTCACTACCTCTACTTTGTGTTCTTCATCCCAAACTTTTGTCTCCAGCTGTAATCCCGTACTTGTGACACGGGAATTGTGCTTATGTAAGCTCTGACATCAGTCCTTGCTGCTGTTTGGCATTTCCTCCCCATTTTCCCATTCAGAAGAGGCCCCTGATGAGGTGCAATCTGCTTTTTCTCTGCCTGAAAAGCAGCGTCGCTCCTCCTGAGCAATCTTGATTTCCCCAGGAGACATCCCGAGGGGAAGGAGCACCCCCAGCCTGGGTGCTGCCCCTGTGCCCAGGTGAGAGCCCACCTGCAGAGTGCCCCAGCCCTGTCCCAGCACAGGGAGGAGCTGGAGCTGCTGCAGAGAGCCCGGGATGAGCAGAGGGATGGAGCAAGGAGGACAGGACGCAGGGAAAGGCTTTCCACTGCCAGAGGGCAGGGATAGGTGGGATAATGGGAAGGAATTCCTGGCTGGGAGGGTGGCACAGGTGCACAGAGCAGCTGTGGAACCCTGGCAGTGCCCAAGGCCAGGCTGGACAGGGCTGGGAGCAGCCTGGGACAGTGGGAGGTGTCCCTGCCATGGCAGGGAGGGTGGAATCTTCGATGTCCCAAAAAAACATCGGAGGGGATTGGTCACAGGTTGGGCTCAGAGACCTTGGAAAGCTTTTCCAGCCTCAGGAATCCTGGGATTCTCCACTAGAAGTCTCTCCACTTTATCCAAGTTCCACTTTTCCACACCCTGTTTAGAAACAAGAAGCATTTTGTCCCAAACTCCCCCCCTGAGCCAGGTGAGGCAGGAGGGAATGTCCCTGTTCTGCTCCTGATTGGAAATGCAAAATTAGGGATTTATTCTGGTTGTAGAAGCCATTGGTAACAGTCTTCATTAACCTTCCTAAAAGATTAAGGAACCCTGGCTCTAAAGTCACAATAACAGAATGATTAGGGAGCTTCCAAAGGGGAATAGGTCTTATCAAAGAGAGGGGTGTGCAATATTATCTGAATTGTTTTCCTGCTCAGAAATTCCCAGATAAGCAGCATATCTCCTCCAGAAATGCCATTTAATGCTGGTAATTGAATGCTCTTCATTATGTCCCCATTACAATGGTCTGCATTCAGGTTCACATTCAGATTTGGCTAATCCTAAAATAAAATAACCAAGCATGAAAAATCAGATTTCAGCTTTTGTCTCCCGGGAATATTAATGAGGGGAAGTTTCCCTGGCTTTGCTGCAAGTCCTGGGAGGTCCCTGGAGACATGAACACCTTGAGATCTGGGAAAGGTGCAGAAAAGGGGTGAAGTAAAATTGAGTAATTCTTTCTACCAAGTGTCAGTTTTGAATGCCCAGACCTTACACCTTTGGGATAAAAAGGCAAACCTTTATCTTTTCTGATAAGATATTCATTGATTCCAAAGGTTACTATTGGCCTTGCCTCGAAATTCCCAAATTCCTTCCTTGAAATTCCTACCTGAAGGAGCTTTTCTGAGTAAATGGTTTTGGATAATCCTAGATGATGATGACTCCAATTGCAAAGGCATTTTAGTGACAGCAAAAGCAGCTGTTGGGGTTGGTTTGATTATCAATGATCTGTGTCCTGTTCTCCCTACAGACACTTCTTGCACAACCTCAAGGAAAACCCCGGATTCTTTTTATAAAAGTGACAGAATTCCAGTAATTTGTTGCACATTAGTGGCACATGTTGAAAATTAATCATTATGCCGTTAATTGCTAGAAATTCCAATCACTCTGACAGCTCAGCCTGCAGACATTTCAGCAGGAGAGAATCCCAATAAACAAGAGACATTTCTTGGGGAAGTGTGCTGTCTGGAAATCAGGGAATTTACATTTCTGCTTGGATCTTTGATGTGTCACAGCTTTTATGTGAAGTAATCCTTCCGTTTAGGAGAAGATGTGCTGTGAAATTTGGGATGAAATGGGCTTTATTTGATGCTTTAGGGAGCAATGGCTGGAAGTGCTCTCCAAAGGAACAGCAGAGAAAACATCGTTTACCTGCTGAAGGCACCACGGAAACAAATTGGGATTTAAGTAGGAACAACAAAACTTCTGGGTTTCTTCCTCACAGGTTCCTACAGAATCCCCAGTGGTTCCCATCACAATCCAGCTGCATTATTCCTGACACACGGATCAGCTTAGCAGGACTGCAGCAGGAAAAGGGGGGGCACTCTGCTGGGCTGGCAGTGCCAGGGAGGGGAATGGGAACCACAGACTGCAGCCAGGACAGGGAGTTTTAACTAAAAGTGCCAGCTCTGACTGCAGTGAGAGCTCACCCTCTGCACAGGCGTGGAATCACAGAACCCTGGAGTTGCTAAGGCTGGAAAAGATCTCTGAGATCTGCGAGTTCTGCTGTTACCCAGCAGCCCTGGCCAGGTCCCCAAGTGCCACATCCACACGTTCCTTGAGCACCTCCAGGGATGGGCACTCCAAACCTCCCTGGGCAGCTCCTCCCAATCCCTGACCCCCTTTTCCATGGGGAAATTCCTGCTGATCTCCACCCTGAGCCTGCCCTGGCCCAGCCTGGGGCCGTTCCCTCTCCTCCTGTCCCTGTTCCCTGGAGCAGAGCCCGACCCCCCCGGCTGTCCCCTCCTGTCAGGAGCTGTGCAGAGCCACAAGGGCCCCCTGAGCCTCCTTTTCTCCAGGCTGAGCCCCTTCCCAGCTCCCTCAGGGATTCTCCAGCCCCTTCCCAGCTCCCTCAGCCTCTCCTGGGGCTCCAGACCCTTCCCAGCTCCATTCCCTGCCCTGGACACGCTCCAGCCCCTCAGGGTCCCTCTTGTCCTGAGGGATGAGGGACCTTTCCCTGCCTCTCTCCCATGGGATGGGACATTCCCACTGGAGCAGGTATTACTGAAGTTCCAAACTGGAGATTCAAGCTCATTTCTGTATTTCCCAAATCTCTGGAATGCACGCAGCAAACCGCCTGGAAAATGTGTGGCTCCCTCAGCGTGGGAAATGTTCCCATCCAGTCCCAGAACCTTTTCCTTTCTGAACAAAGCAGGGATTTTTGAACCATTAAAATTCCAGTTCTGATCCTCTGCCCGATTTTCTGCCACCCCCCCCCCCAACTGTACCTTGAGAGTTTCTATCCCATGAGGTGCCCATTCTTATGGACATTTTATGGATATTCCCACTATTTCCCAGCTTTCATTTACCTTCTTTGCTCTTCGTTATTCCCCAGCAACAACTTCTCACCTGGGCCATCCTCTCCTTCCTTCCCATCCCAATGCTCCTGGATTCCCTCCCTCCACACATCCCCTTCCCATTCCAAGCACAGGTCCCACCCCCAGACCCCTCCTCTGGCTCCCACCCTCTTCCCTGATCTCCCCAAACTCTCTACAGCTGGGTTTAAAGTTCTGCACCCTCACAATTATTTCCTGCCTTTCTGTCCTATGGAATTATCCTTTCTTTACTGTGGAATTACCCTCTCTTCTAGGAATTCCTACAGAAACATTCCACTGACCTGCACAAACATCGATTTAGTTCTTCCCCTTGCTCATTCCCAACTAAAAACTTTTCCCTGCTCACTCTGCTCTTTATATTTTGGCAAAAAAAAAGCACAAACCATTGTGCTGTCCACCCTTCCTCTTTGTCCTTTGTCCTTCCCTTCCCTGGCTGTGGCTGCAGTGCTGGAAGATGCTTCCATGGCTGCTTGTAAATGGGATTCTGGGAACGCCAAAGCCTGAGGCTGTACAGGGAATGTCAGCACCAGGGAAATCTCAAAGGCACAATTCCCACAAGCAGTCATGAAAATTGGTTGCTCAAATATGAGAAAATGATTTTACATTAAACCTGACATTTATCTCCATAAACACCCCATTATCCAGGGACTCCTGAGCCTGTCTCCTCTGTATTTCAGTGCATAGCGTGGAATCCTGGAATGGGAGGGACCCTAAATCCCACCCAGTGCCACCCCTGCCATGGCAGGGACACCTCCCACTGTCCCAGGCTGCTCCAAGCCCCATCCAGCCTGGCCTGGGACACTGCCAGGGATCCAGGGGCAGCCCCAGGTTGCCCAGCGAATATTCCCTCATAAAATGCCTCACTGACAAGTGGTTCCTTGAAATTTCCCTTCCCTGAGGAAACCTGTGGCTGGCACATCCTCACTTCCTTCCCATACCCTGGGTTCTAATGCTCCAATGCCTCCTGCTCTTTTGTGGTTTAAACAAGTTTTGTCAGGGCCAGGTCCCCCATCAAAGGGGGTTGAATTTGGAATTTTCAGAACTCAGAATTCAGAACTCAGAACTCAGCTCAGCCTCTCTGGCTGAAGTTAAATCCCCTCCTTGCCTGGCTCTGGAAACGGGAGGCTCCCAACCCTTGCCCTGGTGTTGTCAGAGTCACCCCCAGAGCAGCTGCCCTCGTACAGGAAAATGGGAGATCCCAGGGCAGCTCCAGGACAGCTCCTCCCTTTCCCAAGGAAATGATTGTGCCCGGAAGCCTTGCCTTCATAGATCTGAGAAAACAAAGCCCTACCAGAGCTCTCTCTGCTTCAAATATCTCAGGAACAATAAACGAGACCTGTGCAGGGCCAGGAGTTGGACTTGGATGATCCCTGTGGGTGCCTTCCCACTCAGGAGATCGATTCCATGATTTTTTTGTGTGACACACACCCAGCTTCCACTTCTAACAACAACGTATCAAAAATAAAGAATAAAACAATGAGCAGTTTGTGGCTGTAAACTCCTTCTCCAAATTACCAGCTCGGGCTGGTCACTCTCCAAATGCTGCACGCAGAGCTCCCTCCAATATTTCAGCTGGAACACCTCCAGAGTGTTTCAGGAGCAGGATAATGGCAAGAATGTTCAAGGACATCATGGAAAGGTGTGGGAACCCAGCACATCCCTCTGGCTGCCCTGGCTGGCTCCAGACCCTGGCAGGGGGCTCAGAGACCTTGGCACCAAGTCAAAAACACCTGTGGCTTCCATTTTAGCCCGTGGGAAAAGCTGCCAACTCTGTGTGAAGATTTACAGGTCACAAGGGTTTGAGTTAATGTAACACAGGGTGAAAAAGTAGAATTTTGGGGTTTTTTAGAATGGGGTTCAGGAGGCAAGATGGAGGGATTTGGACGTGTTTTGTTCTTCTCCTTCTTCTTGCCCTCCACCTTTCACTGTGATGGTGACACTTTTTATTGGTTTAAGCAGAGACACACTGTCCAACATAGGCAATAGGTATTGGGAATTAATAGTAAATAAAGTGCATGTAGTTTTTGGTATAAAATGTGAACACATCCCTAGAGGGCAGACAGAATGCCATGGCCGAGCTGCTGGACAGAGCTCGGCAGGGCAGAGAGAGAATGTTACAGATAAAATAAACAACCTTGAGAAGCAAAACCGACACATCTGGACTTCTTTGGCTGCGGGGCTGGGAGAAAAAGACTTTTTATGATCTCGGGGTCATCTTGACCACAGAACCGCGGGAGGAAGGAAGGATGTCTGCTTGGATGGTTGGAGAATCCCAGGAGAATCTCAGTGAGGGTGGAAAAGCCCTCCAGGATCATCGAGTCCAAGCTGTGCCCGATCCCCACCTTGTCACTGAGTGCCACCTCCAGAGATGGCCACTCCAGCCCCTTCCAAAGCCTGGCCACCCTTTCCATGAGGAAATCCATCAGCAGAGGGCTCTAGAACTACATTCTCCCAACTATCCTGCTCCATGATTAATCTGTCCCAGTTTTTTTTTTAGGCAATTAACATGCTGTTCTTCTGGTACAAATGTTCTGTAAAAAACTCTCACAGCTGAGCTGTCAAACACTGAAATTCAGTGCTTTGGAATGTCAGGTTTTTAACAAAGTCCCAGAGTTTGGAAAGTATAATCAGAACTTTAATGCCCAATTATGCAATCTTAGCAATGACTTTCTCAAGAGAATTTTATCGTGCACGTTGTAGACTGGGCTCAGCCACCAGAACTGCACCAAATTGTTCCACTCTGGGAATAGGAGGGCTGGATTCCTAAGGGAAGGGAACAGCAGAGCTTTGGGAATTGCAGCTGTGGACAGAACAGCTCAGGAAGGCTTTGGCACATCCTTTTCATTCAGCCACAATGATGTGCTGTGGGGTTTTTTTCATTATTTCCCCTGTTTATCCTAAGCACTCTGACAAAACAGAAGGATTTTCCTTGTCTCAGCTCATTTAGTTTAGGCTGAGATTCCTCCCCAGAGCAATCCCAACAAGTGCTGGATGTCCAGAGCCACAGCCTGGAGCCAGATTAAAAGAACACGGACAAAACCCTTGGATAAATTTACCATCCACCCACCTGCTGGATTCAGCCTTAGCTGGGTACAGGCACTGAGAGCCTCTGGGCTTTTGCTTTTCGGCAGCAGCTTATAAATAACCACCAAATTTCCATTTACAACCTGCTCTGGTGACTCCAGAAAAGGAGCTCAAGCCTGGCCCAAAGGCAAGGAGCTGTAATCCAGGGGGAAGGGAAACAGGGAATTTCCCATCCTGGGCTGAATGAGGATTTTATGGACATTTTCTGCAGCAGGTACCAAATATTGAATTGTTTGGACAACTACAAACCAAAGCAAAGCCACCACTCATCCAAATAAATCCGGAGGGTTCTGCCCAGGTCTGCCTGGAATTGCAGCCACAACATTCCCAGCAACACCTGGAATGTTGTTACAATATTCTCCAAATCCCAGTTTACAAAACTCAGGTCAGTTCTGACAGGAATTGCCAATATTAGGATTTCACCTGTTCCAGAGCAAAGCCTTCAAATGGGTGCATTTTATAAAGATTTAACTCGGTTTTTTGAACTGCACCAACCAAATATTTCCCAGATCTTCCCCCAGAGCCAAACTGAACAATTCCTGTTTGTCATTCCCACAGTGCCAGCAGAGGAACTGAGGCTTTTCCTGAAGCTTTTCTAAATTCATTGGACAGCTGACTATTCCATCAATTTATTTCCATTTAAATTATCCCAGCCACCTTTCTACTGATAATGTTGAAAAATAAAAATGTGGATCGGTGTCCCCACAGCAGCACGAGGTCCCCAGTTCCTCCTCCAGTACTCCTTGGCATCTGACAATTTTCTCTGGCTATTGCCAAAACACTTTATTTATTCTTAGATTATATTATCAATGTTTTTATTCTATTTTATGCTCATTTCTATTGAAACATTTCTAACAGATTGGTAATTTCTCAGTTTTGAGACACTCTGTCACTTTTCAGTCCATGTGGATTCTCTCTGGGAGACCTGGAGGAGGCAGTGGAAAGAGCTCCTGTGGGGATGGGGATGTCACCTCCAAAACCAGTAAAACCAACCCAAAATACACTGAATTATGTCCATTAAAGTCCTCGGAGCTGGGTGACTCCAAGGCAATTTACTGATTTACTGCAGGTACTGAGCTCTTACAACTCAGAGAGGATTTTGTTAATATTTAATTAAACACATCCTTTCTCTGAGTTCTCCGGTGGCAAAATAAAAATTCAATCCCTCCACAGCCTTGAAAAAGACAAACTCATCCTATCGGGACTTAATTTAGGAGAAAGAAAAGGATTTTCCTAAGAACAGAATTGTTTTACAGCCACCCATTGAGCGGGGAGTCAGGATCCCTGAGAGGAACGTGGCTGCTCCATCCCTGGCAGTGCCCCAGGCCAGGCTGGACACTGGGCTCGGAGCAGCCTGGGACAGTGGGAGGTGTCCCTGCCCATGGAATGGGATGGGATTTAAGGTCCCAAAGCATTGCAGGATTTTGGGATCGAGCTGTAAGTGCTGCAGGGATTTCAATCCCCACAATTCCCACCTCCCAGCCTTTGACAGTTTTCCAGTGTTGTCACTCAAGGGAGGCACTTGCAGAAAACTCTCCTGCAGGAGCCACTGCAAAAAACCAAAAAAAAAAAAAACCAGGAAAAAGCATCCAGAAGCTCCTCTCAGTTTCCCAGGCTCAGCTTTGTGGTGAGATTCACTGATTTAAAGGCAGAAAACTGCAAACTGGGAAAGAAAATCAAAAAGGAATCTCACTGTGCTCAGTGTCAGATGCCTATGGAAAAAAAAATACAGGGATCAGAAAATGAGGACAGGGATCAGAAAAAGAGGAAGAATAAGATCAGGGCTCTGGCCACTGTTTGAGTGGAGGGAAAGTAAAGAGAATTTGGGGTGGGACGTGAGAGAATCCAAAAAGGAATGAAAAATCAGCAGCAGTCAAGATGGTCACGGAGATGTGGGAACAGAGAGAGGTGGGGTAGGGCTGGGAAAAAAGCTGAGGAGGGAGCATTCAGTCCATACAGACAGAACACACTGGGCATGCAGCACAGGAATTCAGGGACAGCTCCACTGCCTCTGGATGCAGCAGCGACCCCAGAGCTTTCCAGCCCCATCCAGAGGTGACCCAGCTCCATTGGATCCACCTGGATCAGGGCTGCCCCGAGCCCAGCCCTGCCAGCGCCGCTGAACGGCGTCAGGAGCTGCACATGAACATCTGAACCTCAGCCTCAACCAGGGAAAAACATTTGGAGCAGCTTGGAGTGGATCCCGCTCCTCCCTCCCACCCAGGAAAGCAGATGGCATCAGGAAGATGAACAAGAGCCCAACGCTCCCGAGCGCGGCTGCTCCGAGGGAATGAACGCAGGGAGCAGCAGGGCACGGCCAGGGACTTCTCTGGGGCCCCTCCACGGCTCCCACCCCCCTCTCCCCTCACCTGAGCTCTCCCAGCCCCAGCTCCAGGGCTCCTGCTCCTGGCTGCTCCTCCTGGAATGTTCTCCACTTCTTTGGAGCCCCCTGCTATCAATAACCGGCCTGGATCCATCCAGAGGATTTTTATTTATTCCTCCTTTTCCTCTGCCAGCGGGCTCAGTTGTAGGGATGGGCTGCATGGAATGGACACAAGTCCAGCAAGATGTGGGAATTCAGAGGGAGAACTAAAAACTGTCACAAAGTCACCAAAACCAGAACCTTGTAGGGTCTTTCCTCAGCCTTGCAGGATCTTTCCTCTCCTGCTGTTTAAGGTATAGGCAAAGCAAATGTTCTAAAATCCCGTTATTTCACTGATGATTATGGGGGTTTAACCCTAAGGAAAAGGGGAAAACAGCAATAAAGAGAGGCAGGATTTGGCTTTTCTGTCAGCAAAGCGTTGTCACCCCATTTGAGAGGGTGAGAGAGGACACACCTCGACCCTCCCCAGCAGGCACAGGAAAAAGCCAAGGGAACAGGCACAAGGAGCAGCACTGGGAATTCTGACTAAACATCAGGAAAAACCCCTCATTTTCCAGTGGCTGGTGGCAGAGTGTGAGGAAGCTGAGACCTTCTGCAGGATGAGCATCAAAGGCTGGCTTTAAACCCCAGCTGGAGCACAACCTCTGCTGCTCCTCACCTTCCCAAGGATCTGGGCTATCCACAGCTTTCCCTCTCCAGGTGCTGCCCACTGGAAATAGATTTAAGGCAGGGCAGAGTTCACGTTGAGCTCTCCTTTCCATCCTTTCATCGCAGCAAGTTTCCCTGGAGTAAAAACATTCCCCTTTCCCAAAAGGTGCAAAAAATATCCCCATTCTTCTGCTCAGCACAAATGGAACAGAAAGACAGCAGCAAACATAGTTACAGAGTCTTTTAGAATACTGAATCTATAAAAAGAGATAAAAACTGTATTTTAACCAGCTTGTTCCCTGCTCAGAAACCTGACAACTTCCAGCCTTGAATGTTTGCTTGGTTCAAACCCTGTTTTTAATATTTATTTACAGCACATTCTGGAGATCTCACTCTCCAAATTCAAGTTTGAAACAAAAAAAGGAAAAAATAAATTACAGCTCTGTGCATATTTTACATTTGCTGCCTTCCTAGCTGTGAAATTCAGTGCTGTTGTTATGAAATTTAATCCCATTAGTCACAAAATTGGTGGTTCAGAGGCTCACAGGTTTCATCCTGCTCAACCAGCAGGTGAATTATTTTAAGGAAATACTTTGAGATTCCAACCGTTGGTTATTGACAGCTGCCAAAACCAGGCTGGAAGTGCCTTTGCTTGAAAACTTTTTAAACTGGAGAAATCTTCTGAAAAGGGGGAATGTGTTTGGTGGAACGCTGATCTCACACAGTCAGAAAAAATTAATTCAGTAAAATTCAAATAAAATTCAAAGTAAGGCCAGAATGTTTCACTTCAATTATTTTTGATCCAAGTCATTTCCAGCACATTTCTCCTGGCTTAATCCTCTCCAGCCGTGGATTAGTCCCATATTCAGGAAGAGATGAACAATAAAATTCCACAGGTCCTTTCCCTTGATCGTCTCCTGGCACAGCACAGCCCAAGTAGGAAGGGACAAGATATCCCGGGCACACTCTGCTGGGTTTATTCCCAGCAGGAAGAACGCCCAGCAGTTCCCTCCTGACCCCTCAGCTCTTTGGGAGGTGTGAACAGAACTCCCTGAATTATTTACACCGGCCAAGCTGGCGGCTTGCTGGGAATACAGAGGAGTGGGAAGGCTTTGGGCAGAGATGAGGGGAGCAATGGCACAGCAGGGGTTACCCCGTGCCAGCTGCGTGTCCATGGGGATGCAGGGAAATGCTCCCGTGGCAGCGGGGAACAGAGCCTGGGCGTGGAATCCCAGCCCAGCTCCTCGCCCCCAGCCTTTCAAGCCGTGTTTATCCCCGTGGAAGGAAACCTTGTGCCTGGCAAAGGAACCCAACAGCTCTCCTGGAGTCAGGGAGTGCTTTGGGATGGAAGGGATCCCCAGCTCATCCAGTCCTACGCCCTTCCACCATCCCAGGGTGCTCCAAACTCCGTCCAGCCTGGCCTTCAGCACCCCTCAGCTGCGCAGAGCAGAGCTGGGATGGAATTTAATCCGTGGAAGCTCTTGGTGGTGGAATTAGAGCTGCCAGTGCTAAGCCAGGACTATTAAATTTTAATTTCTGGGGACTTGCACGGAGTCAAAAATACAAATAAACACTCACTGAGAGAGAGAGAAGCTGAAGTCTGGCAATGCCTGAGATGAGATGGGAGCTGCTGAAGCAGGGCTGCGAGGTGTGTGAGCATCCACTTGGAACAGACGGAATTCTGAGGGGAGGATTTCACTTTGTCACTTCCCATGAGAGCAAAAAAGCGATTATTTAGATGACAAAGAACCTGTCTTCTGGATTTAGAAGATGATTATAGGAGATGTCAGTCTGCCAGAGAAAGAAGTTCCTCCTGGTTTAGAACAAGTTCTTTTCGTGACATTTTCCTGACTTAATTCTTTGCTTTTAGGGAATATTTTTTAAGAAGAGCCATCAGTTTAGAGACAAAGCCAAAGCCTGGGAGCTCTGCAAGGGCTGCAGTGAGGCACAAAAATGTCCTTAAGGCCAGCCTGGACAGGGTTTGGAGTGGAAGGTGTCCCTGCCCACAGCAGGGGTGGAGCTGGATGGGCTCTAAGGTCCCTTCCATCCCATGATCCCACAATTCCCCTTGTGTTTTCACAAAGGGCACTGAATATTTTTCCTGGTTTATGCCCATGGGCAGCAGCCCAACTGTATCCCACAGATTCCTCGCCTTGGCACACCAAGTTGCTTTTCAAGGGATGTTGATGTGCCTATAAAATAGTCTGGCCTGGCTTTTAATCCTAGAAAAACCATGGCAGCCTGGCACAACTCAGGCCTTCATGAGACTGGGATTTTATCAGAGATTAGGGGGGAGGCAAGCAGAATATTCCCTCCTTCTCCTCCAGTGCTGAAATATTCCAGTACAAAATCCAAACCAGCCCAGCTCCCCGCCTTGGAGTGCAGATTTTGCCCTTTCCAAATGGGAATGTCAGGCTCTGCTGTGACTAAAGATGAGTCACACCCAAAATCCCAGCTCTGAGCACTGGGATGAAATCAGGGCTGGAGTTTGACACGGAAAATCTCCTTGCAGCACTACACGTATCCTCCTAAAAGCCCACTTCCATATTAACGTGCAGCAGCCAAGCACCAGCGTTCCAAACCGTCTCCCCCTCGTATTTAGCCAGGTTTCATTGGTTTGCTGCCCTAATTTGTATGACTGGTCGCTCCCAGTTTTTCCGTGTGCCATGGGAGGTGAGGCCTTGGAGAGCTGGGCCCAGTTCCAGGCTCCCAGTAGAGCACAGGCCTGGAACGGGCCCAGGGAGGGCCAGCACTGGCACAGCACGGATGGAATTCCACCCGAGCCTGGGAAAACACTCCTTTGGGGTGGCTCTAACGGAGCCCTGGCACAGGTTATCCCAGGAGACCACGGGGACTCCAGCCACGGGGAAACCCACGCCCCGCTGGACACGGGCCTGGCCAACCTGCTGCAGGTGACCCCAGTGGCCGCAGGAGCCAACATCAGCTGCCTGGCAGTTCTACACCCCCGGGACTTCTGCTGCTGTCTTTGAAACCTGTTGTGGGTGAATTTCCTACGTATTCCGTGTGAATTTTCCACGTGTTCCGTGTGAATTCCCCACACGTTCCGTGTGAATAATTTCCCACATGTTCCATGTGAATAACTTTCTACATGTTCCATGTGAATCATTTCCTACATGTTCCACGTGAATTTCCAATGTTTTTTGTGAATTTCCTGCATGCTCCATGTGAATTTCCCAGTGTTCCATGTGAATGACTTCCTACATGCTCCATGTGAATTTCCAATGTTTTATGTGAATTTCCTGTGTGTTCCATGTGAATTTCCCGCATGTTCCATGTGAATTTGCCACATGTTCCATGTGAATTTGCCACATGTTCCATGTAAATAATTTGCTACATATTCCATGTGAATTTCCTGTATGTTCCATGTGAATTTCCTGCATGTTCCATGTGAATTTGCCACATGTTCCATGTAAATAATTTGCTACATATTCCATGTGAATTTCCAATGTTCCATGTGAATTTGCCGCATGTTCCATGTGAATAATTTCCTACATGTTCCACGTAAATTCCCAATGTTTTATGCGAATTTCCAATGTTTTTTGTGAATTTCCAATGTTTTTTTGTGAATTTCCAATGTTTTATGTGAATTTCCAATGGTTTTTTGTGAATTTCCAATGTTTTACGCAAATTTCCCGCATGCTTCATGTGAATGTGCCACATGTTCCATGTGAATAATTTCCTACATATTCCCTGTGAATTTCCAATGTTTTATGTGAATTTCCCTCATGGCCCATGTGAATTTGCCACATGTTCCATGTAAATAATTTGCTACATATTCCATGTGAATTTCCAATGTTCCATGTGAATGTGCCACATGTTCCATGTGAATAATTTCCTACATATTCCCTGTGAATTTCTAATGTTTTATGTGAATTTCCTGCACGCTTCATGTGAATGTGCCACATGTTCCATGTGAATAATTTCCTACATATTCCATGTGAATTTCCAATGTTCCATGTGAATTTGCCGCATGTTCCGTGTGAATTTCCAAAGTTTTACGTGAATTTCCCACACGCCCCATGTGAATTTCCAGCCTCAGGGCATGCGGGCTCCCTGCCATCCCTAAAGGCACAGAAGTGAGAAGTCACACAAAGCCAGAGGGAAAGAAGAGATGGATCAACCCAAAGCCCCCATCCCAGCAGGCTCCAGTTTGGATCACCGGCAACTGGGCATTCCCTAGGGAGGAAAAAAAGGGAAGTGAAACTTCCCATGATCGGCTCTGAACCAACATCCCACCAAGGAAACCTGCTGTACTTTACATTAAACAGTGATGTGGACGTATCCGTGTTCCCCAAACACTGCACACAAAACCAGGCCCAAATTAAGCACTAATTATTCCCTCAGATGCCATTAAGTGCTGTGAAAGTCACCACACAGAACACTGGAGCCATCCCTGCTCAAACCCTTTTTGCTTTAACGCTTTCAAGGCTTTGTTTGAGGCCGTGAACCCCAGAATTGCTGTTTCAAAGCAGAATTTCAGTGTTTTGAGAGCAATATCAGAACAGAGCCTTTGTCTAGGCCTCGGCTGAGTTGATTTTCTGTTGTTTCAGTTGTAAGGGAGCCCAGCACGACGTGTCTGAGCCTTACAATCCATGTAGAAAAATGAAATACTCAGTGAACTAATTAGAGGAGCAGATGTTTTTAACACCCATGTGTGAGACTGTGATAACATTTTTACACTAATGAAAACAGCTCTTCCTCCCTTTTACTCCCAAGGTGTCCCATATTTTCTGATTCAAACTGTCAAGATGTTCCATTAGAACAAAACAGGAGGAATTCTGACCAGAAAAAGATGTAACAATTTGTGCTGCTTAGAAAGGAAATGAAATAAAGACAATATTTTGATTTTGAGATCAATGCCATCCGTATGTCGTGTCAAATATTCTCAGATGTTATTGGGACCTTCTAGTGACAAGTAATGGGCTAATTAGAGCAAAAATCAATCTATTTCACAGAAAAAGAAATGAAACTCAATTCTGACGTTTCCCAATGGGACATCTTCATTTAGGAATTTGCTGTCCAACCTCAAATTTTGACAAGTTCAGGAATTTTTAAAGTATTGTTTGTGCAGTTCTACTCCCTTTAAAACAGACTGGGAGGTGCTGCTCAGGAAGTCCCAAGCCCTGAAAATTCTGAGACAGTAAAGATGGGGTTCATTAGGTCACTTCCTACGCTGGAAGTGCTTTTATTCCTGGATTTTGTGCCTGTTGATCCAAAGGCGAGGAGCTGAAATCATGGAGCACTCTCCAGAAACAGGGATGAGCATTTTGAAGCAGCCCTGGCTGCTTGGGTAACCTTCATCACCTGCACATCAATTTCTGGGGTGACAAATCCTCCTTGTTCCAGGAGGATTGTCTTTTGTGACCCCACAATTATCAAGAATAAAGGAGCTGGAAGCCAAGGCAGGATCTTCCCTGAGAGGTGGAGCCGTGGAAGGGAGAGAGCAGGAGGTGAGGTCCTGTGCTCCTGCCGCTGCCAGAGGGCAGGGATAGGTGGGATTTTGGGAAGGAATTCCTCCTTGTGAGGGTTTGAGGCCCTGGGATGGAATTCCCAGAGCAGCTGTGGCTGCCCCTGGATCCCTGGCAGTGCCCAAGGCCAGGCTGGATGGGTTTGGAGCAGCCTGGGACAGTGGGAGGTGGAGGGGAGAGGAACTGGATGGGCTTTAAGGTCCCTCCCAACCCATCCCATTCAGTGATTAAGAAAACCTTACAAAACTAAGTTCAAAAAAGCTCCAAAACCCCCCAGGTTTTGACTGATACAACTCCCCCCCAGCGCACAGATTTTATTTCCAAGGAAAAGCATTCCTTCCCAGCACCAGAGGCTCTGGAAAGGTTGCTCCCACACCGGTACCTGCTGCTGACTGATCATTTTGTCCCTTCCTAATTGGCTTTGGAACAAACAAACTCATCTGCTCCCTTCCCAAATGCCACAATAACAACCCCAAAACAAACCCGGTGACAGATGCAGATCCTGCTCATTGTTTGCTTGCATTTTAATTAACTGCAATCCGACCTTTTCCAGCAGATTTATAGCCCAATAAACAAGACAAAAGCTTCCTTTTGGAGATGGGAACCCTTCAACGAAGGCGAGGTTTCATTAACAATTCCAGGCTGATCCAGGCCACGTGTGACCTTGGAGACCCAGGGATTTCCCTCTCATCGCCAGAGCTGCCTCGGGATAAATGAGCTATTAAATGATAATTGTTGGGTGGTCAGACCCTGCTGTCAAGTGCAAATCGGCAATGATTTGCCGCGGCAGATCCGCTCTGACATAACCCGGAGTGACATTTGTTTCCCAGGGAATGGGGAAGCCCTGAAAGCGCCGGGAATTCAGCGCTCTCCAGGCGCTGCTCTCAGCTCCGAGGGCTGCGCTGTCAGGGAGCTCATCCCGACCATTCCCGGCGCTTCCCTCCTCTTTGTGGGGAGGGAAAACCCAGTGAGCGCCGCCGAGCTCCCTCCAGGATCACAAAGGCTTCCATGTGCACGGACTGAGCAGCTCCGGGTCCCAGGACAGGACAATTTATTAGGGGAAAAGTGGAATGGCTCCCGGGACACCATTCCCGGAGCTCCCATGTCTAGGTAGTGACCCTTGGGATGCACAAAGGGCTTTCATGGCGTGCGTTAGGAAAGGAATAGATTTTAATTAAGTACAGTTAAAAAGGGCCCAATTTAAAGCAAGTAGGTCAGCACCTGCTTTGAAAAGGCTGCTCTGAATGAAGTCACTGCAGCAGTGCTGGAGCTGGGAGCTTTTCATTTGCACTTTCTACCCTGAGCGCAGGCCCAGCCTGAGCAGCTCCCTTGAAAATGCAGGAAGCAAAGGAAAAGAACCTAAAATTGACAAAATAAAAAAAGAAGGGCTACACTGTGTCTTCAAAAAATGGGAGCTTTGTGCTGTCCCTGAGCCGACCCAGTCATGCCCTTTAGGAAAGGTTGATAATAATAAATAAGAATTTTACTTGCCAGCAGGTGAGTTCATGAACACAACAGGGAATTCTTACAGCAAAGATTTCATAGAATCCCATCCCAGAATCCCAGGCTGGTTTGGGTTGGAAGGGACCTTAAAGCCCATCCAGTGCCACCCCTGCCATGGGATCCAGGGGCAGCCACAGCTCCTCTGGGAATTCTATTCCAGCCCCTCCCCACCCTCCCAGCCAGGAATTCCCTCTCAGTATCCCACCTCTGGCAGGGGGAAGCCATTGCCCCTTGAGCATCTGAGACCCAAGATAAATGTCATTGATTTCCTTTTAGTGCTGATACAGAAATACAGCAATAAAACCCTGCCACCCCTAAATTTGTCAATGCCGCGAATTAGGGTGGAACAAAATGCCAGAGGGAGAGGGGGAAGGAGTCACTGTGCATCTTAGGAGAAGTTCTCCAGTAATTTATTTTTAGGAACTCTCTCTCCACTCTTCACCACAAATGAATATTAGCTCCAGCACAATGTCAAAGAAATGCCAAGCACCAGCCTCCATCCCTTCCCTCCGACTGGGAGCAGGTAGGAGAAGCAGCTCGGGGGGCTCGGCACAGAGAAGCAGATTTCCTTTGCCTCGGGTCCATGCTGTGGGAGCAGAGCTGATTCCTGGTGCCCTGACCCATCCTGATTCCCATCCCCGCCCTGTTCCCGGAGCCAGCCGGGAAATCTGCGCCGTGCCACAGCAGATCACAGCGTCCCCGTGAGGTGACAGCCCTGGCAGCTGCTGCCACAGCCCTGCACCTGCCAGTGTGCCCGGATCCCCCCCGAGATCCCCCCAGCACCCAGGGGAAGGGAGGGACAGGAGGAGCCCTCCCGGCCACTGCTGCGCCAGCGCTTTTCCTCCTGTCCTCTCCAGCTGACAGGGAATGTCCCAAATTTCACACATTAAAACCCAGGGGAGAAACAGGCTGTGCTCCTCAGCTGGAAATAAAGCAGGCTAGGATTTAAAAATAATAATCACAGGACTGGCTTCAGGATGAACAGAAAACCCAAAGCTGGGCTTGGAGAAACAACTTGAATCCCCTAAAATTTCCCAGCCATGGAGTTCCAAAGTGAGGACAATGTTTTGCCAAAAATACAACTTGCCATACAAATATTTTCCTCTGAGAGTTTTGGTTCTCAAGTGGGAGGTGTCAAAGTTTTCAATCAGCTCCAGAAAATCCATTTTAACCTTTCTAGGACAGAACACCAAAACCCTTCCTCATGCAAATGTTCTGTATCCTCCGGCGGCCTCTACACCCAGCATCTGCATCAGATGGCTCTGAAATGCCTGCACTGAGCACTTCCAGGGCAGTTTGGAAGGAATTCTGCAGCCTTTGTTCCAGCCTAAAAGAAGGAAAATAAGAAAGAACCCCCAGAATTTCCTTTGGAACTGAAATTCCAGTTGGCTCAGCTGTAGTTTCCAGGCAACCAAATCTCTCCTCCAAGGAGGATGTTCGGGCTGTGGCTTCGGCACCTTCCCCAGAGAAAGGCAGAGGGTTCTGCCAGGAGTAGCCACAAGCACGAGGGGAAAAGCAGGGATGTGGGAAGCAGACAGTGCCACGAGCAGCGTGGCCAGCTGCCACCCTGAAAATGCAGATGGGTCTGAGAGAAAAAGGCAGAAATCTCCCCCGGCTGAGCTCGCCCAACAACGGCTCCTGTTCATGTGCTGCTTTGCGGGATGGAAGCTCGGCTCTTGGCAGCTGCCCGAGGCAGGCAGCACCAGCCCCCCGGAGCCCCGGTCAGACAGGAGCCAGGACAAGGCCGTGTCTCAGAGGAGGCACACAAAAAGCACATGGCAGCAATGGTTTTATTCAGCGCTGGAGAAGAAAGCCAGCAGGGAAAGCAGCGCTATCGAAAAGCCCTGTCTGCATTATCCCCCAGAACACTGGAGCTTTGTGCGGCAGCCCCGGGGCAAAAGCGCTCTCAGAAAGGCTTTTAAATAATATTTATAGGGCCGGGGACAATGATATTTGAAAGCATTTGAAAACCAGCCCGGGAGCTCAGGGCTGGGCTGCTCGGCCCCGCTCGCATTGTGCTCCTCCGTGTCCCACAAAAAACGGCTCCCAGAGGGGCTGGAGAATGGCTGGGAAATCAGCACTTCACAGGTGAGAAGTGCCCGAAATAAGCTGCCCTCCCAACCCCGCTTTTACCCATTTTTATGAGCACAATGTGACCCAGGCTTTAATGATCAGTTTGACATGAGCCCAGAGCGCTCTGAAAATCGAACTGAGCAAGAAATAAAGTCCACCAAGGATACAAAAGATCTGTGCATGGCACGGTCCAGAATTCTCCCTCATAAATGTGGAAAGAGGAACAATTTAACCTCAGGACTATTCACAGCCGCAGCTCCCTGTCCTGCACCAGATCCCAGAATGTTCAAAACTCCTCTGACAACACCTAATAACAAAAGGTGATTTTTTTTTTCCCCCTTGGTCTTCAGCTGCAAAAACTCCAAACTTCAAAAAAAACCCCAACACAAATCAACAACAAAACAAATTACCCAGAACCAAGCCTAGGGAAAAAAACAAAAAAAAGAAAAATCAATCAAACGCTTCATGCAGCCAATTTATAAACAATTAAAAGTGTGTTGATATCCTGGAAATTATTCAGCCTGCTTAATTCTGGGTATTGCTGCTGCTGTGTCAGTAAAGCAGAGGGGAAGAGATGCAGCAGCAGGAATTCAGCCTCACAGGAGTGACCCCCAGTTCTGGGGCAGCAGCAGAGCAGTTCCAGCTTTTCCTGACGTTTTTATGAGGAAAGGGACAAACCAAGCAAACAGCACAATCAATTTGTCCACTAAAGGTGGGATAAATGATGAGGAGCTCTTGCTGCAGCCAGCAGTTATATTTAAACATAAAATCCTGAGTTATGGCCATTCTTGGCTATAAATACCCCTGAACATGGCCTAAGGAATATTTATTCCTTGTTTTTTTTATCCTTCTTACCCAGCACCTTCAGTCAGCACCTAATTAACCCATAAGGACTTTGCTGATTTCCACTTAAAAACTTCTTAAGGAAACAATTACTGAGGTGAAATCCATCCTCTGGATATCCCAAGTGCCAGTTTGGAGGGCACCGTTCCAAGGCATCCCGAGGACAGCTTTTCTCCTCCTCAGGACACCAAACGCCTGCAGGCACATCCAGCCTCTAACGAGGAATGTCACCCTCCAGCCCTTACACCGAACACGGATTTTGCTGGAAAAGATATTCCAAAGGGCCAAAGGCAAAACATTTCCTTTCCAGAATGAACTTTTTAATTCCTACCCCTGACTGGCAGCCTTTTGGGACAAGCACAGGGCAGGCTCGGCGCAGGGCAGGGCTCACTTCCAGGTTGCACATTCCCAAAGCACTCAGGGAATGTTTTTGCTGCAGGAGCGTGGATGGAGTGAGCAGCACAGGTGGGATTCGCTGGAGAGCACCAGGGATTGCAGCACATCTCTAAATGTGGCAGGGTCCCATCCTTTCATCACCAAGGATTCCTTATGTAACTCATCCCTAATAACAGGGAATCTCTTCCCCCCACTTTTTGGGTGCCTTACTCACACTTTGCAAATCCTTTCTCCACCAGAGCTGGAGAAATCCAGGGACAGCCTGGTGCCCATGGATGGATCCAGCACAGAACAGCCTGACCCAAAAACCTCGGGATAAAATCGCTTTTTGGGAACGAAGAGCATCAAGGCAAGGGATATTCCTGACTAAATTCCCATGCTGAGCCCTAAGGATCTGCCAGGAGCTCACACCTACACAGCAAATGGCCACTCCACATTATCCTAATGATCCATGAAACTGGAGAACAGCCTGGATTTGCATTTGTGCCCCAGGAGCTGCAGCTCCCCAGTCCCAGGTGAGGACCTGACTGCCACACATCCCCTGTGGAATATTCCCATTCCTTCTTCCTGCTCCCAGCAGTGCCCTTTTCCTTTTCCCTATCCTGCCTCCCTCCCATTCTGGAAAACCAGCTTTGGGACAGCTGCCCTCTGGAATAAAGGGCACTAAACTCTCTGCAACAGCGTGGATCTCCTACTGAATCAAACACAACCTACTGGAAAAGCAAAATCCCACTTCATTTCCCACAGGAACACTCAAAACCTGGGAGGAATGTGCAGAATTTAGGGCACCTGGGGCCATGGGCAGTGCTGGAGGAATGGTGAACTCGATGATCTGGGAGGGCTTTTCCAACCTAAACAATTCCATGCTCTTAACCCCAGCAAGGCACTGGAATCTCAGTGCTGGTTCCAACAGTTGAGAGAATTCTGAAGGTTTAAAACCAGCGCTGGGTGAGCTGGGCCTATCAGATCTCAGACAGAGGTTTGTGTTTTGGGGTGAAACAACGCCATTCCTGCATTTCCTGCCTTCCCTCCTGGATAGCTCAGTGACTTCCAAGGCATTTCCCATCCAGTTATTTCTAAGGCAAACAAGTCATTTCAGGCTATCGATCTTTCAAATTGCTCTCTGGAATAAAGCCTTTAAACTTTGCTTTCTTTCTGTGCAAAAAGCATTCTCCTCACTGGAGGCGGGGTGATTAAATTCCTAATTACCCAACTTGCACGTAAAAATGTCTTTCAGGAGAACTAAAGGTGCCTTTTATGGGTGGAGGTTAAAGCCCAGTTTGGAAATCAGTCCCCGGGTGTCCATTCAGGAGCTACCAAGCTGCTAAAAATTGGGGAAAGTGCACAGACACCCTTAAATAACACCAGGGCCTCCCTCTGGATCCCCACTGAGGTGCACCAGGCCTCTGCTCGCAGAAAGGGAGGCAGAATTCCCCTGCCAGCAGCCAGGGAAACCCAGGATCTCTGCTCCTGGGAGAGGCACTGGCTACATGCCAATTAAAATCCCTTGAATGCTGTGTTTTAAATGTGTAAATGCAATTATACTCTGAGTTTTAATTACATCGTGGCGTCTCTCCTAAAAGGAATTTTAAGAAAGGATTTTCCTGTTTGGAGTTTTCTGTCAGAGGATGCTGGAATTATGGAATGGTTGGGTTGGGAGGGACCCCAAAACCCCTCCAGTGCCACCCCTGCCATGGGCAGGGACATTTCCACTGTCCCAGGCTGCTCCAGCCTGGCCTTGGGCACTGCAGGGATCCAGGGGCAGGAATTCTGCCTGCTGCTGGACTGGCTGCAGCAAAGAGGCACAGAGGAATTCTCAGGGAATTCTGCAGCTGCGACAAGACTTCAGCCGTGGTTTTACCTTTTGTGCTCCTTAGAAAGCCAAGAATGAGCTCAGCTGTGCTCAGTGCTTTGGGAAGGAATCCCAAATCACTGCACATCCACACCCCAGCTGTTTCACAGGATATTTCACACCACTGGATCTGCACACGAGGCTTCTCCCTGTTTTCACCCCCAGATCCTCTCAGGGGTTCTTCTGTGTTCAGTGACCTCATAAAAAACCTGGAAGTTCACTTGTCTGTGGGAAACCCCATCTCCCTGAAGGAGAGGGAACACAGACCTGGAGCCATTCCTAGAAATTCCTTTGCTCTTTTTTCTCCTCTATTGTTAATTTTTTTTTTTTAAATTTCTTCTTAGACAGCAAGGAAGAGCCCCCCCTGCTCCAGCTCCATTCATTATCCCAGTGCTGCTCCCATCCTGCAGTCCAGCAGGAACGAGGAATCCCTGCTCCCCCAGCTCCTTCCTGGGCACTTCTCCCTGCAGACGTGGATGTGGCTCCCCCTGGAACTGCTCCTGCTCCACCCTGCTCATCCCATCCCATCCCATCCCATCCCATCCCATCCCATCCCATCCCATCCCATCCCATCCCATCCCATCCCATCCCATCCCATCCCCTTCCCAGAGCACAGATGTTCCCACTGACACAGGTGATCCATTTTGGGGTCACCACTCCCAGTCCAACAATTCCTTCCCCCAAACCCTTCCCTGGGCCAATGAAGCCCCCCAGGAGAGCTCCTGGAGATGGGAATTGGGTTTGGAGCTGCACCTGGGGCTCTCGGGATGCTGAGTCCCATTCCTGGCATGCACAGATCACAGAATCATGGAACATCCTGGGCTGGGAGGGACTCACAGGGATCATGGAGTCTAGATCCTGGCCCTGCACAGGACAATCCCCAAATCCCACCCTGGGCACCCCTGGCAGCATCCAAACCCTCCTGGAGCTCCGGCAGCCTCGGGGCCGTGCCCATTCCCTGGGGATCTGGGCAGTGCCAGCACCTCTGGGGGAAGAACCTGTCCCAAAATCCAGCCTAACCCCCCCAGGCCCAGCTCCAGCTGTTAACCCCAAGGGAAGCACTTCATCCAACATCCAGGATACCCTCCGTGCCCAGCTCCTGCTGCTGGAGCCCCGGTGAAAGCCGTGCATGTTCATTGCCTGTTTGTGTATGCACGTGGCATTTGGAGCCAGGCTGCTTTCCTGCCCCATTCCCATGAATTCCACAGGAAAGGACTCGTGCCTTGCCCACATTCCCAGCTCCCTGTGTCCCCTGCCGGGCTGTGGGTGCTGGGAATGGCATGGGACACAGGGAGCTGGGAATGTGGGACCTCAGGGACCCTCAGGGACAGCTCCCCTGGGACTCTCCAGGAATGCCAGGCTCCCCTCGCGTGGGGTGAGTGGATTCACCCTCACACCCACCTGGATTCTGAGAAAGTGCCAGGGAACAGAGAATTTCATTTGCCCCAGTGACAGGACACAGGGAATGGCTCCCACTGCCAGAGGGCAGGGATGGATGGGAGGTTGGGAAGGAATAGCACCTCACCTCACATCGCCTCACCTCACATCACCTGGGACGGTGATGAGGGGTTGGGATGGAATTCCCAGAGCAGCTGTGGCTGCCCCTGGATCCCTGGCAGTGCCCAAGGCCAGGCTGGATGGGTTTGGAGCAGCCTGGGACAGTGGGAGGTGTCCCTGCCATGGCAGGGGTGGCACTGGGTGGGATTTGAGGTCCCTCCCAGCCCAAACCATCCCAGGATTCTGTGACGATTCCACTTTCTTTCTGTTCAGGTTGAACATTTTCCTTGTGGATCCTCCCTTCAAGCCGCCCCCCTCGGCAGCAGGGGCTGCAGAGTCTGACACCCCCAGCATTCCTCGTTCCCTTCCCAGCGCCTCCCTCCTACCTCTAAATTCCCCAAGAAAAGGGATCCCAGAATCCCAGACTGGTTTGCTTTGGGAAGGACCTTAAAGACCGCCCAGTTCCGCTCCTTCCACACTTCCAGGGGGAGCTGAAGGACTTTTCACCTTCCTCACACCAGAGGCAATCCCACAGGACAGATCCCTTCTGGAATGCCATCCATGTCCCGGGGTCCTGCCCAAAACTGGGAAGTGCTTAACGAGGAAGCAGACTGCAGAATCTGAGCCAAATACCTGCATTTATCATGGTTTGTTTCCATCCTGAAATGTCTCTATTTATATTTTCTATATTTATTTATGTTCGTGTGTTTGCATATGGAAATAGCCCTGGGTTTGGTATATTAAGCTATATTTGGTTGTTTACATATTTAAATTTCTGTGTGGTTTGGGTATTTATGTATTTACATGTCCGTATTTGTATTAATAAATGTATGTATTTATCTATTTGTACATGAGACATTTATAAATGTCTGTTTATATTTATATAAATGCACATTACATAATTACAGCTGTTGATTTATAAATATTTTCTTAAATTCACCTTTTAACTAAAGAAACATTGGGAAAATATTTTATGTAACTGAGCCCCTTCAGAATTGAAAGGGGATATATTTTAAATAAATATATTTTAAAATATAAATTTGATAATTTTATATTCATTTTCATAGTAAAAATGTTATTTTAAAGGTCTGAAATTTCTTTCCTGTGCATCCTCCATACTTAACTCGGAATGACAGTAATGGGAAGGATAGGAGCTCTTTTTTAGGAGCAGAATGAACCTTTTAATTGCTTTATTTGGTGGGTTTTTAGCCCCTGGTGATAACAGCTCTCTTGTCACAAAGGAGATTTATATCCTACAAAATGCAGGGAAAGAAATTTGTCCCAAAAACTGCTGGATTTTTTTTCCCCCCATCTCCTTCCACGTTAGTGATTTGCAGCGACAGAAATGCTGGGAATTTTCTGGGATATAAATTCACCACCCTGTGGCTGTTCCAGCACCCAGGGATATTTCCATGTGAGAAACACCAGGCCAGTTCCAGATGCACTTTCCCTGTCATCCCCTGAAATTCCATTAAAAATGGATGGCAGGGCCCCCTGGCACCGGGAGGGCTGGATCTGAGGGAAACCAGGGGGGATTTGATTTTAGGGATACCAGGGGGGATTTGATTTAGGGATACCAGGAGGGATTTCATTTAGGGATACCAGGGGGGATTTGATTTTAGGGATACCAGGAGAGATTTGATTTCATTTAGGGATACCAGGAGGGATTTGATTTTAGGGATACCAGGAGGGATTTGATTTCATTTAGGGATATCAGGAGAGATTTGATTTTAGGGATACCAGGAGAGATTTGATTTTAGGGATACCAGGGGGAATTTGATTTTAGGGATACCAGGGGGGATTTCATTTAGGGATACCAGGAGGGATTTGATTTCATTTAGGGATACCAGGAGGAATGATACCAGGAGAGATTTGATTTTAGGGATACCAGGAGGAATTTGATTTCATTTAGGGATACCAGGAGGAATTTGATTTCATTTAGGGAGACCAGGAGGGATTTGATTTAGGGATACCAGGAGGAACTTGATTTTAGGGATACCAGGAGGGATTTGATTTTAGGGATACCAGGGGGGATTTCATTTAGGGATACCAGGACAGATTTGATTTTAGGGATACCAGGAGGAATTTGATTTTAGGGAGACCAGGAGAGATTTAATTTTAGGGATACCAGGAGGAATTTGATTTTAGGGATACCAGGAGAGATTTGATTTCATTTAGGGATACCAGGAGGGATTTGATTTTAGGGATATCAGGACAGATTTGATTTTAGGGATACCAGGAGGGATTTCATTTAGGGATACCAGGAGGAATTTGATTTTAGGGATACCAGGAGGGATTTGATTTTAGGGATACCAGGGGGGATTTCATTTAGGGATACCAGGAGGAATTTGATTTTTTTTTTTATTTTTGGGATGAGGCAGCCCCAGCTCCCTGTGAGGCCTGGCTGCCTCTCATCCAGGCTGGATCCTCCCAGGGAGCTTTTCCAGGAGTGGGATTCCAGAGGGGTCAATTCCACTTGGGAACAAGTCAGAGAAGCACAGGGTGGTGGGAAGGCACCCACAAGGATCAGGGAAGCAACTCCTGGCCTGCCCAGAGCCCAGCAATCCCACCCTGTCCCTGGGGCCCTGTCCATCCCCGGCACTTCCAGCAGAGAATTCCAGGGGGACTCCAGATTTTGGAGGGAATGACTGGAATTGTATCAACCCTGCCAAACCCATTTTTACTCAGAGATGCAAAACATCACTCAGTGCCCAGGGCTACTCCTGCCTGCCGCTCCATTCAGCTCCTACACAGGGAAAAATGGAATTCTTTCCTCAGAATAATGGAATTCCTGCCTTGGAATAATGGAATTCCTTCCTCGCCTTCTCCCTTCTCCCTCCATCCCAAACAAATCCCGATTTCTTTGTCACTGACCAATTTTCCCCAACAAAGAGAACCCAACACAACTTTCCCTTTCCCAGCCAGGAAAGAAAAGATGGAGCTCCAGGTCAAACGCTAAAATCCTGCTTTGTTTCCATTACAGGACTGGTTCCGAGCTCTCTGGAACTGGAAATGTTCCAAGGTTGGGATGTGCACGTGTTCCTCTCACAAGGGATTTCACTCCCACCTCCCAAGGTTCTCCTTACGCACAGCACAAGGCGCTGCCTGGGATTTTTGGGTCAGATCCAAGAGGGGAATTGCTTTGCTCTCCCAGCAGAGCTTGGGGTGTCCTGTCCCTCCACAGCAACACAGGACACTCAGGGGTGTCTGAGGGATGTCCCTGGTTTGGAAAGGAGGACAGGGAATGAAATGGAGATGGAGGAAGGGATGGCTGACCAGACTGGGGCTGGCTGGCCTCAGTCACTCCAAGAACCAGGATTCCATGGAAGGAGCTCATCCCAGCTTCCCTCCGAGGCCACGCAGAGAGCTCTGCCTGCATCCCACCCAGCACAGCTGCCACTGGGCATTTTGGGAATGCCAGCTCCCACGGGAGCCATCCTGCTGCTCCCCAGGCTCTCCTGAGAGGGGGTTCCCTCCCGCAGCACATCCTTAAACACAGATTTGGTCACTCTGGGCTCACCTGGGAGCTCCTGCTGCTCCCTTCCCAAGGAAAAAGGGACGGGACAGAAGGGAACGGCCTCGAGCTGTGCCAGGGGAGGGTCAGGCAGGACAGCAGGAGGAATTCCCTCATGGAACGGGCACAGGCCTTGGCACAGCTGCCCGGGGCAGGGGTGGAGTCCCCATTCCTGCAGGGATTTAAATCCCTGTGGATGTGGCACTTGGGGACGCGGGGGCTCGATGGGCTCAGAGGGTTTTTCCATCCCAGTGACTCCGTGATTCCCGGCTTTGGGGAGCACTCCCAGGCAGGAGTTACAGGTGTGAGGATCACCCGTCCCCCTGCCAGCAGCAGGTGGGTACAGAGCACAGGAAAAGGAGGCTGTGGCACTCCCAGCTGAGCTCCTCGTGGAGACACAACCCCTGACCCGTGTCAGTCCTGTGCAATTCCCTTTCCTCCTGCTGTTCCCCCGGATCCACCACTCTCAAATCCCTGTGCAACAAATAACCCCCAGGGCTTCATTAAGGAAATCCAAAGGGTTGCGACTCCCCGAGTGTTTCAAAATCAGTAACACAGCGGCAGAAACGACAGCAAATAAAGGTGAGTTTCAGAAGAGCTGGGAATTCCATGGTTTAAAACAGAGATGTCAAAGGTTTGCCTTTTGCAGCCCTCCCCAGCTGGGCCTTCTGCCAGAGGCCATCCAAGAGGGATTTGCCAGTTCTCAGCTCCTCTCACACCTCAGTGCCCAGCACAAAGGCAGCACCTGAGGATCCCAGACCGAGCTGATCCCTCAGGATCCCACCCCAAGCTCAGGTTGCACGGTCAGCTGGAATAACCTTTATTATTAAAGCACAGCTGAACAGCAAAACTTGAACCCAAGCCTAAAAAGATTAAAATAAACCGGACAAATTTGCGTTGAATTTAACCACAATATTTCTCTTTAGTTATCCAATTATCTCCACTGAGGGTTTGGAAATAAGGGGTCCAGCCCTTACTCCAGGATTGGCTCCTCTTCGGGCAAAGGAATAAATAAATAAGCCTTTCTTTTCCCTCTTGCTTTGCTTCCTGGAGGAATCTCCCCTCTCCTTTACCCCAAGAAATCCCAGCAATCAGCCTGGTTTCAGTGGAAGGGACTCACTTCTCTCCTGTGAGCCTGAGCTGGAGCCTCTCCCTCTCTCCTGGCTCTCAGCTGTGCAGTCACAAATGCAAAGGTAAAACGACCACATGTCCCTTCCCCTGGAGCTTCCCCGAGGTTCCATTCCGAGCACAGCCCTTAATTTGCAAACTGCTCTGTGGTTTGAGCCGGGTCCTGCTGCCCTCAGCACCACGAGGCTCTCGGAGCACCAAAATGCCCCCAGAACCAGCCCTGGCCACGGAGCTGAACAAACTCCCAGCCCCTGCTCCTCCAAAGGCACCTCCCAGGGGATCAGCAAGGGACAGCTTGGAATTCCCAGGGGTTTCTGCCCTGCCCCTCCAACTGCCTGAGAGGTGTTCCTGGCCAGGAGTGACAGAAATCGAGTTAAATTAACCCCGGGCTGCAGCTTTACATCGTTTTCCTTCAGATTTTCTCCAGACTTCTGAGGAAAGGCAGCAAATCCTGTCCCGGTGTCTCAGGAGCACCTCAGCACAGTCCACGTCCACAGGGAGACTTTTCCAGAGTCCCCGAGCAGCACTGGGGATTTCTCTGCCTCTCTTAAAATAGATTTCCTTATTCTGCAGATCTGGCTCCGGAGATAAGGAAGAGCCAGCAGCAGCTGGGGAAGGGTGAGTTCCCCCGGTGCAAGGTGCTCCATCAGCCCCAAAATTCACCTTATTCCACAGGTGCTGAGAGTCCAAAAAATTGTATTTTCCAGCAGTGTTTTCCTGACAACTAAACTGCCAAAAATCCCCGGCCTCAGATGGCAGCTCCCTCTCCTCACTGCCGAGTTTGGGTGAATTATTCCTCTTGTAAATGAGCAAACAGGGTGACACTGACTGCCTAAATTTGTAACTAATGTTACTTTTCTCCACGGCACCTTGAGATATTGTCCCTTTTTACTGCTCGGGTGTGTGTCCTGATTGATGGAGTGTTAAATCATCCCTGGAAAAGCAGGGGGTGGCCTGCAGTGGTTTCCAGCACACAAAAGCCACCCTGGCTGGGATTACACACCAGGTAAGAGCAGTTTGCCACGTTTTGCAGGAATTTCCCTGCTTCCCAAACAGGATCTGGGAGAGCTCAGGCCAAAGGGGTGCCCTGCTGATCACTGCCAGGATTTGGGGAAGAAATCTAGAAATAAGATTAACTGATCACTTATTGGAGCAGTGAATATATTGATGCCTCCGTGATGGTTCTAACACTGGATTAATGAGAATTTCTGGGAATTTCTGGGGGTTTATTTCAGCAAGAACTAGTCCAGGCCAATGTTCCCTTCAGATTCCTGCTTTCCATGGTGCTTCCTCTCCAAAAATCGTTGGGATTGTGTCTGTAACTCCCTGGAGCCTTTGTGTTCTGAGACAAGGACTAAACTATAAAATAACACTTTTTTTTTTGTGACAAACTGCTCTTCCTTGGCAAAGGGAATTAGGAGGGAGCAGGCAGCTGATGCAGGGAATTACAGGAGAAAATGGGATCAGGGGAATAGTCACGGGCCTGGCAGCCTGACACTGATCCTGCACAGTGCAACGCAGCCAGCAGCACACAACATCATTTAGGGAGAATTACAGCAGCTTAATAAAATTAATGCCAGTCCACGTGTGCCTCTCACCCTGCAGCGCCAGGCCGGCCTCAGCATTCCTGCTGCTGGGATCAGTGGGATGAGGGAGCCCAGAAATGCATTTCCAGCTGCACGGGGAGCTCGGGGTGCTGCAGTCGGGGCGCTGCACCCTGGGGTTCCCACAGGAAGGGTTTAGGGGAGAAGCCAAATTGTGAGTGGGAATCTCCACAGCCAGAGCGGGATCATCCAGGGAACAGCTCCGAGCCTTTGGACACTTCAGCTCTCCCCCAGAGTGACTTAGAAGTGATATAAAGTGATTTAAAATCAGGGACAGGACACAGAGAGTGGCTTCCCACTGCCCAAGGGAAGGGATGGATGGGATATTGGGAAGGAATTCCTCCTTGTGAGGGTGATGTGGGACTGGGATGGAATTCCCAGAGCAGCTGGGGCTGCCCCTGGATCCCTGGAATGCCCAAGGCCAGGCTGGACACTGGGGCTGGAGCAGCCTGGGACAGGGGGAGGTGTCCCTGCCATGGCAGGGGTGGCACTGGGTGGGCTTTGAGGTCCCTCCCAACCCAAACAAAGTTTAAATTTAAGTTCAAGCCCTCAGGGAAAGCCAAAGGGAGGAGCCCCAGCTGCCCTTGGGAATGCTGAGCTGCAGAGGGATTTGGGACAGCAGGAAGCAATATCTGCCTGGGCTGTTCCAACACGTGGAATAAAAACAGAACAAAAAGCAAAGGGCACCCCCAGAGCTGGCCCTGTCCCAGCAGTGCCACGTCCCCTGGGAAGGGGACAGGGGATTTACCAGAGCCCACTTGGAAGCGCCAGCCCCACAGCAACGTTCTCCTGCGCTGGCATAAAACCCATCAAAGCCCCATGTTGCACAGCCCAGCTCTTGCAAAGTGAACTTGTTCCCAGTAAAGCTGCAGGAGAGGCTGGAATGTGAGATGCTGGCAGAAGAACACACGCCCACAGGGCAGGGACACAGGACAGGCAGCCTGGCTGCCACCAGCTGCTGTCACCAGGAGCTGGGCGGGGGCTCCTCATCAAGCCCAGCACATCCAGGGAGTGGAAAGGGAGGTGAGAACATTCCAGACTGTCCCCCCAGGCTCTGATCAGGGTCTGATCCCTCCTCTTCATCCAGCAGGATGAGGGACACACTCACTGCTCCCCTCCCTTCCTTACAGTCCTTTTTAATCCCATATATTTTCCTCCCAGAGAGCCACAGGAGCTGCTGACGCATCTCCAACCTTTTTCTTAGAGATTCATCAGCTAAAATAGATCCCACATATAAGAATAGGAAGTTTAATGAATTCACACTCCTGTGATGTAACAAGTTAAATTAAAAACACTGAGCTCGTAAGATTTAATAACAAGCCTTTTATGGCGATTTCGCTTTTCCTGCAGGAAAACTTCCTCCTACCAAACCTGGGAAGGGTATTTTTAAAACCTGTGAAACTGGAAGCAATGTTGGAAACCATCACAAGGAACAAAGCCTTTCAGGGACAGAGTGCCTGAGAGCTTTTTCTGCAATTGCTGGAATTCTTACATCACCAAACGCTGGAGCTCATCCCAAATCCAGTGTGGAGGATGGACAGGGACCTTTATTCCACTGGTGCTGTGAAATCCCTCCAGGAATGGGCACTCCACCACTTCCCCAGGCAGCTCCAAGGCCTGGCCACCTTTTCCATGGAGAAATTCCTCCTTTTCTCCAGGCTAAGGGTGGGAAGTACAAGCTCCATTTTAGGAGCAAAGTCTCAGGATACGTAAAACAACCAGCCTTGGGTTTAATCCTCCCCCTGCAGCATCATCCCCTTCACAGGGTAAGAAAACCCTCACCCAGCCATCAAGCACAGACACTTGTTCAGCTCCCAACAAACAAAGGTCATTCTGACCAAACTGGAAAGGAAAAAATAAAATAAAATAAACAAACAAAAAAAAAAAAAAAACCAACCAAAAAAAACCCCACCAAAATACCCAAACCAGTCCCCACCAAACCCCAAACCCAAACCCCGGCTGCCGAAGCGCGCAGCCTCCAGTTCCTAAAATATCTAAAATATTCAGTGCTTGCACTCCCAGACTTGAAATAAACTCTGGTTGATGCGAGGGCTTCAGATGAGCTTTGGAATGGTGGTGAGTGCTGCTCTGAGGCTGGGGCAGGCAGGAAGGAATTCACCTAGGCCGGGGTGGAATTGAGCTGGGATCAGGCTGATCTGGGCAGGAATGGCAGCCCAGGCTGGGGTGGGATTGAGCTGGGATCAAGGATAGGGTGGGCAGGTATGAATTCACCTAGGCTGGGGTGGAATTGAGCTGGGATCAGGCTGGAGAGCTGCTGAGCTGCTGCTCCAACACAGCCTTTAAACCCCTGAACCAGTCCCTGGCAAAGCCTCCGGGGCTTCCCACAAATTCCAGGCTCCTCCTGCTGCAGGAGGAGCTCGGGGAAGGGACGGGAGCCGCACAGCGTGGGCAAGGTGGCAGCTGTCACCTCCTGCCAGCGCCACCCACGGCAGGGACAGCTCTGCCTCCGCTCTGCCGAGGGTCCTTGCATGCAGCTCCAATCAGGCTGGGACATTCACCTTCCTGTGCTGCCATAACCCGCCAGGAAACCCCGGCTAATTAACCCTCCTAATTACCATCAACCTCTAAAGGAATGCGGTTTTTAAGAGCTCAGTGTTTCTAAAGGATGACAAATTTTTGTCCTCTCAGGAGCCACCAAGCTGAGGGCAAATGGTCAGAGGAGTCCTTGGAGAACTTTGCTGCTGATGTTCAGTTTAAAATCTGGATTTTAAGGTCTCCCACTGGCCCAGGGTGCCCAGAGCAGCTGTGGATCCCTGGCAGTGCCCCAGGCCGGGTTGGGACATGGAGGTGTCCCTGCCATGGCAGGGGTGGCATGGGATGAGCTTTAAGGTCCCCTCCAACCCAAACCACCCTGGGATTCCATGAAAAGCTGCTCTAGCAAAAGGCCAAAGGAAGCAGTGCAGCTTCACAGGGGACGGGGAACACATGGCAGAGAAATCCCAGCGCTTGTGCTCTGCCACAACTTCTCCCCCCATTTATTTCATAGAACACTGCATCAATCAAACTGAAGGAACAGGCACAACCCCCCACCCCTGAATGTAAAAACTGCAATGTTTGTGCTGGATGCACAGCCCTGCACCTGGCACAGGGAATGCTGACCTTCAGCAGGCCCTGGGATTCCTGGATTTAATGCTCTGCCTGCTGCTCCCAGTATGGAAAGTCTCCTGAAAACACTCAAATAATCCATCAAAACCTGGCAAAACCACCCCGGGACGCTGCCTGGAGATGCCACCTTTATTTAATCACTTTCAGGAGCTGCTGATTATCTCATCCACGCAGCTCTGCTGCTCCAGGATCCCACGGGGCTGCTCCAGGCACTGTCCCAGGTGAAATGAGGCTGCAAACGCGAGCAGCGGGAGCCTGGCTCGGGGAACTGGGAACAATCTGCTTCCCAAGCAGTGGGGAAAGGGACAGCACCTGCAGGGGACAGGTCCCCTCCTGCCCCGAGGCCACCAAACATCTCCCAGCTCGCTCCAGGGTCACCCTGAGGGGAGTGTGGGGTGTGGGGTGGGCTCCTGGAGGGGCTGCTCCAAACCAGGGCAGGTCCAGCTCATTCCTGGCTCTTAGGGACACTGCCCTGTCCAAGGGTTCCTGTGGGAAAGGGTGCCTTTCCTTCCCAGCTTCTCCACACGCCCTGGAATTGTCTGAACTTGTTTGAAATTAAGGTTTTGAAACTTTTGCATGCGTTGCAGGACTTCTGTTCCGAGTCACAGGATTGTGGGTTGGATACCACAGATTTTTTTGGGGTGTTTTCCCCCTTTTTGGGATTCCCTGACCATCCATCCACTTGGGATGTCCTGCACAGGGACAGGAGTTGGGCTCAAAAATGCTGAGGGTCCCTTCCAATTCAGCATATTCTGGGGTTCTATGAAAGATCATTTAATTCCAGCCCCCGAAGCTCCTCTAATGCCATCCCAAATTCCCACTTTACCCGTGCAGAATAAACCACAGCTCAAGTTCCTTTCCATGCACTGCACTTCACCCACTCAGCCTTGTCCCAGGGCTCTCAGAACTGCTCCAGACAAACCTGGCTTTTGCTCCTCTTGTTGACAAATAAATCACAAACACACGAGCAGCTGAAATCCCATAAAATTAAGAATCCTGCTCCAGGAAATCAATTACAAAATGATTACAGATCTTCCAGGAAACCTGGATTTCTTTCCTGGCCTGCTTCCTCAAAGCAACTTTAATCACAAAGCCCTCATCTCCACAACAATGCCATGATGCAGTTTGCTAATTAGCTTTTTCCACTCCTTAATTAAGAAGAAGCGTTCATGTTGTATCTGCAGTTAAATGGTGGCAGCAGCCACCGCTCTGTGTTTTATTTCTATTTCAATATTTATTTGCTTTATTTGCTCTTAATTTCATTTTCACTTCCATTTCAAACTCCCGTTTTGATCCCTGTTTTAATTAGCTGGGTTGTAGCTGCTCCAGAGGAAATTTGGGAAGCTTTTTTTAGGATGAACATGGATGAGTCTCTCAACAGAGCAGCTGATTCACCCAAGAGCTCCCACAGGTCCAGCGCCCTCCTGCCCTGCACTGGGACCCAAGGAATGCACCCGTGGAGCTCTCCTGCCTCCAGTTAAATTATGAGGACACAGAGGATGGGATTTGACCCTCTGGGTGCTCCAGAGAGCAAGAAAAAGCTGGGGGATAGCTCAGAGTCAGATCTGCTGCATCCCATCAAAAATCCTGGGCAGAGAGGAATTAAATTAGGCTGAGTAAAAAGCAAATGTGCTTGGACGTGGGGACGAGCTGCCCTGGGAAACAACTGGCCACTGGAAATCACAGCTCACAGCTGACAACAAGTGCCCTGACACCAAAAGCTTGTCCCACCCCGCAGTTTCAGGCACTCTTTGTGCTCCTGGCTGGAGCCACAGGGATGCTGAGCTCAGGAGGCCAGGCAGGATCAAATCCAGCAGCAGGAATTCACATTTGCCCAACCCCAGGTTAATCTGAGGGCTCACACCAATGAGGTTCTCCTGCCTTCACCAACCCTATGGATGAGATTCCAGCAAATCCCGGGAAACAGAATCCCAGAATTCCTGAGGAAAAGCCCTCCAAGGTCACCGAGTCCCAGCTGTGCCCAATCCCAGAGCACTGAGTGTCACCTCCAGCCCTTCCTCAGACACCTCCAGGGAAGGGGACTCCAGAATTCCCTGGAATGCCACTCTCCTGCCTCCCAACTCCTGCCCTGGTTTGTATTTCCCCCAAAATCAGTTGGATTAAAGAAAAACTGAAGAAGGAAACAAATCAGACAGCTGCTTTGTGGCTGGATTTTCCCAGCCCTCCCCATGGACGCAGAGTGACCTTGGGGATGAGATTTATCCAAAGTCACCACTCCCAACCCAAGATGTCTTGGGCAGGGATTAAATCCAGGCTGACACTTTGCCTCACACCTACTGATGCTGAACCAGCCCCCCCAAAATAGCAGCTCTGATGAAAGGCCTGTGCCTGGCAGCGCCTGGAGCTCCCTTCTCCACTTGTCCAAGTTCCCACATGGTTGTCATCACAACTGGAAATGTTCATCCAGCAGAGTGAGAATGACATCCCGTTAAAAGAGTGCCTTTTCCTGGCAGGTGGAGATAAGGACAGCCCTGGGAAATGCACAGAATTCCGTGTTCTCAGGATTTTCTGTGCCCAGGCTGGAAAGCTGATGCTGCTCCCAGTTTTCAGTGTGGCCTCTTTCCCAGGTATTTCTGCAGAAACTCTGAGAAGTGGCTTTGCTGCGGAAAAAAAAAAAAAATAATCCTGCGAAAAACACTGCAGCACCTTCAGCCATGGATCCACAAACACAGAAAACCCTGTCCTGTGATCCCAAGAAAAATTCCTACAAATACAGGTCCATTCACTGAGCCGGTGCTCAAGGCTCGTGCAGAACCTCATTCCCAAAATGGCACATCCTGCAGGAGTGCCTGGACAAGGACCTGGGGACAAGGAGCTGTCCTGGCCAGCAGTGCCCGGTGGGATCCTGAGGGACAATAAAATGTCCCTGGCCAGCAGTGCCTGGTGGGATCCTGAGGGACAATAAAATGTCCCTGACCAGCAGTGCCCAGTGGGATCCTGAGGGACAATAAAATGTCCCTGGCCAGTGGTGCCCGGTGGGATCCTGAGGGACAACGAGCTGTCCCTGACCAGCAGTGCCTGGTGGGATCCTGAGGGACAACGAGCTGTCCCTGACCAGCAGTGCCTGGTGGGATCCTGAGGGACAACGAGCTGTCCCTGACCAGCAGTGCCTGGTGGGATCCTGGGGTGCACTGGGAAGAGCATTCCCAGCAGCTCAGGGGTGATCCTGCCCCTGTGCCCAGCCCTGGTTGGTCCCATCCACACCCTGAGTGGCCACGGCCGCTCCAGCCTGGCCATCCTGCCCTTCCCCTCAGGAACCAGCACGGAGGAGGCCTCGCTCCACTCCTGCTCCTCCACGGAGCCCCAGAGGATTCGGGAGTGATGCTCCTGGGCAGCCATGGATGTTCCCGGGCAAAATCCGTTGGAAGGCAATTCCACCCCTCCGTCAGCCCAAGGAGCTCCTCCCAAGGCTCTGTTCCAGCAGCCTGTCCCAGCCTCTCCCCAGCGTTCCCTCGGGACAATGCCAAGTGCTCCCAGACCTGCTGTGCTCCCTGAATTTCCCTGTGTGACACGGCAAATCCCCCTGGCACAGCAGTGGGGAGCAGGGTCCCGTCACTCTGCTGCGACACATCCCAGCTTTCCCTACAATTCCCAGCTTTCCCTACAATTCCCAGCCTTTCCCTACAATTCCCAGCTTTTCTTACAATTCCCAGCCTTTCCCTACAATTCCCAGCCTTTCCCTACAATTCCCAGCATTTCCCTACAATTCCCAGCCTTTCCTACAATTCCCAGCCTTTCCCTACAATTCCCAGCTTTCCTTACAATTCCCAGCCTTTCCCTACAATTCCCAGCTTTCCCTACAATTCCCAGCCTTTCCCTACAATTCCCAGCTTTTCCCTACAATTCCCAGCCTTTCCTACAATTCCCAGCTTTTCCCTACAATTCCCAGCTTTCCTTACAATTCCCAGCTTTTCCCTACAATTCCCAGCTTTCCCTACAATTCCCAGCCTTTCCCTACAATTCCCAGCTTTTCCCTACAATTCCCAGCTTTCCTTACAATTCCCAGCTTTTCCCTACAATTCCCAGCCTTTCCCTACAATTCCCAGCTTTTCCTACAATTCCCAGCCTTTCCCTACAATTCCCAGCTTTCCTTACAATTCCCAGCCTTTCCCTACAATTCTCAGCTTTCCCTACAATTCCCAGCTTTTCCTACAATTCCCAGCCTTTCCCTACAATTCCCAGCTTTTCCCTACAATTCCCAGCCTTTCCCTACAATTCCCAGCTTTTCTTACAATTCCCAGCCTTTCCCTACAATTCCCAGCCTTTCCCTACAATTCCCAGCTTTCCTTACAATTCCCAGCCTTTCCCTACAATTCTCAGCTTTCCCTACAATTCCCAGCTTTCCTTACAATTCCCAGCTTTTCCTACAATTCCCAGCCTTTCCCTACAATTCTCAGCTTTCCCTACAATTCCCAGCTTTTCCTACAATTCCCAGCCTTTCCCTACAATTCCCAGCCTTTCCTTACAATTCCCAGCCTTTCCCTACAATTCCCAGCTTTCCCTACAATTCCCAGCATTTCCCTACAATTCCCAGCCTTTCCCTACAATTCCCAGCTTTCCTTACAATTCCCAGCCTTTCCCTACAATTCCCAGCCTTTCCTTACAATTCCCAGCCTTTCCCTACAATTCCCAGGTTTTCCCTACAATTCCCAGCTTTTCCTACAATTCCCAGCCTTTCCCTACAATTCCCAGCCTTTCCCTACAATTCCCAGCATTTCCCTACAATTCCCAGCCTTTCCTTACAATTCCCAGCCTTTCCCTACAATTCCCAGCTTTTCCCTACAATTCCCAGCTTTTCCCTACAATTCCCAGCTTTTCCTACAATTCCCAGCCTTTCCCTACAATTCCCAGCTTTCCTTACAATTCCCAGCTTTCCTTACAATTCCCAGCCGTTCCCTACAATTCCCAGCCTTTCCCACAACTCCTGGCTGCAGCAATGCCACCAGCACGGCTGGGGGTGGGAGCTCCCAGGCGGGATAAGGGAGGGAGGCACAAATTCCAGGAGAAACAGCTCCTGCTGCTCCCAGGTGCCTTCACCTGGCCGCTCTGCAGGTGGGGAGAGCATTCCCCACTTCCAGGCCCAGCTCCTGGAGGCTTTGAGGGCAGAGCCGCGCTCCTGCCAGGAAGAGAAGAAAGCCCATTGCGGATTTCTGGTTCCTAACCCAGCCTGGAGAGCACCAGGAGGATCAAACTGCGTTAGTACTGCAGGAGAAAGCACTGATGGATTTAGAGGTGGGGAAAAAAAAAAAAATCCCTCTCCATATAAGGGCTGTGAACATTTTCCCACTTAAGACAACGTGTGGGATCATATTCACAGACACAGAAATATGTTCTGTTCCCCGACACCCACGGGCCTGGAACACCAGGCTGAAGTGCTGGCAGGAATCAGAACCATTTGTTAAGTACAAAAAATGTCTCACATAATTAGGGAACTGCTGAAAGCCACCAATTTAGTGCTCAGGCTGGAAAATGTAGGAATATTTCTTGGAACAACAGGCAGAGCTGCCTCCACGCCGCACACACAGCAAATACCTGGGGCAAAATCAAAGTGCACCGAGATTCCAAGCCCTGCAGAGGATGGAACCAGGACATTCCCAGCTGGGAGGACCATCAGAGTCCAGGTCCTGATTTTAATGCTGGTTATGAAGGGAGTGCCCCCTCCCCAGCCTCATCCCTCCATTCCCAGCATGGCTCCACCACCATCCCAACCTGTCCCTCTGGTCCAGGCTGTCCTTCTGGCAGGAGCAGAGGGCCAAAACCAGCTCCCAAACGTGTCCCAAACTCTGCCCCAAACACTCTTCAAAGGTCAGCACTGGGAAGGGCAGCAGCGAAGGGAAGATGGAAGGTGCTGCTGGAAGCAGAACTTGTGGAGGTGTCTGGATGGGGCTGATTTTTTATATATTTGGGAAAAAAAAAGGCAAGAGAAGCAGAGATTGCTGGGGTTTGACCTGGGAAGAGCTGGAGACAGAGCTCCTGGCAGCCACAGCTCAGCTCCTTGGCCCCCAGAGCCACCAAAGTCCCCCCACCCAGGGCTGTGTCCCCTCCTGCCAGCACCTCCTCAACCCCCAGCAGGGTTTGTCCCCCCCCAAAGCCACCAAGGTGTGTCCCCCCAGAGCTGTGTCCCCTTCTGGACAGCAGCTCCTCAACCCCCAGTGGGGTTTGTCTCTCCCAGAGCCACCAAAGTCCCCCTGCCCAGAGCTCTGTCCCCTCCTGCCAGCACCTCCTCAACCCCCAGCAGGGGTTTGTCCCCCACAAAGCCATCATTGTCTGTCCCCACAGAGCCACCAAGGCGTGTCCCCCTCCTCCACCCCCGCAGGGTTTTGTCCCCTGCCAGAGCCATCACTGTCCCTCCTAAAGCCACCAAGGTCTGTCCCCCCCCCCCCCCAGCCGTGTCCCCTCGTGGCAGCAGCTCTGAGCTCCACGGGGTCTGTCCCCCTAAAGCCACCAGGGTGTGTCCCCCGAAGCCCCCCAGGTGTCCCCCCAGCCGTGTCCCCCCCTGCCTGTCCCCAGCACCTCTGCAGAGCAGGGATGGGTTCTGCAGCAGGGACACCAAGCGCCGGCGCCGGCCCCGCTCCCGGCTCCTGCCGTAGCTCAGGGGAGGGGTGAATCCGCTGCCTCGGCGCGTTCCTCGCGGAGGGAATTCGGGAATGCCGCCGTGCCCGTGCCCGTGCCCGTGCCATGCCATCCCTTCCTTCGCGGGCTGCCCTCAGGAGTGTCCGAGCGGCGGGAGCAGCGCGCAGCGAAGCGGTGCTGTGGAACAATCCAGGGCCCAGCCGATCCCCCAGAGCCGAGCTTTAAATCCCGCTGGATCCAGCGCTCCGGGGCAGCTCCGGGCCGGGCTGGGCGCCTGAGCCGCCGGCGAGGCTCCGCTGGCAGGAGCAGAGGGATGCTCTCCCTGCCCCGCTGTCCCCCCGTCCCACGGGGACGGTTCCCGAGCTCCCGCGGCACTCCAAAGGCTCCTCAATCCCGGATTTTATTCCCGGCGGATCCCTCGGCCGACTGCTTTATGTCAATCCGAGCTGCCGAGCACCCGAGATCTCCCAAGGACGTCTTCACATCTCCAGCACGCCTGGAGCAGGAGCGGCGCCCGGCAATTCACGTGACGCGGAGCCGAGCGCTGGATTCCCGGCCATGGGAATGTGCTCGGCACTCCCAGTCCCACCGCTGCTCCCTACATCCCGACCGCCGGGGCTGGACCGACTCTGTGCTCTCCTTCACCCGGCTCCGACAAATTCTGATTATTTCTGCCCACTGGCCACTGCTTCCTAGCCTAGAAAAGGTTAAATTTGCTCTCCACAGATTCTCTTGGCTCCGACTCTCATTTCCAAATCTTTTCCCCAGCAAAATATTCGAGAAGGGAAAAAAAAAAAAAAAAAAAAGAAAAAAAAATTAAAAAGAAGCACCGTTTTCCTCCGATGAGCTTAAACTCCTGTAGCTCTAAAGTCATTCACTCCGGATCCAAGGGAACTAAAGGATGAGGAATGTTCTCCTCCTTATAATAAAAAAGAGCCTTCCTGATCTTACAGCTTCTTTTCTTCTTTATTCACCAGAACCTGATCCATTAACACGGTATTTGCTCCCCCTTTCCCAGAGCGCGGGGATTTAAGGCTCCTTTCTTCCCCTAATTTTGCATTTGGCTCCAGCCCTGGCAGCAGCAGCTTCTCCCGGGGGCTGTCAGGGCTCTCCAGCCTCATTCCCAGCTGCTTCCAGCCATCCCTCCTCATCCCTCCACCTTCCTCCCTTCCCCAACTTCTCCGCAGCTCACACCAGGAGGGGCGGCTCTGCCCAGTCAAACACGGAGGATTTCTCTGCTCTCGACAAATTGCTGCATTCCCGAGGAAAAAAAAAAAAAAAAAAAAAAAAAAAAAAAAAAAAAAGAAGAAAAAACCCAGCCCCGAGTTCTGCAAGCCTCGTCCTAGGATTTGATGCAATCTGCAAATGAGAGCCTACGGAAACCACGCTAAAATTAGAGGGAGCTGAGATGAAAACCAAGGACACATCGTGGCTCTTAGAAATCTTTAAATAGGGCTTGGTACCACCTCGAGGAGCTCGGGCTGCGCTGGGCTCGCATCCACCGAAATGCTTAATTGGGATTCTCAAGTGGCCCTGGATGTTCCTGGGACGCCTCTCGGGGTGCTGGGGGTGGCTTCCCGCCCCCAGCTGTGTCCCAGCGGATCTTCCCGGTGCCGATGATCGGCCCGATGGATCCACACCCTGCAGGGGAGCAGCTCCTCCTCCACCTGCTGACAGAACGTCCCCAGCCCGTTCCCAGGCGGGGACAGCCGGGATGGGCAGCCCTGGAGCACGGCCCTGAGCAGCCCCGGGGATGGAGCCTCTGCTCCCCCGCCGGGCAGGGGAGGGGGTGTGTGCTGAATTCCAGGGGGATGAAATTCCCTGAATGCCCAGGAGGATAAAATTCACCATTTCTGAAGCCCTGCTGTCCATCAGTCTCCCATCCCCGATCCCAGGCCTCTCCCAGGTTTGCCCAGGCCCCGGCAGCCCCAGGGGATGGTGCTGGCCCAGGGGACAGAGCCGGGGGTGGCTCAGTGGCCACGGGGCTCTGGGGGGACTCCGGGGCTGCCACCACACAGCGCCAGCCTGTCCTGGCATGGATTGCCATGTCCTGCTGTGTTTGGGGTCCCTGGAGTCTCTGCTTTAGGATCAACGCTCCCAGCAAAGCCTCGTCCAGATGCAAACACCTCAGAGGTGATTAATCTGAATTCTGGGGGCTCTAATGGTGCTGCTGCCTTGAAATATTCCAGGGACAGCGGCCAAGCTTCCTTTTAAAATCCTTTTTGTGGGATTTTAAACTTTAACCAATTTTGAATGCGTTGTGGGAAGCACTGAGGAATTCCTGCAGGTGCAGGGAGTGGGAATTTGCTGCTGGGCAGGCAGCACCTTCCCAGGGATTCCAGCCCAGCTCTCTGCAGCGTTTGCTCCCGAGCTGCAGCTCCTCAGATCCACCAGGCACCCAGGAATGGTTTTGTTACTCCAGCAACTGCTAAAATCAGTGGAATCTAACCCCCCCCTTTTTTAGGGATTTCACATCAGCTGTGCAACAGAAGCACAGAGCAAAGCTCCTCCTCTGTGAGGTAATTAAAAAATGAAAACCGCTGCTTTATCCAAGGGAAAGTTTTACAGGTGGAATACAGGCCAAGGTTAAAGTTCACGGGGACACCGAGGTAAAACGGCACAGCAAGGCACTGGGATGATAAAACCGCTGGATTTCGGAATAATCACAGCAATTAACGGCGTTTGGAGAATGAAGAGCCCTCCTCTCACTGCGGCTGCAGGCAGAGGAAGCTCCGTGACCTCCCCGAAGGCCCCTTCCCCCTCCACACCCACAGCTCCGGGCCGGGAGCGCCAGGAACGCTCCCCAGAGCAGGTCACGCTTTCCGAGAGGCGCCGTTCGTCCCCGGTCGTGCCGCTTCCGAGCTCAGCTGTTCCTGCTTCTTTCCCAAGTCCTGCTACTTCCCCGGAGTGGCTGCAATCTGCGCCGCGAGGTTGCCATGGCGAGCATCCCTCCCTCCCTCCCTCCTCCTCCTCCTCCGTGAGGAGCTGAGCGAGCAGATGCGGAACAGCAGAGCCCACCGGATTAAGTCACTCCTCTGCTCGTGGAGCGCGGAGGGAAACGCTTTGGATTTCAGCTGTTCCTAAGGATTATTCCCACTCAAACACCTGAGGTTAAAGGCACCAACCAACGGCACGTGGCCGGAGTTTTTAGCTGGAAATCACGGATGGACAGGAGCGAAAGGAAGGGATTTAGATGGAGTGAGGGGCACGGCAAAAATATCCATCGGACCGTTTCTGTTTCCCAAAACCCAAGGAACTTTCAACAGGGCTCTCTCCTGTCCGTGACCCTCCCTGGCCCGGCCTCCCAGAGAAAACGAGCAAAGCCGGCTCGGTGCCCTCGGCACACGCCGTCCCTCGGCAGCGACACGGACACGGGGCCGGGACACGCGGGCCCCTGCCCGGCCTCCCCCAGATCCCCCAGCGCGGGGGGAGCCGGTGCCCATCGCCCCGCTGCCCCCAGACCCCGGGCACCCAGCTGGGGCACCCGGCGGCCTTCAGCAGGGCGGCCGGGCCGGGCAAACGGGCCGGACACAAAAAGGGCCGGGGGACGCAGCGGCAGCGCCACGCGGGACCGCGGGAGGCGGCGATGTCCCTGCGCGGAGGGAGGGATGGAGGGAGGGATGGAGGGATGGAGGGAGGGAGGGAGCCTCCTCCGCACCTCCCCGCGCCTCCACCGGCGCTGCGAAGGGCGCAGAATTTTCCAGGAAGCTGCGCCGAGCCCGACCCCCGCCGCAGGCAGGTTCTGTGGAATCGCGCCCGAGCCGTCACCGCGCCGCGGGGGCTGCGCGGGGGCGGCGGCGCGGAGCGCGCCCGGGCTGCGCGCACCGAGCGCTCCCCGCGCTCCTTTGTCCTCGGCGGAGCCGCGCCGCGCTCCCTCCCCGCGCCCGGGGGCGGGGGCGGCCCGGGCATCCCCGGGGGCTGCGCGCCCCTCCCGGCCCCGGCCCCGCGTACTCACGGTGCAGGCGGGAGCGCGCGTCCATGCGCGGCCGAGCCGCGGTGCGGGGGCTGCGCGGGCGCCGCCGGGGGCTGCCCGCGGCTGTCCCGCCGCCCGCCCCGCCGCGCCGCGGAGCCCAGGGCCGGGCCCGCTCCGCCTCCGCGGGCGGCGCCCAGACACAAAGCGGCGGCGGCGGCGGCGGCGGCGGCGGGGCGGGTCCGGTCCCGCTGCGCGCCCGCGCTGCGCTCCGCGGCGGCGCAGGGGCGGTGCGGGGGGGGGCGGGACGCGGCCGCGCCCCCCCCCCCCCCCCCCCCACCGCGGGGCGGTGCGGAGCGGTGCGGAGCGGGGGATGTCGTGCGGGATGTGCGGGGGATGCGGGGTGCGGGCAGGTGTGATGCGCAGCGGTGCGCGCAGGCGGTGCCGCCCGTCCCCGTCCCGACGGGGCGCCCCGCGAGCGGAGCATCCCCGGAGCATCCCCCGGCCCCCAGCCACGGCCCCGGGGCCGCGCTCGGACAGCCCCCGGCCGCCGCACCGCTGCTTTCCCACGGCGGGAGCCGTTTCCTCACCCGGGCCAAGGTGCGGGAAGGGGCTCGCAGCCCCCCGGGAGCTGCGCGGGCAGTGGTGGGGACAGCTCGGTGTCCCCCGCGGGCTGCGGTGTCACAGGCCACGGGCTAAAACTGCGGGGTCATAGGGAACACCCGGCAGGGGCTGAGGCTGTCCTGGCTGTCCTCCACCCCCGGCAGCATCACCCACCGCGGCACGGAGCAGGACACACCCGTGGCTGTCCCACCCTGTCCCACCCTGCCCAGGTGTGTGACCTGGAGCGATCCCGGGAGCCCGCCGGGGAGACACAGAACGCGTTGGGTTGGGAGGGAGCTTAAAGCTCACCTCGTTCCAGCCCTGCCATGGCAGGGACACCTCCCACCACATCACTGCCCACGGGCTGCGCTCCTGCAGCCTCTCCTGGTGCTCCTCGGAGCCGCTGTGGCAGCAGCAAGTCCTGGAGCTGCTCAGCTCCGTTCTTTGTTCCCAAAGGCAAAGCCCTGCTCCCGCCGTGTCCCATTCCGGGGTTCTGGGGCAGCCGGTGCCACCCACGGGTGCTGGCAGGCCTGGCAGTGACACGGGTGGCCGCAGGGACACGGTGACTCCGCAGCTCTGTGCGAGGCCAGCACCTCGCTCTCCCCGCTCTGTGGAATGTGCCCGGCAGCAGGGAGCTGCAGGAGGCTCACAGCAGCGAGCTCCCCAGCCCTGTTCCACGGGGATCATCCCTGCTCTGCCTGTTGCTGGTGGAGGAATTCCTGCTCTGGGGATGCTCCCAGTCTCTCCCGCTCTCTCAGCTTTCCGAGTGGGAAAGGTTTTGCTCCACCAACATTTTTGCAGTGCTCAAAGTGCACATCCCCTGGATTGATGTTGCCCAGAGCAGCTGCCCCTGGATCCCTGGCAGTGCCCAAGGCCAGGCTGGAAAGGGCTTGGAGCAGCCTGGGACAGTGGGAGGCATCCCTGCCAAGGCAGGGGTGGGATGGGATTTAAGGTCTCTTCCCACCCAACCCAGTGATTCTGATCTCAGGGGTGCCACGGGGGGTGTCCAGTGTTAGCTGGGACAGGGACAGCTTCTGGGAGGCAGGAGATGGAAATTTGTCTCCCGGGAGATCCACAGTAGCACAAGATAGGAATCTTTTGTTACAGCTGAGAGTTCTTCCCTTCCCTGATGTTCCTGGAAAACACCAAGATTCTGAAGGGCACAAAGGAACTGGAAAACCCCTGGAAGAGTCGAGTTCTTATTGAGAAAATAGAGACTTTTCTTCTCTGAAAAGGCAGGTGTGGAGAGGGAGGAACACAGGGATGTGCCAGGGCGAGGTGGGAACCAAACCCCCCAAGCCAGGAGCTGGGAAGGCCAAGGCTGGAGCTGTGAAAATCCTCAATTCCCATCATCTCACACCAGTTCCACAGGGGTTCCACCGAGTCCAGAGGAGACAGGAAATGCAAGGCCAGCAAAGAGCAGGCCAGAATAGTGAGAAATGTGGGTTCCAGCACACCCTGAGCTCTGCTGAGGCAGAACTCCAGCTGGTCAGTGAAACAAGCCCTTAAGCTGGGCTTTGCCACTGCTCTTCCATGCATTTCCCCTGCTAAGCTCCTATTAAAAAAAAAAAAACTCTTTCCTGCTGTGGGCCTGGCTAAGGCAAGGTTTAGAATAATGAAATTCTTTCAGCAAATTTCCCAGGAAAGCTGGATGTGTTCCCTAGAAGCGTTCTGCAGGTTTGGGCTCAGAAGGGTCTGGTCAAGTCCAGCTGGGAAGAAGGGGGGTAAATCAAAGCAGCACACAGATAACCCTGAAATAAAGATATTTTTATTCCCCATTTTTTAAAAGCCTGGGCTATAGAGAAAAGGAACAGTTTTAAGGACTCAGCTCCTTCTGTTCAATAAATGGTGGAGCTGCACAGATCTGAACATTTTCCCTTTAGAACTCCCAATATATTTTTTTTTTCACCAAGTTCACTCAAGTACTTCTTGAAGTATTCCTGGACAGAGCCGATCTCCATTTCTGGAGCCTTTCATTGTGGGATTGAGAGGAGGGGGTGAGGCACAGCCCTGGTGCCACAGGCACAAGGGGGGGTTCAGGTCATCCTCTGTGGATGGTGACAGAGAGTCCAGCTGGGAGCTGGGAGAGGGTGACAGTGCTGGGCCAGGAGGGACCTGGCAGGCCCTGCCCAAAATGGCCAAAGGGGTTTGGGAATTTTGATTGAGGCAGAATTTAGGAGATGAAAAACGGGGTTGGAAAAGGAAGGAAAATCTTCATGGAAACCCAAAAAGCAGCCGGGTGCTGCCCTCCCCCCTCAGCCCCAGCGTGCAGCCGATGGATAATTGTCACTGTCCATGAGGAATTGCTGGAGCTGTTCCATCAGGATGACACTGGAATAACTTGGGATATTTGCATCCCTGTACTAAAGGTAATTTGGGAAAAAGCTCTTTTTTTTTTTGGAGTGATGACATCATCAGGCTGGACCTGAAAAAAAGATAACTCTTAAAACTGGAACAACTCATTTCTTCTTTTAACACTGAAATTATTCCATTTCTATAATCTGGAAGCACCTTAAAAACCTGTTTAAAAATGTAACAGCCGGGGACATTAAACTGCTCCCTCTTCCCTCTCTCACAAAAGGACAAAGGAATTGAGGAGAGAAGCTGGGACCATCCAGCTCCTGCTCTGGGATGTGCCCTGGGACAGCGGGAGGTGTCCCTGCTGGAATGAGGTGAGCTTTAAGGTCCTTCTCACCAAACCAGTCTGGGATTCCGTGATTCCATGGGTATCCTGGGAGCCACTGGGATGTCCAGTGCTGGCCACAGGGGTGAGGAACGTTGTCAGAAGAATCCCTGATCCAATTTCCATGTTCGAGTTCCCGGGGTACGGCGATCAGGTGGCGCCCAAAACCCTCCCCTCCTATTTCAGTTCCTCCCTGGAGCAGCTGAGCTCTCCAGGTCTACAAAAAGTATTTAAATCTCTGCTCCCAGCCTCCCCGCAGCTGCCTCTCAGGCACACAATTCCCTCTCAGCTCCCCACGATCCAGGCACGGCTCTCCCAGCCGGGGCTGGGTCTGAAGAGCAGCTGAAGGTCACTGCCAGCTGCTCTGCCAGCGTGGGGGAACCGGGATTGCTGGGATGCAGCGGCTCCCCAGCAGCCAGAGCTGCCGGAGCTGCCAGAGCTGGGGGCTGCTCCAGAGTGTGTGCAGAGCCTCTCCTCGGAGCTCCGAGCCCAGGGAAGGGAGTTCGCCTCCCTCCCCTGCTGCAGTGGGCTGCACTCTGCAGCAGCGTGTGGCAAAGACACGCTGCAGGCACTGCAGCAGGAGCGGAGCCTCTGTTGGACCCACGCTGGAGCGGGCTCTCTCCAGTCCCTCTCTCACACCCTTCTTTGAGAGACGGCAGCTTTCTGTGCCTCTGAAATGGAAACGCGGGCGTGGGGCTGAGCTGGGAGGCAGCGGGAGCGGCCCCGGGCAGCTCCCAGCCCCGGAGCACCGTCAATCCCAAGGGGAAAGGGAAACCAGGGATGAACAATCCCCCCGTGCCAGATGTGGGCTGCTGCGGGCGGAGGCGGTGCCGGCTCTGCTGGGCTTTGTGCCTGGCCATGTGGCTCCATGGGTTTTTAAGGGTCTGGAACATCTTTAAGGTCCCTTCCCAGCCGAGGCGTTCCAGGGCTCCGCGCTGGTGTGCGAGGAGCCCGAGTGCGCGGGGAGGAGCTGGGAAACGGGAGCGGCACCAGGGACAGCTCCAGGGCAGCTCCAGGAACGTCCCGCAGCGAACTTCCCCTCGCAGCCGCAGCCCCGGCAGCTGATCCAGGCTTCCCCTCCGTCGGGCTTCACTGCCGTGGTGGCTCCGGCTTTAAATTCCCTGGGAAATGCCATTTCCACCCCCAGCACTCTGTCCACAACACGCCCGCCGTCATTTCCCCTGCAGCGCCTGTTTCCCTGCCGTGCTCCGGTAATTAATTAACAGCTCCGGATCATCCCTGGCCCCGTGGGTGCTGGCGCCTCAGCGGGTTTCCCCTCTGGGGGTGGTTTTGGGGGAGCTGCCGTGCCCAGGTGCCTCCGTGGGCAGGGCACGGGAGCCGAGCAGAGGCAGCTGCAGCCTGGCAGGGCTCCTGTGGCGGCATCACTGGGAGATCTCAAAAACAAGGCAGCATCTCCTTCTGACGGGCACTTTGCAACAGGAGGGGGACTGGGGGCACTGGGGGGTGCACGCAGCGAGGGCTTTGCTGCCCCCAAACCCCCGAGCCTTGGTTTGGCACCTCTTCACCAAACCAGGGGTTTGGGCACAAATTTGGTGCCACGTTCCTCACAGGAATGGATGAAACCCACAGAGATGGGTGGTGGTGGCACAGGGCTTCAGGGAGTTGTCTTCAGCTCTTTGCTAGCCCTGGGCCCTCCGTTGTTCCCTCCTTGTGTTCCCGAGGGATTTCCAGGAGTTTATCCCTGAGAAAGGAAAGGAATCACCAACGCCAGGCCTGGACAGAGGGAATTCTGCAGAGCCCAGGGAAATGAATAAAATTCCATGACCTTCAGTGGATGTGGCACAGGATAAATGATCCCATTCATTTTTATCCTGATATTTTCCACGAGGGAAGGTCCCATGGGCAGGAGGTCATCAGCCATCCCGGCGCAGCCGTGTGGGATCCGGGCAGTGGGAGAACAGGGGGTGCTCCCCAACCCACGGGGCTTGCACAGGCTGCCTCCCAAATCAGATTTTAGCAAGTTTGGATACTCCTGGAGATGCTTTTCAGCAGAAACTGTTGGAGATTTGCTTCAAGCTGAAAGAGGGCAGGAAGGGATGGGATTTTGGGAAGGAATTATTCCCTGGCAGGGTGGGGAGGCCCTGGAACAGAATTCCCAGAGCAGCTGTGGCTGTCCCTGGATCCCTGGCAGTGCCCAAGGCCAGGCTGGAGCAGCCTGGGATAGGGGGAGGTGTCCCTGCCGTGGCAGGGGTGGCACTGGGTGGGTTTGAGTTCTCTCCTGACCCAGCCCAGTCTGGGATTTTGGGATTTCTTTCCGAAGTGGTGCTGGGGTAGAAGCAGATGCCCTGAGGAAGGAGGTTCCCCCTGAAGATGCCCTGTTCCTGCTGCCCACGCTCAGCTCCCTGCATCCTTCCTTCCCCAGGAGCCCACCCGTGGCTGCCCCAGGAACATCCCATCCCTCACAGGGCCAGGATCCCCTCTCCAGGAGATCTCCACGAGCCGAGGGCTGCACAGGTTTCCCAGTTTGGGGTTCTCCTCACCCAGCTGGAAGCGTTGAAGGTTGGCATGGGCAGCTCCTGGCCCTGGTCCCACAGCTCCCAGCCCTGCTCCCGCGATCCCAAGGCCCCCATCCCGCTGGGTTTAGGGCCTGTTGGATCAGAAACTGAGCAAACTCCCATTTTTTTGGTCTATTACCCTCTTAGCATTTAAAAATAGAGCTGTTACTAAGCAATGGCAGCGAGGAGAAAGCCAAGCCTATTGAGGAGCATTCCTGGGAACAGGTATTTTTCCCAGCCCAAGTGCTGTAAACACTGTGGGATGGGGAAGTGTGAATCAGAGCCTCCCCTCCCTCCCCTCCCCTCCCCACTGCTGCTCTCCCATCACCCCCAAAACCAGCGGCAGCAACACCAGCAGCTGTTTGTTTTCACTCTGCCCTGGTTTGCAGGCCAGGTTTTCCAGATTTTCCACACATCTTTCCAAAAAAAAAAAAAAAAAAAGAGAGAAAATAAGTGGGATGATATTCTCACGGGGTGGGGGAACCATGGGGGCAAAGAGTCCAAGCACTGCCAAGGCCACCCCTCCCCTGTGTCCCCAAGTGCCACCTCCACAGGGCTTTGGAATCCCTCCAGGGATGAGGGCTCCACACACCCACTGCTTCTCCAGCTCCCTTCCCTTCCTGGGGCTCCATCTCCCTGGACAAAGCCAAGGGAAATTTATGGAATTAATAAAAAGATGGACAGAAATTGGAAAAATAGCTGCAATTTTCCTACATGGGTTCAAATCCCTGTTAGCCCCAGTAGCTGTCCCGAATCCCTTATGGATTTATGGCAGCAGAAATTTTTGCAGTGGGTTCTTAGGACTGGATTTGGGATAAAGTCTCTTCTGACAGGGTTAGAATAGGGCAGAAATTCTCATTAAATACAAGAACTGACATTTTCAATTAAACAAGAGAAAGAGAGCTGCAGAGAATCGATAGTCCTGCTCCAGAAAATGGGGAAAATGTCATAAAAAATGGGAAGATGCAGCTGGAGAAGACTGGGTATTAAAAATCCCACTCATACATTGAAATTAACCAAAGAAATGATGGATTTGTCCCTACTCCAGGCTCTTCTGTGTCAAAATAATTGGGAATGCAGCGGTGGAGAGGCAGAGCTTGGCTTTCCCCACGTGCAGCCGTGGCCGTGTGGGAGGGGGAGGCTCAGCCCATCCCAACAGTTCTTTGGGAATCTCGTTTTTAGCAGAGGGATTTCAGGATCTCTGGCCCTCCCTGAAGTGGAGGATTTGGGATTTGAGGCTGGAATTAGGGAACTTCAGGAGCCAGCGAGGTGTGATGGCTCTGTGTGCTCCGGGAGCAGCTCCCCTTGGACTGGCTCCTGGAATTACTAAATGGAGAAAGGTGAGGAAAACTGGGATGAAAAAATCATTCCCCAGGCCAATTCCTCCATCTCCTATTTTGCCAGCCACGCAGGGTCGGGGCTTTTTTTCTGGGAAGTCCCTGGGTTCAGCTTGGAGGCTGCAACTTAGAGGGGAGGGTGAATGTTCCTAACCCTTCTGTTTGCTCCAAAGGGCTCCAAAATTTGGGAATAGGGAATGGCAGGAAGACACGGAAGGGGTGAGCTCTTTGTCCAAACCATGTTGCTTCCCAAGAAACTGCTGAGGGACGAGCCAGAGCCCAAGGGTGGAACAGGAGCCGGGGGGGCTTTGTGGCTGGAAAAGCCGGGATGGAGCTGCTCCTCACAGGGGAGGTGGGAAAACAGCGAGGAAAGGATTCCACACTCCCATGGAGGTTTGCTGCTGGATCCGCCAGCTGGATCCATGCTGGATTTCACATCCCTACACAGCACAAGTTCCTCCTCCCCAGCCCAGGGTCCATTTGTCCCAGTGCTGGAGTCCTGCTCTGTCCCAGAACACGGATCTCCCGCATTCCCCGGCAATCCCAGCAGCCAGGAGCTCCCTCTCCCCTGGGGCTCAGGGGCTGCTCCGAGCTGTGGGTTCTGCCCAGCTCTGCTCTTCCCCTATTTGGCCAAAGCAAAACCTGTTTAATTCCCCCACAAAGTGACTACAACACATTTCCCTCCACTGATGCCCCCAACGTCCTTCACATCCCGAGTCCAGCAGCGGAGCTGATGAAGGAGCAGGGAGGAGGACGCTGCCTCCTCTTCCCCGAGCAGTGCCCAGTTAAAGTTTCTGGGCTCAGATGCTGCTTCAAGGCTCAAACTCGGTGATCCCGGAGGTCTTTTCCACCCTGAAGAATTCCCTGATCCTGCCTTTCTCTCCGACTGCCTTTGCTGAATTTTTCACTGCCCTGGCAAGGCTCCGGAGCCGCTGGCAGGGTCGGGGTTGGATTGTGGAATGTGGCTGTTCCCTGCCTGGCCAGAGAGCTCCAGGAGCTCTTCCCCCAGCCAGGAGAAGGCTTTGGTGGCATCCCCATCTCCCTTGGCTCATCCTCATCCATGCAGTGCTCCCCTTCCTGAGGCTCCCTGGATTTTCCTCCCCCCTCCACAGAGGACTCAGCCCTCCATAATTTATAGCCAACCTTTCTTGTCCGTGCTCTAGGACAGGCACTGCAAAAAAAACCTAAAAAATTTAGTTTCTGCAGGAAAAAATAGCAAGTGGCTGTGGAAGGAGCCGGTGCCTGCATCAGCTGCTCCCTGCTCCCAAGCTGGCACGGGGGATGCTCCGAGCCAAGGCAGGGGATGGGGCTGGGGAGCTCGAGGAGTGGGAGCCTGCACTTCCACCTCCTTTTCTGTTTATCCAGCCCTTCCAGAGAATTCCATCCTGGGCTCTGCAACCTCTGCTAGGGAGGGAACCCCTCAGTTAGGGGGTGAATCCCGTGGGGCTCCAGCGAGGCTTCCCCCATCCTGCAGGGAATGAGGGGGATCCAGCCTGGGCAGGGCAGAACCTTCCCACGGGGAATTTCCCAAAATTCCATTTCCATGTGACTGAATCATAGAATCCTGGATGGATTTCTGGTGGGACATCCCATTCCCACCCCTGCCATGGCAGGGACACCTCCCACTGTCCCAGCCTGCTCCAGCCTGGCCTTGGGCACTGCCAGGGATCCAGGGGCAGCCACAGCTGCTCTGGGAATTCCATCCCAGGGAACAATTCCCAATTCCCAATGTCCCATCCATCCCTGCCCTCTGGCAGTGGGAGCCATTCCCTGTGTCCTGTCCCTCCCTGCCTTGTCCCCAGCCCCTCTCCAGCTCTCCTGGAGCCCCTTCAGGGGCTGAATCTCAAAAACTCCAAAGCGAAGGGATCCAGGACACATTTGGAAGAGGAGGATTTGTTTCCAAACACATGAAAGTGCGTAAAATGCCTTTTCTATCCCTTTCCTTTTGCATGGAGAGAGCAGGAGTCGCCCAGTGCAGAGGATCTCTGCGGGCTGAAGAGCAGGAGATTCCCAGCAGGATCTCCACGGGACACAGCTCCTGCAGTGGGATGTGATCCGTGCCCAGGATGTCTCCAAGCCTCCGTTTGTTTTTCGCCGCTGGTGCTGAAGGAGCTGCAGGGAAGTGGGTTTGTTAAAATTCAGCTCAGCCCATCCTCCCTGACAACCGAGGGAGACAGGGGAGGCTGGGAGAGCTCCACGCCGCTGAATCATCCGGCTCTCCTGCAGGAGAGACTCCTTCCCCTGGAAGGAGCGGGGAAGGGACAGGGAAAATCACAGCCACTCCTCTGATGAATGTCACAGCAGGGGAAGGTGTGAATTCCTGCCTTTTCCCTCCGCAGTCCCACTGAAGGAGGTGGCTGGATGGAATTCCTCCCGTTTCCGTGCTTGGAGAGGCCAAGGGCAGGGGTTTGGCTCCAAACCCCACGGAAGGAGTTGGAGCAGCAATTCCCTCCAGGAGACCATGGATGGGATGGATGGGATGGTCCATGGTGGGAAGGACGGAGTGCACAGAGATAAAGGTGTGTCCCTGCCCTGTCCACATCCCTGGAATGTCCAAGGCCAGCTTGATGGATCTTGCAGCACCCTGGGACAGTGGAAGGTGTCCCTGCCCATGGTCCCTTCCCAGCTCCAGCCCATTCTGGGATCCCAGCGGTGCAAACAGCGCTTCCCAAGACCGTTGTTTTGAAGGCTGGAATGTTTCACATTTTCCGTGTTGAACATTTGAACAATTATTTAATCTCAGTGGGTTGGTTGTGTGAGAACATCCAAGGAAAATCCATGGCTTAGCAAACAAACATATGGAAAGAAGGGCGTGGAGAAGTTTTTCCTGATTAATTACATTTACTAATTTCTTTCCAGCTTCTCTGGTTTCCTTACGGATTCAAGAGGTGCTGATGAGGCAGAAAGCACCGGGAAAGGAGCAGTGGAGTTTGCACAAGGTGCTGTTTGCTCCTGAGGGAAGGAGGATGGAGGGTGGCCCAGGGGTGACGTGCCCAGGGATACTCTGGAACCCGAAGCCATAAAGGCTGGGAATGGGATGAAGCACCCGGCCCTTGGCTCGGTGTAAATCCATTATCTCATCCTGGCCCAAAAATAACCGCTCCAAATTATTCCAAGCTCTGCACAGGCTTCTGCTTCCTCCTCACACTTAGTCATAAACCCTTTAATCAATATTAATGTTGTCAGCCCAGGCACGTTCCTGCCTTGTGCAGAGCAGCCCAGCACGGAGCTGTTCTGCAGCGTGGATCCTGCCGTGGATGGAGGCCGTGGGGCTGTTCCTTAGCTCACTGCCATGGAAAAAGCTCCTTTTCCCCTTCCCTCGACCCCACAATAATTGTGTCACACCCCCCGTGGCACTGGGACACCTCTGCCCCCTCCCTCATGGGGGAGAATCCAGAGCGTCCAACTCCCACCTTAGACCAAGCTGGGGAGAGTTTGTTCAACTCCCTGGAAAAGTCTGGGAATCCTCCAAGCCCCAGAGGTGGCACCTGCGTGGCCACGTAGGTGTGAAGTCACATTTGAAATGCATCCACCCACAGGGTGTGCAGTACCCAGCTCAAAGAGGGATTCATTCCTTCCCCAATTCCTCACGGCTTCCCGGCTATAAATCACAAATTGGTACCTGCTCCACTCCCCTGATCCACCAGTAATAGTTTAATACCACTATTAATCATTATTAATTATTCATGGAGTGCTTGTGCACTTAAGGAAATGAATGGCCTGGGACTGGCTGAGTGGCAGTGTTGGATTTCCAGTGGTTATCTCCCAATTAATTGGGAGATGCTTTCCATGCACAGAAGCAAAGAGTGTATCACATTAATTTTTGATGGGAAAAAATTCCAGAGATCAATTTACCATTAATATTAAACTGGCTGTGAATAAACATTCCATTAAAATGGAACTGGATTGTTCATGTGAGCACCTCTGCTCTGTTTACTTTCCTGCCAGCCCATTGGAATAAAAGCATGGAAATCCATTCGGCAGCGGGAGCTGGGCTCCCTCATCCTGGAAAGCCCTGCTCCTGCTCCAGTGGGGCTGCAGGAGCACAGCCTGTTCCTACCAAAGAGCTCTGGGATGGGATGGGTTGAATCCCTTGAAGTCATTCCAGCTCCATGCCATGGGCAGGGACACCTTCCACTGGACAGGCTGAATTCACAGGGAACAATTCCCAATTCCCAATGTCCCATCCATCCCTGCCCTCTGGCACTGGGAGCCATTCCCTGTGTCCTGTCCCTCCCTGCCTTGTCCCCAGTCCCTCTGCAGCTCTCCTGGAGCCCCTTCAGGCCCTGCCAGGGGCTCTGAGCTCTGCCTGGAAGCTTTTCCCACCAGCAGGACCCGAACAGCTGCAGTTCCAGCGATCTGAGGGATGGAGGGAGCAGCAGGAGAAACCCAGGGAGTTTCGGGACTCCAGGAGCCATGCTGGGATGGCAATGAGGGGAAAAGCCGTGGACAACGTTCCACATGATGATAAGGAAGCCTTTGATGCTTTGATGGCTTCACCTTTTCCCAAAGATCCAGCTAAACCTCCCCAGGGTTTTTCCTCCTCCCTCATTCCCTGGGGCAGAGCCCATCCCCACGCCGCTGTCGGGGAGCTGTGGGAGCAGCCCTGCTTTGGGACTTTTTGGGAATGACTCCCTGGGAACCAGAGCAAGCAGGAGCACAGAGAAGCAATCCGTGCCCAGCCCGTGCCCTCGGCATTTCTGGGATGAGCTGGCTCGGGAGTTCTGCATAACAATGGGAAAATCAGAGACAAGAGCTGCCACCAGGAGGGATCTCCAAAATAATTCAGGGTGAGGAGCAGCACAGGAGTGGGCAGGAGCTGCTGATCCATCCTCGGGAATTGCTGCAGGTGAAGCATCACCAGAAATGACAAACTGGGGAATGCGAGGAGGAGGAGGAGGAGGAGGAGGAGGAGGAGGAGGAGGAGGAGGAAGAGGAGGGGGAAAAACCATTGGAAGGATGAAATAATCGGGCAAGGAAGGTGCTGCTTGCCCTCCCCTGCCCCGGGGGATCAGGAGTGCAGCCATGGGTCATGGGGAGGCTGGAATGTGTCTGAGGCACCGAGGAGTGAGGCACCCAAGTGCTGGGATGGAGACACCCCGCGAGGAGGGAGGAGTGGGTGGATGAAGATTGATGCAACTCAGAAAACGGGAATAGCCCGAAATCCTGGCTGTTTCAGCAGGAGGACTGGATCCTGGAACCACCCCCCCCACCCCAAAAACAATCCACAGGGAGCTCCAGAGCCAGGGCAGCTGCAGTCAGGGGCGGGTGGCCAGAGCTGTCCGAGCTGGGGGTTACTGGGGAGTCCCATCCGCAGCCCCAGGGAATCCTGGAATGCTTTGGTTGGAAAGGCCCTTCCAGCTCTCTCTGCCCCACGGGCAGGTGCCGGGGTCTGCTTTGCTTTGGAATGTCCCCAAGACTGTAGAAGTCCTTGTGCCCCAGCCCGTGCAGCCGAAGAAGGAGTCTGGAGGGCGTGAGGTCGAGTTTTCAAGGTTGTTTATTTTCCCTTATCTAGAACATTCTCTCTCTGACCTGCTGAGCTCTGCCTAGCAAGGAGGCCGTGGCATTCTGCCTGCCCTCAGGGCGGTGTTTACCTTTTATATCAAAAGTTACCTATGGTCTGTTTACAGTAACGTGCCAATGTCTGTCATTGATGTTGGGCAGTGTGTCTGTGCCTTAAACCAACAGAAAAGTGTCACCAGCACAGCAAGACATGGAGGGCAAGGAGAAGGAGAAGGAGGTCAGGACATGCCCAAATCCCTCCATCTTGACCCCTTGAATTATATTCTAAAAATCCCAAAATTCTACTTTTCCACCCTGTGTCAATTCAGGTATCACACTACTCAAACCCTTGTGGCTTGTAATTCCTCACACAAAGTTGTCAGCTTTTTGAAATGGAAGCCACAGGTGTTTTTGACTTTGTGCCAGGGTCCCTGAGCCCCCTGCCAGGGTCTGGAGCCAGCCAGGGCAGCCAGAGGGGTGTCCTGGACTCGGACAGGCAGGGACATTTCCCGGGTGTCCAGCTTCCCTGGCATCCTGCTCCAGTGCCTCCATCCCTCCCCACAGCCCTCAGGACACCGGGAAAGCACTGCCTGCCCTTCCCCCTGCTCCACCAAATTGCTTGGAACTCAAAAGGGACTTAAAGCCAAGCTTGCCAACAAATCTGCATTTCTTCCCCATGGGCACTGGGGAGGAGCTGGGGAATTAAATCCTTCCTCGGGAAGAGCAGCAGTGGTGGCAGAGGTCAGGAAAAAAGTTATTAAAAAATCTGTGAATGGTGTAAAATGGGAACAGGGACCCGGATCAAAACGTGAGGTTAAGGACAGGAACAGGGAAAGAATTTAGAGGGAAAAAATAACTTTATAGAGCATGGGAAGTATAAAAACTGGGAGCAAGTAAAGGAGAGCAAAAGGAGAGTAAAAGAGAGCAAAGGCCACCGTGTCACCAACCCCCCTGGGGACAAGTCCAGGGTGTTCCAAGAGCAAAGGGATGCAGGGAAGGAGGGACCCTGGAAGTTTCGGGTGCTTTGGCTGAACTTTAGATGTGTGGAAGTTCTGCATAGTAGAGCAAGACATCAAATAAAGCCATGCCCAGGTGAGCAGGAGCGAGCCATGACCCGGGCCCAGCCCAGGCTGCTGGAAAAGGAGCAAAAGTCAAAACTTCCCTTGAGCAGTGAAAAGTCAGCTGGAGCAGATAAAGCCCGGGTTTCCCAGGGTTTATCAGGCATGAGGAAGGTGTGGCTCTGGATCTGCACAGCTTTGCAGGCTCTTCCTTGCCCCAAAACTGAGCGTTGGGGCAAGATCGCAGCGTTTCCAGGGGCACCTGAGCTGGGAGTGATGAAGCTGCCCCTGACGAGGCAGGGAAGTCGTTCCAGAGGATCATTCCCAAAATTCAGCTGGGCAGGGCAGAGCCTGGGAGCTCAGGAGGGCAAGGCAGCCCTGGGAGGTGATGCCAAAGGGTCCAGCAGCCCATCCTCTGCCACGCCGTTCCTGCTTTTTCCTGGAGCAAGGAACCAACCAGGCCTCCCCAGCAAATCAAATACATCCCACCCTTGAGTCCCTCCTGCTGGAGATCATTTTCATTGACAGATTCTGACATTTTCCTCCTTTTTTTTTTTTTTTTTTTTTTTTTTAAACACTGAATTATTTGTCAGGCTTTATTTTTAAACCTGTGGAACCCACATAACCTGAATTTAAATATATATATATATAAAATAGTATTTTTATATTTTATCTGTTATATATAATTCTATATTAAGCATAGAATTATATATAAATATAAAAATATATTTTTATACACATATTTTTATATACACATATACTTATGTATTTTTTTCCCCCTTTCCATCTGGAAAGCCCCCCTTGAACTCATTCCATGAACCACATTCCCCATGACAGGGAATGAACCTAGTTCCTTACTCGATCCAAGGAAAATTAAATTAAGCTGGAAAAAATTTGGAGGAGTGAAGCTTCTATATTTATACAGCCACGAGTGGTGCAAACACGAGGCTGAGGTTTTGCTGGTGTAAAACTGAGCAGACATTTCAAATTTTATGAACACTCCAGAGAGCTTCTGCAGGAATATTTCCTGTATGGGATCCACACAGGGATCGGGAATTTCGTGTGTTTGTCTGGAATTTGCTGCACACACACTCCGTGTGCTGGTTTTAATCCAGCTCCAAGCTGCTCTCCTCTCAGTAATTGGTATTTTGGGTTCTTTTTGCCTCCCTGAGCTGGAGCTGCCTGGTGCTGAGCCTGCCTTCCCAAGCGGGCGTCTTTCCTTGGATCTGCGGCCCGTTAAGGATTCCCACGGAACGGAGGGAAGGGAGGAGTCCCGGGCAGGCTGGAGAGGGAATTCTGTCCCTGTGCCCTGCTCAGGTGCGGCCCCACCTGCAGAGCTGCCCCGGGATCCCAGCACGGGAGGGACCTGGAGAGAGCCCAGAGGAACCCACGGAGCTGCTGCAGGGCTGGAGCCCCTCTGGAGCCAGGCTGGGAGAGCTGGGGGGGCTCACCTGGAGAGGAGAAGGATCCAGGGAGAGCTGGGGGTGCTCACCTGGAGAGGAGAAGGATCCAGGGAGAGCTGGGGGTGCTCACCTGGAGAGGAGAAGGATCCAGGGAGAGCTGGGGGTGCTCACCTGGAGAGGAGAAGCTCCAGGGAGAGCTGGGGGTGCTCACCTGGAGAGGAGAAGGATCCAGGGAGAGCTGGGGGTGCTCACCTGGAGAGGAGAAGGATCCAGGGAGAGCTGGGGGGCTCACCTGGAGAGGAGAAGGATCCAGGGAGAGCTCAGAGCCCCTGGCAGGGCCTGAAGGGGCTCCAGGAGAGCTGCAGAGGGACTGGGGACAAGGCAGGGAGGGACAGGACACAGGGAATGGCTCCCAGTGCCAGAGGGCAGGGATGGATGGGACATTGGGAATTGGGAATTGTTCCCTGGGATGTGGGGAGGGGCTGGGATGGAATTCCCAGAGCAGCTGTGGCTGCCCCTGGATCCCTGGCAGTGCCCAAGGCCAGGCTGGATGGGTTTGGAGCAGCCTGGGACAGTGGGATGTGTCCCTGCCAGGGCAGGGGTGGCACTGGGTGGTTTCTAAGGTCCCTCCCAGCTCTGGGATTCCCTGTGGCTGCTCCATCCCACATTCCTGCCCGGGAAGGACACTCCGGGCTGCTCTCCCGGCCAGCCCTGCCCTCCCCAGGCCCGACCCTCCCTCCTGCCCAGGTGCCCCCGGAGATGCCCCGCGGTTCCTCAGCCCCTGCACTCCCAAACCTTCCAGCGGGACATTCCCCGGCCGGGACAGGCCCCGGCGGCGGCAGGGGAGGAGCTGACAAGGTGTAAGAGCATCCCTGGGGACAGCGAGCACATTTGCTTATCTGCGAGATAAGGAGGCTCTTTGCCGTCGGAATTCCTTATCGGAGCGTGTGTTGTTCTGCGGGAGCGCAGTGCCTCCCGCCAGGGATAAACCCGGCGGTAAATGCGATGCTCTGACCCACATTTTATGTATATGATGTCTCTTCTGCTGATAACGAGCACGGAAGCCTTGATCTATTAGCACTTCCCAGGCAGTATTTTTCCCTGCTTCCCTCCTTAGGATGCTACGGAGCATTCCGGGAACAAGATGGATTTTCTTTAATTGCTGTGAAATATTGAACCCTCTGCAAACATTTCCATTTAAAAAGCTACCAGGGAACACTCTTTGATAGGAATCTTTAGGAATCTTTCCCTGTATTTTTTTTTGTTTTTTTTTTTTTTTTTTAGTTGGATAGTGCTCTTGAATTTACAGACAAAAGCACGGATTGGAAAAATAACAATGGGGAGCCACTTTGTCCTTGGAGTTATTCCTGTTCCAGTCCCGGGGTGTCTGGAGCCTCATTCCCAGCTGGAATGTGGCACTCCCGAACTCGGGAGGAATTGGGAGTGGATCAGCACCAGCGCTGCCCCAAACATCAGCTCCTCATTCCTTCCTGGATGGGCTGAAACAGATAACTCGGCATAAAAACGGGAATGTCCCAAAGAAATCCTCCCTTTTCCAGGAATCCCTTCTCAGGGACCCACAGATGCTGCCAGGGGGGAGTTTTTCAATCTGCCACGTTCCTGAAACACCAAAGAAAGGGAGAAATTCCTTGGAGAGGGTCCTATGGAGGATTCCAGCTGCTGCTTCCCGCTCTGGTTGGAGCAGTCCCAGCTCCTTCCCTCCCCTTGTGCACGAGGCTGCTCCCTAAATCAGCAATTTTTTCTTACTCCAAGCCAGTTTTCCCTCTTTTATTTTTAAATAACTCATTTATTAAAATGTATCAGGAATAATTATGATTTCTTCAGAGTGGTTTCAAGCCTCCCATCTCTAATTATTCCAGTCTCCCATCTCTAATTACTCCTGGCCTGCTTTAACTAACTCCCCGTTCCTCAGGGTGTCCCGTGCCCTGCTTTGAGGATGCTGAGCTGTCCCAACAGACCCAGACCCTTTATTTATTTGCCTACCCAAAATTAGTAAGACGTTACTACAGGTGCAAGGCTGCCCTCAGATTGTGGAGGCTCTCGTTGGTTTTTCCCTCTTTAATTAAAGGATGCTGGAGCCCAGGAGGGGCTGGACACCCCCTGAAGCTCCTCATCCTCCCAGACCCCATTTCTATTCCATTCTGTGGGGTTCACAAATGCCTCTGAAATGATGCAAAAAAACATTCAGTGTTTACTAAAATCTCCCAGCTCTTTTTGTCTCATCCTTTTCCTGAGCGACTTAAGCATCTCTGACAAGAATTTCTTCAAGCCTCTCCTCGATCAGGGGCTTAATCCAGGAGCAAGAGATGAAAAAGAGATTTGGGTCAAGGCCTGCAAGAATTACACTCATTCCATCAGAGCCCAGGGAACAGGGCACAGCTCAGCTTCTTCAGCCCTCACCCGAGCAGGAGAGGCTCTCCGGGGGTTAAAGTATCACATTTATAAATTCCATACAGTAATTCCATCAAATAAACCTGAGCTTCAAAGCCTCGCTCAGCTTAATTGAACCAATCCAGACAAGAACCCAGCTCGAGTCGTCTTTTCCATTTCTCAGGCGAGCCTGGAGTAGGGAAAGAAGCCCCATAGCCTGCATAAATTATTGGTTGGGAAATATTCCCTGCCTTTCCCCCGGCTCCTTTTCAGGGGTTCGATTTCATCGCGTTGACGTCAGCCGCAGCCTTTGCTGTGCTTCAGTGGGAGCTGCCCCAGCTCCCCTCAGCTGGAGGGGCTGCCAAGGGCAGCAGAAAGCTCCTTCCCATCCCTGGACATGGATCCAGGGCCTGCAGGGGCAGTGGGATGGGGTCAGGGCAGCCCACACAGCTCTGAGGATTCCTGGAAGTGAAATCCCGTTGGGTTTTGGGCTGCACAGCCCCACCTGCAGAGGGCTTCCCTGGCTCCCAGGAGAATCACAGGGTTTGGGGGAGGATCCTGGAATGGTTTGGGTGGGCAGGGACACCTTCCCCTATCCCAGCGTGCTCCCAGCCCCATCCTTGGACGCTCCCAGGGATGCGGGGGCAGCCACAGCTGCTCTGAGCAGCCTGAGCCCATCCGTGCAATTCCCAGCGATGGAAGCTCCCGGCGGTGCCAGCTCCAGTTATCCCACTCCTGGAACCAGCGCATCCCGCAGGATATCTGAGCACCTTGGCGAGCCCAGGGCCCAGTTTGTGCCGGGGTGCTGGGGCCTTGGCAGCAGCCACTGCACCCGAGGGGTCCCTCTGGGGTTGCCATCGAGGCTTTTCCCCCTCCGACCACAGGGACTGATCCATGTCTTGGGATGAAAGGCAAGGTCAGATTCAGCAGAGGGGGATCCCCGTGTCCCAGCACAGTTCTGCTTTCTCTCGGGATAAGCCCAGGCCAGGGGAGGATCCTGAGAGCCAACCTGCCGAAAGAAAAGCTCCACCCTGGAGCTCTTGGGCAGGGCCTGAGCAGTGCAATTGCATTTATTCTTTCCTCCAGCTGGGTGCAGCCCCTGCAGCCCCCCTGGCACCCAGGGCCACGGCCCTGGCAGAGGGAGAGGAAATCCTGGCCCACCCTGGGGCCTCCCCCTTGCAGCTGGATTTCTGGCTGTTTCTTTCTGTGCTTTTACCAGAGGGTTCCTGTGCTATTTACTGTCACTACAAGAAGCAGGAAAAGTCAAGGAAGCGATTTTCACCTCCTAATAACTTTTCCCCGTCATGGACATGAGCCTTGAGTATTTTTTGACAACCAGGGGCCCAATTATTGGCTGCCATGGGGTCAGAAACCTCACCAGGCTTCAGGGGAGCTGCAGCAATTCACACAGGCTGAAAACGTGTCAGGAAATCTTTGCAGCCAATTTGGGAAAAGCAGAGGCTGGAGGAAGTGAGAAACAGCAGATGCTGCAAACCCAAATTGTCAGTGCCCTTTAGCAGCTTTGGTCACCAACCCTGCTGGCAGAAACCAGCTGGAATTGAGGGAAACAGCTCAAAGAGAGGGTCCAGCCATCCCCAGCACTGCCAAGGCCACCCCTGCCCGTGTCCCCAGGTGCCACATCCACACAGCTTTGAAATCCCTCCAGGGATGGGGAATCCACCCTGCCCCAGGCAGCTGTGCCAGGGCTGGAGAACCTTTCCAGGAGGAATTTTCCCAAAATCCACCCTGATCCTGCCCTGGCCCAGCCTGGGGCCGTTCCCTCTCCTCCTGTCCCTGTTCCCTGGAGCAGAGCCCGACCCCCCCGGCTGTCCCCTCCTGTCAGGAGCTGTGCAGAGCCACAAGGGCCCCCTGAGCCTCCTTTTCTCCAGGCTGAGCCCCTTCCCAGCTCCCTCAGGGATTCTCCAGCCCCTTCCCAGCTCCCTCAGCTTCCTCAGGACAAACCATTTCCTCTTCCCAACCTCATAAATAAACCAACCCCTACAAAGCCACACTTTGCTCACCAGATCTGGCTCTAAACCCTCCAAACAACGTTTAAAACAGCCCCTGAGCAGAGGACTTGGGGACATGGGACAGAGGGGGTGATTAACAGATGAAATCTCCAAGTATTTCGTGTTGTAGCAGGGACAGGAAGAAGAGGATGAAGCAGCACAGGCTGCTGGCACTTCCACAAGTTTTGGAGCTCCGAGGGCTCCTCGTGTCTCCCAAGGATGGGAACATCCAGCTCCCCTTGCTGGTGTCAGCATTCCTGGCTGTAACTTTGGAATTTTACAGCACCAGCAAAAAAGGCAATGCCCAAGTGACAGCTTTGAACTCATGGATTGGCGCGTCACGGAAGGTTGGGAAAGATCTTTAAGATATCAGGTCCCACCATCAGCCAACATCCAACCCCATCACCCGAGCTCGGGGCTGGAGGACACGGCGCTGGGCAAACCTGTGGTGGGTCACAGCTCGCCAAGGGCTCCCAGTGCAGTCCCACAGCACAGCCCGGCACAGGCTGGGGGCGAGGGGATGGGAAAGCAGGAGCGAGGCAGCGCCTGCCACGGAGCATGAGTCAGCTGGCATTTTCCAGGCTGCCACAGGAGTTTCCATGGCTGGCAGCAGGAATTAAAAGCCTTCTGCACTGAGGAACCACCAAACGTGGGCTGCAGTCCTGTGGGGCAGACGTGGCCCTGCAGGGCTGCCCTGCGGAGCCCGCTCTGCGCTCAGGGCACGTCGGGGAACAGCTCCGGACACCAGAAGTGCCAGGTGCTGCTGCCAGCTCCGAATAGAGAGAGCTCAACGCTCTGCAAAACTTGCAGGGAGCTCCAAAGAGCTGTGACCCACCTGCAGCTGCGTGTCGGGGAGCTGGGAGCCTGCTCCAGTCCCACCTGGATGGATGGATGGATGGATGATGGATGGATGGATGATGGATGATGGATGATGGATGGATGGATGGATGGATGGATGATGGATGGATGATGGATGGATGGATCATGGATGGATGATGGATGGATGATGGATGGATGATGGATGATGGATGGATGGATGGATGGATGATGGATGGATGATGGATGATGGATGGATGATGGATGGATGATGGATGATGGATGGATGATGGATGGATGATGGATGATGGATGGATGGATGGATGGATGATGGATGGATGATGGATGGATGGATGGATGATGGATGGATGATGGATGATGGATGGATGGATGGATGGATGATGGATGGATGGATGGATGGATGATGGATGATGGATGATGGATGGATGGATGGATGGATGGATGGATGATGGATGATGGATGGATGGATGGATGATGGATGGATGGATGGATGATGGATGGATGGATGGATGGATGGATGGATGGATGATGGATGGATGGTTGGATGGAGACCCTCAGCATCCAGCCTGGAGAAGCTCTGTGTCCCTCAGCCACAGACTCAGCCCTTCCATTGGATGCCTTAAGTTCATTACCCAAGTGAAGCCTTCTCCTCATGACCCATCAGCTCAAATTCCAGCTTTCCAAGGAAAGACACAGTTCCTTCACTCAGTTTTTCTCAGGAATGATCAAAAACTCCATTCTCACCCATCCAGGGCGAAGGGGGACGAGTCAGGCTCGGAAATATTGACGTTCTTCCTGCAGGAGAAGGGAGCTGCCAGTTTAACCCATGGAAATATCGGTGTTTGTAAGAACCCCACGTATTCATTGTGTCTGCTGGGGAATGTGAGGGTGGTCCCAGGCTGGGCAGGGGATGGGAGCAGAGCTTTGGAGCAAACTCAACCTCCCCAAAACCATCAAACCACAACAGCCGCCAGGCAGGAGTTCAGCCGGCCCTGAGAGTGGGAAATTATCCTGGCCTGCAGTCCCTGGGGCTTTGGCCTCAGTCTAATTCCTTAATCTGCTTTGCTGAGGGCCAGCTCCTAATTTTTAATTATGTCCCAGGTTTTTTTGCCCTGATTTCCTCCTCGTTGGGAGTTTCTGGGTGGCCTCAGCAGGCTCCAGGGGTCAGCTCTGCTCCCAGGATCTTCCAGCTCCTCCTTTGGATCTTGCCCTCTCCTCAGGCTCCAGCCTTTTCCCTGGCTGTGGGAACAGAAGGAGCTCCTCACACAACAATCAGGTCTCTCCAAGGTGTCCACACCACCTCGATGCCTGCAGCTCCATGTCCTCAACATTCCTGATCCCTCCAGTCTTTGGAATCTGCAAAAAGGAAAAAAAAAAAACTTCAGCATCAAACTGGTCCCAGTTTGTTCCCATCACTGGTGTTTCCAAGAGTAAAACCACAAATCCAAATAAATAAAGGAAGAAGCTCTCCAGGCAGAGGGAATGAGGGCCACCTGGTTTCCCTGGAGCCACCTGCAGGTCCCCAGCCTCCCTCAGAACCAAACTTCGTCACCAATTAATGCTCATTAACTCTCCTGGCTCTTTCCTGCCGCACACAATTCCTTGTTTGGGTTTTATTCACCGAGCCCAACGTGGGGACTGTTTTAGCATCCAGAATTTATGGCATCTTTCCATCCCTCCGAGAGCAAACGAAGAATTTGATGACAAATTCACCAATTAAGTGGGAGCAACTCAATTGACTCCAGTGGAGTTCCACTGCCTCATTCCTGCTAATTCCATTAGGCAGCCTTTGGATGACATTTATAGAGACAGACTTTGGCCTCTCTCCCATAATCGGGATATGGAAGTATCCCAAAAAGCTTCTGGAGGTGGGAAACACTCCTGGCTTTCTCTCATGAGCAAATTTAGCACCTTCTAAAGGCCACTGGCAGGTTTACTCCTTATTTTTAACACATTTTTGAGCAGCAGAAAACACAAACTTTGAGCTAACCATATTTTCCTTATTAAAAAAAAAAAAAATAAAGAAAATAAAAAGAAGAAGAAGGGAATATTATTCCCTAAAACTCTTGCATTTCAAAGGAGATCTTCCAAGCTACAAGGCTGCAACAAAGGACATTCTAAGTTATTTTCACTTTTAAAAGAATTCTTGTGCTTTCCCTGGGATGCCCTGGAAATTTGGTCCCTCAGTCCTGCTGCCCTTCCACTCCAGCTGCTTTTTCCTGGCAGACTCCAAAGCAGAATAAATGTGTTTTTTAATTAATTTGCAATAAGGCTTCATAACTTCATTAAGCAGAAACCGAATTATGTGAGTTTCACTTGAAATCAATTGGAACGGATGAGGCTGCGGCAAAACCCTTTATGGATCCATCCTAGAAAGGTCTGTATTCCTAAAAATTGTATTGGGATCTCTCCAAATTCAAGGATGACCTAAACTGAGCACCTTATCCTGCTGCCCTGTGCTCTCCCATGGGAAAAAAAAACCAGGAGAATCCCAAAAATCTGAAATTCCTGTTGGAAGCTGAGCATCCCATGGACAAGACAAGCTGGATCCAGGTCCAGCCTGAAGCCACGTGATGGACACGGAGTGTTCAGGGTGAGCTCAGGGTGTTTGCATCCCTGAGACCAGGAACAAAGGAGCAAACCCACAAAAAGCCAGGAGCGTGAGCCAGCTGCTCGTGGGACACAGGCACTCCGAGAAATACGAAAGGAATCTTAAAGGAATTATTGCTCCAGGGAAAAATCCCCCTTCCCTTTCCCCCTAGCCTTGCAGTAGCCCATTTCCTGAGCAGTGGCAGCTCCTGGGGAGCTCCAGCTCCATCCCCCCCCTTCCCAGGCTCCTGCTCCCAACATTCCATCACCATCACCTGCTTGGGCAGCGAAGCTTCTCAGGGTTTTCCCTGCAAGCCCAATAAACCATCTCCATGGAAGGGGTGGCTGAGCAGGGCTGGGGATGCTCCAGACCAGGAGCTGGAGTGTGACCGCTGTGTTCCCGTCCCAGCTGGCCCAGCCCACGGGAATTCCCTGCTCCAGGGATGGATTTTCTCCTTAATGCGGGACAAGTGGAGCGAGTGGAGCAGCAAATGCCCCCCAGAACTCTCCACCCACACGTGCTGGGCAAAGCAAAGCTGCTCATTAACCAACTCAAACCGGCAGAAATAAAATTAATCATGGAAAAATCACATCACGCTTTTCTGGCTGTATCCGGGCCACACAATTAAGGATACTGGGAGGGATGAATAATTTTGTTGTTTTTCTTTCAAGCTTGGGATGGTGGAGAGCGGGATCTGAGGTTGGCACAGACAGCCCCAGCTCTGCAGGCAGAGACAGAAATCCAGGAGAGCCCCCAGACTCCCCAATATTCCCATGAAACACCTGCTGGGCAGCCTGAGACCCTGATCCATGGCTGCAATTCCCAACACCGGGAATCACAGCAAGGGAAGGGCCTGGCTGCAGAGCCTGGGAGCTGCTCTGGGAGCGCTTCCCATTCCCAACCTCAGCCAACCCGAGCTCCAGCTGGGATCCAGGGCAGGCCACACAGGGCACGGACCCCAGCCTGGTATCCCTGGAGTGAGAGCTCCCAGGGAAGCAATTCCAGCGTTATTAATAACTTCTGGAGCATGTGGAAGTGGGAGCCGTGGAGACGTGCTGTTTCCACAGAAACTGGAGGCACTGGAGGTGGGATTCTCCCAGCACAGGCACGACCTCGGAGCTGCTGCTGTGCCCAGAGCAGCCTCCCCTCACCTCTGATACCCATAAACACAAATAAAACCTCATCAGGGAGGCAAAGAGGGCAAATTCAGCATTACCTACACTGGAAAAAGTCTGGAATGCTCTTCCTGTGTGATTAAGCACAGGGATTGCAGCTCCCAGCAGCTCTGGGCTAACAAAGGCTGCTACTTGTGGGCTGCAGCTGTGTCAACAGCCTGCTCCTTGCATGTTTAACACTCCAGCTCTTCTGGCTTCCATGATAATTTCCACACAGCCCAATCCCAGGACGTTGAGCAGCAGCAGCTCCCGGGCTGGGACTGGGCAGACCAAGATCTGCAGCTCCAAGGACATTCCCAGCTGCTTTCCCTCCTGCCACCCTCTCCTTGAGCCACGTGGGAGCTGCAGCATCCGGGGATGCTGGAGAATTTGGGGAATCCACATGGATCAGCAGGAAGGAGCTCTTCTCCCTGGAAAACCAGGCTGCTGTGGTCACCAAGGAGAGGGGATGGAGCCCACAGGAGCCTGGCACTGCCAGGCTGGGAATGAGACAGGGCTGGCACTGCAGGGGGGGACCGAGTGAAACCATTCCAGAACGAGCCCTTGGGCATCATTCCTTCAGGAAAGGCACTTCTGAGGTGGTGGCTCCCAAGGGAAGAGGCTGATGAATGCCCAGGTGTTCCTGGAGCAGCGTGAGGGTGCCAGCCCTCCTGCTGCATGAACAGGACTGGGACCAGGCTGCAATCCCCCATTTTCCTGCTTTGCTGCCTGGCGCAGAGACGTGAGGGGAGGCCATGCAGCTCAGGAGGGCCCACTGGAATGACAGAAGGTGTGGAGCTGCAGCAAATAAACCCCAATTTTTAATTCAGCTCCACTTTGAAACCAGACTCCAGCCATCACTTCAGCTGGGAAGGGAGAGGACAAACAGACCCGGCCCAACAGATCCTCGCTATTCCCACACGGAACAAATCGTGGCCTGACTCTCCCACATGTCCCCCAGGCTCCACAGCCAGGCCCTCCCCAGTCCCGTGGAACCAATGATTCCTTCAGCACTACTGTGACTGCTGGAGCAAATTCCAGTCAGGATTTATCCAAGGAGAAGGGCTCCTGCGCCGTGGTGGAACGTGGAGCGGCACGGCTCCGACGGGAGCCCTGAGGGACAGAGCTTGTTTGGCAGAACATATGTTCCTCTGCGCTTCTTGTATCTGGGAATTAACAAAGTCAGGTTCATTTAGGAGGAATAATCAGGAATACTGGCGCTTTGTCCTGAGGACTTGGCTGTGGAACAGCTTTTCCCATTAAAATGGGATCGCTGTGGGCGGGAATCTGCTCCAGCAAAACTGCCCCAACTCTGGGCACTGCTGGGAAAAACACCTGGGTGGGTTAATCCATTTTGGTGCCTGGGAGGACTCCAAGGAGGCAGCTTTGCATCCCAAGTTCCTGCTGGAAAAGATCTGGCCTATGGAAGATATCCCTGCCCATGGAACAAGATGGACTTTAAGGCCCTTCCCAACCCAAAACAGTCAGGAATTCTGGGATTCTCCAAAACCCGACCTTGCTCCTCCTGAGCAGCCTCTCACCCTGCACTTTTCCATTTTTTCTGTCCAGTCCAGCTGGAAATCCTTGCCAGCTGTCCTGTGCCAGATGTAAAGGATGTTTGTCACCCAGCAAATATCTCCCCCTGGATGTTGGCCACAACCTCCAGGTTTTTCCAAGTAGGTATTGGTGGGATATTGGGATAAATTTCCTCCCTGAGTGATTCAGCCTTGGAAGGGCTTCTCAGGGAGGCGCTGGAGTCACCATCCCTGGAAGTGTCCAAAAACCAGCTGGATGTGGCACTTTGGGATATATTGTAGTGGGTATGGGGGGTTTGGTTGAAGGTTGCACTTGATTATCTTGGAGAAATTTTCCAACCTTAATGATTCCGTGGCATTCCACCGCTTTTGGGAAGGGCTTAAATCCTAAATTACTGTGAATTCTCCCAGGGGCCGAATGGAGGATGAATCCTGTGGGCAGGACAGGGATGGAAAGAAGAGGTTTTGCATTCCAGACTGGCTCCGAGCAGGATCAGCTCCCACCCCTTTCCCATCTGTCACCCAGGGATGGATGTGAGCTCTTGGCTGATCCAGGCCTCTCTCCACACGGATATTTCTGTTCCCAACCTGTTCTCACCCATATTTGCAGTGCCACTGACCACACCAACACGATGCTTAGACCTGGACTCAGCTGGGCTGGACTCAGCTGGGCTGGACCCCATGTCTGGTTTGGCTGGAGCACCCCCAGTCCTGGATTGCTGTCCCAGCAAACCACAGGAGATGGGAAGGGAGAAGCCAGTGCAGAGCATCCCCTGGCTCTGGGGAGCATTCCCAGGAGGATTTTCCAGCCCGGGCCTCTGCAGGGATGGGTGAATTCCAGAGGAACGTTCCTTGCAGCAGGATGGATGCTACAGCACAAAATCGGCCCCACTTATGCTAATTAAATTGGAAGGGTTCGTTAGGTAAATGGTAATTGCAGTAATACGCTGAAGGAACGATGAACCACAAAACCCGATTTCAGGAAAATCACAGATCCCCTCTTCCCAACAACCTTCAGGCAGCTGTGTCAGGGTTAACGTGAGGAGCAGCACGTCCAAAACCTTTCAGGAGCTTTCCAGGGCTCCTTTGCACATCACTGTGGATGTATTATGTCACACTGTGACACAAAATAACTCACGCGCTCACACTACGACCAAAAGAGCAAAAGGAAGTAACTTTTGTTTCTGACCTCACAATATATGGAATTCCAAAAGTGGCCGTGGATTGGAGGATGGAGTCGCCACCTCTCCAACCACACTGGTCAAACCAACAGCCCATCAATTCTCTCCTCCCACAAAGAAGAATGCAAAACAATCATTGTTTACATGAACAGTGTGAGAACTCCAGTAGAAACACGTAAACATCAGAAGGCACAGAAAACTTCTAAAAGAACTTTAAAACTTTTAAAATAGCAGGGTGACAGTTTTACTTCCATAGACCCATGGAAGGTTGACTCCAACCCTTGCTGAGCACCTGGAGGAGCTGGCAGTGCTGTGGGAATGGCTGGATGGCCTTCGAGGGCTTTTCCAAACTCATGATTCCGTGACTTTGTGATTTTCTCGGGAGCTGAGAGCATTTTTATCCCCACAGCTGTGGTGAAGATGTTTATTTGTGCTGCTGTGGCACTCCAAGCTCCAGCTCTGGACTGGGATCCAATTATGTCAAGTGTTCCCGGATTTAACGAGGGATGGTGGAGCGGGGGGAGCGGCGGTGGCAGAACGAGCTCCTGACAGAAGAGCTCCAGCTCCTGGTGGAATGACCTGGGGAATGGGAAGGATTGCAGCTCCTCCTGCCAGTAGCACAGGGACACGGGAATGCCAGGATGTGTGGAACAGCTGGATGCATCCCAGCGTGGAGCCAGGCAGCTGGAGGAGCACTGGCAGCAGTGGCCGGGAGCAAAAGACATTCAAAGGCACAAAACCAATTATTAAAATGTAAAGATTTGAAAGAAAAGCTGACATTCTAAAAAAAAGGAACAAAAACCTGAGCCAGGACAAGTTACAATAAAAACAGCTCAGGGGGAAAATGCCTTTGGAACCAAGTTGGGCACATTAAGCCCTTGGAAAACATCAGGAATATTCACCTTGCTCTCAGCAATTGTTTGCAAGTTTAGAGCTGAGGTTTCTCACTGTGAGTTCATCTCTCCTTCAGTGCTTAATGAGATAATTCTAAGCTCTAAAAGCTGCCAGAAAATTGGTATGAGGGACTTTTCTGCACTTTGGTTCACAAATACTCACAAAGGCATAAAAGTGGGTTTGGAGCTGCTGCTATCCATTGTTTCCCATGGCTGGGCACTCAGGGATAATTAATTCCCAACTGGGGAGCTCCGTGGTGAAATGCAGGGCTGGTGCGAGCACAGGGTGGCACCTTTGCAAATTCCATCCAAAATAAAGCACTGGGAATAAAGCCATCCCCTTATTTTAACCTCTCTGGTGTGAGATGCCATTTGCTGCCACCGCACTCCTGCGAAACGACTGCAGCTCATCAAGAGAATGGCTGTGTCAAGGAGGACTTGAATTCCCTGGAAAGAAACAGGCTGCTTTCCCAAGCTCTCTGGAATGTGTGGGGTGCAGATGCTGCTGATGGTGGCAAAGCCCTCAGGAGGAAAGGCAAATCCTTGCCCGGGGGAGGGCTGGATGCAGATAGAAGAATAAGAGGAATTTTCTGATCTGGCCTGGGGGTTATCTGGGGTCATGGGGACAGGAGCAGCTCCCTGGGTCCCAAATCCAGGGATGAGCTCCAGGGTCCAACACGGAGGTGGGGAACTTGGCATGGTTTGGTTGGTGGGACACCTCACCAGGGACTCAACTCCCACCTGGGGCGAGCTGTGCCTCAGTCTCCATCTGGGACACGTCTCAGGGAGAATTTCTTCATGGAAAGGGTGCTCAGGTATTGGAAAGGGAGGAGGGGGTGGCGTCCCCATCCCTGGAGGTGTCCAAGCAAGGCCTGGAGGTGGCACTCAGTGCTCTGGGCTGGGCATCAGGCACAGCTTGGCCCTGCTGATCCTGGAGCTCTTCTCTAACCTCAGTGATGTGGGATTCTGTGCGTGGCGTGTTGTACAGATGTCCCCATCCGTGCCACTGCTTCCCCTGCCATGGCCTACGGGTTATGCTGTGAATCCATGACTTTGCCTTGGAAAAACAGGCTCCAGCCTGCAGGCAGCCCCTGCCCCTGAGCCAGGGACAGGGACAGGGACAGGGACAGGGACAGGAACAGGAACAGGGACAGGGACAGGGACAGGGACAGGGACAGGAACAGGGACAGGGACAGGGACAGGAACAGGGACAGGGACAGGGACAGGAACAGGGACAGGGACAGGGACAGGGACAGGAACAGGGACAGGGACAGGAACAGGGACAGGAACAGGGACAGGGACCCCTCCACCTGCCCCTCTGCTCCCAGAAGCGTGCAGGGAGAAGGGAACACCAGGAAAGCTCCCCTGGGCATAGCACTTGTCCATTCCTGCATTAAAATCATCCAGACTGGTACAAGGCATCTCTGCAGCAGGCACAGAAAACTTTGGGTTTAGCCTCAGTTCTTCCCCTCGCTGCAGCTGAATTCCACACTTCTGTTCCAGCAGACAGGGCAGTGGACAAAAATCCCTCCTGGGCAGTTCAGACACAAACCCAAGGTGCTGGAGGGGCTTTTCCCCTTCCCACACTCCTGCAGAGCTGGCTCTGCCCGTGAAGCCCGGGAAGCGCTCGGCTGAGGCTGCTCCTGGGAGACTTGGGGCTATTCTTAGCCCAGGGAAGGAGCGGCGCTGTCACAACATGGAACAGGGAATAAAGGAGCTAAAAAAGGAGCCGGCGATGACTTCACTGGCATTTTGCCTCACAAGTTCATATTCATGTTGCAGAAATATTTATTTGCCTTCTGGGCCTATCGACCCGAAAGAATCGAATCGACAGCAAAAAGAATCAAATCCAGTTAAACGTAATCAACTGACTGGGACCTGGGAAAGTGGCATTTCAGGGAGGAGGGGGGAATCCACAGTTATTGGATTCTGAAGGCTTGAAGGTCGCCAGTCTGGACGTGCAGAGGTGTTTCTGCTGTTTTCCCTGGAGAAGCAGTGCCAGGTAAGGTGAGGACTGGGGAGCACTGGGATCACTGGATCCATCCCCCCGCTGTGCCCTGCCTGCCCCGGGAGGCTGCAGCACCCCAGGTGCACATCCCATGGAACCCTTGAGGTGGGAAAAGGGCTCCAAGCCCATCGATTCCAGCTGGATTTGCTGATGTTTGGGACAAAACCCAGAGCAAAGGCTCCCCTTGGTGTTCCCAGCAGCTGTGTCCTGCACACCCAGCAGATCCTGGCTGGACAGAAGATCCCTGCTTGTGGATATTATTTTCTTTTAATTTTTTTAAGGTTAGGAATAAATATGTGAGATGGTATTTTTTGTTTGGACTTAGGTGTTTATTAGTTTTTATTTATATTACAGTGACTTTTACAGCACCTCACACTAACAAACTAAAAAAAGGAGTTTTATTTATCTATAAAGTTTTTTTAAGGATAAACTGTCTAATTAAGAAATGATACTTAGATTATTTTTATTTTTAACTTAATGACTAACTACTCATGGTTTGTAATGTGGACTTCATTATCTAATTACACAGTGCTACTTAAATTCATGAAGAAGAAGGTGAAGAAGAAGGATTAGCTTTTGTTCTAAAATTTCTATTTTGTTTTATATATATATATATTACTATATTTTATTTTTATTTATTTATTATTTACTTTATTATAAAACTTTAAGATTTCTACTATGTGATACTACACACTTCTGTTTAAATTACACACTTATAACCTTAGTTGTATCATTTAATTTTGGAAGTTTTCTCTATGGCCTCAGGTTAAATGCAGTGTTCTCTTGGGGGTCAGTGCCTGTTGTCGCTATTGGACACGAAATGAGAACACAGAAGTTTGGGAAGTTCAAAAGAGAAAAAGACCCCATTTTATTCGAACATCTGGAGTTTACAGAATTCCAAAGGTGACCGTGGATTGGAGGATGGAATGACCACCTCTCCAACCACACTGGTCCAAAGATCAATCAATCATTTCTCTCCACCCACAGGGAAATACACAAACTATTCTATTTACACATGAAATTGTGTGGGAACTCTGACTCTCAAACATGTAAACATTATCAGAAGGCTAAAGAAGTTCTATTGAAACAGAGATTTTTAGAGTTAAATTAACAAAATGAATTAAATATTTATAATGTAGCTTGTAGAAGTATGTATTGAATTTTAACCTTTTACTTAAGAAACCTCTGCCTGGTACAAAGGGCATAGGAAAATGCAAATTTCTGAAGCTTCTTGCATAAAGAGCAATACCAGAAGAAGCAAAGAACCCAGATAAAGAAGCTCCTCTGTCTCCAAGCCTATCAAGACTGACAGACGTACTCAGATAAGCACCAAAGGACCAAAAGCGCACGCGCAGAGAGGAAAAGTTCAAAAGTTCAATCATGAGGAAGACCACAATCTTCAGCCTCAGGACCACCAAGAGACCCCCGTACGACCACCACAGCAAACCAGGCGTGCCCAGAAGGGCGTGGACTCATTCAGCATGAGAGGCGAGGACAGGCGGGGCCAGGGGTTGAATATGCATGAGAAAGTTGTGCAATGTGTTCCATATGGAACAGCTTTGGGAATAAAGGGGTGGGTCAGACCGAGGCTCGGGGCACAAGTTTTGGAGAGATATCTCACCTGTGCCGGGCGCTGACATACAGACCCACTGCATAACTACCCCAGGGTGTGGAGTCTGTTTGTTTATTCCTCATATCGCTTCACTATGAGAACTTTAACACTTTCAAAAGAACTATAAAAGAAAACTTAACACGTTTAAAAATCAGGGCAGCAGCCTGTCAGCACAGACAGTCTGAAATCCTCAGTAAGCAGGGTTCCAACACCTGCTGGGGCTGGAGCGTCCCCCAGCACAGCTGGCAGCTGGGAGCGGGGAGCTGTGAGCACCGTGGCTTGTCCCTGTCACCGGCTGTGTCCCAGAGACTCCTCCCTGCAGGGCTGCAGAAGGTGCTGCCACTTCTCACTCACTCCTCAGCCCAGCCAAAAACTGCTGCAGCCGCAGCCACGCCTCACCAGGGATGGTTAAACACACCCAGAATCCCTTCCTCGCGGCTTCCAGCAGTACTGGATCCCTGCCCTGCCAGGGGATGGTCCTTGGCCACCGCTGACGCCACGCAGAGGATTTGGAAGCTTTCAGAAAAATGAGTTACAGGAACCTGAAGTTGAAACAAACCCCAGTCAAATCCTAGGGATAAGAAAAAAAAAAAAAAAAAAATCCTCCTTTAACTTTTCCTCCCTCTCCACATGTCCCACGTGCCCTCTCCTGCTGGTGACAGCTCAGCTCAGAGCAGCCACTTCTGGAGGAGCAAAAATAGGCCACGCTTAGTTAAGAGCAATTTAAACATGACCTTGCTGCTGGTGCAAATGAAATCAAATCCTTTCACAAATCTGTTAACTGCTGGTGAGTGACTCTGGGGAAGAGCTGACATCTCCCAGCCTAACCTATTTTTGAGTCTAGACATGCCAGATGTGTCCTGCCTCTGGTTCCTGGAGTTATTTCCTGCTACTCAGGGATGTATTACAGCATCTGTGACAAGCCACAATGGATGAGATCAGTGAAATTCCGGGACTCTCCACATGATTTATGGATATTAGCAAGGCTCTCTTAAGTGATTTACTCTCATCCAACCTGCTGCTCAGAGCTCAGTCCTGCAGCCCCAGCGAGCTGTTTTCCAGGGAAAAGGCTGTTCCCTCCATCCCCACAGCACAGAGCCACAGAATATCCCAAGTGGGAAGGGATCCACAAGGATCAATGAGCTGTGTTCCAGGGAAAAGGCTGCTCCCTCCATCCCCACAGCACAGAGCCACAGAATATCCCAAGTGGGAAGGGATCCACGAGGATCAATGAGCTGTTTTCCAGGGAAAAGGCTGCTCCCTCCATCCCCACAGCACAGAGCCACAGAATATCCCAAGTGGGAAGGGATCCACAAGGATCAATGAGCTGTGTTCCAGGGAAAAGGCTGCTCCCTCCATCCCCACAGCACAGAGCCACAGAATATCCCAAGTGGGAAGGGATCCACGAGGATCAATGAGCTGTTTTCCAGGGAAAAGGCTGCTCCCTCCATCCCCACAGCACAGAATCACTGAGTATCCCGAGTGGGAAGGGATCCACGAGGATCAATGAGCTGTTTTCCAGGGAAAAGGCTGCTCCCTCCATCCCCACAGCACAGAGCCACAGAATATCCCAAGTGGGAAGGGATCCACAAGGATCAATGAGCTGTTTTCCAGGGAAAAGGCTGCTCCCTCCATCCCCACAGCACAGAATCACTGAGTATCCCGAGTGGGAAGGGATCCACGAGGATCAATGAGCTGTTTTCCAGGGAAATGCTGTTCCCTTCATCCCCACAGCACAGAATCACTGAGTATCCCGAGTGGGAAGGGATCCACGAGGATCAATGAGCTGTTTTCCAGGGAAATGCTGTTCCCTTCATCCCCACAGCACAGAATCACTGAGTATTCCAAGTGGGAAGGGATCCACAAGGATCAGCAGAGTCCAGCTCCATCACCCCCAACACAAAAGAAATAAACCCAGAAGTAACTCTGGGCACACAAGACCCTTGAACATCTTTGTGCAGAAATGTGAGCAAGAAAGAGAAGAGAATGTGCCGCAAACAGAGGCAGTTTTGAATATTCCAAGTGGTTTTCCCAAAAACTCCAATTAGAGACTACAACTGCCTTGAAAATGCACTGAATTTGATTCCTGGCACTTGCAATAATTAGGACTTCCATCCTTGGCTGCTCTTCCAGCTCTGCATTAGCAAAGGTGCTGGGGAGGGAGCACCAAGGGGGAGGGAGCCACGGCCCTGCAGAGGGGACACAAATCCCCTGTCCCTGCAGACACAAATCCCCTGTCCCTGCCTCGCTTCCTTCACGCCTGACGGGTTCTCCAATACCCACCAATAAATTATTCCTAATGAGAAATTATTTAATAGACTGAGCAGAATTGATGAGCGTGACCTGCTGAGGATAAAACCAGCGCAGAGGCTGCATCCCTGTAAATCCCAGCCCAGGCCCTTCCCACCCACAGCGCCCCTCAAATTTGGGGCACACATCTGGGCTCAGGAAGGGCTGCAAGAACCTGTTCATAAGTCAGGCACTCCAGCCCAAAGTACGGACTTGGGTGCTGTAATTCCACCTGTTTAACATAAATATTCTATATAAAATTGATTACAAGTGAAGGTCTCCCCTCTGGGACAGGGGATGGGCTCAGGCTTCAATTAGGACCAGAACACATTCAGGAGAAAAAAATATTCTGCCTTCATTTGCTTCAAAGATTTGTGAGGAAAACAAGAGATGTGTTACATGGTTATTCCCTTTAAAAGCAATTTTCCAGCCAAAACATCAAAAATAGATTTAAAAGGTGTTTCTCTTGTTCCAAGGCAAGAAGGACAAACCTGAGCCAGCCTGGTACAGAGAGGAAAAGACATTTCCATGTTCCTAATGCAAGTTTTCTGTTCTTTTCGACTTTCTTATTAAAACAGGTCAAAATTTTAATGGGGAATTACCTTGTTTTTTTAAGAAAAAGCAAGTTTTTCACATTAGAGCTGTTGTATAAGGTTTATCTCAAAGCTTGACCTCACCCAGGGAGCTCAGTGCCTGCTCCTGGTGTGCCTGGGACACTCACACAGCTGGGAATGGCACAAACCCCGGGAATAACAAAGCACAGGAGCACGTGGCAGTGTGGGATAGGAGCAGATCCCTCCTGCCCACATCGGTTTATATTTAATTACAGAAGGGCAGGGGCAGGAGCGAGGCAGGCCCGGCCCGAGGCCCGAGTGGGCCTCGCTCCCGCTTGGCAGGCCGGGACCTCATTTTCCTCTTTCCCTGATTACAAATAAATCCCCTTTTAAAAGACTGATGGATCTGGTTTTGCTCTTGGTTTTTAATCATCCTCTTAATCTCCTCGAGTAGCTCGGGGCCTCTTAGGCGGGGATGGAGGAGGAGGCCACAAAAGGCCTGGCTTAAGGCACAAAGGAGACGCAGCCCCCCGCAAATCCGGGTGCTCCACAAATCCGGGTGCTCCACAAATCCGGGTGCTCCACAAATCCGGGTGCTCCACGAAGGGCAGATTTGCATCTGGATAAAGGACAGAGCCCTGGGTCCAAACAACACTCCACTCTTCCACTGGATTTCCACCATGGAACTCCAAGTGAAGCGATACGCAGAATAAATCAATAGACTCCACACCCTGGGGTAGTTATGAAGTGGGTCTGTGTGTCAGCACAAGTGAGATATCTCTCCAAAACTTGTGCCCCGAGCCTCGGTCTGACCCACACCTTTATTCCCAAAGCTGTTCCATATGGAACACATTGCACAACTTTTTCATGCGTATTCAACCCCTGGCCCCGCCTGTCCTCGCCTCTCATGCTGAATGAGTCCACGCCCTTCTGGGCACGCCTGGTTTGCTGTGGTGGTCGCACGGGGGTCTCTCGGTGGTCCTGAGGCTGAAGATTGTGGTCTTCCTCATGATTGAACTTTTGAACTTTTCCTCTCTGTGCGTGCGCTTTTGGTCCTTTGGTGTTATCTGAGTACATCTGTCAGTCTTGATGGGCTTGGAGACAGAGGAGCTTCTTTATCTGGGTTCTTTGCCTCTTCTGGTATTGTTCTTTATGCAAGAAGCTTCAGAAATTTGCATTTTCCTATGCCCTTTGTACCAGGCAGAGGTTTCTTAAGTAAAAGGTTAAAAATTCAACACATAATTTTACAAGCTAAAATTTAAATGCTTAATTCATTCTGTTAACTCAAGGGGACTCCAAAAATCTCTATTTCAAAAGGACACTCCTCCACACCTCACTCTGCCCTGGGGTCAGGGTCAGGAGAACAGGGGCTGGGGGAATTCCTGCCCCAAGCAGTGCTCCAGGGGAACACAGGGATCCCACATCCACTGCCTGGGAATTTGGGAGCCCAGGCAAAGGCCAGACCCAGCTGAGCAGCATTCCCAGCTCCGCAGGAGTCTGGGAGCAGGCCAGCACCACCCTTAGAACAAGGTGATGGGGAAAGGCACAAGAAAAGAGCACCAGAGCCACAGAGTGCAAATAAAAACAACAAAAAAACCTTTGTGATAGATGAGTAATGCGACGGTTGACTCTCACAATTAAAAGGCAAATATCATGTCTATATGTTAAGAGAAGTTTTAGATTTAAGGAAGCAAACTCCACCACTGGACAGTGAAGAAGCAGTAGATGGACAGAACTTTGAGAGGAGCTAAAAGGTTAAAAGGCAAAACCTCCATTGTGTGTGGGAGCACATGGTGGGGGAAATCCTCTGCTCTCAGCGCCGTAATATCTTCTCTATTCAGTCTTCTGTTGTATCTTTGATCCAGTTTCAATAAACCTTTTAAAATTTTTTAGAAGTGAGTAGCATTTCTCACACCTTTTTAGAGCTTGGACAATCCAAGCAGGAGAGAGGCTGGGGCTGATTCCAAGCTGCAAACCCAGAAGCTGGAAGGGAGAGACCTCGACCTCATGGAACAAAAAATCTTGTCCCAATGCTGTCCCTGGCAGTGGCACTCGGCCACATGTGGCTCTGCAGCCAGCTGCTGCATGGGGAATGGTGCAGGGGCTGCTCGGGCAAGGAAATGCCCCTAAAGTTTCCCAAATTCACCAGCAAAGCCCACAGGAGGAGTTCCACACGGACAGCGAGCTCTCCTCGGTGTTCCTACAGCATTCATTTTGCAGGACTACACGGATTTGGGAAAATGTTTCCCGTGATGCTGTCAGATCCTCTCTACTTGGAGTTTCTGAGAATAAATTCCTGCTTGCTTATTAATTTGTGATTGGATGGAATTCCAGACCAGGTCAGCTGGAAGGCTGGAGGAGGATGCCTGACCTGTCCTCCCAAACCAAACGGAGTGGATGAACCCCGCTGGGTCACGGTGCTTCCCAGGATCCTGGGAGCAGAGGGGAGCACAACACTGGGCCTGCATGGGGCTGGGAGCCTGGGAGTGGTGTCCCAGGAAAGCCCTGGATGCAGTCAGGAATCCTCAGCCTCGCCTTCTGCTGCCCCTCAGCACAGACAGACCTCACACCTTCCTCACAAGACACCTCTGGCGGACAGCAGGAACCAAACACAGCAGCTCGGGTTCTTCCAAGAGCCACGTTTTCCACGGGGGCAGAGCCTGATCCTGACTTTGTGCTGGGAATTATCCCCCCTCACAGTCTGAGCAGCAAACAGAGGTGATGGAATTCGTGCATCCAAGTGAAAGCAGCCAGACGTGCTCTGCATCCCTCAGCACAATCCCCTGGAAGGGAAAGGGATGCCTCCCGTGAGAAAAGCCATGGATAATTCCTGACAGCCAGCCAAAAGCCCACAGACTTTTATTTTTATAAACCTGGGGGGAAAATGAAAGCCTTGGTAGAGCTGGAAGGAATCTAAACTCCAGGTGAGGCTTCCCTTCAGTCTAAAGCTACAATCAAAACTCTCTCCACCGGGGTCAGCCCCCAGGGCTGGAGTTTGCAGGGATTTCACCATGCAGGCAGCTCCGAGAGCTCAAAGGGAATCATCAGTTTCTGGACCCTCTAACCCTAACCACGGAGTCCCAGCGTCCCAGTTTGGGTTGGAAGGGTGCTTAAAGCTGACCCTGTTCCACTGTTCCCTGGCAGGGACACCTCCCACTGTCCCAGGAGCTCCCAGCCCCAGTGTCCAGCCTGGCCTTGGGCACTGCCAGGGATCCAGGGGCAGCCACAGCTGCTCTGGGAATTCCATCCCAGCCCCTCCCCACATCCCAGGGAACAATTCCCAATTCCCAATGTCCCATCCATCCCTGCCCTCTGGCACTGGGAGCCATTCCCTGTGTCCTGTCCCTCCCTGCCTTGTCCAAAGTCTGGCACCAATCACGACAGAAAGAACAAAGGAATCTGTTCAAAAAGAAACAAAATCAGAATTTCCTCTGAACGCCTGTCCATGGGAGATGTCTGGAGCTGAGCAACCCAACAGATTTCCCTGCAAAGACCCCAAAGTCCCCATGGGGCAAGCGGATCTTTGCCCCTTTTTTATTTCCTTCTGATAAAAATGAGAAGTTTCCCCCATGGCAACACATTGCAGTCCAAGTTATTTCTGATGAATGTTTTCAGGAGGAAACTGGGACAATCCCCCAACAAAACCCCAGCTCTGCCTGTTCTCTTGGACACACACACGCTCCTGCTTCCCAGCAATCCGGATTGCTTCTTTTCCCAGGGAAAAACCTGCCACTTTTAGCCTCACAGAAACAAATCTGGGTTTAAGCTTTGACCTTGCTTGCTGTGAACGAGCTCTCCGGGGGCTGGGCTCCAGTGCCTGAGGCTGCTATTCCTGCCGGGGCTGTTATTTCGGAGTGCCACCGCTCCTCAGCCAGGAATAGCTGCAGGACCTGGAGCTGCACGCCGAGCTCCCTGCTGGGGCTTTCCTGCGCTCCCAACAAAGCTGTCACCGATGCCACTCCTGCCACGGATGGGGCTGGTGAGGAGGTGGAAGTGTGAAGAGAAATCTTGGGTTTTGAGCGCCGGGTTCAGACGCAGAGGGAGCTGCCAGGAAAACAGGCTGTGCTCCCAAAGCGCTGGGATGGGGTGTGGAATCACCCGAGGGGTAACCACAGCACCCCACGCTGCCACCTCTGCCACCCCTCTGTGTCCGGCCCCAGCTGGAATTTCGTGGTATTTATGGATCTGAGCTGCACTTGTGACCCCTGGGGGCTCCACCTGCTGTGCCCCCCCGCCCATGGAGGACATCCCACTCCCTCCTCCCTCCCAGCACGGAGGGCCTGGATTGCACAGGGAACTTGGGGACGTTCCAGCACCTTCGTTTGTGGATCTGCTGCTGGTTTGGGACCTGCAGGTCGGGCTCTGAGCCGTGGGGACAGTCCAGGCCACCCTCCCAGTGCCTCCCTCTGGATCCACACCCAGCAGCCACAGCCCCTGCAATCCAAGCACGCCTTCCAGCACCAGCTCCTCCCAGAGACCTCTCCACGTGCAACCCGGATCCCCTGGCTCTGCCATCCCTTAATGTGGTACATTAACAGGCCCCATCATTTTAAAAATACACCTTAGAAATACCAGCAGTGCCAAAAACATAGAGAATCTCACAAGAGACAAATTCCCTGACAAAACTGATGCCTCCCCAAAAGTGCCACCTCCTGGGCCCCTTGGCCAGGGCCAGCCACCCCTTCCCTCCTTTTCCTGGCATCCCACCCACCCCTGTCCTCATGGATGCCGAGGATGAGGCTCACAGCTCTGCCAAACCCTACTCCCATGGGATGTGCTCCAATGAAATTATCAAAGAGAATAAAATCCAGACCTTTAAAGGCAAAATTCTGAAGTTCTCTACAAGGGAGTTTTCAAAGTGAAGCCTCTTCCCTTCAAATTCCTTTTGTGTGGGAAAATTTTGCAGTGATTTTTTTTTAAATTTTTTTTTTTTTTCATCCAAACAAATGTTGCCCCAGATTTTAGACCAGTTTCCTTTTGGGAAGTCCTAGAAAAAAAGGCCATGTTCAGACCAGACCCTGGCTGAAGGAGGTGGAGTCTCTTCTGGCCAGGATGCTCCAGGAGAACTCCCAGGAGAGCAGATATGGATTCCTCAGTGCTGGATCCAGGGAAGGAGCCACGTTTTCCCTAAGGAACTCCCAGTGTCCCACCTTGGGAAGCAAATTCAGGCCCCCCTCTCACATTCCCAAGCCTGTGCCCACAGCAGGGGCACATCTGGGGTACAACTGGGGCTTTGTGCCACTTCCCCACTCCAGAAGTGTCCACCCTGGGGAATGCCACATCCACTTTTCTCATGGATAACCTGACCAAACCAGCGCCAGCTGACCCTGGGCTGAGGCACTGGCACAGTGCAGATTTCATTCCCAGCCCAGCAGATGGAAAATGGGAAGAATCCTTTAGCCAGAAACGAAGGCAGTGCCTCCTGCAAACCCCGCAGATCCCCAGGGCTGGTGCCAGACTTTGGGAATGCAGAGAGCCCAGCACCAGCCTGGCACTAATTATCATCCTCCATGCTTAAATCACCAGCTTTGCTCATTTGGCTTCCAGAGAAATCGTTGCTTTAATGGGAACCGGAGGTGCTCAGCACATTCCAGACATAAATCCCAGACTGTTTTGCACCAAAGCGGGGTGAGTGAGGTCTGTGGGGGCCTGTGCAGCTCCTCCTGTTCTGCAGCAGGTGATAAACATCGCTAATTAAAATAGTTTATAATTGTCTCTGAAAGGTTAAAAATGCTGGAGCACAAAACTTGGACTTTTCCTGACTAAACTGTACTTTTCTCCCCCGGCTCCCTGGGCCATCTCCATGGCTACTGGGAGATTGCTGGGCTGCCTGTGCCAGCTAATTGATTTCCAGGAAGGAATGATTAATAAAGAACAACAGAGTCTCCCTCTCTGGCAGGGCACTTCTCCCAGCAGCCTCTTCTTTTCCCCTGGGAGCGCCTGGACTCCGGAGGCAGATCCAGGCTGGGCCATAAATCCCAGCCCATCAACACCTGGAATCCCCGCAGGCTGCAGGGATAAAAGGGATGGGAACCCTGCACTGGGAGGGCCACGGCCCTGGAGGGGGGAATTGTGGCTGATACAAAAGAGATTGGATCCCAGCCCCGCACTCTGCCCGTTAATCCGTCACGCTCGCCTTGCCGTGGATTAAATTGCATTCCTGGAAAGCAGGAAAGCTGCTCCTGGGTGTCAGAGCAGCCCAGAGAGAAAATGATTGTCCTCTGCTTCCTCCCTGAGCCTGGAGCCAGCCAGGCATGGAGGGAAAGCTGCACCCTCATCCTGCCACCCTTCAGTCCTGCCATCCCTGCATCCCTGCATCCCTGCCATCCCTGCCATCCCTGCCATCCCTGCCATCCCTGCCATCCCTGCATCCCTGCATCCCTGCATCCCTGCATCCCTGCCATCCCTGCCATCCCTGCCATCCCTGCCATCCCTGCATCCCTGCATCCCTGCAATCCCTGCATCCCTGCATCCCTGCATCCCTGCATCCCTGCAATCCCTGCCATCCCTGCCATCCCTGCCATCCCTGCATCCCTGCCATCCCTGCCATCCCTGCCATCCCTGCATCCCTGCATCCCTGCCATCCCTGCATCCCTGCAATCCCTGCATCCCTGCCATCCCTGCCATCCCTGCATCCCTGCAATCCCTGCCATCCCTGCCATCCCTGCCATCCCTGCATCCCTGCATCCCTGCATCCCTGCCATCCCTGCATCCCTGCAATCCCTGCATCCCTGCCATCCCTGCCATCCCTGCCATCCCTGCCATCCCTGCCATCCCTGCATCCCTGCCATCCCTGCCATCCCTGCCATCCCTGCCATCCCTGCCATCCCTGCATCCCTGCATCCCTGCATCCCTTCCATCCCTGCATCCCTGCATCCCTTCCATCCCTGCATCCCTGCCATCCCTGCATCCCTGCCATCCCTGCATCCCTGCATCCCTGCATCCCTGCATCCCTGCCATCCCTGCATCCCTTCCATCCCTGCCATCCCTGCCATCCCTGCATCCCTGCATCCCTGCCATCCCTCCCATCCCTGCCATCCCTGCATCCCGCCATCCCTGCCATCCCTGCCATCCCTGCCATCCCTGCCATCCCTGCATCCCTGCCATCCCTGCCATCCCTGCCATCCCTGCATCCCTGCCATCCCTGCCATCCTTGCCATCCCTGCATCCCTGCCATCCCTGCATCCCTGCCATCCCTGCCATCCCTGCCATCCCTGCCATCCCTGCCATCCCTGCCATCCCTGCCATCCCTGCCATCCCTGCCATCCCCGCCATCCCTGCCATCCCTGCATCCCTGCCATCCCTGCCATCCCTGCCATCCCTGCCATCCCTGCCATCCCTGCCATCCCTGCATCCCTGCCATCCCTGCATCCCTTCCATCCCTGCCATCCCTGCCATCCCTGCATCCCTGCCATCCCTGCCATCCCTGCCATCCCTGCATCCCTGCCATCCCTGCCATCCCTGCCATCCCTGCATCCCTGCCATCCCTGCATCCCTTCCATCCCTGCCATCCCTGCCATCCCTGCATCCCTGCCATCCCTGCCATCCCTGCATCCCTGCCATCCCTTCCATCCCTGCCATCCCTGCATCCCTGCATCCCTGCAATCCCTGCATCCCTGCCATCCCTGCCATCCCTGCATCCCTGCCATCCCTGCATCCCTTCCATCCCTGCATCCCTGCCATCCCTGCATCCCTGCCATCCCTGCATCCCTGCATCCCTGCCATCCCTGCCATCCCTTCCATCCCTGCCATCCCTGCATCCCTGCATCCCTGCATCCCTTCCATCCCTGCCATCCCTGCCATCCCTGCATCCCTGCATCCCTGCATCCCTGCCATCCCTGCCATCCCTGCCATCCCTGCCATCCCTGCATCCCTGCCATCCCTGCCATCCCTGCATCCCTGCATCCCTGCCATCCCTTCCATCCCTGCCATCCCTGCCATCCCTGCCATCCCTGCCATCCCTGCCATCCCTGCCATCCCTGCCATCCCTGCCATCCCTTCCATCCCTGCCATCCCTGCATCCCTGCATCCCTGCATCCCTTCCATCCCTGCCATCCCTGCCATCCCTGCATCCCTGCATCCCTGCATCCCTGCCATCCCTGCCATCCCTGCCATCCCTGCCATCCCTGCCATCCCTGCCATCCCTGCCCCTGCCCTGGCAGAGGGCCATGGACACCTGGGCGTCTCAGGGGTGCCCTTTTCATCCAGCTCTGCTACACACAAACCAAAACAAGGTCAAAATCCCGATAGTTTGCCTTAATCCTTCACCAGGATGCTGGACAGCGCTCCCCAGAGCTCCAGGTTTTTATTTATTTTGCCCCTCCAGGTGATGATATTTGATACAAAACTTTAATCTCCACTTCAGCATCATCTTACACAGAAATGCAAAGAAAAATTTGGATGAAGATTCCATGGATTCCTGAGCCCTTCGGGCAAGATTTAAAGCACTCCTGAATAGCTCCAAGAAGAATTAATTCCTGAATTAATTCCTGGCAGTGGAGCTGCACGTGCTCCGTCTCTGCCCAGGGCTCCCCGTGCCTGCCCGCGCTGCGAGCACGCCCCGCACGGAGTGTGACAGGGACCAACCCAGGCTTTGTGTGCCAAAAGTGCCTCTGGAGCGACTGCGGGGAATTCTCATCACGCCCCTGTGGGCTCAGCAGCCAGATCCAGACGCGGTGTCGCAGGGATCCACAGGAATGCGCTGGGATGAGAGCGGCGGGGGCAGTGGGACAGCCCCGGCTCCGCACAGCCCTGCTCCCGCAGGCTCCCACCGGAGCATCCCCGCCGCTTCCAGGGGCCCTGCTGGGCTTCTCCTGGCTCTTTGCTCCCTCAGCCCCTGAGCAATTCCCAGCTCAGCTGCTTCTAGACCTGCTCCAGGCACGGCTCCAGGCTCAGCCCCTCCCTGGGAGCAGCCGGATCCCATCCCTGCCGGGTTGGGAATGCTGTGACACCCCCAGGCTCAGCCCCTCACAGAATTCCCCTGGGATGCACTGGGAGCAGCTGGATCCCATTCCTGCCGGGTTGGGAATGCTGTGACACCCCCAGGCTCAGCCCCTCCCTGGGAGCAGCCGGATCCCATCCCTGCTGTGCTGGGAATGCTGTGACACCCCCAGGCTCAGCCCCTCACAGAATTCCACCGGGAGCAGCTGGATCCCATCCCTGCCGGGGTTGGGAATGCTGTGACACCCCCAGGCTCAGCCCTTCCCTGGGAGCAGCCGGATCCCATCCCTGCCGGGTTGGGAGGGCTGTGACACCCCCAGGCTCAGCCCCTCACAGAATTCCCCTGGGATGCACTGGGAGCAGCCGGATCCCATCCCTGCCGTGCTGGGAATGCTGTGACACCCCCAGGCTCAGCCCAGGAGGGGTTTGGATCCTCAGGTCATGCCCTGCAGCGATCCCAGCGGGAATTGGGCAGTGCCCGGCCGCTCCTCCTCCAGCGCTGCCCATTTTCACCGTTCCCTCTCCAGCCCGGAGCCGGCAGCCCCAGGGCTCATCCCTTCTCCAAGGGCGCTGGGGAGAAGCGGGGCAGCGTCGCTGTTGGGCACTAAATGAGCACACAGAAACTTGGTGAGCTCAAGAGAGAAAAAGAGCCAATTTTATTTCTGACCTCGCAATATATGGAGTTCCAAAAGTGGCCGTGGATTGGAGGATGGAATTGTCACCTCTCCAACCACACTGGTCAAACCAAGAGTCCATCAATTCTCTCCTCCCACAAAGAAGAATGCAAAACAATCATTGTTTACATGAACAGTGCGTGAGAACTCCAGCAGAAACATGTAAACATTATCAGAATGTTAAAGAAGTTTTATGAGAACTGTAAAATTTTCAAAAGAACTATAAAAAATTTAAGAACTTTTAAAAATCAGGGCAACAGGGCAGCCCCAAAGTGCTGTAGGGGAGCAGCTTTCCCCCCTTGCTGTTTTGCACATTCCCACCTCAGACTTTACACCCTGGTGTAACCCTGCCTCATCTTCTCGGATTTGAGCCCCAGACCCCCGGTTTCCACCTGGAATGCTGCAGGGATCGCCCCTCCAAGGCTCCTGCAGGGTGTGGGAGAGCCAGGAGAGAGCCCCGTGCAGCGACTCCCTAAAACAGCTCCTGGTAGCGCAAGTGAAAATCAAAAGGTGCTTTTGGGTTCCTCGCCAGGCTCCTCTGGTGCTCCTGGGGAAGGGGAGTGCAGATCAATCCGAATAAAAGATGAAGGAGCTGAGCCTGGCTGGGCTGTGCCTCAGCCAGAAACACGGAGTTATTGATGCCACATCCTCAGCACTCCTGCAGTGATTAAATAATTAGGGGGAGAGATTAAAAATTACTCCAAACGAGCAGAATTTTTAAGCTCTCCCTCCTCCCCTACCCGTGCTGGCTGGGAGGGTTTTTTTAAGCGCGGATTTTTTGAAAAAGTTGGCAAAATGAAGTGTGGCAGCAGGATAAATAATGTTTTTGTGACAGAAACAAATGCATATGCATTTGGAATAATATGCATTTTGGGAATAAAGGTGTGGGTCAGACTGAGGCTCGGGGTTTTTGGAGAGCTATCCCACCTGTGCTGGGCGCTGACAATACAGACCCACTTCATAACTACCCCAGGCTGTGGAGTCTGTTTGGTTATTCCATGTATCGCTGCATGGCAAGCTCAGCAGCAGCATCCCGGCTCCACCGGGGTCCCGGCGTTGGGATAAACCCCCCAGGGTTGGGATAAACCCCCCAGGATTGGGATAAACACCCCCGGGACTGGGATAAAACACCAAGATTGGGATAAACCACCCAGGGTTGGGATAAACCACCCGGGACTGGGATAAACCACCCAAGATTGGGATAAACCACCCAGGGTTGGGATAAACCACCCGGGGTTAGGATAAACTCCCCAGGGTTGGGATAAACAACCCAGGATTGGGATAAACTCCCCAGGATTGGGATAAACCCCCCAGGATTGGGATAAACCCCCCGGGACTGGGATAAACCACCCAGGGTTGGGATAAACCCCCCAGGATTGGGATAAACCACCCAAGATTGGGATAAACCCACCAGGGTTGGGATAAACCCCCCAGGATTGGGATAAACCCCCCAGGGTTGGGATAAACACCCCGGGGTTGGGATAAACCCCCCAGGATTGGGATAAACCACCCGGGGTTGGGATAAACCCCCCAGGATTGGGATAAACCACCCAGGGTTGGGATAAACCACCCGGGACTGGGATAAACCACCCAGGATTGGGATAAACCACCCAGGGTTGGGATAAACCACCCAGGATTGGGATAAACCCCCCAGGGTTGGGATAAACCCCCCAGCATTGGGATAAACCACCCAGGACTGGGATAAACCACCCAAGATTGGGATAAACCACCCGGGGTTAGGATAAACCACCCAGGGTTGGGATAAACCACCCAGGGTTGGGATAAACCCCCCAGGGTTGGGATAAACACCCCGAGACTGGGATAAACCCCCCAGGATTGGGATAAACAACCCAGGGTTGGGATAAATCACCCAGGGTTGGGATAAACCCCCCGGGACTGGGATAAACCACCCAGGGTTGGGATAAACAACCTGGGATTGGGATAAACCACCCAAGATTGGGATAAACCATCCGGGGTTAGGATAAATCCCCCAGGGTTGGGATAAACCCCCCAGCATTGGGATAAACCACCCGGGGTTGGGATAAACAACCCAGGGTTGGGATAAACCACCCAGGGTTGGGATAAACCCCCCGGGGTTGGGATAAACCCCCCAGGGTTGGGATAAACCCCCCAGGATTGGGATAAACACCCCCGGGACTGGGATAAACCACTCAAGATTGGGATAAACCACCCGGGGTTGGGATAAACCCCCCGGGATTGGGATAAACCACCCAGGATTGGGATAAACCCCCCAGGATTGGGATAAACCCCCCCGGGACTGGGATAAACCACCCGGGACTGGGATAAACCACTCAAGATTGGGATAAACCCCCGGGACTGGGATAAACCCCCCGGGATTGGGATAAAGCCCCCGGGACTGGGATAAACCCCCCAGGGTTGGGATAAACCACCCCGGGATTGGGATAAACCCCCCGGGATTCCTTTGGATAACGGCTCTGGCTGGGGCACTGAACAAACAGCCGGGCCGGGTGTGCACTGGGGGCTTTTTGCCGCCCAGCTGGGCTGGGATCCTGAGCCACTTTTCCTGAATTCCGGCTGCTTTGGGTGCCCTGAGTGCCGCTATTGGACACGAAGGAAGCACACGGAAGCTCGGCAAGTTCAAAGGCCAAAAAAGAGAGAGTTTTATTTGAGCATCTGGTATTTATAGAATTCCAGAGGTGGCCGTGGATTGGAGGATGGAATCGCCACCTCTCCAACCACACTGGTCAAACCAAGAGCCCATCAATTCTCTCCTCCCACAAAGAAAAATGCAAAACAATCATTGTTTACATGAACAGTGCGTGAGAACTCTTGTAGAAATATGTACACATTATCAGAAGGCTGAAAAAGTTTTATGAGAACTTTAAAACTTTCAAAAGAACTATAAAGGAAAACTTAATACTTTTCAAAAGCAGGGCAACAGCCTGAGCCCAGCGAGGATGGGTCCCGGCGATGCCCTGGCCCAGGGGCCCAGGCTCTGCACTCTGAATCCCCGGCCCTGCTCCAGGGAGAGCAGGATACTCCAGCAGGGAGAGGAGGAAATTCCAGGAAGGAGAGGAGGAAATTCCAGGAGGAAGAGCAGGATACTCCAGCAGGGAGAGCAGGATATTCCAGGAGGGAGAGGAGGATAATCCAGCAGGGAGAGGAGGATATTCCAGGAGGGAGAGGAGGATATTCCAGGAGGGAGAGCAGGATATTCCAGGAGGCAGAGCAGGATATTCCAGGATATCCCTGCAGCCAGGGCGAGGCAGGCTCGGTGCAGTGGGAATGTGACGTGCGTTCAAATTTGCTGCCCAGGCACCGATTAGATCTGAACGACGTCCTCAGGATGGATTTATCCCCCAGATCTGCTTGTCTGCGAGACTGGAAGGTGCTGCCCCGGCCAGGAGGGTCGGGGCAGCTCTGATATTTCCAATTCACACCATTTTTATCTGCGCGCTCATCGCCCGCAGGCTGCCAAAACCTCCCCTTGCTTTGCTCTCAGCCCCTCCTCCCCAGCTCTGGGCTTCCCCCTGGGTTTTCTCACAGGCTGGAGGGTTCAGGGACTCCCCTCGGAGCCCGGGGCAGCTCTGACAAGCCCTTGTCACCGCTGGGATTGAGGCACATCAGCAGCACAGAAGGTTTGTAAGTACATCTTCCCAAATGTCCCGCCGCAGGGCACGGAGAGCCTCTCGCAGGGAAGCTCAGCAGCAGCTCCTGGCCCAGGGGCTCTGCCCTGCAGCCCACCCTGCCCGGGGGATGGGGGCAGAGGATCTCCCAAAGCTCTGCCAGGCACCGGGGAAGGAAAACCCAAAGAGCACGACGCAGAGCTGGGGATCTCGTGCAGGCACAGCGAAGTGGTTTTGCTTTAATTCGATTTTCTGCAGCTCCAGGGATGCTGGGGGGGCATTCCAGTCTCTGCTGTGACACAAGGAAACAAAGCAGCTCCACGCTTCCATCTCAATAACGAGAACAGAGGAGCTGCAAACAGCAATTCCCCTCCCCAGAACCCATGAAACACGGGATAAATGGATGTTCATCAGCGAGGGACACGGGCATTTCCAAACGGCCCCAGGTGCAGAGGCTCCACAGCTGCAGCCCAGGCCCTGCCCCTTTCTGCCCACAAATCATCAAAGGACACTTCAAGTGGGCGCTGCTGATGGCTGAGAGCTCCTCAGTGGATAAAACCAGGTGCAGTGAGGGTGGAAGAGAGCTCCAGGGTCACCGAGCCCAAGCTCTGCCCCATCCCCACCCTGTCCCCAGCCCAGAGCTGTGAGTGCACCTCCAGCCCTTCCCTGGACACCTCCAGGGATGGGCACTCCAAACCCCTCTGGGCAGCTCCAAGGCCTGAGCACCCTTTTCCAGGGAGAAATTCCTCCTGCAGCCACCGGGGAAGCAAAGCACCAAACACCTGAGGAGATGGAAACGGGCCCTTCCACGGGGCTCAGGTGCCTCAAGAGAATCTTGGGACCGTTTGAGTTGGAACAGACCTTTCAAAGCTCATCTCGTTCCACGGGACAGGGCAGGGACACCTCCCACTGCCCCAGGCTGCTCCAAACCCCGGTGTCCAACCTGGCCTGGGACACTGCCAGGGATCCCGGGGCAGCCTCTGCTCAGCCTGTGCTGCTGTTTGAGCCCTGCCTCGGGGTGAGGAGCTCCCTCCAGGCAGCCCTGGGTGGGCTGGGGTGAGCCTGGGCTCGGGGAAGGTGGCCCCAGCTCGGGGAAGGTGGCCCCAGCTCGGGGAAGGTGGCCCCAGTGTCCCCCCACTGCAGCCAGCAGTGCCCAGTCCCTCAGGACATCCCTGCCCTTCCCGGAGCAGCTGCTGCCTTCAGGTGCAGCCGAAGCCCTGGGAAGGCTCTCTGGGACGGTTTATTACTATTATTATTATTATTAATATTTATTTATTATTATTATTATTCTGCTGCTCATTGCTGGGCAGCCCCTGCCGCTGTCACAGCCACGCTGACACCGCCAGCCCCGGCACCTCCTCCTGCTCCATCCCGGGGTGCTGCAGGCTCTGCCAGCCCCTCCTGCTCCATCCCGGGACGCTGCAGGCTCTGCCAGCCCCTCCTGCTCCATCCCGGGACGCTGCAGGCTCTGCCAGCCCCTCCTGCTCCATCCCGGGACACTGCAGGTTTTGTCCAGCCCCTCCTGCTCCATCCCGGGGTGCTGCAGGCTCTGCCAGCCCCTCCTGCTCCATCCCGGGGTGCTGAAGGTTTTGTCCAGCCCCTCCTGCTCCATCCCGGGGTGCTGAAGGTTTTGTCCAGCCCCTCCTGCTCCATCCCGGGGTGCTGCAGGCTCTGCCAGCCCCTCCTGCTCCATCCCGGGATCCTGCAGGCTCTGCCAGCCCCTCCTGCTCCATCCCGGGATCCTGCAGGCTCTGCCAGCCCCTCCTGCTCCATCCCGGGATCCTGCAGGCTCTGCCAGCCCCTCCTGCTCCATCCCGGGATCCTGCAGGCTCTGCCAGCCCCTCCTGCTCCATCCCGGGGTGCTGCAGGCTCTGCCAGCCCCTCCTGCTCCATCCCGGGATCCTGCAGGCTCTGCCAACCCCTCCTGCTCCATCCCGGGACACTGCAGGTTTTGTCCAGCCCCTCCTGCTCCATCCCGGGGTGCTGAAGGTTTTGTCCAGCCCCTCCTGCTCCATCCCGGGACACTGCAGGTTTTGTCCAGCCCCTCCTGCTCCATCCCGGGGTGCTGCAGGCTCTGCCAGCCCCTCCTGCTCCATCCAGGCTCCCTCCTGCTCCCTGTTTGCCTTCTCATGCACCAAACCTCCACAGCTTCTCCCTCCACCACCTCCTGCCCCGCCTGGTGTCCCCCTGGCATTTTTGGCTCCTTAGGGGAGTGGTTGGGTGTTTTTGTGGAGCTGGGTCCATCTGCTGCCCCAGGAGCAGCTGTGTCAATGGATTTGGGGACAGGGACAAGCAGGGGAGGGCCAGGAGTGCTCCAAGGCCAGAGCTCTGCCCCACGCAACCCTTTTAGGATCCCAAATCCCTTGTGTGATTTCAGGAACTCCAGGCACGGGACACAGCAGTCAGGTGGGCCTGGAGAAACCTGGGATGCTGCTCCCCCCTCCCTGCCCTTCCTTCCCCTGGCTCTGCTCTGAAATCCTGCTCTGACGCTGAGCCCAGGACCATTTCAGCCCCGGTGACCCCACAGTCCCCTCAGCCCGGTGCTGAGATCCCAGGAGACGCCAGTGGGAGTGACAAAGTCTTGGAATTCTCTCCAGAAACGCGGATTTCCTGATCTGGGCCCAGGAGGGAGCACACAGCTGTTCCTGTGCCAGGCTCTGGGAGCATCCCTGGCACCACCAGGGCCATCCCCTGGCCAGGACAACCCCAAATCCCTCCCAGAGCTGCTCCTCACCCCACAGCCTCCCATCTCCAGCTCCGGAGGAAAGCTGGGAAGGGCAGGGAAGGGGATGGCTCTGAGCTGCCCTACTTTAATGCTATTTTTGAGAGCATTCCCTAAAATCTGGGACTATGGCACGATCCCTGAGGCTTCCCCACATCCAGGAAGCCACCACACCCAACCCACCACTGCTGACCCTCAGCTGTGCTGGGATTATTTTGCTTTAAAACTACAAAAAAAAAAAAAAAAACCAAACCCATATTTTAATATATTCAAGGAGAGCTGTGACTAAATTTCCAGAGCTCCCACGTACAAGGGTGTCTATTCAAGTGAGACAAAGTTTTGCAATTCAAAACCCATTTCTTCCCAAAATTGCTTCCCCAAACCCTCAAACAGTGGCCACATCCCTACAGCACTGCAGAGTTTCAGTGCAGAATCACTGTCCACTTGGAATTAAATCACTTGCAGTGATTAAATCTTCCTTTTTTATCCACACATCCATGGAAAGGCGGCATCAAAAGGAACCAAATTTGGTTCAGCTTCGCTATGGACAAGCTCCAAGAGTGGTGAGGTTTGTGTTGTCTTTCTGGAGGTGGCAGTTTCTCAGCCCTGGAATGGCAAATGAAGAGCATAACCTTGTTCCAGGAGGTTTTGTGCAGGTTTTAAATAGCCTGGCAGGAATGCAGCCCTGCAGCTCCTGAATACCAATGCACAGCTCTGCACCCTCCTCAGGGCTCAGCAGAGCCTCAGGGCCAGCACCTTCCCATTCAGCTAAAATCCCATTTCAGCCAAGTGTCACAGCCCACTCAAATTCACCCAGATTAATCCGATTCCTCGCCTATTTTCTATTTCAAAATTAAAGAAAGCTGTGGTTGCCTAAAATAACCCCCCAGAAAAGGCAGCTGTGCAGCAGCCTCTCATTTTCCCATTTTCCTTGCTGCAATCATGGAATCCCAGACTGGTTAGAAAGGACCTTAAAACTCTTTTATTCCACCCCTGCCATGGCAGGGACACCTCCCACTGTCCCAGCTGCTCCAGCCCCAGTGTCCAGCCTGGCCTGGGGCACTGCCAGGGATCAGGGGCAGCCCCAGCTGCTCTGGGAATTCCATCCCAGCCCCTCCCCACCCTGCCAGGGAACAATTCCTGCTTGGAATGGAGAAGCCCCTTCCATTAGTGCTCAGCTTTGGTGGATGTGGGACAAAGGGACAACCCTTCCCCGGGCAATTACAGTCCAGTCCTTCATGCTTTGGGGTTTTATTTTAAAGATTTCTCTTTATTTCCTGACTTGGGAGTGAACATTTAGGAAATGAAGCCCCGCAGCAGCACCTGCAGCAGGGAAAGGCAGCAAAGGTCCCCAAATCCAGCTGCAGGGCTGAGCCAGCACTGCCAGGATGCAAATTCCCCAGGCTCGGGCACCCATCAGAGCCAGGAGAGGCTGTGGGGTGTGCAGGGTGCCTGAGGCAGGGCAGGATCACTCCTTTTCTCATCATTCATAACGGTGGGTGATCTGTTTGGCATGAGTACACCTGAAAGGAATGCAACTTCCCCCTGTAAGGCAAGGCCAGAGCCCTGCACGCCTGCATCCAGGCACACCTGGAAACAGAGCCCGTGGGGGCAGGAATCCTCCTCGTTTCAAGTGTCACATGGATTTAAAAAATGCAATTTCTCCTCGCCCTGCAAAGCCCAGCAGCCTTCAGGCCACACCACCCAACACCCCCCACTCTGCTCTGTGCTAATCAAATAAAACCACTCAGCTTTAACAGGGAAAAAAACGACATTTTTTTCACCTGCTGGTTGTCCCCCAGCCAGATAAACCCTCCAGAGCTCTTCCTTGGGACACAAGCAAAATAATAACAATAATCCAAAGCAACACTTCCATTCTTTCCATTTAATCAGCTCAGTTTTGCCCTCAGAGCCTCCCCAGACAAGCAGTGGGGCTTTTAATGGATGCTTAACATGTCAAAGCCGTGTATTTGTAATTAAAGCACCGAGTTTGACATCCTGGGTGATCCACTACCCACACATCTGACTAATACGCTGTCTCCAGACCAGCTGAAGAGATAAAACCCCCCAAAATAACAAAAGCAGCTTTTTTTTTTTTTTTTTTTTCTTTGTTTAAATCCAAGCACAAAAGGGCTTTTGACCAAGCTGGGCAGTAAGCACCCGGTACTGGGGTCTCCCACTGGGGCTTTAGCAAGGTGGCCTTGCCCCAGCCTTGTGGGACAAAGGGATGGCCAGGAGCATCAGGAAAACCGAGTTTGTGCTTCTCCCAGCGCCCTGTAAAACTGGGGGAACTCGAGCGTTTGCCTGGGGAAGGAAAACCAAAACTCAAATGTGTGGACGAGCTGCCGTGGCTGAGCCAGCGTGCCCAGCTGTATCCCGAAATTCCTCCAGGGATCAGGGATGTCAGCATCCCAAGCAATCCCTGGCAGCAGTCCCCATCTCTGCAGAGCCTGGCAAGGGCTGAAGGCTCCTCCCGAGCCAGGATTCCCTCTGTGCATTCCCAAACCTTGGCCAAGCAGCAGGCAAGGAAAGCTTTGCCCTTGGCAGGGAGAGAGGGCGGAATTCCAGAGTCTGTAAGGAAAGCTGGGAGCCACAACCAGGAGCCCAAAAGTCATGGGTAAGTAGGAGATGTAAATTTCCCCCGTTAGGTAGAAAAATTTTCATCAGCAGAATATTGAAAAAAAAAAAAAAATCATGGTCTACAATAGGAGGTGAAGTTCTGAGGGGAAGATGGAAAAGCAGGATAAAATTGTGGATCCCAAGCAAAGTGAATTTAGTGTCACCTCGGGGGTGAGGCAGGGCTGAAGGCCTGAGGGGTGAAATCTTTACTGGCCACGCCGGGAAAAAGCAGCCCACAGATGAGGGGTGACAAAGGGGCCCTGGAATTTCCACAGGCAGAAGGGTCAAGGTCAATCCTCCAGCAGTGCTGCCAGCCCCACACCTGGGAATGCCCATGGAGATGGGATTTCTCTTCTGGAGGAGTCTGAGCTGAGATTTGGGCTGGAAAACTCCCTCGTGGGAGGACTGCAATGCCCATCCCAACCGAGTATTCTCATTACAGCAGGGAAAATGGGAACACTGGATTAGTTTATCCTACTGAAGACAATTCCTTTTGTTATTCATGTCCATAATGACTTCTATTTCTTTCTCATGACTGATAAATTGTCTAATAAGATTTTTGAGTCATGATTAAATCAAGGAAAAAAAAAGAGATTTGGGACATCAGAGGAGCTGATTTTTCTGCTGAAAAGCATTTTAGGGCCACAGACACGCTCTGGAGCCAGGCTGGGAGAGCTGGGGGGGCTCCCCTGGAGAGGAGAAGGATCCAGGGAGAGCTGGGGGTGCTCCCCTGGAGAGGAGAAGGATCCAGGGAGAGCTCAGAGCCCCTGGCAGGGCCTGAAGGGGCTCCAGGAGAGCTGCAGAGGGACTGGGGACAAGGCAGGGAGGGACAGGACACAGGGAATGGCTCCCACTGCCAGAGTTGGTGTATTAAAGAAAATTCAGTATTTTGAGCTGCCACCGTTGTCCACAGTAATTTGTCTGACCAGGGATGGGGAATTCACTCCACAAATATCTGCAGGGAACAACTACCTGGGATGCACCACTCAGGGAAAAGAAAAGGAATTGATGTTACAGAGGAGTTGCCAAGTATTTAAAACCTGAATTTGTATCTTTATGTGGGCTTGAGAGACTGTCTAGGATGGCTTTGCTTGATTTGTTCCTTCTTTTATCCTTAAAATATCAGGAATGCCAATATTAGCCTGGTTTTCAACACAAGTCTTGAGTTCTTTTTAAACCAAGCCTTAAGGAGAGATGTTGGATTTCTAGCAAAGCCTTCCTTCCTCTGAAATGTTAATTAGCATCTGAAGTGGAGAAATTAGGGAAAAAAGGCAAAAAGCAGCAAACCTTGATATTTCCCTCTCAACTTCCCTTTCAAGTCCAGAGTTTTCACTCCCTTTCTTCTTGAAACTTTATCTGCACACATTTTCTCAGGTTTCTGTAGATAAGTCACCTCAGAAGTTTAAAATAAATACAGTTCAGCCCCTGAAAGGCTCTGTTCAGGTATCAATATCTCCCCCATTATCTGCTGTCATGTAAGGGAGCTGACAGAACCCTTTCTGAGCTATTTAGGAATGAAATAAGCCAGAGAACACAGTTCTCAGTTCCCCCCTGACTTTTCTCCATGAACATCCACTCTCCAACCTCTTGCCTGGAGCTGCACCACCAGTTCTTGGGGAGCCACCTTGGAATGCTGGCCTTCCAGGCTGGGATCTGGCCTTTTTAGGGACAAGGCAACTTAACAACAACTTGTCCAACCCAAAACCTCACTGTGGGGCTTTCCAGCAGCAAGGGGAACCACGAGAACCATCACAGTGTCACCAGCACAGCAAGACATGGAGGGCAAGGAGAAGGAGAAGGAGGTCAGGACACACCCAAATCCCTCCATCTTGTACCCCCCTGAACCCCATTCTAAAAATCCCAAATTTCTACTTTTCCACCCTGTGTTAGTTCAACTACCACACTACTCAAACCCCTGTGGTTTGTAATTCCTCACACAGAGTTGGCAGCTTTTTCCACAGGCTGAAATGGAAGCCACAGGTGTTTTTGACTTTGTGCCAAGGTCTCTGAGCCCCCTGCCAGGGTCTGGAGCCAGCCAGGGCAGCCAGAGGGATGTGCTGGGCTCCCACAGTTATGTGATTAAAGAAGGGCTTTTCCCACCATGAAGAAAATGGAGCCCGAGTGATTTATTCCCTGAATTCATTCTGAGCCAGACTCAGTCCCGGGTGGATCACGCGGGCAGCTCACCCCACGCTGGGATCTGGAATTTGATTCTGTGCCACAAGCTCCCCTCCCCGGGGCTGAGGTCCCTGTCCCCGTGGGAACAGCAGGCAGCTCCCACAGCCACGGGAGAGCTCAGCCCACGCTCCCACTGCCAAGCACAGCTGCAGCCCTCGGAGACGCCCACGGGGCATTCCCAGAGCCCGGAGGGGTTTGAGGGATGGCACGGGCTCAGCACATTGCAGAGGGCACCCAGCCATGGGCAGAGGGCTGGGAGGGGTGGGTGAGCCCTGGCACAGCCTCCCCCAGACCCGCCCTGCAGCACACAGGGAGAGACATTCTGTCACAGGCACGTTCTTCTCTCTCTCAGGATTTTCCATAGAGCAGCACAGAGGAGAGAAAGAGAAAAGAAGTTCTATTCCTGCTCCTTGTTTTCCCGTGTGGAATGTGTTTGGAGAATTGTTTACCTGGGGTGATCGCTGGGTTGGATTCTGGTGAGGATTGTTTGGGGCTGGTGGCCAATCCAATCCAATCCAACCCAATCCAATCTAATCCAATCCAATCCCATCCAATCCAATCCCATCCAATCCAATCCAACCCAATCCAATCCAATCCAATCCAATCCAATCCAATCCAATCCAATCCAATCCAACCCACCTGTGGCTGCACTCTCAGAGAGGGGCACGAGTTGTGAGTTAGATATGGTGGTTAGAACAAGTAAGTTTGTAACTTTAGTATCTCCTTTAAATAGTAAATTAATGTATTATAGCACAGTTATAATAAAGAAATCATTCAGCATTCTGAGCTGGAGTCACACATCAGCATTTCTTCCCACTGGGTTCGCCTGCATTTGCAATACAATTCCAGCTGGGATCTGCCTGCCCTCCCTCAGCTGGAGGGACAGGACACAGGGAATGGCTCCCACTGCCAGAGGGCAGGGATGGATGGGATTTTGGGCAGGAATTGTTCCCTGTGAGGGTGGGCAGGCCCTGGCACAGGTGCCCAGAGCAGCGTTGGGTGTCCCTGGATCCCTGGCAGTGCCCAAGGCCAGGCTGGAGCAGCCTGGGATGGAGGGAGGTGTCCCTGCCATGGAACAGTGCAATGGGATGAGCTTTAAGGTCCCTTCCCACCCAAACCATTCCAGGATTCCATGACCTCGGGGCCCTGCAGTAAATTCATCACCCCTCCCTTGATGCCCTTTTCCAAATCCCCTTTCCCTTGGGTTTCTGTGGATTCCCACAGCCCCCGGGGCAGCTCCAGCCCCCCCAGGACACCGCTGCCACCTCCCACCCCGAGCCCGTGGGGAATGGCTTTTCCCCCGGGACAAAGGGAAGAGCCTGGCCTTGCTCTGTTTCACTCCTCATTTGCTGGGCCTGGATTAAGCGTGGAGATTATTGAACATGTGCTGGTGCTCAATTAATATTTCATTGCTGCTGGCTCCTGTGTGGGCTGCCTGTTCTCCTGGAGTGCTCCAGCACCATGGAAACGCTGGGAGAGATTTTCCCTTAATTGCATGAATGGTTGACAGACAACAGCACAGCACCACGGAATTAGGCCCCGATGGCTGAGGAATTCTCAAGAGCTGCTGCTGCTGGTGGCTTAATTTTGTTTTTAAAACCTGGCAACATCTGCTCACGTCCAGGAGAATTTGTGAAGGCTTTAATGTGATCAGGTAAGGAATCTGTGTGACAGGGAGTGTGTAATCACCAGAGCTAAACTCACACAGGTGAGCCCTTGAAACTCAGGGAGAATTCCAGTCAGGAAAGAAAATAAAAACAAATAAATGTTTAAAGGCGACCAAAAACTAATGAAATGCTGCTTTCCCTTTTAAACTGTACTTTTATGGCAAGTTTATCCACAGATAACCACCCCTTGGCTTTAGGATTGCCAAGGAAAGAGTGGCTGAGCACCATTGCCCAAGCCCAGGCAGCTCTAAATCAGCTTTTTGTATTTCTCAGGTTAAAACTGCCCCGTGTCTTGTGGGACAGAGCCCTGGCAGCCCCTGAGCATCACTATATAATGAAGCAGGTTTTTGTGAGCAGGGTTTGTGCTGCTTGATTCACCACACTGGGACTCCTGGGGATGCAGATTATCCCCGTTCCCAAAGCCAGCAGGGATCACATCAGGAATTTCACTCAACTGCACCAAGTTTTTGCCATTTTATTAAAGCAGAGCTTGAAGCGTTACATCCCCAAAGCTGTGGCTGAGGCTTAGCCCCAAATTAAACATCAGTTTAAATCTAATTCAGACCCATTTACTGTTAAGGGCCCAGCGCTCCTCTAAAGTTTTCTTGGCAATTTAAACCTCACAAGCTCCAAACTCTTATCAAAATAACTCCCTGATGATTTTAAACAGCGCAGACGATAAAGGGGAGGTTGGAGAGCTGGGAGATCACTTGGTCATGGGCCCGCTTGTCTCAGTCTCTGCCAGAACTCTCAAAGAGCCCTAATTTAAGAAAGCAAATTATATTAATTGCATTTATCACTATTATCATGAATGTGCCGTCAGAAACTCCGAGTGACATTTGTTTTGGTTTGTTTTTAATACGTTTAAATGAGCTGGATTTGAGCCCGATGCCAAGTCTGAACCGAGGTATTGCTGGAATCCTGAAAAATTCCAGTTCTGAGTTGAGACTAAATTGTCTCTGGGGCCGTTTTTAAATACGCAGCACCAAAGCCTGGACCTGCTCTGGAGCTCAAACTTCCAGTGCTCAAAATCCAGGCTTGAGCTCCAAGCCCCACCCAAGCTGGCCTTGAGCACGCCGGGGGCACGGGGGGTCCATCCCTGGGTGCCCCTTTGCTCTCCAGGACAGAGCCCTGACCCCAAGGCTTCAGAAGCTCAACTGCCCACATTTCTTCTAGGCAGGAAAGTTCAGAGCATTGCCCCGTGTTTAACTGGTGCTGAGATCAAGACTAAGTGAAGATAAGCCCAGCTCTCAGTCCTGGAGCACAGGAGTGTTTAACCCCTCGGGCAGCCTCATCCAGCCGGGATCCTCAGCTGGGATTTCAGGCCGTGGTCGTGCCCTGCAAACATCACAGAATCCCGGGATCCCCGAGGCTGGAAAAGCTCTCCCAGCCCATCCAGTGCCAGCTGTGCCCCATGCCCAGCTTGTCCCCAGCCCAGGGCTCCGAGAGCACCTCCAGGCATGGGCACTCCAAACTCCCTGGGCAGTTCCAATCCCTGATCCCCCTTTCCATGGGGAAATTCCTGCTGCTGTCCCCCCTGAGCCTGCCCTGGCCCAGCCTGGGGCCGTTCCCTCTCCTCCTGTCCCTGTTCCCTGGAGCAGAGCCCGACCCCCCCGGCTGTCCCCTCCTGGCAGGAGCTGTGCAGAGCCACAAGAGCCCCCTGAGCCTCCTTTGCTCCAGGCTGAGCCCCTTCCCAGCTCCCTCAGGGATTCTCCAGCCCCTTCCCAGCTCCCTCAGGAATTCTCCAGCCCCTCAGGGTCTCTCATGAAGGGCTGACCCAATCCAGGGTTCATCATCCTCTTGCCCACCCGGGCACCCCTGGCCTCGTGTCCAGCCACTGCCACCAGCATCCCCAGGGCCTTTCCCAGCTTTCCAGCCCCTCTTTCCCAGCCTGGAGCATTCCAGGGGTTGTTGCCTCCAAAGTGCAGGACCCAGCCCTGGGTGCCAAGGGCCCAGTCCCCCTGCAGAGCTTCCAGCAGCTCCACACTCCCACCCAAAACGGACCAAGCCTGCTCGGGGTGGTGAGCAGCCCACGGACCCCCTGACAGGGGTTTACTCCCCACAGCACACGAGTGGCACCGCAAAGCCCCAATCCCTGGGGCTCTGGTGGGGAGCGGGGCACGTTTCCCTCAGCCCAGTCACGTCCCCAGCACTGCACTGCTCCACCCTCCTGGCACGGCTCGCTCTGAGAACGTAGAGCCAGGCTAAAATTAGAGGTGTTGCGAGTGCCTTATCAGGGAAAAAAAAAAAAAAATTGGCTGAAAAGAATGGATCCGAGCTAATTCTGGACGGGGCTGGCTGTGTTTCCTGTCAGGAGATTGCTCAGCACCGAGCACTGGCGCTGCTGGAGGAGCCTCTCCTGAGACAACATTTGGTATTTCATCACTCTTCCCTTTCCACCTCAGGTGGAGGAGAGATGTCTCTAACTGGAGGAGGGGAGCCCTCCCTGCCCTGCAGCAGCGTCTGACCCGAGCTCAGGCTGGGAGGAGTGTGGCAGGGACATTCCTCTCTCTCTCTCAGGATTTTTCATAGAGGAGCACAGAAAGAAAGAAATTTTTATTTCTGCTCCTTGTTTTTCCCATGTGGAATATGCTTGGAGAATTGTTTACCTGGGGTGATTGCTGGGTTGGATTCCGGTGAGGATTGGTTGGGGCTGGTGGCCAATCCAATCCAATCCAATCCAATCCAATCCAATCCAACCCAATCCAACCCAATCCAATCCAACCCAATCCCATCCAACCCAATCCAACCCAATCCAATCCAATCCAATCCAATCCAATCCAACCCAATCCAATCCAACCCAATCCAACCCAACCCAACCCAATCCAATCCAATCCAATCCAATCCAATCCAACCCAATCCAACCCAACCCAACCCAACCCAATCCAGCCCAACCCAACCCAATCCAATCCAACCCAACCCAATCCAATCCAATCCAATCCAATCCAATCCAACCCAATCCAACCCAATCCAACCCAATCCAACCCAATCCAATCCAACCCAATCCCATCCAATCCAATCCAATCCAATCCAATCCAACCCAACCCAATCCAATCCAGTCCAATCCAATCCAATCCAATCCAACCCAACCCAACCCAATCCAACCCAATCCAATCCAATCCAATCCAATCCAACCCAACCCAAACCAATCCAATCCCATCCCATCCAATCCAGTCCAGTCCAATCCAATCCAACCCACCTGTGGCTGGACTCTCAGAGAGGGGCACGAGTTGTGAGTAGTTAGATTTGGTAGTTAGAACAAGTAGGTTTGTAGTTTTAGTATCTCCTTTAAATAGTATATTAATGTATTCTAGCACAGTTATAATAAAGAAATCATTCAGCATTCTGAGCTGGAGTCACACATCAGCATTTCTTCCCACCAGGTTCACCTGCATTCACAATAGAGGAGAGCCGGGAGCTCTGGGCAGGAGGACGTGACCCCCACCCAGCACAGTCCCTCTGCCTGCACCGGTGTGGGCAGGAGCTTTGGCTGCTCACAAATATTCCCCAGCCCAGAAGCAGGAGCTGGGCAAGAGCCAGGGCAGGAATCCCTCAGCCTGGCTGAGCAGAGGCTGCAGCAAGGGAGTTCTGGAGGGTGCACTGAGGGCACGGCCCGAGTGAGAGCAGCCAGGCTCCAGGGATGGACACACGTGTTGGGAACACCAAACAGCCTGTCCTGGGCTGCCCTCTGGGCCAGCTCCCACCTGCACGATGTGTCCTCCTTCCAGGGCTCTCTCATTATTCCAACACTCCCACAACAGCCACACAAAAGGCCAAGCCCTTCTCCTGCTTACCAGCTGCCACTGGAACAGTCCTGGAATTCCTCCCTGTTCTCAGTTAGTGGTCAGGCGAGTCTCTCAGTCCATCAAAATCTGCTCTGCTGAAATGAAGAAGTTTATTTTTTTTAAAGTCTATTTAAGTCAAATAACCTGCTCTTGCATGAAGGTCATTTTTAACAACAAGCTCTAACAATTTTAGAGCAGCATCTCCTCCTTTTCAGCCAGGGCATATTTATTTTAAAAATCTGTTGGCTAAAAACTGAAGAGTTGAAACTGATAGGAAGGAGACCAGCTGATAATAGAGTACAGTGACCTAGAAAAAATTCAAATTACTGCCATTTTTGCCCATAGCTTACAAGCAAATGAAGTACAAAAACTTGCCAAAGTTGAAGTGCACACAATGAATTCAAAGCCCACTCAGAGTAAATGGCACTGGGGGGCTGCTGAGGGTGCCTGATGGAGAGGAGCTGTCAGAGCCTGCTCTGCCCCCAAACACTGAACTTCCCCCGAGTTGCCCTTTTTAAAATGCATTTTGAAATTAAATTCCACAGAACTGAACAGATTACACAGCTCCACCTGCACAGGGCTCCACTGCAGCTACACAAGAACCAGGAATATGCCAGGATGGGCATGGAATCTCGGGATGGGTTCAGAGGGAACTCAAAGCCCACCCAGTGCCACCCCTGCCCTGGCAGGGACACCTCCCACTGTCCCAGGCTGCTCCAAACCCATCCAGCCTGGCCTTGGGCACTGCCAGGGATCCAGGGGCAGCCACAGCTGCTCTGGGAATTCCATCCCAGCCCCTCCCCACATCCCAGGGAACAATTCCCAGTTCCCAATGTCCCATCCATCCCTGCCCTCTGGCACTGGGAGCCATTCCCTGTGTCCTGTCCCTCCCTGCCTTGTCCCCAGTCCCTCTGCAGCTCTCCTGGAGCCCCTTCAGGCCCTGCCAGGGGCTCTGAGCTCTGCCTGGATCCTTCTCCTCTCCAGGTGAGCACCCCCAGCTCTCCCTGGATCCTTCTCCTCTCCAGGTGAGCACCCCCAGCTCTCCCTGGATCCTTCTCCTCTCCAGGTGAGCACCCCCAGCTCTCCCTGGATCCTTCTCCTCTCCAGGTGAGCACCCCCAGCTCTCCCTGGATCCTTCTCCTCTCCAGGTGAGCACCCCCAGCTCTCCCATCCCTCTGATCCTCCTGGTGCCTCCTCTGGAGCTGCTCCAAGAGCTCCACGTCCTTCCTGTGCTGGGGAGCAGCATCATCAGGCAGTGTAATTACAGGTAATTAAATTGTACCTGATTTCCTTCCCTGGGGCCACGGGGTGAGGAAGAGGAGGCACCAAAGCCCTCTTGATCTCCTGGCCCAGCTGCTCTGGGCCCTGCCTGGCTGCTCCTTCTCCTTGCTGGGGGACCAGGAGGGACACGAGGGTGGCTCTGCTTGCCCTGCCATCAGAGCTGAGCTCCCTTTCCAAGCAGGACAGAGCCCGGGCACTTCAAGGTCAGCTTTTATCAATAAAAGTGACTCCTGCCCTAAAACCGACCCAGGGCACACCTCAGCTTCCAGAGCCAGACCAACAGGGGTGGAGGAGCTCGTCCCACACCCCTCATCCTGTTTGGCTGGGTTTTCTTTTGGCTTGAGGTATTTTGGGTCAGGTTTGGGCTGGTTTTTGTTTAATTCCTGCTGGAGCTCCTGCTCTAATCCCAGCCTGCAAACACGGCCTGCCCAGGGCTCCTGGATCCCAAGGACATTTAATTGCCTTTCCCCACAGCCTTTGGCTACTCCCCAGCCTTCCAGGAAGGCTTTCACAGCGTTCCAGAGTCTGCAGGGTATTTGGCCAAGGAGATGTGGCCTGGATCAGGCGCTCAAGGATCCCACACAGCAGCTCCAACCTCTGTCTGCTCCTGGGCACCACTGCATGAGCCCTCTCCCTGAGCAGGCAGGCTCCCAGACAAGATATTTTTGGGATTTAAACCTCTGCCAATGGGAATCTGGGATGATCCATTCCTTATAACAGAGCCTAAACCACCTTTTCACAAACAACAGCTTTAATTTTATAAAATGATAGCCAAGGACTCAAAGAGTTCCTAAGTTCTCCTGGGAAAACGGCTCACCTCATTTCACCCCATGGGGATAAAGTAGCACTAAACCACCAAACTGGGGGAAGTTTTGGATCCCGAAGCCTGAGAAGCTGGAAAAGCAGCACTGCTTCTCCCCGCAAACACTGGTGCCACGTTTGTGATGTCCTGACGTGAAAACTGCACGAGCGTTTCTCAGGATCAGCTGCTGTCAGTCGGCGTCAGCCCACAAAGCCAGCCCTTCCCACTCCTCCAGCTGCTCCTGGGAAGAGCTTTTCGGGATTAGGAAAACAACACCACCACCGTGTGGCCGGGATCAAGGACAGAAGGCCGGGAAGGAGGGCTGGCTCCCTTCCCTCAGTCACACATCCCGCAGCGGATTCCCAAATCCGCGTGTGGAGTCCGAGATGAGCCCAGGCTGCTGCAGGGCAGGGTGTCCCCTCCAAACCCAGGGCCACGGATCCTGTGCCTGCTCTCACTTTCGGGGTGCCCTGGGGCTGCTCCCAGTCCTCCTTTTCCAGGTGGTACTGGATTCAAACCCTCGGATGCCCTGCAAAGGTGTCTGTGGCTCTGGGGACAGGGGGAAGCTCCCCTGCCAAACAAACCCCAGTGGATGCAGAATTCCAGATGGGTTTGGGTTGGGAGGGACCTGAAATCCCATTCCATGGGCAGGGACACCTCCCACTGTGCCAGGCTGCTCCCAGCCCCATGGTCCAGCCTTGGGCACCGCCAGGGATCCAGGGGCAGCCACAGATTTTCCTCTGGGAATTCAATTCCAGGGCTCCCCACTGTCCCAGCCAGGAATTCCTTCTCCACATCCCATCCTTCCCTGCCCTCTGGCTCTGGGGAGCCGTTCCCTGTGTCCTGGCACTCTCTGCCCTCCCCCTCCTTTTCAAAGTCCCAGTTGGTTTGGATTTTGTTCCCCTTTTCCGGGGCAGCCAGGTGAAAACCAAAGTATTTCCAGAGCATTCCGTGGAGAGGATGGGAAGCACAGCTCACAGCCAGGGAATAAGGGAAGCAATTGCAAAATTAAACTTCCCAGACTCCTGCAGGAATCTGCAGCATTTGAAAAGACCATGGATTATTCCCAAGAACAAAGTGCTTTGTGTTTCCATCCTCCTCCTGCTTTTCCAAGCTGTTTGGATCTTCCAAGCCTTCTGAGTAGCTCTAGAGACAATGGAATTTCCATTTTTTTTCCCCAGCAGCGCAGCCTCAGCCATGGAACAGCAGTGGAAACAGCAGCAGGAACATCCTGAAGGTTGTGTGAATGCAAAACATGCTCGCTCCAGCTGGAGTCATCTGGGCACTGGAGGAAATCTAGGAAAATCCTGGGAAAAAAGTCTCAGTAAATATTTAGTTGCATTTCCTAGTGAGCAAGCCAGCTTCTCCCTGCCAGCCTTGCTGGTGTTTAACATTCCTGCCAGCTGCCAGCTTCCACTCCAGGAACATCTGCATCCCAGAGACTTGCAAGGAGCAAGTGAAGCCCCAGCGCCATCGGGATAAAAGCCTGGAAAGAGGGATAACATTCCCATTTCCTCCCAGGGAGCAGCACAACCCCAGCCCCCTGAGCATTCCCCTTCCAGTGAGGCAGGAACTGAGAGCCCACGCTCCACATTCCAACCTGATCCCATCCTCTGAGCCAGGGGCTCCCAGTTGCTGCCCTCTGGAGCATTTCAATGGATTCCGTCCATGTGGTTGGCACAAATGAACGATTTAGTGACAAAATGTTTGCAGTGAACCGATTGAGAGGAGGGCAAGGGAAACGAGGCTGGAGTGGAGCAGCAGCTGCTGCACTTTGGGGGAATAATGGAGCTGATGAACTCGTTTGTGAGGGAGCTGGGCACAGCTGCAGCTCCTGGGAAGAACTGAGGCACGAAAGGCTCATTCTGCAGCCCGGCTCCTGAACTGCTCAGAGCTGGGCTGGGGGGTCCTTTGGGGTTTCATTTTTAATTAACTGCTTTGGGGGACAGGCAGAAAATGTCTCCATCCTAAGGAGCTGCCGGTTAAAGGCCCGGGGCAGAGGCAGAAAAGCAGTTTTTTTCCACAAGTACAGGAGTAATCCCATTGAATCCTAGAAAACCACGTCAAACGGACACCTTAAAGGCAAATTTGCTAAAGAAGCACCATGGACCAAAACTCTCTGCATCCTCAGTACAGCTATTAAATAATCACAGCAAACTTTCATTTGTTGCCACAATTTGCACCTTCCCTTCTAAAAATTGTCCTAAGAGTGGATGTCATGCAATCCCAGGAGTGTGAGGGATAAAAGAGGATTTATTTATCCCAGCTCCCAGGAAAAATCTGATTGATCCCCATGGAGTTGGCTGGTTTCCCTCTGTTTTTTTTTTTTTTTTTTTCCTTGAAAAGTCAAAAGATGCCTCAGACTTCCTGGGTGGATAATTGAGGCATTTCCAGCTTTTCTTTCCATCCTGAACTTTCCAAGGCCAAAAACCTCAGCACAGGCAAGGGCAGTAACAGGCACTGAGAAGTCAATAAAATATCTAAATAACAGCTTTTTAAATATAAAAATCGTAACTAAAACAATTTCAAAATGTGGATAAATATCCGGGAAATTTCCTCCTGTTTGATCCAGGTAGATCTGAGCAGCAGGACCCCACAGCACGGAAGGAAGTGCTCCCAATACAGTGAATATTCAGCTTTAATGTCCCTCCAAGCCAGCAAAAAGTAACCTCAGCTGAATCTCTTCACTACAGCACACTTAACATCCACTGTTTAATTAAATCTTAAGCCAAATGACTGGAGGGGGGCGGGGGGAAGCACAAGTTAATTAAGATATCATGACACAGTCCATAAAAACCCTGGGACAGGGGCATAAATGAGAAACCAGAGGCAAAGTGAAAGGGCTCTCATTTAGGATTGGCTCAAGGACCTGCATCAATTAGGAGTGTTTGAAGTCGGGACTGCTCATGTCTCTGCCTCCAGCCAGGGATTCAGACACTTAACCTCAGGCACAGCAGCTCAAATCCATATTTTCTGTCATTTTTGTGCTCTGCACATTTGGTTCCCATGAAAAAGAACCCGGGTTTTCATCAAAGCTCCCTCCACCAGGCTGGTTGTGACCAGGGGTTGTTAATTATAGATTAGACATTCCTTCAAGACTTTGAAACCAGCCCAAATAAACCAAACTCAGCATTTCTGAGTAGCCAAAGATCCACAGTTTCACAGACATTTTCATTGAATTCATCACATGAATTCTCTCCTGCAGAACGCTCTTTGTGCACATCACCCTATAGGAAATTAATGTTTGTGTCCCTTTTTTGTTACACACAACCCTCTCGTCGCCTTGAGAGGATTTTTTTCTCTTACATTCAATAATAATAAACGCCAGGCTGTGAATTGATTATTATTTCTAGGTTAAGTGTCCATTCCTCCTCAATGTATTTATTCAGCTCAAAATTTACGCTCTAGTTAACAGGCATTTACATCCTTCACGTAATAGAAGGCAGATAAATTCAATGCCTACAAGGTTAAGGGATTTACAGCCACAAAAACTGCCATGTTATTCATGGCTTCAAGGTTTTTCTTCATGATTTTACAAACCAGCAGCGCGTTCATGTGGTTTAATAAAACACTATAGAAGAGCTCCTCAGAAATTTGGACGAGAGGAACGGAACTAGGAGCAGTGAGCGAATTAAAGAATGTTTTCCTACCTGGCACCACCAAGGATTTGCACTCTGGGCTCTGCCAGGAGCACCCGCAGAGAGTTGGGACAAAAAATTCCTTTTTCCTCCTCGGGGTCATTGACATTGCCCAGCACCGCGGGGCAGCGATCCCAGCCCGGGCAGGTGGGTCCGCGTTAGGGAGCAGGGGGTGGGGATGGGGGGCACAGCCCGGGCAGCTCGGGGGGCTCTTGTCACCCCAGCCGGGCAAGAGGAGGGGCTGGGAAAGGCCGGGTGAGAGCGCAATTCAGTGGGGAAAGGAGCAAGCGGGAGGAGGAGCTGATCCAGCCCCGCTCCAGGGAACGGGAATAGCCCCTGCTCAGCGGGACAGGGGGAGGAATGCAGAATTCCTCCGCCTTTGAGGTGTCGCCCTGGTTATCAAGAGTCTTCTAAAGCCTTCCCAGTTTACATTCTTGTAGAGAACTTTCCCACACAACTCTCTGTAAACAACCTATTGTTTTGCATTCTTTCATAGAGGCGGAGAAATTTGATGTACAGGTGGTTTGTCCAGTGTCGTTGGAGAGGTGGCACGTTCACCCTCCAACCCACTGGCACCTTCTGAGAACTATAAAAGATTGGAGTCAGAGAAAATAAATGAGTCTCTTCATCGTGACCAAGGCTGTGCTGCGTCGTTTTTCCTTGTGTCAGCTGGTGACGTTTGAGGTGTCCTCAACTGCCCTTCCCACACCAACCCTCCTGAAACGCTGTCCAAGCACAGTCCCTCCAGCTCGAGAAAGCACCAAATCAGCTGAAATGATGGCAGCTGATAAATCCCACAGAATTGTTTTTTTTTTTTTCTTTTTTTTTCCCTAAGAAAAAAACCCTTTATTGTAATGAAATGCTGGTGATTGCTGCAGTTTGGCTCCAACGTCCATTTCCCCCCAGGCACATCCAGCCCCGATTGGGTTCTTTGTATGGAAAATGTTGTTTTTCTAAAGTCCGTAGCACATCTAAAAAACCCTAAAATCCAGCCCTTACTCTTTAGCACCCTGAAAAAATGATGCATAATATTCTTGGGGGAAGGGATTGTTGAAATGTTTAAATGCACAGCTGAGCTCTTCCCTCGTTATCGCAGTGCCACGATGAGAGCTGGGAGTTAAGGACTCTCATCTTTCAGCTCTTGCACATTTTTAAGCTGCTTGTTCCATTTCTCTCCAGATCAGGCAATTTGCCTTGCCAACGAGTGGAGAAGCTGTTGCCCAAAAATGAAAATGTGAAGAGATGAGCACGAAGGAACTTTGTGAACAGTGCCCCAGTGCGGGTGGATACCTGAGCTGGGGTTTGTGCACTGAGAAGAAAGGAAAGAAGGTCTGGAGCACAAGGAAAACTCATTGTACAGCCAGAAAAAACTCACTGTAAGAGTATTTCTGGGGACCTGGAGGTGCTCCAAATCATTTTTAAGGCTGCCTATGCTTCAGTTGATTGGCTGGCTTCATGGCTGTACAGGGATAACAATCCACTACTCCTGCCCCTGTGGAGTCATTTCCCTAAAGCAGGGAAAGAGCAGGAGGAGACTTGAAATCCAACTGTAAGAGCAGAGAGAATCCCAGCTTTGTCCTCTAGGAAAGTCGTTGAAGCGCTGGAGCTGCAGCAGGATCACGCTGCTTAGGGGAGAGTGAGGATAGGGAATTGTTTGGGTTGCAAAAGCTCTCTGAGCCCATCGAGTCCAGCACTGCCCCATGTCCCCAGGTGCCACATCCACACGGCCTTTAAATCCTCAGGGACAGGGACTCCTGTTCCAAAGTGTGACCTCCCTTCCCATGAGGAGATGTTCCCAATATCCACCTGAACCTCCCGGGAGCGTCCCATTCCCCAGAGCCCTGCAGATAGCCCTGGCACTGCACTCGCCAGCCCTGCCCCTGCAGGCGCCTCCCTTGTTCCAGGAGGAGGACAAGGACGCCGTGTTCCATCCCTGGGGAGCACGAGCTTGGGTGCAAACACCTCCAGAGTCACGTTTTTAAGTGAGCTGAGAGCAGGCGGCTGGGAGCCGCTCCGGAGTGGAGCCATCACTTTCTGCAGGCTTCACCCGGGGAGCTCCCCCTGGGATAATCCATAAATTGATTGATTGATTGATCCTCCTGCCCAGGTTCACAGCCTGGGTCAGGGGAGAAATCAACACCACTTTCTGTCCTGGCAGCAACTCAGAGTGGTTAGAAAGGAGAACAGGAGGGAGATGCTGTGAAATATCGGTGATGGAAAGGATTTGGATCGAAATGAAAACATCAGGGTTTTAATCTACTGAGAGAATATACATTGCTCTTATTCTAATCAGTAATCCTGGAATTCTGACTTGTTCCCAGCACGTGCTGCAGCTCCCACACCTGAGAGGGGTCACCAGGGCCAGCCCTGCCTGGCTCCTGCAAATAATTTTGCAAAGGCCTAAAAGCAGCAGAGCCATCCCTCCCATCCGCTGGTTATTTTCTGGGGCAGCCACTCCCAAGCCAGGTTTGTGTGTTTTGCTGCTTTGGCTCTTTATTTTCTGTTTTCTCCTGGCTGCAGCCACCCGCTGCCCTGCTCCCCCTGTCATGCTGTTGTGTTTTCTCCCTGCAGTAAGGGCTTGGCCCTCCTTAGAACACACTCTGAGGTATTTGGGTGACTTTGTTGGCTCTAAAAGAAGTGTAAGTGCTGTGGCTGAAGCGTCTGAGCAATGGATGGCTGCATTAAGGTGAAACGCAGCATTTGTGGGGTACTTATGGCCCCCAGGTTACAGCTGTGCTGGTGTGATGTGCTGTGAGCTTGGCTGAGGGGTTTTGGGGACTCTGGAGTGCTCCTCTCAGTAGGAAATGCCCGGGGTGAGGCAGGGCAGGTGAAAGAACACATTTGAGGGCAGTGAGTGCCCTCAGCCGTGGGTGAGCTCCGTGCTGGGCTCGTGGGAGCCCGGGGCTGTGAGCCCCACCTGCCTCTCCAGGTGGTGGCTGGGAAGCTGCTCCCCACCCTGGGCTCCCCCAAAGGCCACGGGGTGGAAGGAGGGGATTCTCCCTCTCTGCTGGGCTCTTGTGAGACCCCGTCCTGCTTCAAAGACAGGGTCTGCCAAGGAAGGTGGGAACGTTCCTGGGAGGGAAAGGTGACCCCTGCCTCCAAATCAGTGTAACTTTGAAATTAGGGGGCTTCCAGGCAAATGTGTGGGACAGGCAATGACACTTGTTTTCTTTTAAATATAAATATAAATATAAATATAAATATAAATATAAATATAAATATAAATATAAATATAAATATAAATATAAATATAAATATAAATATATATATATATACACCTGAGAGACAACAAACCCCACCGATGACAGAAGTTTTCCCACCTGTTAAGCACCACTTTTCCCCTTGGTGTAGTGGTGGCCATAACCGGCTGGGGACGCTGGTGACTGCGCTAAAACCATCCCCAAGACGCGCCCTCAGAGCCGAGAATTCCTTCCCAATACCCCGTCCCTCCCTGCCCTGTGGCGGTGGAAGCCATTCCCTGTGTCCTGTCCCTCCCTCCCTTGGCCAAAGCCACCTGCACCCAGATACAGAGTGGGGCAGGTAAAGGTGTTTGAAATGGGGACGTGGAGGGCTGGGGGGCAATGGAGAAATGTGAACCTGCAGCAGCTGTGGAGGTGCTGGATGTTCTGTACATAAAAGAAGGGTTTGTTCCTGTGTTTTCTTTTTTTTGGGTGTGGTTTATGTCGGTGAGGTTTTTTGGGGGTTTTTTTATGATGGGGAAACCTATCACCAGTAACTGCACATATTTCTATTTGTCAACATAGAGGCTGAAGAGAATCTAATGCTAAAATGTGACTTTAATTCATGAAAATAAAAATGTGTGGCTGATAGAGGGGCAGAGCACGATGATCCCTCCCTTTCCTTCCTGCAGTTTGCATAAACCTTGAGGCTCAAGAAGGAACTGGAACTGGACATGGCTGTGGACGAGGACACGGAAACCAAACCTCTCTTGCTTTGCCTTTGGGAATTCCAGCCCGGGCTCCTGGGACTCTCCCGGGCTGTGCAGGGTGTGCTGGGCACAGCCTGGGCTCTCCCTGCCCACGTCTGGAGCCGGGAGCTGTGTGGGAGCAGCCGTGGGCACCCCGGGAATGTGATCCCAGTTCTCCCAGCAGAGCTCAGTGTTCCTCCTGCTCCTGCAGGGTTTGGGCACAGGGGCTGCTTCCTGGTACTGCTCTCGGGTCATTCTCTTCTCACCCGGCAGCTCAGCTCAGAAACTTGGTTGAGCTCAGATTTATTTTAATTTGGCTGGAGATTTGCTTAAAAGCTTTTCCTTCTCTTGATGCTTTTGCGACATTGAAGTGAAATCCAACACCTGGCAAATAATAACTTTCCAAAGAGGAATCTTTGTCATTTGAAAAAAATCATGTGCTGTGAGACTGATTGGAATCCTTTTAATTAAAACACACTTTTCCTTTCCTTGCTTTTATTCCCCTGTGCACTTGCTCCTTGTGTTCAAAATCAGGGCATGGAGTCACCCTGGAGCTGTTGGAATTCTCCTGGGGAAAGGCAGGAGGGGATGGAGCTGAGGAGAGAGGGGAATGGAGCTGAGGAGAGAGGGGAATGGAGCTGAGGAGAGAGGGGAATGGAGCTGAGGAGAGAGGGGGGATGGAGCTGAGGAGAGAGGGGGATGGAGCTGAGGAGAGAGGGGGGGAATGGAGCTGAGGAGAGAGGGGGGGAATGGAGCTGAGGAGAGAGGGGGATGGAGCTGAGGAAAGGCTGGAGCTGAGGAGAGAGGGGGATGGAGCTGAGGAAGAGGGGAATGGAGCTGAGGAGAGAGGGGGATGGAGCTGAGGAAAGGCTGGAGCTGAGGAGAGAGGGGGATGGAGCTGAGGAAAGGCTGGAGCTGAGGAGAGAGGGGGGATGGAGCTGAGGAGAGAGGGGGAATGGAGCTGAGGAAAGGCTGGAGCTGGGGCAGGACAGTTCTGTACTGGCCACACCCAGAATAACCTTCATTGCACAGAGGGATTAAATCCTGACAAAACCAAAGTGAAGGCGATCCCACCAAACCCTCCTCATTCCACAGCGTCCTGGACTGCTCTGGGTGGGAATGGACCTCGAAGCCCATCCAGTGCCACCCCTGCCATGGCAGGGACACCTCCCACTGTCCCAGGCTGCTCCAAGCCCTGTCCAGCCTGGCCTTGGGCACTGCCAGGGATCCAGGGGCAGCCCCAGCTGCTCTGGGCACCTGTGCCAGGGCCTACCCACCCTGCCAGGAACAATTCCTGCCCCATGTCCCGTCTAACCCAGCCTGTGTCCATGTGCAGCCATTGCCCCCTTTCCCTTGTCCCTGCAGAGGGTGGGATCCTGGTTACACCAGGCCAGCTCACAGAGCCCCTCCACGGAAGTCCCTCAGCTCCAGATGATTTTCCAGGCAGCCCAGCCCCTGCTGTGCCCTGGAGCTGCTGCTTGGTCTGTGGGGAGCAGCAGGGTCTGCTCTGTGTCACAGGAGCGTCTCCCGTGGAATGGAAAGCTGCTGTGCTTCCTCAGCCTCCTGCTGCCCTGGATTTCCCTTATCCCATTTATCTGGGGGAAGGACAGATCCCTCTGCCAGCAGGGAAATTCTCGATGAATTGCTCCATGCTTTTCTTGACCCGTGGGCTATCAGCCTGAGGCTGGCTCTGAGCTTGGACCTGCCAGGACCTGGTCTCTTTTCAGGGAGCTGCTGGGAGAAGGCAGTGACCTCCTCATACACTGATTATGCAGAGTTTATCTCCCGTTCCCACACGGCCAGAGCTCAGGGACTGCTTGGACAATGCTCAGGCACAGGGTGGCAGCAATGGGGTGTCTGTGCAGGGCCAGGCCTTGGACTGGGTGATCCTGTGGGATCCAGCTCGGGATAGTCCATGATTCCATCCCTCTGGGCTGGGTGATCCTGTGGGATCCAGCTCGGGATAGTCCATGATTCCATCCCTCTGGGCTGGAATATCCTGTGGGATCCAGCTCGGGATAGTCCATGATTCCATCCCTCTGGACTGGATGATCCTGGGGAATCCAGCTCGGGATAGTCCATGATTCCATCCCTCTGGGCTGGATGATCCTGGGGAATCCAGCTCGGGATAGTCCATGATTCCATCCCTCTGGGCTGGGTGATCCTGTGGGATCCAGCTCAGGATAGTCCATGATTCCATCCCTCTGGGCTGGAATATCCTGTGGGATCCAGCTCAGGATAGTCCATGATTCCATCCCTCTGGGCTGGAGAGAATCCTCTGGGATGTTTCAACAGCTCGTGGCTCATCACTTCCCTGGAGCTGCCCTGTGCCCCTGCTCCGGGCTGATCCCAGCTCTGGGTTGTATTTCCATCCTTCTGAAACCCAAAGGATGTGTTTTTCCTTGGATTTGATGTTGCAGATTGGATTCAGATTCACTTCACTTCCAGGGCAATTCCCTTTCCATGCTGAGGCCCAGATCCCTCGAGCTGGCCAGGGATGTCTTTGTCCCTGGGAAACAAAGGACCGGCACTAAGCCTTGAATCCCGCCCAGCTAAGCCTGAGGCAGGGCCTGGCTCCCAGCCCCGGCATTCTGAGTGCTGGGGTCAGCCTGCTCCCTCCCAGCCTCACATTCCCTGGATTTGAGCGTTCTCTGGCATTTCTCACTGTGTTTGATGAAGGCTTTGTGTCCTCCAGCCAAGACCGAGCCACATTAGTCAGAAGAGTTCTTAGAAACTCCGGCTTTCACTTACAGGAAAGTTCTGTCACTGCTCTGCTCTGTGCCACCAGGAGAGGAACCGGGCACCCAGGAATGCTGAGCTCACAATTCCCAATCCAGGGCCGCTCTGGGGGCTTTGGCACTGCCCCTCTCTGTGCCACTGGCCCTGGACACAGGAGTTGGGGTGCTGCTGCTGCAGGGCCAAGCAGTCACAGCTCCCACCCCACACATTTATGGGTTGAGTGGATTCCAAGGCACAAACTCCAGATGCCCTTCAGTCCCAGCACAGCTTCCCAACATCCCCATGAATCACTGGAATGAGCCTGAGCCCCAGGAGTGCTCTGTAATTATTTTATCTGCTGCTGTGTGCAGTAGCTGACTGACAAATGCAATTTTTTATTCTTCCCTTTTATCATCTCCCTTTTATCATCTAATCAGTAGGAAAATATTGATTCTCTCCTGTCTTTCTTAAGGATGTTGGGAAATGGAGTTGGAGCCACGGCTCCCACCCTGGCAGCCTGACAGAATCATGGAATATCCAGAGCTGGAGGGACCCACGGGGATCATCCAGTCCAGCTGCTGGCCCTGCACAGACACCCCAGCAATCCCACCCTGTGTCCCACAGTATTCCACCAGCTGGGTCCTGGAATGCTGGGCCAGGGCAGGAACTGAAAGATGTTTCCCCCCAAGTTTTCAGCCATCATTTCTAACTCTTCAAACACCACTGAAAATTCATTTTCCTTCTCTTGCAAATCCCATTTTTCACACACATCCCACCCTGATGGATGTTTATCCAGAGCAGCTGCAGGATTTGGGAAGGAAAGTTTACCCCTTAGGGTGGGTTTTTTTTCCAGTATTTCCCTGTCTGCCTGCATTTCCAAGCTGCCTGTTGGGTTCTCACCAGGACACCGTTATTGACATTGTTACTGCTGACTTTTAATGCCTCTTGTGTTTCACAAGAGCAATGGGAGATGTGTGAGGAACAGAGCAGAATTCCATTTCAGTTGGGAGTATTTCCCAAGGGAGTGTGTCACAAAGGCTCTCAGAATGAAGGAATTCTATTTAGATGATGTTAATCATTTATAATCATTTATCTCTTCCAGGCTTCCATGAGGACAGATGAACGTAAAAGGAATTCTCTCTCTTGGACACACAGGGAAGAGCAGAAACAGAGCCATTCCAGCCATAAGCCGTGTGCTCTGGCTTCCAAGTTCCCAGGCTCCATGTCAAACCCATGGCTGCTCCTGGGGAGGGATTTCATCCAAGCAGCCAGCTCTCAACTCATTTCTGCAGCATCTTGGATCAGGAAATGGGAAGTTTGGATTCAAAGTTTCTGGACACCTCCATTTGAGATTGCACAACAAACACTTGTCTGAAGAGGGAGGTGCCCCAGGAGGTCACATGGAGCTGCTCCTGCTCGTTTCCAGATATTTGGCTCGTTGACCTTGGGTTTCTGTGGTTGCTTTTGGGATGTGCTGTGCTCTCCGTGTGTTCAGGGTGTGTTTTCCCTCAGGGGCTGGGCTCTGTGCTGCCTGTGGTGGGGGAGAGCTCCCCTTGTCCTTCCCCCCCTTCCCTGAGGTGACAGGAACAACAAGAGAGCTTAAATCCCACCCAGTGCCACCCCTGCCATGGCAGGGACACCTCCCACTGCCCCAGGCTGCTCCAAGCCCTGCCCAGCCTGGCCTGGGCACTGCCAGGGATCCAGGGGCTGCCACAGCTCCCTCAGCCCCTGCTCCCTGCCTTTCTCCCAGAAATGTCTGGACTTGGAGAACTGTGCTGGTCTCCTGCTTTTCCAGGTTTTCATCCATGCTGTTGCCTCTTCCAAAGGTTTGTTTTGGACTCAGGTTCCCAATACCAAATCTCACATGAGGCACAGGCAGCAATTCCCAGGAGCTTCATCTGGAGCCGAGCCTTTGCCAGCAGCCACAGCTCTGCATTCCCAGAACTGCTGCCTGCATCCAGCATGGATTCTCTGGAAGCTCTTCCCAGGAGCTCCAGGCACTCTCTGGCAGGAGTCCAGTGCCACCAGAGCCCTCCTTGCACCTCCAGCCTCTGATGGAGCAAAGCAGGTGGTGAAGGACCTCTTGTGGGGCTCAGTTCCACCTCAGCATTGCTCAGGAGAAAAGAGGAATCTGGAACAGAAGTTTTACTGCCCCAGACTCTGGGCTGGGCTGGAAGGGAGCTCCAGGACACCTGGCAGGAGCCACGGTGTGTTTGGGGGTGGGAGGATCACGAGCAGGGGAGGATTGAACCCAGGCTGGGCACTGCCATCCTGCAGGAACAGCCTGTCCTTGTCCCAGCTTGCCCGGTGGCCGAAAACATTCAGAGACACTTTCCAGCTGGCAAAACTCTGATCACTTCTGATCCTGCACCCTGATTCAAGTTCCTTTCTTCTGTTGTGTCTGAAGCCCACCCTGCATCTGTCTGTGACTTGCTCCTTTTCCCTCCTTTCCAGCTTGGCCATGGGGCTCAGGATAATGAATGGAAACTCCCCTGAGACTCCAAGAAACAAATGCCTGCATTTACAGCAAAGGTTCCACTCAATTTACTCCATATGAAATCCATTCCTCAAAGAAAAATGCAAACAGAAGCACTGGGCTCCGGGGGGATGAGGGGAGGGCCAGAGCTGATCCTGCCACTCCCTGATTTTCTGTGGGTGGATGGAGCTGTTTCATTCCCTGGTGAGGAATGAGCTCTGTTATCCTGGGAATGAAGGCCCTGGGGATTCTGTTCAGTGGCAGATACCGAGGCACCAGCTCTGCCCTCTCGGGGGTTCAGGCTCCCTGAGTCCTGTTTTATCACCTTGTTCCTCTCTGACACCAGATTTCCCCCTCAGAGAAGACATTAACTCCATCTCCTGCAATGCCAGCTCCTGCAATTCCCTGCGCTCCCTTCCCTGGCTGCTGCAGAGCCTCTCTGCCTTTGAGGCTCTGACCAGAGCCCTTAATTTGACAAGTGCTGAGGGAGCTGATGAAGCTGGAGCTGGATTTACCCTTCCAGGGCTGCTGCCAGAGCCGAGCCCGGGCTGGGCGTGGGGGTCCTTTTCCAGCTGTACCTTGGAGCTGCTGAAAGCTCGGGATGGGCAGCCAGGCAGGGCTTGCCTGTCTCATGTCATCCATTGTTTCCCTCCAAGGTGAGAATCCCTGGGGGCAGCCTGTGCCTGTTTTCCTGATGGTTTTTCCCCCCAGCTCCTGAAGAGACTCCCGATCCAGGGCCACCTTCCTGCTGCCAGGGTGGCCCTGGGGGTGACACGGGTGACCCCTGGCTCAGGCAGAGACGCCTCCCCTTGCTGGCATTGCAGCCATCCTGGCTCTGCAGGAGCAGGTGGCTCTGCCTGCTGAGGGATGATGGACAATGATGGACAGTGGATGATGGACAATGATAATGGACAGTGATGGACAATGATGGATGATGATGGACAATGATGGATGATGGATAATGATGGACAATGATGGATAATGATGGACAATGATGGACAATGGACAGTGGATGATGGACAATGATAATGGACAGTGATGGACAATGATGGATGATGGACAATGATGGACAGTGGATGACAGATGATGGATAATGATGGATGATGGACAGTGGATGATGGATGATGGATGATGGATGATGATGGATGATGATGGACAATGATGGATGATGGACAATGATGGATAGTGGATGATGGACAATGATGATGGATGATGGGCATTGATGGTGGATAATGATGGACAATGATGGATGATGGACAATGATGGATGATGGACAATGATGGATGATGATGGACAGTGGATGATGGACAATGGATGATGGACATTGATGGATGATGATGGATGATGGATAATGATGATGGATGATGGAAAAGGATGATGGATGATGATGGACAATGATGGATGATGGACAGTGGATGATGGACATTGATGGACGATGATGGATGATGGACAATGATGGACAATGGACAATGATGGATGATGGACGATGGATGATAGACAGTGATGATGGATGATGGACAATGATGATGGATGATGATGGACAGTGGATGATGGACATTGATGAATGATGATGGATGATGGGCACTGATGGTGGATAATGATGGACAATGATGGATGATGGACAGTGGATGATGGACAATGATGGACGATGATGGATGATGGACAATGGATGGACTGTGCTGCCTAACGATGGCTCAGGACAGCAACAGCAGGAGCAGCTCCACCATGGAATCACAAAGGAGGAGAAGTACAGAAGTGCTCCCAAATGTGAGGGACTTTGTGCAAAGAGGATCCCAAAGATCCTCACTGGTGCCTGGACCCTGCTGGGATGGATGGGCCGTCCCAGTGGAGGTGGTGCCCCCACATGTCCCTGCACTGCAGAGGATGACAGCTCCACCCCTGACAGATGCCTTGGATTATTTGGGTTTTCCAGGGAAATGCAGGACAGCTGAGGGCTGGTGGCCCTGGCACAGCCTTCCCTGGTTCCCGTTCCCAAGCAGTCCCTCCACATTTGGGAAGGAATGTGCAGCCCTGTCAGCCTGGGCCGTGGCAGAGCTGGGCTGCCCGGGGTTGTCGGGACGTGTGAGCTGCCAGAGGCTCCCTGGGATCCTTCCAGCTGGGTTTATTCCCTGGATTTCCCCTGAGCGCTGCTCATCGTACCCCAATAGCACAGACAAGGAGAAGGAGCTGTTAAATATGAATATTAATATGTGGAGTGTCTTTTCTTTATTAAATGCCCATTTTTGGAAGCTCTGCTCCACTGATGGGTGAGCAGCTCTTCCCCCTGTGCCAGGAGAGTGAATTCTGCATGGGCACATGGTGATGGGACACGAGGGAATGGTTTTGAACTAAAGAGGAGAGACTGAGATGGGACTTTGGGAAGGAATTCCTGGCTGGGAGGGTGGGCAGGCCCTGGAATAGAATTCCCAGAGCAGCTGTGGCTGCCCCTGGATCCCTGGCAGTGCCCAAGGCCAGGCTGGAGCAGCCTGGGACAGTGGGAGGTGTCCCTGCCATGGCAGGGGTGGCACTGGGTGGGATTTAAGGTCCCTCCCAACCCATTCCATGACTCTGAGGTACCCTGATGCTCCTCTGAACTCCCAAGGAACTTCTCTGCTCCCAAACCAGTGGGAAAACTCCCTTTCCATCCAACCCCACGGGACCCAGCTGTCCCTGTGCCTGCAGCATCCCTCCCCAGGGATGGGACAAATCCATCCATCCATGGGGTGGGACAGATCCCTATCCCATGTTTCAGGGGAGTGGGGCCCAGGCTCCCACAAACCCCATTTATCCCCATCCCTCCCTGTCATTTTCAGACTCGAGCTGCAATTCCCACTCCCTCTCTTCTGATCCCAGTTGATGTTTTCTCTCCGAGGTTGTGCTCACACCAATGCAAACCCTCACAAGTCAGTTTGCAAATATCCCTTAATGACCTGCTAAAAATACCAGGAATGATTCATCTCCTCATCTATGGAAATGAGAATTATTTGCTCTTGGCAGCTCCTGGCCCTGGGCTGGGCTGCTGGAGAACACAAGAACGAGGAGATGGGGAATATTGAAGGGGTTTTTCTTCTGTTTCAGGGGAATAAAAACATTTTCTACACACCCAGTTGGGTTTTCCATGGCCATGGGTGATCCCTGGGCAGGTTTCAGGACTTCTCAAAGCTGCTGTCCCAAATTTGGACAGGGATGTCCAATTTTATTAATGTAATTTTTAGGCAGAAGTATTTAAACAGAAATAATTGTGACCAGGGATATTCCAAACAGTGTTTTTGAGAGCCCTACAAAGGCTCAATATCTTCTAATCTTTTAATAGGGGCTGCATAAATGCCCTAATAAGAAATTAAGGGCTGTTGTAATAATTTCTTTCTAATTGAAATAATCCCATTGGATTTATTAAAGTGGTTTGGGGTTTAATTCCAAACCTCTCCAGCGCTGCAGGAGGTTTATTGGGAAGGTTTCCCAACCCCTGCCACACAGTGAAGTGCAAAATGCCTCAAATCCTGCACTTTCCCAGCTCTCCTGGGGCAGATCGGGGTCCCCTGATCCATGGGATCCCAAAAAAAACCTGTAAAACTTCCTTGGGGCTGGAATTTATTTGGGAATGATTTGGCAGCTGCTGGCTGGAAATAAATCAACTTTCAGGAACCTACAGCAGTTTGTGAGTGCCCCCTTAATGAAAATCCAATTATTATCCTCAAACAACCAATTTACTCCTGGAGTTTCATCATCTCTGCAGGAGATCCCTGACAGGGATCCATGCTGGGATTTGGGTCTAGGGGCTCCTGGGACTGGAGCAACGTGGATCAAAAAAAAAAACCCTGGAGCAAGGAATTACAGACATCCCCTTTTTTTGTCGCTGGTTATTTTTATAGTTTAAATCAGAATGTGCCCAGGGATAGGAGGATTTGGGAGAAGGTGCCGAGTTTCCTGAGGGAGCTGGGGGGTCTCTCCCGCGGTTCCTACAGGCAGGAGCTGCTCCAGTGAATGAAAAAGGCTGGCAGGGGAGCCAAGTGCAAACATCCCTCTGAAGCCCTGTTTATTGAAACGTGCTGTTATCGCCGTGCTGAGGAAGGAGAAAGTGGCTGTGTTTAACCGCGGAAGAAAAATATTTACGTAACTCCAGAACTTCCCTGGGTCTGGCTCCCAGCGCTTGGCAGGAGGTTTCCTGCAGATTTTGGCGCCTTCCCTGATCCCAGAGCGGCAGCCTGGGATCTCTGTGGGCCACGGAGCCACCGAGCAGCAGCGCTGTCACTGTCCCTGCCACCTCAGCCCCTGGTCCTGAAATAGAGATTTTTGGAGTTCACTTAAATGAAGCATTTATATTTTAGCTTGCAGAGTTATGTGTTGAATTTTAGCCTTTCATAAGAAACTTCTGCCGTGGTACAAAGGGCACAGGAAAATGCAAATTTCTGAAGCTTCTTGCATAAAGAACAATACCAGAGGAGGCAAAGAACCCAGATAAAGAAGCTCCTCTGTCTCCAAGCCTGTCGAGAGGTCTTTCTTTCTCTTTGTTGCCATCTGTGGTTTCACAATCTTTCCCCAGCTGCGGCTTCTGGTTTTAAAACTTTGAGAATTTTTTGTACAACTTATTTCATGTATATTTTACATAAGCACGAATTATTCTGTAACATATATTACAGCAGGAAAGGCACAAATCCAACACGAAAATCGGACTCTGGGTCTTGTTCCCCGCGGGATGGAGGGGCTGTCCTCAGCCTTCCTTTGGGAAAAGAGCCGCAGGGTGAGTGTGCAGCGGGAAGGAGCTGGGACAGCTGGGACCCTGGGGTTAATCGGGGAGGGGAGGGGAGGGGAGGGGAGGGGAGGGGAGGGGAGGGGAGGGGAGGGGAGGGGAGGGGAGGGAAGTTCAGGGAAGTTCAGGGAAGTTCAGGGAAGTTCAGGGAAGGGAAGTTCAGGGAAGTTCAGGGAAGGGGAGGGAAGGGAAGGGAAGGGAAGGGAAGGGAAGGGAAGGGAAGGGAAGGGAAGGGAAGGGAAGGGAAGGGAAGGGAAGGGAAGGGAAGGGAAGGGAAGGGAAGTTCAGGGAAGGGGAGGGAAGGGGAGGGAAGGGAAGGGAAGGGAAGGGAAGGGAAGGGAAGGGAAGGGAAGGGAAGGGAAGGGAAGGGAAGGGAAGGGAAGGGAAGGGAAGGGAAGGGAAGGGAAGGGAAGGGAAGGGAAGGGAAGGGAAGGGAAGGGGGCAGAGCAGCAGTCCCACACTGGAAGGAAGGGCAGTTTTGGAGGGCTCTGTCCTGCCGGGGAGAATCCACAGGATCTGCAGCAGGAGGAGGTGGCTGAGGAAGGGCTGGGATGGGCAAGGCACCGTGCCCAGGGGTGGATCCCGGCTCCAATCCCAGTCCCAGGGAGCAGTGTGCCAGGGTAGTGTGGCCGAGCGGTCTAAGGCGCTGGATTAAGGCTCCAGTCCCTGCGGGGGCGTGGGTTCGAATCCCACCGCTGCCAGCTCTGTTTTGGCACCTCAGGGACCTGGGCGAGCTCCGCAAGTGGCCCCTGGGAATGTCAGGATGTCATCCAGGTGCTGGGTGGGGCTGCCCCTGGGGCAGGGATGGGAGGGGATCCATTCGAGATGGGATGGAGGGGAGATTGGGAAGGAATTCCTGGCTGTGAGGGTGGGCAGGCCCTGGCACAGGTGCCCAGAGCAGCTGGGGCTGCCCCTGGATCCCTGGAATGTCCAAGGCCAGGTTGGACACTGGATTTGGAGCAGCCTGGGACAGTGGGAGGTGTCCCTGCCATGGTAGGGGTGGCACTTGGGTGGCTTTGAGGTCCCTCCCAACCCAAATCTGGCCATTTTATGAAAAGCCACAAACAAACCCCTGCTAATTCCCCCTGGGCTCAGGTGGGCTTGTCCCATGTGTGCCCCACTGGTGACTGTTCTGTTCCGGGGGGCTGAGACACAGCATTAATTCCCTAAAAACGGGAGCTGCTGCTGCTGCTCCTGCCAGCACTGATGGAGCTGACTCAGCTAAGCCAGGGCTGCTCTGGCCACCAGCCAGGACGTGGTGGGAAGGGGCAGAGGTGAACAAAAGCAGCCTGGCCTAAAACCAGGAGGTCATGGCAAGGAAAGATTCATTTTGTGGTTTGGGAGGAGGGGGAGGATGAACACATCTAACACTGAGCCCTGGGGCTGGAACTGGGCAGTTTTCATTGCGTCATCTCCACAGGCCCTGCACATGAAAGGAAATTATTTGCAAATTATGGAATGGTTTGGGTAGGATCATCTTGTTCTTTAAGGTCCTTCCCAACCCACACCGTTCTGTGACTTTATGGCATTCCATGGGTCCCTGTTATTTGCTGCTGGATCCAAACCAAAAAGGGAGTTCTGTTCTGAATAACAGGGATCCTGTTTCACTGGCTGCTACTGCTGCAACCCAAACCCGGGGTGATTCTGCTCCAAACCCTGTCCCTGGCCTCGGCAGCTGCTCCGAGGGAAGGGAAGGGGAGCAGGTGACACAACCAGGGCCGAAAGTCCTTGTACGGCTCCTGCCGAGCCCCTCGCGCAGCCTGCAGGAATCCTGGATTTCCTGGATTTAATTCTCGGCGAGCACAGAGCTCCTTAAACAGAATCCCTGACCTTTGACGTGTTAATGAGCGCTTTGTTAATGAGCCATCCCCCGTTAATGAGCCGTGCCCCCCGTTAATGAGCTGTGCCGTGCCCCGAGCATCCCTGCCGGAGCAGGAGGAGCTGCGGGAGGGCCACCAGCGCTGGTGTCGCACCAGCGTCCCCAGTCAGCTCCTCGGGCCGGGGCACGGAGTTCTGGGAATGCCCCGAGGAGGATGCACGCCTTATCCCGGCGGTTCCTCGTAATTCCCTCCTCGGCCGAGGCCCCCAGGTCACCCCCAGGCACTTCTGCCGGGCCGGGGTGCAGAGGAGCCGCTGGAGCCAGCACCCCCTGCCCCAGGCTGTTCCTGTTCCCCATCCCGTCCATGCTCCCCTGTGGGAACCCAGCACATCCCTCTGGCTGCCCTGGCTGGCTCCAGACCCTGGCAGGGGGCTCGGGGACCTTGGCACAAAGTCAAAAACACCTGTGGCTTCCATTGTAGCCCGTGGGAAAAGCTGCCAACTCTGTGTGAGGAATTACAAGCCACAAGGGTTTGAGTAGTGTGGAAGGTGAATTAACACAGGGTGGAAAAGTAGAATTTTGGGGTTTTTAGAATGGGGTTCAAGGGGACAAGATGGAGGGATTTGGGCGTGTCCTGACCTTCTTCTCCTTCTCCTTGCCCTCCATGTCTCGCTGTGCTGGTGACACTTTTCTGTTGGTTTCAGGCACAGACACACTGTCCAACATCAATGACAGACATTGGCACGTTATTGTAACCACGGCACACGGAGTTTTTGGTATAAAATGTGAACACTGCCCTGAGGGCAGACAGAATGCCATGGCCGAGCTGCTGGACAGAGCTCAGCAGGGCAGAGAGAGAATGTTCTAGAGAAGGGAAAATGAACAACCTTGAGAAGCTGACCCTGCACATTCAGACTCCTTTGGCTGCACGGGCTGGAAATGAGGACTTTTACACTCTCGGGGTCATCCCAGCACTGCAGAGCCTGAGATTCCCCAAGGGAAGAAAACGCTGCTCCTTCTTTCCAGAGTCGCTGAAGAGCAAGCAGCTCATTTTCAGCACAACTCGCAGAAAAGATATTAAATATCGACACTAATGAGATCAGCCTGGCTCAGGGCAATATTAATATTAATTGGATTAGGTCAAGTTTAAGAGGAAGCCTTGTTTAACTTAATGCCTGTAATAAATGAGGAGGAAGGGAGGGGGAGGGAAGTTTTCCTCCTCTATTAAAAAAAGCCAGAGCAGGACATAAATAACATTTGAGAGATGCCATCGCAGGGGAGGGCCTGCAGGGACCTGCACGGGTCCTCTGAGGTCCCTTCCACCCAAACCATCCCCGGATTCTGTGTCACATGTGGCCAGGAGGAAAGTGTCACCTTGTCCCAGCCACGTCCACAGTGCCACAGCCCTGGCACAGAGATCCCGGCAGGAATTGTGCTTGTTTGGTTACCCGTGGATTTTATTGACTCTTAGACTTTACCTAAAGGGAAAACTTTTTAATTTCAGTGGGATCTTTAGGCCAGGTCGAGTCTGCGGTCTGGATGGAGAGATTTAATCCCCCAAATAAATGTGTAGGGCCATAACTAATGAGGCCATAATTATGTCCTGTTTAATGCCATTATTATCTCATAATAGTGCAAACAGGATGTTCCTGCTCCCCGGGCAGATTTGCGACAGGAGAATGATTTAACTCCGCTTTTCTGCATCTTTTCTCTGTCAGAAACCTCCGGGGTCATTCATGCAAATGTACTTGGAGCACCCTGGGCTGTGGAAGGTGGCCCTGCCACCTGGATGTATTGTAAATGCAGGTGAACCCGGTGGGAAGAAATGCTGATGTGTGACTCCAGCTCAGGAGGCTGAATGATTTCTTTATTATAACTGTGCTATAATACATTAATATACTATTTAAAGGAGATACTAAAACTACAAACCTACTTTTCTAACCACCATCTCTAACTCACTCACAACTCGTGCCCCTCTCTGAGAGTCCAGCCACAGCTGGGTTGGATTGGATTGGATTGGATTGGATTGGATTGGATTGGATTGGATTGGGTTGGATTGGATTGGATTGGGTTGGATTGGATTGGATGGGATTGGATTGGATTGGATTGGATTGGATTGGATTGGATTGGGTTGGATTTGCCACCAGCCCCAAACAATCCTCACCAGAATCCAACCCAGCAATCACCCCAGGTAAACAATTCTCCAAGCACATTCCACACGGGAAAAACAAAAAGTAAAAATAAAAATTGTTTTCTCTTTCTGTCCTCTGTGCTGCTCTATGAAAAATCCTGAGAGAGAGAAGAACGTGCCTGCCACAGGATGCCCAAACCCAAACCTGCCCCACTGGGTGCCCCACGTGGTCCCCGCTCTGCTGAGGGTCCCCAAAGGCCGCGTGAGGGGCTTTAGGGTCTCAGTGCTGCTCTGCAGCTGGAGCCCCTGTGCTGTGTGTGGGGTCAGGCTGGGACCAGCTCTCCTGCCACCACCGCTGGGCATTCCCGGAGTGTCCCACACGGAGCCACTGTGCCTCAGCCCTGGGCTGGGACAGGGAGATCCACAACCAGGAATTCCCGGGCTGGGAAGGCCAGGTGGGATGGGATTACGGATGCCACGCTCTGCTTTCGCCAGGCCTTGTTTGGAGGCAGAGGAGGTGCTGGAATGAGGCTCCTGGTAACCCAAATCCATGGAATCCAGCTGCCCAGCCAGCCCCCACGGCTGATCCCACAGAGCAGCCTGCTGACCCTGTGCTTCCCCTGTGCTGTGCTGGCAATTCCTCTACTTTCCAGCACGAGCTCTCATGTCTGAATATCCTAAAGACCAGGAGAAGGACAGAAGAGGTGGAATGAGGGGGGAGACATTCCTGCCATGCCCCGAATAATTCCCGTGCTCCTCAGAGGGCGGGGGCTCCTCCTGCTGAAGGCCACGTGCGTATTCCTGCGGGCAGTTCTGTTTGCCACGGAGCAGTAATGGATATTTATGGGCTGCCCACTTGTGCTCACGTCTTCCAGCTGAGATGACGCCGCTCGTTTGGGACGGCGTGTGCCCCAAAACCGGGGGGAAGAGCTCAGGAATTCCGGGCTCCCGGGGCTGATGAGGCAAAGCCATGAATTAAATCCCGCCTTGGCAAGGCCGGGCTCAGTGGGAGGGATCAAAGGACAAGGTTTTGAGGTGTCACCCAGCACTGATGGACGTTGTGGCTCAGGCTCTTTTATCGCAGGCTCATGGAATGTCCTGATGGAGGAGACCCGCAGGCATCACTGATCCAACTCCTGCCCTGCACAGACACCCCAAAATCCCCCCTCGTGCCTGGGACCGTTTTATGCCGTGTTTTTCCCTGTTTTTCATCCCCCACTGCACCTCCCCTCTACAGGAAAGAATTTCCTCTACCCTGAATTCCTGTTGTTCCACTGCTCCAAGGAGCTGTTATTCATCAAATTCCCTGCTTAAAGAGCTGATTCACATCTCTAATTTATATCATTTCCATTCCTCTGAAAAACACTCCTTAAAGCTCATCCCATTCCCCTGCCCTGGCAGGGACACCTCCCACTGTCCCAGGCTGCTCCAGCCTGGCCTTGGGCACTGCCAGGGATCCAGGGCAGCCACAGCTGCTCTGGGAATTCCATCCCAGCCCCTCCCCACATCCCAGGGAACAATTCCCAATTCCCAATGTCCCATCCATCCCCGCCCTCTGGCACTGGGAGCCATTCCCTGTGTCCTGTCCCTCCCTGCCTTGTCCCCAGTCCCTCTGCAGCTCTCCTGGAGCCCCTTCAGGCCCTGCCAGGGGCTCTGAGCTCTCCCTGGATCCTTCTCCTCTCCAGGTGAGCCCCCCCAGCTCTCCCTGGATCCTTCTCCTCTCCAGGGGAGCACCCCCAGCTCTCCCTGGATCCTTCTCCTCTCCAGGTGAGCCCCCCCAGCTCTCCCTGGATCCTTCTCCTCTCCAGGTGAGCACCCCCAGCTCTCCCTGGATCCTTCTCCTCTCCAGGTGAGCACCCCCAGCTCTCCCAGCCTGGCTCCAGAGTCTCTTCTGGACTGATTTAAGTTTTTTTTTTTTTTTTTTTTTTTTTTTTTTGTTTGGTTTTTTTTTTTGTTTGTTTTTTTTTGTGTTTTTGTTTTTGTTTTTTTTGTTTTTTTTGTTTTTTTTGTTTAATTAAACCCTGTCCATAAAGCACTCACAGTAATGCACTTCCCACTTCAGGGTGTTTGCTTTATCAGTATTGAGCAAATATTGGCACCTCCTCGGTTGAATTCGTTTAACAAAGGGAACGAGCCTCGCTGGGTGTGGCTCAGGAGCCTCATTAACCGTGATCCTCATTAAGGGTAATTCTCATTAACGGTGATCCTCATCACAGGTGAGTCTCATTAAGGGTGATCCTCATTACAGATGATCCTCGTTTCTGTTAATGAGCAGCACATGATGAGGGGGTTTTGGGGGTTTCTGTTAATGAGCAGCACATGATGAGGGGGTTTGGGGGGTTTCTGTTAATGAGCAGCACATGGTGAGGGGTTTTGGGGGGTTTCTGTCAATTAGGAGCACATGATGAGGGGTTTTGGGGGTGGGCTCTGAGCCCCCAGGACAGGGATGGGGGCACTGGGGCGATGCCCCGAGGGTCTCGGGGGTCAGGAGAGCCCTGGGAGTGCCGGTGGCCCCCGGTGTCCTCTGGCAGGGCTGTCCCTGCCCCTCCGTGCCCCCCCCAGTGCCAGGAAGCTCCCGGATCCAGGCTTGGATCCCTCTCCCGGCTCCCTCCCTGCCAGGCCGAAGCCCAAGCCCGGTAATTTGTCTTCTCCCGTGGTTTTAAATTGCTCTTTAGAGCAAACCCCTCCAGACTCGGTGGTTAGGGATGCAGTTCCAAGCCGCGCTCCCAGCCTGCGGCTCCTGGGCTGGGATGTTTTCCGGGCTCTGGAGGAGCCGGGCTGGGCTGGCAGCTGCGACAGCTCCTGAGCGGGACAAACCCTCCTGCTGCCACAGCCTCCTTGCAATTCCCAAGGAAGTGCCGGCAGACGCAGTAAATCAGAGCCCCGGCGTGTTTTGGGGGCTGTTTTTCAGTAAATCCCTGGGCTTTGGGGTCCCTCTGTGCTCCCGACATCCCAGAGCCCGCTTTTTCCACGGCGCAGAACCATCCTGGGCTCTCCAGGCTGGCACGGGCACCCTGCCCAGCGCCCGGGGGTGAAGAGGAGATAATTTGGGAACAGCGGGGCTGGGAAAAGCCGCTGGGATCCTGCTGCCTGCCGCCCGCAGGGCCAGCACTGCCCCGGAGAGCCGCGGGCGGTGCTGGCGCATCCCGAGCTCCCGCTGGGCATGCCGGGCTTTGGGAGCCGGGACACAGGCAAAGGGAAATGGGAAATGGGAAATGGGCAGGGAGAGCCCGCGGGGCCAGCGAGCTGGGGACACTGAGGGCAGCAGGGGCACCGAGGGGACAGGGCTGTGCTGCTCCCGCATCCCGGCTCCAGAATTCCAGTTCCCCCATCCCAGTTCCCCCATCCCAGTTCTCCCATCCCAGTTCTCCCATCCCAGTCCCCATCCCAGCTCCCCCATCCCAGTCCCCCATCCCAGTGCCCATCCCAGTCTCCCATCCCAGTGCCCATCCCAGTTCTCCCATCCCAGTTCCCCATCCCAGTCCCCTATCCCAGCCCCCCCATCCCAGCCCCCCCATCCCAGTTCCCCATCCCAGTTCTCCCATCCCAGCCGCCCCATCCCAGTTCCCCATCCCAGTTCTCCCATCCCAGTTCCCCATCCCAGTTCTCCCATCCCAGCTCCCCCATCCCAGTCCCCATCCCAGTCTCCCATCCCAGCTCTCCCATCCCAGTTCTCCCATCCCAGTTCCTATCCCAGTGCCCATCCCAGTCCCCATCCCAGCTCTCCCATCCCAGCTCTCCCATCCCAGTTCTCCCATCCCAGTTCCCCATCCCAGTTCCCCATCCCAGTTCTCCCATCCCAGTTCCCATCCCAGCGCTCCCGCGGGAGCTTTTCTGGCTCCTCCCGGTGGATGTGGCCTCGCCCCGAGGTGGTGCCCGCTCCCTGCCCCCTCTCCATGCCCTGGCTCTTTGCTCCCTGCCGGGCTGGTGAAACGCGGGTGAAAAATCAAACCCTCACAATTTTAATAAAGATTTGTAGGGACGGTGTGTTTATTGCAGCGCTGGGCGCACGTGAGGGATCTTTCTCTTTTAAAGAGGACATGCGTGCCCCTGAGAACTCTCAATCTTTTTTTATTACTCTTAACTAATTTCTATATGCATAGAATTTCACAATAGGTTCATGCATATTTATTTTGCTGATTTCGCTTACACTTACAGCTAGTTACACTTACAGCTAGTTACACTTACAGCTAGTTACACTTGTACTCAGTTTTTGTCAGAAAGTACAGAGAGAACTCCTGGGTCACTCTGCGCTGTCTGTTTCAAGCTCCGAGGAGTCTTTCTTATCTCTTTAACTTGGAAATTCGCTTTTTTTCTCCTCAGCTGGGGCAGTTTTGCTAGTGCTGCAGTTCCCAGACTAAACAGCATGTTTTACTTTTGTTAGCAAGCTCAGAGCAGCACATTTCACCCCAATCCAAATGGATTTCTACCCTGTTGAATTTTCACTCTGTCTCATGGGCAGCTCGTTTTCCTGGCAGTTCTTTTGGGTGGAACCGTTTCCCCCAGGGCTGGCAGGGCTCTGATGTGCCTGGGATCAGTTTTGCACAGGCGGCGCCGCCGACGCTGCTGGTTTGTAACAGAACAGGTTTGCGGCTGCTGATGGGGGGAAATCAAATTTGGGATTTCCAGATGTCCAGTTTGTAGAATCACCAGGAATTCACACGCTGGGGGCACCCAGGGAAATGAAGCTGATGCTGGAAATAGATCAGTGCATGTAACAATAACATTGATAGGTGCGAAAGATGTATATGATAAAAAGAAAACAAACAATTCCTTGTCATTTACAAATGAGAGAAGAACACTGGCCTGAAATATATTCCCATCGTCATCATGCTGAATTACTGAATTACATCTGGCACAAATCACACCCAGAGGAGCCGTCCTGGGCAAGGGGCAGCACAAGCACCGGGGCAGCCAGAGCTGGGCTCCTGCTCCGGGTGCCTCCGAAGGGTGGAACTGAAATAATTCACCTCGGGATGGGCTGAGGGAGGGTCTGGGGAGGGGGGGGAGGCCCAGCTGGAGCCCTGTGCTGGCTCTGGGGGGAAATGGGAGAGGAACAATGGAGTGTGGCTCGGTGAAATCTCTGGGCATGGACTCGGTGAGGGCTTTGGTGGCCCTGGGTGACATCCAGCAGGGCGCTCTGCCCCGGCTCCCTGCTGCCCGGGAAGGAGCCAGGGCCCCGTTCCAGACTGGGGAACGTTCCCTGCTGCGGGAATCGGGCTCTGGATCGGGCTGGTGGCTGCTGGGAAGGGGCTGGAGCTTGGGGTCACCTTGGCTGGCAAAATCTCAACCCCAAAGTCTTTGTCTGAAACACCCCTGGGACCACAGGGAGAGGGGCAAGGGGGACAGCACAAAATCCGGGCGGTTTGGAAGGTTTGGAAGGGGAGTTCTCCAGATGTCCCCCAGAGGAGGTGACAGGAGTGGGACATTTCCCTGAGACCCTGGAGGGGCTGCAGCTCCAGCCTCCCCCCAGCACAGGGAATGTTTTATCCCAGGATCAGCTCGGGCTGCCGGGATTCCTGACACTTCCCAGGGCTCCCACTCAGAGCTCCAGGCTGGACACAAGGGACACTCTGCAGTGCCTGTCTCTGGAGACCGGGCTGGGAAGGTGCTGGGCACCCCAGAGCTCCCTGCTCAGAGCAGGTGCCTGGGCTGAGGTCCTTTCCAGCAGGGAAGAACCTGAACATCCAGGATTTAAATTTTAAATTTAAATTTTTTTAAATTTAAATCCAGGATTTAAATTTTCCCTGAGGGTATAAAACAACTGTTTCAAATCCATCCTCAGTTCTTGGTTCCCAAAGGCATCTTCTGCAGAATTTATGTTTCTCAGGATCTGGACTCAGGGGAGATGGAACAGCTGATTCATTAAAAAAAAAAAAAAAAAAAAAAAAAAAAAAAAAAAAAAAAAAAAATTTAAAAAAGTTCTTTACGTGTGTCCTCTAATAAAAGTCAAAGTTGTTTTGAAAGCTTTCCTCTGTGAAATACAGCCACAGAGAGAAGTGACACATCTTAACAAATCCCTGTCTTTTTCATCTGGAAAACTTGTGCACATGGAAATTCCTTCTCCAGGCCCGGGAGCTGTTCTTTTCCTCGCTGGTCCATTGTGAAGGGAATTAATCTCTGTGGCTGTCCCGGGTTTGGGAGCTGCAGAGGGATGGGGATGAGCTCACCCTTGGCTGGAGATGTCACCTCAGCCGGGGACACTGTGGGGACGCTGGGGATGTCCAGGGACACTCCGGGGATGTCCAGGGACACTCTGGGGATGTCCAGGGACACTCCGGGGATGTCCAGGGACACTCTGGGGATGGGGCAGCCCCAGCTCCTCCGGCCAGGGCCTGTCCCAGTGCTCGGGGCTCTCCAGGACCCCCCCAGGGCCCAGCCCTGTGCAGACACTCTGTGTCATTGCCCTGGGCGAGTTCAGCCTTTCCTGGCTGCTGGTGGCTCCCGGAGCTGCCTCAGCTCCCCCAGTGCTGCCTCAGGGAAAGCCTCCCACCCTCCCAGCCACGTTTTCGAACTGGTCCCTGTCACCAAGCTCAGCAAAACACATCCCCCTTCACTCCAGGGCTGGGTTCGATGGTCCTGGAGGTCTTTTCCAGCCTCATTCCCCAGTCCTGGGGTTCTGCAAGGCCTCCTGTTCAGAGCAGCTTTGTGGGAGAACGTCGCGTTTTCCCTCAACACGTTCAGCTTGAACCTCTTGGGTCTCGTGTGCTGAACCCCCTGGAAAGAGCTGGGAATGGAAAATCTGCTGGAAAATCCGTGCCCTGCAGAGGAAAATTGGCACACAGACCCCAGATAGGAACTGCTAAATAAACTGAGGCACAGAAATAAACGGAGAAGAGCCAGGAGGGCTCCTGTGCCACTGCTGCTGTCCCCTGCCCCTGGGGACTTCAGCTCCTCTCTGTGCCCCTCCTGCTGGAGCCAGGCTGTGGATTTGCGGGCAGAGAGGGCACAGGGACGTGCCAGGAACGGGGCTGGTGTCCCCTCCTGGCTGGGCTGGGCTGGTGCTGCCCAGCTCTGCTCCCTCCTGTGTGGGGACAGACAAGCCTGGGCACCTCGGCTCTCCCGCTGTCCCACGGGTGCCACTGGGACCCCCGAGCCCCCAGCCTCAATTCCTGCTCCCCCCAGGGCTGTCCCAGCCCCGTGCTCAGCCAGCAGCAGCAGCAGCACAGTCCCCTCTGCACAGGGACACGGCCCTGGCACCCCCTGGCACCCCGGGGCTTCCCCCGGGCTGGCTCCTGGCACCTGAGCCCCAGATGTGCCACCTGAGCCCCAGATGTGCCAGGGAGCACCCCCAGCTCCGGGGTCTGACACCCCCAGGAGTGTCCCCTGCTCTGTGACACCGAGGCCACCCCGAGCTCGGGGTGCTGGTGCTCCTGCACTCCTGGGACTGTCACATTTTGTGTATCTTGGCAGGATATCCAGGAGAACAAAACCTGGCTCCCTAGCAAGGGGAAAAAACTTGTGTTTTCTTTGTATTTATTTATTTTAAACAACTTCCTCTGCTGCTTTCCATCCCCAGTGCTGTAGAGAGATCCTGCTGAACCAAACACTGGTGTTGATTTTCAGGGACAAAAACAATCTCCTGGTGAATGTCCCCAGAACCCAGCTCTGGAAGAGCTTTCAAACCACTCCCGTGCCTGCAGGCTCCTCTGTCGCCTCCTGCATCTTGCAAAATCAGAAGCAGCGACCTTCCAGGCTGGCCAGAAGGCATAAACTCCACGGGACAGCTCAGGAGGCTGGGTTTAAATCAGGCCATGCCCCAGAGGTGTGAGGTGGAAAGGGCAGGGGATGTTCTCGGGGATGCTGGTGATGGAGATAACACCAGTGTGGTTTTTGCTGCTGTTTCGGGCTCACAGGCTGGAGCCCTACTGTAAATGCAGGTGAACCTGGTGGGAAGAAATGCTGATGTGTGACTCCAGCTCAGAAGGCTGAATGATTCCTTTATTATAACTGTGCTAGAATACATTAATATACTATTTAAAGGAGATACTAAAACTACAAACCTACTTGTTCTAACCACCATATCTAAGTCACAGCTCGTGACCCCCTCTCTCTCTCGACCAGACACAAGTAGATTTGATTAACCATTAAGCTCAAACAATCCTCACCAAAATCTAATCAAGCAGTCACCGCAGGTAAACAATTCTCCAAACACATTCCACGTGGGAAAAACAAAAAGTAAAAATAAAAATTGTTTTCTCTTTCTTCTCTCCGTGCTCCTCTATGAAAAAATCCTGAGAGAGAGAAGAATGTGCTGCCACAGAGCCCTGCCCACCCAGCACATTCCTGTGGCTGAGGGGCCTGGGGACATCACTCACACTGAGGACTGTCCTCTGGCAGCCCCGGGGGCACAGCTGTGACACGCTGCAGTGCCAGGGCTGAGGGGGAAGGGGAGAACAGGAGGCCCTGGCACAGGTGCCCAGAGCAGCTGGGGCTGCCCCTGGATCCCTGGCAGTGCCCAAGGCCAGGCTGGGCACTGGGGCTGGGACACCTGGGACAGTGGGAGGTGTCCCTGCCATGGGATATCTCCAATGCCCCTCCCAGTCCAAACCAGTCTGGGATTCTCTGTTTCTGGGTAATCCCCTCTTTTTGAAAATTGCCAAAACCTTTTGCCAGCTTTGCTGCTTCAGCTCCACGTCCAGCCCTGTTCCCCTCCCCACACTCCCAGATTCTTTCCCCATGCTCCACTGGAAGCCTGCAGGCAGCTCCTGGCCCTGGATCCTGCCGGACACCCGGGCCATGGGATGGCCCCACACTTGCCCAGGGACTGAGTGGGATGGGAATAAAGGAGCTTAAAAAAGGTAAATCCTGATCAGAAAGCAAAGAATGTCCTGTGGAGAGAAAATGGGGGAGAAACGGGCTGGGATTATCCAGATGGAGAACCCTGAGCTGCTCTGCCATAATTGGTATTTATGAACCAGGGGGGAGCACTGGCACCGCTGATGTTCAGTGCCATGGCAACTGCTGCTGCCAAAGGATCAATAAATAAACAAGGGGAGAGAAATACATGGCAAAAAAGGCAGGATGTGGGGGAGCAGTGCCTGCTCCTGCTGTCCCCAGGTTAAAGTGCTGCTGGAAGCCAAACTGCAGCTGTGGCAGGGAGCTGGAACTGCCTCAATCTGTTTATTTCCCATCCCTGGGGGAGCTGCAGGGCTGGAGGCCAGGGTGACACAGCCACAGCACCCCTCAGCAGCTGCTTTTGGGGGCTTCAATAATTTCGAATTCTGAGTTTGCAGCCAGCAGCAGGAGCAGTCCCCGAGTACCACAAGTGCTGGCTGACACCACTGTTCCAGGAGCTTTCACTTCAGAGGGAAGGAAGTGGTTTGAGGGTTGTATTTTTTCAAAGAACTGTGGCTATTTTGAATGAGGGAAGTTGTCCTGTTCAAAAGCACTCAGTCAGGGCTTTTTGCAAGAAAAAAAAAGCAGTTTAAAGAGTAAGTTAATGACAGACAAGCCACGTGCATCTCTGCTGGAAAAGCAAAACCAACCTCCACCCTCTTTTGATCTATTTTGGGGTGTGGATTAGAGGAACCCCAAAGGTCCCTTCCAACCCAAACTGTTCTGTGATTTTACAGCCCTGTGGAAGGTTGAAAAAAAGCCTGACAGATGGAACATTGCTTTTTTTTGTTGTTGTTGTTTGAGGATGCTGCTGTTCATGCTTTGGTTTAACAATCCAGCCTGGAAGAAAACAGCACAGCTGGAACCAAGGGAATCACAGAATGACAGAATATCCCCAGCCGGAAAGGATCCACAGGGATCATCAAGCCCAACTTCGATATTCACTGGGAAGTGTGGAAACGTACAGATGTGTTACAGATAAAATCCAGATGAGAACAGGAATGGGGCACTGGCCGTGGCACTCAGGGCTCTGGGCTGGTGACAAGGTGGGGCTGGGTCAGAGGTTGGGTTTGATGCTCTTGGAGAGCTTTTCCAACCTTATTAATTCTGTGAATTCGCAGGTTCTTCCTTTCCTGTGCCTTGTTCTAAAAACAATGAAGATTTCTCTGTTCACCATCTGCACCCCCACTGGAGGCTGTGCTGTCCTTTGGGAAGAGAAATCATCCCTTCAGAGCTGAATTCCTGCTGAGGAGACACCAAGACACCCAAAGGTCCCTGGAGGTGAGGCTCGAGGTCTCCTCCCTCTCTTCCTGCCCAGCTTTAAACCCAGGAGCAGGAACTGAGCGAGTCTGGGCTCTGGGAGAAGCCTGGCTGGGCTGAGCTCAGCCAGGAGCTCTGGCAGAGGTGTGGGCTCAGCCCCGAGGGCTCAGGGGGTTTGTGGGGTCAGTCCCCACGTGGGGCTGACCCCAAGGAGCAGAGGAGTGGCTCGTGTCCCCCTCGTGTCCAAAGCCCAGGTTCCAGCAGCTCAGCCTCAGCAGAGGCACGAGGCCGCTGAGGAAGGAGGATCTGAGGAGGCAGGAGAGCAGCTCCGGGGAAATCCGGGTGCTGGGGGGTTGTTGCCACCCGGGGTCACTGCTCAGGGTCTGTTCCTGATTAATGTGGGCTTTCATTAAGGCCATCAGAGCTCCCGTGGAGGCCGTTTGGTTCTGCCCCCACAGGAAATGAATTGATGTGCTTGGTAAAATACCCTGCAGTTAATATTTAATGCCATGGTTGAAAGGGAAAATGGAAACAAAAATAAATTACCTTTCTTCAGTGCTTACAGCAGTTTAATTTCACTCTGCAAACACTTAGAATAAAAGAAACACCTTTCAGACTCCAGCCTGTGGAGTTTTTAATGTCTTTATGGGGGTGAATGTGCTGTTTGTGTTCTCCCAGGCTGCACAAACCAGCCCATGGAATAATTCAGCGGCGCAGGGGCTGAATTTCCCTGAGCTGCCCTTCCTGTTGGGAAATGGGAAACATTCCAACCCCTTTCCCCTCCAGGGCCACCTGCCCTGTCTCCCAGAGCCTGTGGGGCTGGGAGGAGCAGGGCAGGGTCCCACAGGCCCATCCCAGTGCCCATCCCAGCACGGGTGGGAGTGGGCATCACTCCAGGCTGGAGCTCCGAGCGCTGCCCGGGACAGGCTCCAGCCCTCGGGAGAGGCAGCTTTTCCCAAAGCCCCTCTCCAGAAATCCCCGGAGAAAAATCTTTGTGAAAGAGCAGGAAAACAAGGGACAGACATCAAATGTCACTGATTGGGTCGTGCCCCACAAAATCCAGGGGACGCTCGGATCCAGCACGGAAACCAAACCCAACGGGAGATGAAACCCAGCTGGAGATGAAACTCAACTGGAAACCAAACCCAACTGGAAACCAAACCCAACTGGAATCCAAACCCAACTGGAAACCAAACCCAACTGGAATCCAAACCCAACTGGAGATGAAACCCAACTGGAATCCAAACCCAACTGGAATCCAAACCCAACTGGAATCCAAACCCAACTGGAGATGAAACCCAACTAGAAACCAAACCCAACTGGAAACCAAACCCAACTGGAAACCAAACCCAACTGGAAACCAAACCCAACTGGAATCCAAACCCAACTGGGAATCCAAACCCAACTGGAAACCAAACCCAACTGGAAACCAAACCCACCTGGAATCCAAACCCAACTGGAGATGAAACCCAACTGGAATCCAAACCCAACTGGAATCCAAACCCAACTGGAATCCAAACCCAACTGGGAATCCAAACCCAACTGGAATCCAAACCCAACTGGAAACCAAACCCAACTGGAAACCAAACCCAACTGGAAACCAAACCCAACTGGAATCCAAACCCAACTGGGAATCCAAACCCAACTGGAAACCAAACCCAACTGGAAACCAAACCCAACTGGAATCCAAACCCAACTGGAATCCAAACCCAACTGGAATCCAAACCCAACTGGGAATCCAAACTCAACTGGAAACCAAACCCAACTGGAAACCAAACCCAACTGGAATCCAAACCCAACTGGACACCAAACCCAACTGAAAATGAAATCCAACATGGAATCCAAACCCCACAGGGTGTTGGGAAGAGGTGCTGGAGGGGGCACCTGCATTCCATGTAGCAGGTGCTGATGGCAAAGGCTGCAGTGGCCTTGGCCTTTGCCATGAATCACTGTGACATCACCGTGACATCACCATGACATCAGCGTGATTCACCCTCTGCCATGGAACATCTGTGACACCCTTCTCTTCCCTGGAAAATGCCCCTCCAGGGTTCAGCGTTTCCCCTTTTCCCATGACTGGGTGGATTTAAAATTGGAACTGGAAGTAGGGTTGGAAGTTGGACAACACTGTGACAGAAGTACATTTTCTGCTTTTTTATATTTTATGTTTATTTTTAAAGTCTTTTTTCCCTCTTTTTTCAGGCTGTGCTCATCCTTCCTCTCCTCAGCTGAGCTCTGCAGCCGGCTGAGGTCCTGACACGAGGAGCCAGCCCTGATTTGGTGCCTCTGAGCCTCAGCCAGGTCAGGCTCTTCCCAGGTACTTGAGCTGCCCTAACATCGAGCCTCTGGAGCCTTTTTGTTTCCCGAGTGGCTTTGGGGAAGGGATGGAATTCTGCTGCTGTTCCAGGGAATGGCTGCAGCTCCCAGCAGTGCGACGGGGACAAGCTCACCCAGCTCTCAACAGACACTTGAAACTGAGGGGGAAAAAGGAAAAAACAGGTGAGATTGGGACAAACCCATCCCTTTTCAGAGTTTTTTTCAGCATGGCCACAGAATATGGCAGAGAAGGGCATTTTGTGGCTGTCGATCCAGCTGGGAACCACTGGGCTGCTCTGCCTTGGAGAGCCTCACTGGGAACCCAAGGAAATTAAACGTACTTGGGTATTAAGTAACATTAGAAAACTTAATTAAAAGCCCCCATAAATAGTGAGCAAAGCACAAACAAAATCTCTGCTGCCTCGGGCTCAGCCCTCGTGGGCTGGGTTCCCCTCTGCCTTCGGAGGGGGAGGATTTGCAGCGGGGATGTTTTGGAGGAGACATAAAAGCTTCCCAAAAAAGGAATAAATTGTGGCTCTTGTGCTTAATTTACAGTGCTCCATGATCCTGCTGGGCAAGGCAAGGTGCAGCCCTGGGGCTGGGCTGTCCCCCATGTCCCTGCCAGGAGCAGCTTCCAGGACACCCAGCGTGTTGGGAATGGCGCTGGAGCTGCGCAGAAAATGGGAATTGCTGCTGGAGTCATGCCTTAAAACGTGACAGGACAGGCAGGGATTGCATCCAGTCGCCCTCCCAGCTCATTCCCACTGCACTTTCTGGGGAGTCGGGGTCCCCAGAGCTCTGTGGGGTCAGGACCAGGGGAGGCCACCCAAGGGGGGCTCTGGGGGGCCCAGCCTTGCCCCTCCCTGCCCTGTGCATGGTCCTGCTCCAGCCCCGGTGATCCCAGAGATCCTGGTGATCCACAACCCTCAAAATCCATCACAAACCCCAACCCCAGAGCCAGCAGGGCCCTCCAGGCAGGCTGAGCCCCCCCCTCAGGACTCCATCCATGGGGGGAGTGTCGAAACCCTGGGAATGAGAAGTGAAATCAAAAGGTGGAAGATCGCGGAATCCCGGAATGCCAGACTGGTTTGGGTTGGGAGGGAGCTTAAATCCCACCCAGTGCCACCCCTGCCATGGCAGGGACACCTCCCCCTGTCCCAGGCTGCTCCAGCCCCAGTGTCCAGCCTGGCCTTGGGCACTGCCAGGGGTCCAGGGGCAGCCCCAGCTCTCCCCTGTGGGTCTGGTGCGAGTGAGGGGCTCTCCAGGAGCCGGGGCTGAGGCATGGGGTGTGCACAGAGGAGGCCGAGCCCTGTCTGTCCCCATTCCTGCCGTTCCCAGTGCTCCCAGTGCTCCCAGTGCTGGTCTGGGTGCCCCTGAGCGGGGCTCCCTTCCCTGGGGCTCAGCCCGGCCTCCTCCCCGGCAGAGCTTGGCAGCAGCTCCTGCTCCGGGGTTGTGGCCATCGTCATCCCTCGGCGTTCCCTGTCAGAGGGGATCTCTCCGCTGGGATTTTTGCCTCTCTGGTTTGATCTGCTGCTCCCGGAGCGCTGCCATCCCTCTCATCCCTGGATCCTGCAGGTGGGATGCTGCCCCCGGCCACACAGATGCTCCATCCCCCTGGATGGGCAGGGAAATCCTCTGGGAGCCCGGCCGGGGCTCTGCTCCTGCCCAGGGATCTGCTCCTGTCCTGAGCTCTCTCTGCTCCTGTCCTGAGCTCCCTCTGCTCCTGTCCTGAGCTCTTTCTGCTCCTGTCCTGAGCTCCCTCTGCTCCTGTCCTGAGCTCCCTCTGCTCCTGCCCAGGGCTCCCTCTGCTCCTGTCCTGAGCTCTCTGCTCCTGTCCTGAGCTCCCTCTGCTCCTGTCCTGAGCTCTCTCTGCTCCTGCCCAGGGCTCTGCTCCTGTCCTGAGCTCTCTCTGCTCCTGTCCTGAGCTCTCTCTGCTCCTGTCCTGAGCTCTCTCTGCTCCTGCCCAGGGCTCTGCTCCTGCCCCGCTGCCCGTGTTCTGCGGGATTCCAGCAGCACAGAGCCAGAGCTGGCCCCGCTCCCTGGGGAAGCTGGGACAGGACTGGAAGCTGGCTCCCTCTTCACTGGAAGAGCTGAACCCTGCACTGGGCCAGGCTGGGCTGGTCCCTCTAAACCGCAAAGTCCATCTCCAAAAGGGAAAAACGCCGCAGAGCCTGCGAGCACGGTGCTGACTCCCAGCTGGAGTGGGAAATAGGGGAAATAGGGGATGGAAGCCGGGGATGTTCCCCTGGGAAGTGCCCCTGGGCTCGGGGTGCTGCTGCAGGGTGGCCCTGCAGGGCACGGGGAGCTCAGCTCAGCCCCACCTGCAGCTCTTGGCACCTTCACCTGACCCAGGTGTGACCGCAGGGGCTGCCAGGAGAGGGGAAATCAGTGAGACCTTCGGGGATTTCTAACCCCAGAATCGCAGCCTGGGCTGTTTCGGGGTCTGTCGGTCAAGGTGACCCCAAGAATGTAAAAGTCTTCATTTCCCAGCCCGCACAGCCAAGGAAGGAGTCTGAATGTGCAGGGTTGGCTTCTCAAGGGTGTTTATTTTCCTTTATCTAGAACATTCTCTCTCTGCCCTGCTGAGCTCTGTCCAGCAGCTCGGCCATGGCATTCTGTCTGCCCTCAGGGCAGTGTTCACATTTTATACCCAAAACTCCGTGTGCCGTGGTTACAATAACGTGCCAATGTCTGTCATTGATGTTGGACAGTGTGTCTGTGCCTGAAACCAACAGAAAAGTGTCACCAGCACAGCGAGACATGGAGGGCAAGGAGAAGGAGAAGGTCAGGACACGCCCAGATCTCTCCATCTTGTCCCCTTGAACCACATTCTAAAAGGCCCCAAAATTCTACTTTTCCACCCTGTGTTAATTCAACTACCACACTGCTCAAACCCCTGTGGTTTGTAATTCCTCACACAGAGTTGGCAGCTTTTCCCACGGGCTAAAATGGAAGCCACAGGTGTTTTTGACTTTGTGCCAGGGTCTCTGAGCCCCCTGCCAGGGTCTGGAGCCAGCCAGGGCAGCCAGAGGGGTGTGCTGGGCTCCCACAGGCTGGGCTGGAGGGGACTGCAGAGCCCATCTCGTCCCGTGTGCCAGGGCAGCTCGCAGAGCCAGGCGGAGGCAGGAGCACCGAGCTGTGCCCTCCCTGTGGCACACACAGCGAGTGATGTCCCCGCCATTGCACAACCCGGCCCTGCCAGAGCCTGCCAGGATCTTGGGAAACCTCTCCAGGATTTCAGCACGGCTCCCTGGGCCAGAGTAACACCGTGTCCTCAGGCGGGAGGATCAGCCTCAAACAGCTGCAGCTACAATCCAAACCCCAAAGGGAGCTCCACGGGTCACTCCTGCTGCTCTGCTGCGCCCAAATCCCCTGGCAGGTGTCACCTGCCGCAGGTAAACCCCCACCAGGGTCAGCAGGGACCAGCAGCACCCAGCGAGCTCGCCCCAAAGCAGGGTTGGGGCACTTGAGGGACATCCCAGGGGGGATCTGACGGGGCTTTGGCTCCAGCTCTGTGGTGCTGGACACTAAAAGGGAGGAGAACGGGTGGGAAGGTCACAGGTGGCACTGCAGCGCTGGTGTCCCCAGCGGGCTGGGTTTGGGAGCACGTGGTGACAATTTGGCACAGATAAACCCAAGGGGTTTGGGAGTGAAGCTGGGCTCTGCTGCAGCAAGGCAGTGACAGTGACAGCCCCCAGGGCCGGCCTGGGTGGGGCTTGGTGACACCTCACTGCTGGCCGTGTCACACCAGCCCCTGGAACAGCTGCCCTTGGAATGCCAGCCCTTGGAATGCCAGCCCCTGGAACAGCAGCCCTTGCACTCTCACCACCCTTTCCCAACGGTGGCAGCTCCCATTCTGGGAAAGGTCATGCCTGGTGTGAATCCAGGCGAGTCTCCCGAGAGGCGGTGCTGGGAAGCAGATTGGGAATGTCCCATGGGCACCCCGTGTCTGCTGCCACCGAGAAATCCAGGGTCACGCTTGCACAAACCCCTCTGATGTGGGAGAACAGCTTTCATTTTTGGGGTGTTGCTCACCCCGGGTATTCTGGGAAGGAAAAGGCCATCAGGGTGCCAGGCCTTGCTAAATGCTTGTTTTGTCAGGAGAGAGCAGCTGGTGTTGCAGAGGCTGTGGAGCTCCTGCCGTGTCCTTCCTTCAAGCCCAACAGAGCTCCGAATTCCCAGCACTGAGGAGCAGCTCTGGCTGTGACAGTCACAGCCACGGGCAGGACCGAGGTCTGGATGCAGGCAGGGAACTCGCCACGATGTGAAATGCCTGCCTGGACACCCCAGGGACACCCCTGGGACACTCCCTGGGGGTCCCAGGTTTAGGGATGGGAGAAGGGCATTGTAAATGCAGTACAAGGCAGGTGGCAGGGTGATGTTAAGACATTTATTTTAATATGCGAATTAAAATTATTTGTGTAAAAACGAGGGGAATTTGGTCCCTGGTGTTTCTAAACACAATTGGAGAAGATCACGGAATCACAGCATGAGATCAGCCAGCAGCACCGAGTGATTTAATTCCAGACTTACACTCCAAGGTGCTGTAAGCCAAGGATAACTGATGTCCAGGTGGGATGGGGACCTTTGGATCAAATGGAAAACGGGAATTAAAATGCCCTCCTGCCCAGGGGCATCTGGCTGGGGTGAGCCTGCTGGCAGAGCAGAGGGGACATGTGGGGACACCAACCCTTCTGCCCAGCAGCAGGCAGTGCCACTGGGAAACTCCTGTCAGCACTTCCCAGGGCACTGCAGAGGTTTCTGAGCTCACCTGCACCTGCTCTGAGCTGTGCCAGTGCCCAGCAGGCCCTGGGGACACGTGGGACATGGGTGCAGTGGCACTGTGGGTGCAGTGACACCATGGGTGCAGTGACACTGTCACCGTGAGCAGGCACATTCCCAAACGGGGAATGCAGCTCACCCTGCCTGGCCCTTGCTCCTCAGAGCGTTTGGAACCATCACAGTAGCCAGGCTGGGGCTGGGACACTTCAGTGTCACCGCCGGAGCCACGGGAGGCTGTGCAGAGCCACCTCCGTTTGTGTCTGTTTGGGGTGAAAAACGCAAAGGAAGGGACACTTCAGTGTCCCACAGCACCTGCTCTGCACTCAGCCCTGGGAAACGGCTCGGTGCTGGCTGCCAGCCCCGCGGGGCACCGGGGACACCGGGGACACAGCGGGGACACCGGGGACAGCGGGGACAGCGGGGACAGCGGTGTCCTTTGCGGGAGCTGTTTGCTGTGAATGTCCCCGCAGTGCCACGGCCGCAGGAGCAGCGGCTGAATGATTAACTGTGCCATTGTTGGGAAATCGCTCCGATCCCTCCTTCCCAGAGCCGGGGCGGCACGGGGCCAGACCCGCCCGGCGGGGCTGTGCCGGTGGTGCCAGCGGGGAATGGGGACAAACTGCGACACGGCTCTGCTTCGGCTTTCCCACAAATTAACGCGGATGAACTGGCGGGAGCCACCGCGTGCCTGAGCATCCGATGCGGGGCGTGCAGCCCCGCGAAACCCTGTCCAACCCTGTCCAACCCTGTCCAACCCTGTCCAACCCTGTCCAACCATGTCCAACCCTATCAAACCCTGTCAAACCCTGTCCAACCCTGTCAAACCCTGTCCAACCCTGTTAAACCCTGTCCAACCCTGTCCAACCCTGTCAAACCCTGTGAAACCCTATTAAACCCTGTTAAACCCTGTCCAACCCTGTCCAACCCTATCAAACCCTGTCAAACCCTGTCAAACCCTGTCCAACCCTGTCCAACCCTGCCAAACCCTGTTAAACCCTGTACAACCCTGTCCAACCCTGCCAAACCCGGTTAAACCCTGTTAAACCCTGTCCAACCCTGTCAAACCCTGTCAAACCCTGTCCAACCCTGTCCAACCCTGTCAAACCCTGTCAAACCCTGTCCAACCCTGTCCAACCCTATCAAACCCTGTCAAACCCTGTCAAACCCTATCAAACCCTGTCAAACCCTGTCAAACCCTGTCCAACCCTGCCAAACCCGGTTAAACCCTGTTAAACCCTGTCAAACCCTGTCAAACCCTGTCAAACCCTATTAAACCCTGTCCAACCCTGTCCAGCCCGCGGGGGATGGACGGCCGGGCTGTCCCCAGCCTCGGGGCTGCCTCTGCTCGGAGCTCCCGATGCGGCTCCCGAGCAGCCCCGGCACGGCCTCTTGAAGCCGGGCACGCAGCTCTGCCCCGCGGCTGGCTCCGGTCCCCCGGCAGAGGCGCGGGGGCTCCTTGTGGGGGCACCGAGTCCTCCCTAATGGGTGGCAGGGCATTTCCATCAGCCAAGGTGTGCTCCCCGGGGTCTGGGCTGTGCCTGAGCCACGGCCTTGATCCATCCACTCTGAAGGATGGGGGCTAAGCCGACCTGAAGAAATTCAGGTTTGGGTGGATCTTCATGCTCCGGGTTTTTTTCCCATTGTATCTTTAGAGAAAATTCTAATTTTAACCGTGGTGTTAACTGGCTTTGACTCTTGGTTGTTTTTTGCTGTCAGGCTGTGCTGGGGGTGCCTTTGTACCCTGAACAGGGAGTGGGACATGCCATGGTCACACTGCTGGGGGGACGTCCCCACCAGAGAGGGGGGACAGAGCCACCTCCAGCAGGAGCCCTGCAAGGGTGGTGAAACAGAGATTTTTAGAGTTAAGTTAACAAAATGAATTAAGCATTTGAAGCGACACGCGGAATAAACAAACAGACTCCGCACCCTGGGGTAGTTATGCAGTGGGTCTGTATGTCAGCACAGGTGAGATATCTCTCCAAAACTTGTGCCCCGAGCCTCGGTCTGACCCACACCTTTATTCCCAAAGCTGTTCCATATGCAATACACTGCACAACTTTTTCGTGCATATTCAACCCCTGGCCCCGCCTGTCCTCGCCTCTCACGCTAAATGAGTCCCCGCCCTTCTGGGCACGCCTGGTTTGCTGGGGTGGTCGCACGGGGGTCTCTTGGTGGTCCTGAGGCTGAAGATCGTGGTCTTCCTCATGACTGAACTTTTGAACTTTTCCTCTCTGCGCGTGCGCTTTTGGTCCTTTGGTGCTGATCTGAGTACGTCTGTCAGTCTTGATAGGCTTGGAGACAGAGGAGCTTCTTTATCTGGGTTCTTTGCTTCTTCTGGTATTGTTCTTTATGCAAGAAGCTTCAGAAATTTGCATTTTCCTATGCCCTTTGTACCAGGCAGAGGTTTCTTAAGTAAAAGGTTAAAAATTCAACACATAACTCTACAAGCTAAATTATAAATGCTTAATTCATTTTGTTAACTTAACTGTAAAAATCTCTGTTTCAGTGGCACCTGGAGGGAACCTGTCCCTCCCATGCTCGGGCTGGGCAGCCCTAGCAGCTGCCACTGCCACCACCACGTCCTGCTGCGGGCACCCAGCGTGTCCTCGCTTGTCACCAGCGGCGGGGGACACAAGGACAGGGAGTTCTTGGCTGTCGCAGTGTAAACATCCTGGGAGGTGGAGCTGGAGCTGGGCAGCGGGGGCTGCTTCTGCTCCGGGCCACTGAGCCCTGCTGGTTTTCACTCAGCCAGGGGAGATGTCCTGCAGGGAGCTGGCCTTGGCCTGCCCTTGGGACACGTGTGTGCCACGGCTGATTTAGTGTTTCAGAGAGCCACAGAATCACAATTACTCGGCTTGGAAAAGACCGCCAGGATCACTGAGCCCAAGCTTTGGCCGATCCCCACCTTGTCCCAGGCCCTTCCTTTGGTTTGAACATTTAAAGTTGTGGTATTTGCAGGTTCTCAGACCGTTCCTTTGGTTTGAAAGTTTAAAGTTGTGGTATTTGCAGGTCCTCAGGCCGTTCCTTTGGTTTGAACGTTTAAAGTTGTGGCCTTTAGAGGTTGCAGATCCCTCTCAGTCCCAGGAAGAGCACAGAGGCCGCAGTGCCTGTCCTGGGGAGGGGCTGGAGGGAGGCTGGCATCCAGGCGGGTTTGGAGCATTCCCCTCCCGGGGTGATGCCCTGGGCTGGTTGGGCTCTGTGCCAGGGCACTTCCAGCCCAAACCCCTGCGGGTGCAGCCCCCTGGCTCAGTGAACCCTCTCTGGGCTGGTGAGATGTGCAGCTCCTCGGGGTGGGGCTGGGCACAGCTCTCTCCAGGCTCTGACCTCTCCCTAAGGCCAGGAAGGGACAAAGCCGTGCCCAAATGTGGGCAGAGGGTTTCCAGGCCTGTTTTTGTCTCTGTTCCTTGAGGCCTGTTCAGAGCCAGGGAACTCCAAACACATCAGGCAAAATCCAACCTGTCACATAAACCACGAACTGCTGGGAACGACAGCCTCCACTGAAAGGCACTCCAAGTGGGGATGGACACTTCCTTTCATCTGCCAGCCCCAGAGCTGTTATAAATGCTGAATTCATGTGTCCTGACGGATGCATGGAGGAGCTGTGGCTCCTCGGAGCAAACAGCCTGTGTGGGGAGGGGGGGCAAGGTCTGTCCAACCACTGTGTTTACAGAAACAAAAATAACTGGGGCTTCTATCCCTGGCCACGACGGATTCTTCAAACAAAGCAGCCCCAAACATAAATACATTGTCTTTTACAAAATGCATTTGGGCATATTTGACATATTTCATATTCAGAGCAGCTCTTTCATGTTGTGCCCTGGCGTGCAGAGGGGGCTCAGCTCCTGCTCCCCCCTCAGTGCTGGGGCAGCTCTGTCTTGCTGACAAGCCTGGCCGAGCTCAGGATTAATTCTCCTTTTGGCTTCATCCCTGAAAAACGCGAGCTGCTCCGCGGGAAGGCAGAGCTGGAGGGAGCCAGGGCCGGCCCCGGGCTGGGGCAGCCGGGCAGGGCTGGCTCCGGGGGAGCTGCGCTGGCCGGCCCAGAGCGCTGGGAGGGGTGCACGGCGCTCCTGCTGCTCCCTGCGCCCACCGGGAATGCAGGGGAAAGGCAGGAGCAGAGCGGGCAGCGCGCTGGAGCCGGGACAGAGCCCCTGGAGCCTCCCCAGCGCTCGGGATCGTTCCCTTCACCGTGCCGGGATAACGCCGAGGTCCCTTCCCAAAGGCCCAGCAGCGGCTGGATGGAAAAACTCCTCCTGTGCTTCCCAGGAATTACAGACACACGGAGCAAAGGGAGGCTGAGGCTGCTGGCTAAGGACAGCCAGCGTGTGCAGCAGGGAGCAGGGTGACACCAGGGAGACTCCCAGGGGGACATCCAGGGTGACACCAGGGTGACACCAGGGAGACACCCAGGGGGACATTCAGGGTGACACCAGGGAAACACCCAGGGGGACATTCAGGGTGACACCCAGGGCTCTCTGGGGATGGCAGCGGGGCTGGGAAGGGCAGAACTGCCCGCAGGGAAAGTCCTTGGGGTGCAGGGCTGGGATGGAGCTGCAGCAGCAGGAGCAGCACGGACCCTCCCAGCACAGCCCCGGCGCTGCCCACGCTTCCTTCTGCCCGGGGCCGCCGAGCCCGGAGCAGCAGCAGCAGGGTTAATTTGTAAGCCACGCTCCGCAGGGAGAAGCTGCAGTTTATGGTGCCCAGCAGGAACCTGCAGAGCCTGAACTGCGGGAGCTGCTGGGAGACTCCGGCCCCACAAAGCCCCGGGGAGCTGCAGGGCCCAGCCTGGACACACCTGGCCGGTCCTGCAGCCCTCAACAGGTCTGGGAAATGTGCCAGGGAAGGCACTGGAGCAGGGTGGAAGGACCTGGAGCAGGGTGTGATCCTGGAAAACACACTTTTCTAACACAGGGCTGGATGGGATACTGGGAAGGAATTCCTCCTTGTGAAGGTGGGCAGGCCCTGGAATAGAATTCCCAGAGCAGCTGGGGCTGCCCCTGGATCCCTGGCAGTGCCCAAGGCCAGGCTGGGCACTGGGGCTGGAGCAGCCTGGGACAGTGGGAGGTGTCCCTGCCATGGCACTGGGTGGGATTTAAGCTCTCTCCCAGCCCAGCCCAGTCTGGGATTCTGTGGGATCCCTCCAAGGCTCCTGTAACCCTGGGCAGAGCCTGGTGCATCTTGAAGGAGCCGTTTGTCCTGACAGCACAATTCTGGAGAGCTTTCTGCTGTCTCTGGGCAACCAAACCCATCAGCTCAGGCTCTTCCTGCTGCTGCTGAAGATCAGAGAGATTTGCCTTTTGTGGTCCCAGCTCTGTGAAGGAGAGCCTTCACAGCTCTCCCGAGTTCTGCTCATTTTCAAACCCAAATTCTGTGTTGCCTTTTGTTGCTTTAAAAAAAAACAAACAAACAAACAAACAAAAAAAAAAACAAACTGAGATCAAACTGATAAAGGGAAAGTCAAACCCAGCTGTTCAGTGGGGGCTGGGGCTGGCTACAAGGTGTTCCTGCCATCACCTGGGAAATTTAATTTGGGATTTTGTGGAGTTCCCATCCCTGGAGGTGTCCAGGGAAGGTCTGGATGTGGAACTCAGTGCTCTGGGCTGGGGACAAGCTGGAGATTGGTCACTGGTTGGACTCAGTGGTCTGGGAGGGCTTTTCCAACCTCAGGGATTCTGGGATTTGCCTGTCTGGAACTCCTGTGTTAGTTCAGACCCCATGACAATCAGGGATTTCCCATTCTGCTGGGCTGGGGTGGGCTGCCCATCCCAGTGCTGCTCCCCTGTGTCAACCTGCCTGAGGAGCTCAAAAAGTTCCTGTTAAAATTCCAAAATGCAAAAAACCAGTAAAACAATAGGAATAATGGGATAAAAACGTGGAAAACGGCCTTGGCAGGGGGGCTGCAGATGATTCACCTCTGCTGGGATACTGCACAGCCTGAGCTGGGTTTGGGGTTGGGGTGCAGGTGCTGTGCTCCCCAGGGGCTCCCTGGGCTGGTTTGGGGTTGGGGTGCAGGTGCTGTGCTCCCCAATGGATCCCTGGGCTGGTTTGGGGTTGGGGTGCAGGTGCTGTGCTCCCCAATGGATCTCTGGGCTGGTTTGGGGTTGGGGTGCAGGTGCTGTGCTCCCCAATGGATCCCTGGGCTGGTTTGGGGTTGGGGTGCAGGTGCTGTGCTCCCCAATGGATCCCTGGGCTGGTTTGGGGTTGGGGTGCAGGTGCTGTGCTCCCCAATGGATCCCTGGGCTGGTTTGGGGTTGGGGTGCAGGTGCTGTGCTCCCCAATGGATCCCTGGGCTGGTTTGGGGTTGGGGTGCAGGTGCTGTGCTCCCCAGGGGCTCCCTGGGCTGGAATTCCCAGCAGAGCAGCTCCCACAGGTAGGTCCTGGATCACCGGGCAGATAAGATCTGCTCTGGCCCCACCTCCAGCAGCTCCTGCAAACCCAGCACAGCCAAGGTCACTCCAGTTTTTATTCTCACTGGTCCAGCACACTCGGCTTTGGGACACACACGAGTGGCTTGCAGGCAAACCATCCTCTCCAGCTGGATCTTCTGTAGGTGCCCTACAGCTCCCCAAGTGCCTCAGGCAGAGGAACAACACAGAGAGAGCAGGCTGAAAAGGCTTCGTTAAAGAAACACGCCACAGACACAGCTTCCCGTGCCATGAACGTGTCAGGGGAAGCTCCCAGGTGCACTCCAGCTCCTTGGATCGGGTTTAGGAAGGGCAGCCCCTCACAGAGCCATGGCTGGAGGGCACAGCTCCCACTCCTCCTCTCCTGTAAAAACCAACGGGAAGCTCCCATCCCTTCCCATCTGGGTAAAGCTCCCATCCCTTCCCATTTGTACAAAGCTCCCATCCTTTCCAATTTGGACAAAGCTCCCATCCCTTCCCATCTGGGTAAAGCTCCCATCCCTTCCCATCTGGATAAGGCTCCCATCCCTTCCCATTTGGACAAAGCTCCCATCCCTTCCCATCTGGACAAAGCTCCCATCCCTTCCCATTTGGACAAGGCTCCCATCCCTTCCCATTTGGACAAAGCTCCCATCCTTTCCCATCTGGGTAAAGCTCCCATCCCTTCCCATTTGGACAAAGCTCCCATCCCTTCCCATCTGGACAAGGCTCCCATCCCTTCCCATTTGTACAAAGCTCCCATCCCTTCCCATCTGGACGAAGCTCCCATCCCTTCCCATCTGGACAAAGCTCCCATCCCTTCCCATTTGTACAAAGCTCCCATTCCTTCCCATCTGGGTAAAGCTCTCATCCCTTCCCATTTGGACAAAGCTCCCATCCCTTCCCATTTGGACAAAGCTCCCATCCCTTCCCATTTTGAAGAAGCAGCTTCTTCATTTTGCCCCAGCACGGAGGGACAGAAGTGCTCGTCCCAAGCACTGTGAATATTCATGACAAATGCATTGTTTTGTGTGAACTGGAGTGAAACCACCCCGATATTAAGAATCAGCTGCCCCGAATCCCTGGAGGACCCTTCCAGTGTCACATTCCTGGTTTTCCATGCGGGATCCATGGTGCTCAGAGACACAGCACCCCGCTCTTCCTATAAAGGAGCGGATCCCAGGGGTGGATTCCCTGTTCCTCCCAGAACTCCTCTCCATCCCAGCCTGATCCCAGACAATCCCGGCGCCAGGAATGTGCCGGCCAGGGCTGATGCAGGCAGCTGAGGTCATCCCGACATATTTCACAAGTGAGCGGCTCTGCTGAGCTCTTTCCCAAAGGAAAAGTACACAGAGGGAACAACAGGGATCCTCTGGACACCACAGGCTTTTTCCAGACCCAAATCATTCCAACAAAATGAGGCTGCCTCCAGTCTGACTCCAGCAAGGCACTTTTTTTAAGCAGAAAGAGCGCGCATTTTCCCTCAAAGCACCACCCAGTAACTGAAGCACTGATGAACCTGCGGCTGTTACACCCAGGAGCAGCTCAGCACAGAGCAGGGTCCAGCAGCTCCAACTAAAAAAGGCATTTCATCCATTAGTTTTAGGCTGGGTCTTCAGTTAAAGCTAAACCTTGGCTTTTAGGCTGGACTCAGACATCACCTGGATAAAACCAGATTTATGCGGACAAGAATCAGACAATGCAGAACAAAAGTGAAGGCACAGATTCTTTGCTGAGGAGTTACTTTTATAAACAAATTAAATAGAGCAAAACTAAAGGTTTTGTGCAAGAAATTCCTCACAGATGCAGGACTTCATTTGCCTGTAAGACCCCTGAATTCCACAGTACCTGGCACATGGAATATCAAGTATATTTTATTGTATTTGCATTTAACTTCACCCAGAAGGCCACAAAACAGGAGACATGAGAGGCTGTCAGCTCCAAAAGGGTGAAGAAAATGCGTTAAGACACATCTTTTTAAAAAACAAGCCCCAGATGTGGCACAAATGGATTGGAACTGCTAATCCTCCTCAATCTCCCTTCTGCCACGCGGACGAGTGTTTATCAGCACACATCTGTGACTCAGGACACTCGTGCTGCCTTCAGTTCTTGGAAGGGATGGGTGTTCTATCACTGCCACAACCCCTGCTCAGTTTTAAGACACTGAAATCCAATCAAATTTCTTTTTTTTTTTTTCCTTATTCCTGTGGTTTCTCTCCCTGTCTCCCCTTGCCCCTCCAGAAAAAAGGAGGAAGGACTCTCTGAAGGAGATAAAGTTAGTATTAAACATTCTCAGGAGTGAGTCCCTTCAGTAATCCCATCTCTAGAATCTGTTTCCTCTCGGGAAAGTAATTTTTTTTCCACCTTAAAGCAAGAGAGGCCCCCTCAGGCTCTACTTTAGGCCCACAAAACCTCCCACTGCTCATCTCAGCCATGAGTGGGAGTGACCATGGGATGTCCTAATCCTGTTCTGCAGCTCGGCCACGAGTGGCAGTGACCATGGGATGTCCTCATCCCGTTTTGCAGGGGCCATGGGATGTCCTAATCCTGTTCTGCAGCTCGGCCATGAGTGGCAGTGACCATGGAGTGTCCTCATCCCGTTCTGCAGGGGCCATGGAATGCCCTCATCCCAGCTCAGCCACCAGTGACCATGGAGAGTCCTGTCCTGCTGTATCCCAGCGCTTCTGGCACCCTGCAGGAAGAATGTGGCACTCTGGGTCCAAGCAGTGACACCGTGAGGGGGTGCCAGCACGGAGCCGATTGCCAGGAGGGCTTCCAGGTGGCCTCAGCTCCCAGAGCTGTGGGATGTCCCCTCAGGCCATTGTGGATGTCCCCTCAGCCGCGGTGGATGCCCCCTCAGCCGCAGTGGACGTCCCCTCAGGCCGTGGTGGATGTCCCCTCAGGCTGTTGTGGATGTCCCCTCAGGCCATGGTGGATGTCCCCTGAGGTGGATGTCCCCTCAGGCCATGGTGGATGTCCCCTCAGGTGGCTGTGGGATGTCCCCTCAGGCCATTGTGGATGTCCCCTCAGGCCATTCTGGATGACCCCTCAGGCCGCGGTGGATGTCCCCTCAGGCCATTGTGGATGTCCCCTCAGGCCATGGTGGATGTCCCCTCAGGCTGTTGTGGATGTCCCCTCAGGCCACGGTGGATGTCCCCTCAGGCCATGGTGGATGTCCCCTCAGGCTGTTGTGGATGTCCCCTCAGGCCATTGTGGATGTCCCCTGAGGTGGATGTCCCCTCAGGCCATGGTGGATGTCCCCTCAGGTGGCTGTGGGATGTCCCCTCAGGCCATTGTGGATGTCCCCTCAGGCCATTCTGGATGACCCCTCAGGCCGCGGTGGATGTCCCCTCAGGCCATTGTGGATGTCCCCTCAGGCCATGGTGGATGTCCCCTCAGGCCACCATGGATGTCCCCTCAGGCCGTGGTGGATGTCCCCTCAGGCCATTGCGGATGTCCCCTCAGGCCATTGTGGATGTCCCCTCAGCCGCAGTGGATGTCCCCTCAGGCCATGGTGGATGACCCCTCAGGACACTGTGGGATGTCCCCTCAGGCCATTGCGGATGTCCCCTCAGGCCATTGTGGATGTCCCCTGAGGTGGATGTCCCCTCAGGCCATTGTGGATGTCCCCTCAGGTGGATGTCCCCTCAGGCCATTGTGGATGTCCCCTCAGGCCACCATGGATGTCCCCTCAGGCCATGGTGGATGTCCCCTCAGGCCATTGTGGATGTCCCCTCAGGCCATTGTGGATGTCCCCTGAGGTGGATGTCCCCTCAGGCTGTGGTGGATGTCCCCTCAGGCCGCAGTGGATGTCCCCTCAGGCCATTGCGGATGTCCCCTCAGGCCATGGTGGATGTCCCCTCAGGCCATTGCGGATGTCCCCTCAGGCTGTGGTGGATGTCCCCTCAGGCCATTGTGGGATGTCCCCTCAGGCGGCGGTGCGGCGGATCTCCTCGGACAGGGTGAGGGCCCTGTCCCTGGCGTTGGGGCAGTGGGACACGGCGCTGGCGGCCTGGCAGAACTTGCGCAGCAGGATGCGGCGCAGCAGCAGGTACACCCAGGGGTCCAGGATCTGGTTGAGGGAGGCCAGGCGCACGGCCGTCAGCGGCAGGTTGCACTCCCTGCGCAGCTCCCAGCGCTGCGAGCCGCCGCGGCACGGCCCGCCCGCGGGCTCCGACACCATCCTCAGCATGGTCACCTGGGGAGGGACACGGACAAGGACACGGGTCAGGGGCCGCTGCCCACGGCTGGGGCACTGCCCCGCGGAGGCCGGGGCTGCCCCCGCGTCCTTGAAGCGTCCCAGACGGGGCTTGGAGCAGCCGGGGATGGTTGGTGGAAGGCGTCCCTGCCCGTGGAACTGGATGAGTTTAAGGTCCCTCCCGACCCCAGCCTGTATGGGACTATGTGGGAGGGCTCCTGAACACCTCGTTTTCCTGAACAGATCCTTTTTCTGCTCTCAAATCTTTCCCGGGCATGGCTTGGAGGCCCCAGCTGTCCGAGCGTGCTGCCCGGGATCCCTGTGGAACTGGGGCTGTCCATCGTGCCGTGTGTGTGCTCCCAGTGCCACGGAGATGGACGCACCCCCAGCGCTGCCCCGGGGCACCTCCAGCTCTCCCAGCCCCTCCAGCCCCGGGATAAACTTTCAGCCTGGCCCAAAACTGCTGGGAACAGCCCGAGGGAGCAGAGCCGCTGGGAATCGCTGCCAGTCCTGGCCTTTGGAAAGAGCCAACCTGCAATCCCACAGGAAGCCTCCTCAGAGCTGTGTCACCACAAAGGTCACAGCTGGGCTGCTGCTGTCCCCCCAGGCTGGGACAGCCGGAGCCACAGTGACCGGGAGCAGAGGCTCCAGGGAGGATTTTTCCACTCCAAGGGATATTCTGGGTGCCAGATCAATAACCATTGTTGACCTTGGAAAGCCTGGGCTCAGTCTGGAGGGCAGGGCAGCATGGACAGCACAGGAGAATTGTTTTTGTTTCTTTAAACAGAAGCAGCTGAAGATTCCACCCACGACATTTCATTGACAGAAGCGGCCATGGATAGAGCCTTGTGAAAAGAGGGGTGCAGAGCTTTGTAAAAACATGGGTACAGACCCAGAGCACATCAGGAGCCACTAGAGCACCAGAGCCACACTGCCAGAACCTGACCACTCCCCTGGCTCTTCACACACTGTCCCTGTCCAGACCCTGCCATCTCTTTTTCAGCTGGAGCTCCAAAACCACCAGGCTAATAAAAATGCATTTCCCAAGCACACAACTGCTGCTCATTTCTGGTTTTATTACGTAATATCCCTTTATTGGAGTAGTTGTTGGGCCAACAGCTGCTCTACTGGAAATTTTGTTTGTTTGATATCATTAGAGGTTGTTTATCATGGCCTATATTGGTCTTCTAAATGGATTAAAAGCCTGCACAAGGCAGAGGAACAACATCAGGTGGAATAAAGTCAACATAATTCATGCCATTAAAAAAATGGCTCAAAATGATGATGATTGGATTTATTCAACAAGAGCAGCTAAAACTTTACTGTTATCATGAGTGTGGTTTTATACGTCTGTAATTTCTGTCTGCCAGGAGGGATAAGGAGCAGAAGTATTTTAACAGGAAGAGCAGCAGAACTTCTGAGCATTTTGGCTTTAAATAACTTGGGAACAACTCTGGGAAGGAGTAATTTTGTAGCCTGGGACTCTGAAATTATAATTGTAATTCCAGGTTGTGCTGCAGCGGCGTTTCTGTGAAATCAAGGAACAGCTTGCTCCATTTCACCTCGGCGTCATTTGTCTGCTTCCCTCTGGCTCAGGGGCCATCCCAGAATCCCAGATTGGTTTGGGACCTTAAATCCCACCCAGTGCCACCCCTGCCATGGCAGGGACACCTCCCACTGTGCCAGGCTGCTCCAAACCCATCCAGCCTGGCCTTGGGCACTGCCAGGGATCCAGGGGCAGCCACAGCTGCTCTGGGCACCCTGTGCCAGGAATTCCTTCCCAACATCCCATCTAACCCTGCCCTCTGGGAAGCCATTCCCTGTGTCCTGTCAGTACATGCTCCAAGCCAAACAGAAGGTCAGTGTGAACTGGAAACCAGCACCACCACACTGGGTTGGGGGGTTCTCTGTGAGTCCAACAAGCTCCTGTGTGCTTGGAAAAAGGAAACAATTCCTGCACTGTCTGCTCTCCTCCCTCCTTCCCAGGCCAGCACAGAGCCAGACGTGCAGGACACTCCAAGGAGCCCTCCAGAGCACAGCCACGATGTCAGAGCTTTCCCTCTGCTGCTAAATCACATTTGATTTTGTCGTTTGCATCAACAGATCAGCTCTAAAAATACCGTGTGTGGCGAGGGCGTTGTTTACCTCACAGCAGCAGCTGCCAGGATCCATCAGTTCTCAGTTACAAAACTCAGATGTCTTAAAAAAAACCACAGAAACAAAAAAAAACCTCCTCTGTAAAGCGCCAGATTTCCATTTCAGCTCCATTTCTTACAACTGCTGAGTGCTGCAGCTACGGATTAAATGATTGCTACGAGCTGGCTTTCACTGAAAAGGCTTTTGCATTCTCCATGATCACTTCTCCAAAAATCTGGTCTCTAATTCCTGACCTGCACTTCAGAGGTGCACAGAACAAGTTGGGGTGCATGTAAATGGAGGTTTATGTATAAAAATGGAGGTGTATTTATAAAAAAAATCCCTGCAGCCATGAGTCTGGATTGTGAGAACTCCACAGAAGAAGTTCCACACCTCCAAGTGTTGCTGCTGCCGAGGGAAGGGAAGTGCTGATGAATTCCCTCGTGCCTGTGGGTTGACTCCTGCCTCTGAAACCACAGAAGTGCCCGGGGCACCAAACCACCAAGTGGAATCTCTGCTTCCTCACGGATTTACCTGGTTATGAGGGAGGAGGAAATGCTTCCCCATCTCAGGGCTCTCCTGTCATGCTGCAAGGCTGGTGGAACCCTCAGGGCTGACAGGACAAGAAGAAAACTCCTTCTCCAGCCAGAAAGAACCTTTCACATGACCTCAGCATTTCCTCAACCGGCTTCAGCCCATCCTGCTCAGAGAGCCCAAGAACCAATTCTCCTAAAATCCTACTAGTCCTTGACATAATAACCCAGCCTTTTGGGATTCCAGAGCCCCGGGCGTGCCCTGGTCCCACACAGCAAAGATGTGGATTCTGCCTCCCGCACTCCTGCACCACGAGGAGCGGTTCCTAAGGAAGGAATAATAAAACAGTGGAAATCAATGCAAAGATCCTTAAAGAGCAGGCTGGACAAGCCCGGAAGGCTGCTGTAAATCAAACACAGCGGGCTGCCAGCCACAAGGCACTCACAGAGTCACGGCTTGTGCGTTTTCTCAAAAAACACCGTTTGAAGTTTTGCTGCAAGGTGGGAGCAAATAAAAGCCCCTAATTCCCACCTGGCTGCAGCGTCCTGCTCCCAGAGCCTCTCCTCACATCCCCCTTTTCTCCTCCGCACAAGAACCTTGCTCTCCTCCTTCAGTCTCCGGCTCCTGCAGCTGGTTTCCCTGCACTCGGCTCTCCTCTGGGACCTCTCCCAGCTCCGTCCCACCCTTCTGCACCCGCTGGCTCTGTCCCCGTCCCCGCTGTCCTGCCGGGGGGCTGTCCATGGATGTCCCCAGGAGCAGTGACCCCCGGAGCCTCCCCCGCTGGCTCTGTCCCCGTCCCCGCTGTCCTGCCGGGGGCTCTCCATGGATGTCCCCAGGAGCAGTGACCCGCGGAGCCTCCCCCGCTGGCTCTGTCCCCGTCCCCGCTGTCCCGCCGGGGGGCTCTCCATGGATGTCCCCAGGAGCAGTGACCCGCGGAGCCTCCCCCGCTGGCTCTGTCCCCGTCCCCGCTGTCCCGCCGGGGGGCTCTCCATGGATGTCCCCAGGAGCAGTGACCCCCGGAGCCTCCCCCGCTGGCTCCTGGCCCGGAGGACGCCGAGGGCAGCCCGGGGGTCGCCGCGCTGCCCGGGACCTACCAGCAGCGGTGCCCAGCAGGCCGACAGCACGCACATGATGCCCAGCAGCTGCAGCAGCGTCTCGGTGGCGATGCGGCCCCACCGCGAGCCGGGCTGCGCCGCGCCGGCCTTGGCGCGGCAGCGGGACACCAGCGCCTCGATGGTGGCCAGGTTGCAGGCGCCGGTGACCACGAGGGACAGCAGCCCCAGCGCGGCGAAGGCGGCGGCGAAGGCGCTGCCGCCGGCCGCGCTGATGAAGCACCAGGTGCCGGGCCACTGCAGCGCGTAGCGGCCCAGCCCGGCCAGCGGCAGCAGCGCGAAGGCCACGCCGGCGGCCCAGATGGCGGCCAGGCCGCGCTCGGTGGCCCGCGGGCTCATGTGGCTCGCGTACCAGTGCGGGGCGCGGATGGCCAGCGCCCGCTCCACGGCCATGGCGCTGGCGATCAGCAGCGGGCACAGCCCGAACACCGTCATGCTGAAGCCGAAGAAGTCGCAGAGGCGGCCCGAGGGGTCCATGGCCGCCCAGGGCCGGCCCGACAGGTACACGGAGATGACGATGGGGCTGGTGAGCAGCTGGCCCAGCATGTCGGTGAGCGCCAGGGAGCCGATGCACAGCAGGAACGAGCGCTTCCTGCGGCTGCCCTTGGCGCGGTAGCTGCGGGACACGAGCAGCATGGCCAGGGCATTGCCCACGATGCCCGTCAGCATCATGGTCAGCGGGATGGCCACGGACACGGCGCTGCCGCGCTCGGCCGCCCGGCCCGTGCCGTTCCCCCGCGGGCCCGGCCCGCCGGCCGCGCTGGCGTTGGGCGGGCAGTGCTGCCAGGGGCTCATCCCGGAGCCGGCAGGTCCCGCATGGAGCGGGCCCGCAGCCGGCAGGTCCCGCACGGAGGCGGCGGCGCCGCGCGGCCGCTTTATGTGAGGGACGGGCGGGACCCGCCCCGGGGCCGGGAGAGGCGGGGCGGGAGCGGGCAGAGCCTGAGGGAACGGAGCGGGAACCGGGCTGGGGAGGGAACGAGGGGCTGGGACGGGGCTCAGCCTGGAGAAAAGGAGGCTCAGGGGGCCCTTGTGGCTCTGCACAGCTCCTGACAGGAGGGGACAGCCGGGGGGGTCGGGCTGTGCTCCCAGGAACAGGGACAGGAGGAGAGCCAGCGGTGTGCCCTGGTGGCCAGCGGCTCCTGGCCTGGATCAGGAATGGTGTGGCCAGCAGGAGCAGGGAGGTCATTCTCCCCCTGTGCTCAGCACTGCTGAGGGCACACCTCGAGGGCTGTGCCCAGCTCTGGCCCCTCAGTTTGGGATGGACGTTGAGATGCTCGAGCGCATCCAGAGGAGGCAGCGAGGCTGGAGAGGGGCTGGAACACAAACCCTGTGAGGAACGTTTGGAGGAGCTGGGGCTGTTCAGCCTGGAGAAGAGGAGGCTCAGAGGTGACCTCATTGCTCTCCACAGCTCCCTGAAGGGAGGTGCAGACAGGTGGGGTCGGTCTCTTCCACCGGGCAGCGCTGACAGAACAAGAGGTCACAGCCTCGAGCTACGGCAGGGAAGGTTCAGGTTGGGTATTAGGGAAAAAAAAAATTCACCGAAAGAATAATAAAGCACTGGAATTGTCTTCCCTGGGAGGTGGTGGGATCACCATCTCTGGGTGTGTTTAAAAAAAGACTGGACATGGCACTGGGTGCTGTAGTCTGGTTGAGGTGTTGGGGCACAGCTTGGGCTTGATGATCTTGGAGGTCTCTTCCAACCTCATCATTCTGTGACTCTGTGAGAGGGAACGGCCCCAGGCTGGGCCAGCGGAGGGGCAGGGCGGACACCAGGAAAGGTTCTGCCCCAGAGGGTGCTGGCACTGCCCAGATCCCCAGGGAATGGGCACGGCCTGAGGCTGCCGGAGCTCCAGGAGGGTTTGGATGCTGCCAGGGATGCCCAGGGTGGGATTGTTGGGGGGTCTGGATCAATGATCCCTGTGGGTCACATCCAGCCCAAGATATTCCATGAGTCTGTGAGAACACCTGGAAGTTTTGTAAAAGCTCATTTGCTGTTGAAATTAAAAATCATTTTTAAGACTTAAAGGACTGCAACACATAGGACCCATGGGCCAGGTGAGCTGATGAGGACCAGGGTCAGTGCAGGTGACAGGGATCAGGGTCAGGGCAGGTGACAGGGTCAGTGCAGGTGACAGGGATCAGGGCAGGTGACAGGGTCAGTGAAGGTGACAGGGATCAGAGTCAGTGCAGGTGACAGGGATCAGGGCAGGGCAGGTGACAGGGTCAGTGCAGGTGACAGGGATCAGGGCAGGTGACAGGGTCAGTGAAGGTGACAGGGATCAGAGTCAGTGCAGGTGACAGGGATCAGGGCAGGTGACAGAGATCAGTGAAGGTGACAGAGATCAGGGCAGGTGACAGGGATCAGGGTCAGTGCAGGTAACAGGGATCAGGTCAGGGCAGGTGACAGGGATCAGGGTCAGGGCAGGTGACAGGGTCAGTGCAGGTGACAGGGATCAGGGCAGGTGACAGGGATCAGGGTCAGGGCAGGTGACAGGGATCAGGGCAGGTGACAGGGTCAGTGAAGGTGACAGGGATCAGGGTCAGGGCAGGTGACAGGGATCAGGGCAGGTGACAGGGATCAGGTCAGTGCAGGTGACAGGGATCAATGAAGGTGACAGGGATCAGGGCAGGTGACAGGGATCAGTGCAGGTGACAGGGGTCAGTGAAGGTGACAGGGTCAGTGCAGGTGACAGGGATCAGGGTCAGTGCAGGTGACAGGGTCAGGGATCAGGGTCAGTGCAGGTGACAGGGATCAGGTCAGGGCAGGTGACAGGGTCAGGGCAGGTGACAGGGATCAGGGTCAGTGCAGGTGACAGGGATCAGTGAAGGTGACAGGGATCAGGGATCAGGGTCAGTGCAGGTGACAGGGATCAGGATCAGGGCAGGTGACAGGGATCAGTGAAGGTGACAGGGATCAGTGCAGGTGACAGGGATCAGTGCAGGTGACAGGGGTCAGTGAAGGTGACAGGTGACAGGGAAGTCTGAGTGTCCCCAGGACAAAGCACTCGAGCACACTTGACTCACAGGTTTTATTTACACTTGTCTACAGCATCATTTTGCCTTACACGTTCTCTAAGCCAAATGGACCATCCTCCTCCTCCTCCTCCTCCTCCTCTGCCTGTGGCCTATCAGTTGCTAAATTTAAAACCTCCCATCTGTTAAGTACAGCAACAATTGGAATACAAAGCACAAGAAAACCCAAGGCTAACAACAGAGCGTCTACTTGATCTGGTTTTACAGTTTAGTTGAAGTCAGAGGCACAGTTACAGACTAACCTGCTCTTGTGCAACCTACACACATTTAGCATGGAAATTAGAGAGAAAAGAAAGCATTAAAGAAGAAACTGCATTTTTTCTGCAAAGAGATTTATCAAAATACCTCTACACCAAAAACATTTTGCTTCTAGACCAGTCCATAAGACGTGGTTCAAAAAAAACAGGAAAAAAAAAAAAGAGGAAAAAAAAGCCAAATGGAGTTTTTCCATTTTGCTCCGTTTGTTTCTGTGCAGTTTATCAAAACAAGCAGCAAATCTGGCAGTTTTATTACTGAAATAAATGAAGGTATATTGCTCTTTGCTTGCTTAAAAAGAAGAGTTTTCCTTACCATACTTACCTTGTGATGGCACTGAAGAAACTTAAACCTTTCTTAACCAAACGGAGCTCAAGAGAGACCAAGTTTTATACTCATTTATGGATTCCATAAAGCATTTTAAGCCATAAATTATGTTGAAGGGAAAAAGAATGATCGATGAAGAAGACGTTGAAGATGCCAGGACTTTCTACACAGTTTATTCATTCTCATTTTTAAAGAAAAATAAAATTAAGATACCTTGAAAATTTTAGTCAGCCCCAAAGGAAATTTTACAGGCGGCCTGCGGAAGCTTCCCTTGATTCCAAGGAGCCAGTTCCACACTGCTCCAGCCCAGGAGCAGATCCCAACTGATCCGTCGGGAAGGAGGGATCCCGGAGTGCGGGCTCTGGAAACCGCCGCAGCCGCAGCGCTGTGCTGGCTGCCAACGTCCTCCCTCGCCAGGAGTGAAGCTAATTCCCTCTGGAATCATGATGGACTGGGGGGTTTGAGCTGCTAGAGAGGGGTGTCCATCTGCACTGGCACTGCTACGTGGCAAAACAAAAACTGCTCAGCCCAAGGCCCCACTGCTGGCCCCAGGTGCCCCCAGCCCTGCCCCTGCTGTGGTCCCACGGGAGCTCCATCCTGCTCTGGAAAACCCACGGCTTCTTCCTTGCACAAAGAGCTGTGCCAGGACATTCCCAACCTGCTCCTCCAGCTGAGGGAGCCAGGAGTGGAGGAACTGATCTTGAAAAATAATAAACCCTCCCCCCCCACACCACGGAACTTCCCCCTGTGCCGGGGAGTTTATGGCTTAAAATGCTACTGCGGGTTTGGGTGATGGATGAACAAAGCTGCAGTTTGCCAGAAAGCCAGGACAGACATGCACCTCTACTAGCAGATTGAGCACTTCTGACCAAGTAAGACACCAACTTCTTAAAAATGTCTCATGCACTGACTGGAATTTTGGTGGGTTTTTGTAAGTGTGAGCTTTTACACATTATTTCTTTTTAGAACTCGTACGGGAACCAGAATGGGAGGATCCGGAGGAAGATCTGCGGCGTCTGCAAGATACAAATGGAGAAAGCATGCACAGAAATGAGCTCAGATTCATCCTGGCACCCCCTTTGAGCAGCATCCTACCATAGCTGGAAGCCAAGTATATCTCATGGGGGCCTTACAAGAATATGCAAAGTAACTTTAAGCCGCTAATTTAACATTAAAATCTAAGTTTAATAGTGAGAGTAGAATACAGTTTCTATTTCAACGCAGTATTTACTTAAGAAAATAATTCAATAATTCAATAATGAACGCATTAACACTGTCACAAACTGAAAGAAGGGTGAGCCAGGTCTTTATACAGAACATGCTCCTACCAGGAGGACTTTCAATGGAGGGGGGAAAATTATTTAAAAAAAACAATTACAGAGGTTAACAAAAGAAAGAGTAGGGCAAGTGAGGAAGCTACTTTTACTACGAGAGTAACTGCTCAGATTTGATTGTTTCCCAGTGAATCTCAGTCCTTGGATAACTACAGTAAACCATCACACATGTCAATACAGCCATTCTTATTCTACATAAACCCAAACCTTTCGGGTGACCGTGATCTCGAGCGCCTTTTTTTGCGATCACCAGAGGAAGAGGATCTAGAGCGGCTTCGCTTCTTGCCTCTCTCCGGGGAAGATGAGGAGCGAGAGCTGGAGCAAGATCTTTTCCTTGGGGTGGAAGACCCCCTGTAGGACCTGGAGCTGGATCTTTATTGATTGAGAAATAAACCACATTTAATTCTGGGATCGTGGAGAAGGCACAAAGAACAAGCAGAGACAGTTTTCATGAACATTCACTACTCTGTTTTCTCCAGGGGTGTGGAAAATAAACACTTCCATACTTACTCTGCCAAGAACACTGCTACTGCCAGGGCAGCTTGCCTAAGAAATTCTGCTAAGTAGTGTTTCCTGATAAATGGACCACCAATGGTTTGGACAGCTCTCCCCAGCATTCACCAGAATGAGCCATTTTGGCAATAAAGCACCGGGTGACTGCTGGGAAGTTGCCTCTGCAAGGACCTTCCTCAGCAGTTAAATTCACACATCAGAATCACCTGGAAACCAGAGATCTAAAGCTGATTTACCGTGGTTCACTTTATCCTAACGGACACTTCACACTGCATGTTCATCTGACCAAACAGTAACAAATCCAGCTGTTATATTTACAGATCTCAAACTACATTTCTGAAGAGACTGAAACCTTCCTCAACCAAAACACTGCAAAAAGCCTCTCAGAATAGTCAGAATATTTAAAAACCTCTCTTGGAACACAGTGCCCCTCTGGTGGGGCACAGGGACACCTTTCCTCTTCCCAAAAGCACGGATTCCATCCTGTGCTGACCCTCACGGGATAATCCACAGCACGTCCCTGCCCCCAAGGGGTGGTGGCAGCATTTGTGATTGTTCTTCCCAACCCATCTTCCTCATTTAGAATCTTGGGATTCTGTGCATGCACGGAGAAGGGACAGCCCTTCATTCCACCACAGAGGGAATGTTCTGCCAATGGAATGCCTGTGCAAGGACACCTCAAATGTGCTTTTGTTCCTGCGCCTGCCCAGCTCAGTGACACTCTACACAAATCACTCTGACTGCTCTCAGCCTCTCCCACCATCTCCTACCAACATCTCCCTATGCTCCCCCAGGTTTGTACAGGAACGGCTGCCCTGTCTCGTGGAAGATGCAGAATTCTCACTGAACACAAAACCAGAAGGACAGTGGCATTTCTAACGTTCCTCCAGCTCAAGCAGCCCCAGTGGAAACAGGAAAAGCACCCAAATGCCTGCAGCAGGGAACCATGCACTCAAATCCTTCTTCCTCCACTGCAGCTCGGTGGCGTCCGCTCGTCCGGCTTAGGCCAGACTTAACCTCTTGCACCAAAACCTCTGCTCCTCAGTGAACACAGCTGTGGTGGAACACCCGGTGCAGAGACCCAGCCAGTCTGGCTTCCAAGATAAAAAGCAGTTAATGTTTGTCTGAGCAGCACAGCCTCAGGGTGGCACCAGAGCAGCTGCAGCCTGTGCCCTGTGTCTGTGCAGGGACAGGCTGGTACCTCATTCACCTGGATTTGGACCCACGGGACCGCGACTGTTCCCTGGAGCTGGAGCGGGATCTCGATCTGGAGCTGGAAGAACTCCTGGAATGGGACCTGCAACAACACGGGAGATCTTTTTCCAGTGTCTGACTTGCATGTAGCAGAGTTACTGCTCCTGAGAGCAGCAGACACGAGGCAGCAACACAGTCTGAGTGCTAAAATGCCAATCCCCTCCTGCCCCCAGCATCACCACAGCACACTTTAAACCAGACACTTCTACACAGCAAGATCTTGCATTAAAAGCATTACAGAGTCAGCTTGAGATTATGGTTCCTAAAACAAAGCACAACAATTAAACAGGACTGCAGCTACCTGCCAAAAAGAAATAACTGCCTATCTATTCATTATTTCATGAAATCAATGCTTTAATTTGTGCCTTAACTGGAAACCCATCAGTTTCCTTGAAAGGCAGAGCAGATGAGAGCATTAGGATTGGTCAGCTGAATTTCCCCCCAGCCAGTTCTCACAAGCACTTTGTAATAACCTTCAAATTTTCATGAAGATTTTCCCCTGCATTATAAATTAAGTGGTTAATTTGGGGCTAAAATACTGCCATATGCAACACAACTTGCAACTGGCCACAATTATTTCCGTATTTTCACTGATGGATTTTCTCTAAAGCACAAACCACAAGAGAAATTTAACAATGGGAGCGGGCTCCGTCAACCACTGGAAACAAAAGCATTTAAAACAAATTCTAAGAATATTTTCAGGTAAAATATATCCTACTTGCTCTCAAACCCCTGAGTTTATACTGTTACCACAACTTTCTCATTTTACAGGGCAGGACACAGTAGTATGAACATTTCCTAGCTAGGAAATACATTTAAACCTTTTTAAAACCAGCAAAAAAAGCATCCACAAACGGTAACTGATATTTCCAATTATCTGTAGCTAAAAGCAGAAAGTTCAAGAGGAAGCTGAAATCTCAGGACAAGTTACTTTCTCCTTCACTGTTAGTATTTGTGAATGTTAATATTTACCACTGTAAATGACCACAGTTATGGGCAGGTGGGGTTCTGAGTGTCCTTGGAGCCTCCCAGCCAAGCACTGCACTCAGACTGCTCTGAGCAGAGGGAAGCAGGGGAGGCTGGGGAGCAGAAGAGGCAGCAGGAGCAAGAGCCAACAGTGATGGGGAGAAGCCAAGCCAGAGGCAGGGGCTGGCCCCTGGTTACAAGGGGCTGCAGAATTTGGGCAGTGACAGCACTGAGAGCACAGAGGGGCAAGGATAAGCTGGGAAGATCAGAAGGAACTTGAACTTTACAGATGTGAATTTAATAAATGACCCTGGGAGCTGGTTCTGAATTATCAGGATCCTCCTTGCATGAGCTGTAAGGCAGCTCAAGAGCTCCAATACTGACATCAGCCAATTTCAAATCACTGACTGAATTGTTCATTTATTACTGAATTTAAATAGCAATGAGAAAGCTTAAGCCTGCCCAGTAGATCTTTGTGAGGTCCCCCGTAAACCCTCAGTGTTATTAGAGAACTCCAGAGTGGTTTGGGTTGGGAGGGACCTTAAAGCTCATCTCATTTCACTGCTCCATGGGCAGGGACACCTTCCACCAGACCAGGCTGCTCCAAGTCCTGTCCAGCCTGGCCTTGGACAGTTCCAGGGATGGGAAGGTTCTGACAGCACTGCCACTGCATTTAAAACTTTGTCACTTGCCATTAACTCGAGTTCAAGTTTCTTGTCTTTATTCCCAGGATATTCCCACTGTGTCCTTTCCCTGAATCTGCCTGGGCTGCATTGTCACTGCCTCTTCTGCCACCTCCTCCCACTCCAGCAGTGCCCCCCTCTGTCCAACAACAGAACCACACAAGGCCAACGAGCCTGAAAACCTGAAAATAAATCACATTATTCCATTTCTTTGAAGGATTTCACCAAACATCAACTTAAATCACTAAAACAAGCCACAAGCCCCACGGAGCCTCCCTGCTGCAGCTCAGGCAGAGCATCACCACCTCTGTAAATGGAGAGTTATTCACATCATCACACAACTGTAAGGCAATCAAACGAAGTAAAAAGGAAGTCAGATACTGACATTTTGCCTGGCGTTACCCTGGACCTGTACCCGTTTACCTGGACCTAGACCTTGAGCTCGAGTGAGAGGATGAGCGCGAGGACGAGCGCGAGTGGGAGGAGCGGGACTTGGAGCGGCTGCGCCTCGGCGGCTTCTTCTTCTTGTTGGTGTCCTCCTCCTCGCTGGCATCCAGGTTGTACTTGGACAGGTCAGCATCGTCTTCATCCTCATCCTGCCACGGGCACAACACAGCAAACTCAGGCAGTGCTTTTAGCTTCCCTTCAGGTTTTACTTATGCCAGCGTTTACCTCGTGCTCTTTCCCGGCCTTTGAAAACTGAACGGAATTTAATGAGACTCCACAATCCTAAGCAGTGACGAGTGACTGAAAATTGGTTTTGAATGAAGTAATAAAAACCCTGCAACACTCCCCCCCCCAATATTTAATGAAGTTAATGACTCCACAGACACATTTTCACCACTTACTTTAAATGAATCTTCACCCTCAGAATCTCTAAGCAAAGCCCAACTCTGCAGAGACAGATCTCATATGCAAAGTTTGGTGACTGCTGTGTAAAACACGACCACCTGCACACGTCTCTGCAGGGCTGCTGCCCAAAGATGTGGAAAATCCAGTAAGTGATACTCATATAGCTCAGAAAAGATGGAAAAAACCCTCAGAATATTATATTTCATTTTATAAAAAATAAATCTGATGTGGTTTTAAAAGCCTAGGAAGAAAACTCAAGAGCACTCGCTATACGTGGTAGCCACACATCCCAGTTCCAAATAAAGATCTTGGAGTTCTGGGTTCTGATCTCAGACAGGCTTGTCATTTCTGATTTAAGAAACTGCCCATTTTTGAGTGCAGGTGTTTGGAACAAAGCAGAGCTTGTGCACATCTCTTCCAGCAGCTTTGGGCACCGTTACTGCCACAGCTCTGCTCTAAAGGCAGCTGAAAACACTGATCAGCCCTTCCCCTGCTCCTGGGCAGCACTGAAATCATGATTAAAAACTGCTTCAAGACAACAAACCATCCTACCTCATCCAATTTATACTTGGAGAGATCTTCATCCTCATCCTCCTCATCCTCCCCCTCAGACTCCTTATCTTCCACTTCCTTCAGGATGGAGGCAGGACCCACCGGCTTCCCCCGGTACTTTTTCTTTTTGCGCCCAAACTGAGGAAGTTTGTGCCAGGATTAGAACAGGATTGAATAAAAAACGACCACCAACTGTATTTTTGATAACACTTCTATAAGAAAATAAATAATCATCAATTTTAAATGAGATCTTGCCCCAAGGGAAAATGGAGCACTGCGGAATGTCAATTAGCAACAAGGAACTTTCAAAGAGACGCTCGTCCTGGGGACAGTGAGACTCCAGAGAGATGAACGGGAATCTGAGCACTTTGTACTTCAGTTTCCTGGGATATCCTTCAAAAACACAACAAGAGTCTCTCCAGAGCAGTCCCTGCCCTCCCTTACCTCATCGTACTCCCCGTCGGACTCCTCCCGCTCTATGTATTCCACGTTCTCCCGTTCATTGAATCCTCCTCCGTAGCCTTGAAAAAGGGGCAAAACAACACAAAGCCTTCAGCTGCCTGGAGCACACAAACGTCCACAGGGGCTCTGGAAAGCCTCATGGAATTACACATCTGCCATAAGGACGGAACAGGATCTCAGGAGGAACATGAATTGTTCCCACGCACGTTTATTAAATGCAGTTTCTCACAAATCCAATTAAAATAATGGATTGGGACCACTAAAAGTATTTATCAACTTAATTAAGTACTAAGTACTTCAATAAGTTATTTAAATAATAAATATGTGGATATATCATTTGCAATTATAACAATTATATGAAATATTATTACATTATTTAATATCCTTTACTATTTTCACAATACTCAATACTGAAATATTGTTTTTCCTTTCAAACAATAAGCTCTGTGCTCTTCTCTAGGCTCCTTTATTTCTGTGCCTTTGTGTTCCACCCTGTGCTCTAAATTCCCTGCCCTGCTCCATTCCTGCAGTGAATTCCCTGCCTGATCCCAGGAGCAGAGGGGAGAGTGCAGGAGCTGTAAGGAGATCCTGCCCCAGTTCCCTCTGGGCTCACGTTCCCTCAGGAGAGCTGAAAGTGAGCCCCAGCCCTCCTGAGCAGATAACAGCCTTATCTGCACGTGGCCAGCCCACAGGAGGCCTCTGCAGATGAATTAAACATTGCTTCCAAAGTCCTGACATCAAAATCCAACCAGGGGCAGCTCAGGCTGAACGTTCCCCCATTTCCCACAGCACCGAAACTCGCCGAGGCCTAGAACCTGCACCTTGCAGGAGCTGTGCCAGTCAGGGAAAACAAGGAATGCCCCTCTGATTCCCAGAGCTGGCAGTGCCAGCACCAGAGGCACCCCCAGCTCACCTGTCCTCTCCTCCAGCTTGGCGTACTTGGGGGTGTTGCACATGTTGCACTCCGAGCGCCGCGCCCAGTTCACGTTACCACAGCTGCAGGGAGACAGAGACAGGTGGGAAACCTTATCCTCCAGATGGGAATAAAACACCCTCCAGAGGGGAATAAAACATCCTTCAGATTGGGAATAAAACACCCTCCAGAGGGGAATAAAACATCCTTCAGATTGGGAATAAAACACCCTCCAGATGGGAATAAAACACCCTCCAGATGGGAATAAAACACCCTCCAGAGGGGAATAAAACATCCTTCAGATTGGGAATAAAACACCCTCCAGATGGGAATAAAACATCCTTCAGATTGGGAATAAAACACCCTCCAGATGGGAATAAAACACCCTCCAGATGGGAATAAAACACCCTCCAGAGGGGAATAAAACACCCTCCAGAGGGGAATAAAACACCCTCCAGAGGGGAATAAAACACCCTCCAGATGGGAATAAAACATCCTTCAGATTGGGAATAAAACATCCTTCACATGGGAATAAAACACCCTCCAGATGGGAATAAAACACCCTCCAGAGGGGAATAAAACACCCTCCAGATGGGAATAAAACATCCTCCAGATGGGAATAAAACACCCTCCAGAGGGGAATAAAACCTTATCCTCCAGATGGGAATAAAACCTTATCCTTCACATGGGAATAAAATCTTATCCTTCACATGGGAATAAAACATCCTCCAGATGGGAATAAAACATTCTTCAGATTGGGAATAGAACATCCTTCAAATTGGGAATAAAACCTTACCCTTTAGACCAGGAATAAAACCTTACCCTTCAGATGGGAATAAAACCTTATCCTCCAGATGGGAATAAAACCTTATCCTCCAGATGGGAATAAAACCTTATCCTCCAGATGGGAATAAAACACCCTTCAGATGGGAATAAAACACCCTCCAGATGGGAATAAAACGTTATCCTTCAGATTAGGAATAAAACCTTATCCTCCAGATGGGAATAAAACCTTATCCTTTACATGGGAATAAAACATCCTCCAGATTGGGAATAAAACATCCTTCAGATTGGGAATAAAACCTTATCCTTCACATGGGAATAAAACACCCTCCAGATTGGGAATAAAACACCCTTCAGCCTGGGAATAAAAGCTTACCCTTCAGCCTGGGAATACAAGGCTGGGGACACAGCACTCGGGAAGGTGACAGCACTGCACAGTCTGGGGAAGATGTCAGCTCATGGGGCAGGAGCAGGGCCAGGAGCACAGCTGGGCTCCTTCCCAGCTCCCCCAGCCTCTCCTGGGGCTCCAGCCCCGTTCCCTGCCCTGCAAGGGACGAGCTGCTGGTGCCAGGCTGAACTGCCAGGTGCAGGAATGTCACAGCCGGTTCGGTGTGCAGGGACAGCCCTGCCAGGGCAGGGACACCTCCCAGTGCTGCAGCCCCAGCGTCCAGCCTGGCCTGGGGCACTGCCAGGGACCAGGGGCAGCCCCTGCTGCCCTGGGAATTCTGCTCCAGGGCCTGCCCAGCCTGCCAGGGAAGGCAGCAGCTCCCAGTGCCATGGGGGTGGCAGTGCCACCTCCGCATCCCCTCCAAACGTGGGCAGTGTCTCAGCTGAGCAGCCCTGGCCTTTCTCCTGGGCACTGCTGCCCTGTTAATTAATGTGCAGCGAGGGAGCGCGGCCCCAGCGCAAATTAATTCACAGAGTGAAGATTTAACAAAGCAAAAATTCATTTAGGTTTAAGTTAAATGTACTACTTTGAGCTTATTAGCATAAGTGAGGTATGCTGCTTAGTCTAGCAACTTTACAATGCTAACAGAACTGCCCTAACTAAAAAAAAAAAAAGATAAAAAAGGTTCTTCACACTTTAAAACAAAACAAAGTAACCTAGAGGTTTTCTTACACTTTCTGACAAAAACTAAGTACAAGCATAAATAACTGTAAGTGTAACACAAAAATCAACAAACTAAATATACACAAACCTACTGTAAAATTCTATACGTATCTAAATTAGTTAAAGGTAATTAAAAAAAAAACCCCAAGACTCTTCAGGGGCACGCATGTGCTTTAAAAGGAAACGATGCCCCACCCGCGCCCGGTGCTGCACTAAGCACAGCATCCCTACAAATCCTTCTAGGAATCGCGGGGATTTAACTTCTCCTCCGCGTTCCAGCAGCGCGGGGCATTCCCAGGGCGGGGCAGGAGCCGCGAGTTGGAGCCTACGTTTTGCACTGCCAGTCGTTGGCGCTGAACAGCCCGCGGCTCTTCTCGGCCAGCGTCTTCCCGATCTCCGTCCCCCCCGCCTTCATCATCTTGGCCTCCGTCGTCTTCTCTGCGGGGACAGACACAAGAGCGTGAAACGGCAGCCTCGGAACTTACCGCAACCACCTCAGGGTCCCTTCAACAAAACCGGGGGCACTTCTCCAACAGCTCGGAGAAGTCGCTGCTCCCAGTGCTGCCTGGCGGGGCAGGAGGAGCCGCGCTGCCGGGAACTCACCTCTGCCGCATCTGTTACAGCTCGTCCTCCTGGCGAAGTTCACGTTCCCGCACCTGGGCACGGAGCAGAGCACGAGGGCCGCGGTTAAGCGCAGCCGGGACCCGCCGAGCGCCGCGATTTAACCCGAGCGCGTCCCACGCCCAAAGCCAGCTCCCCGCGGCCGGTCCCGGCCCCCGCCTCGCTCCCCGTCCGCACTGCCGGCTCCCTGCCCCGCTCCCGGCCCCGCTCCCGGCGGCTCCCGGCCGTGCCCTCACTTCTTGTCGGGGCAGATCCAGTCGCCGTCGCTGACGCGGAAGTTCTTGGTCGCCATCTCGGGCCGAGCCGGGCCGGGCCGAGCGCCGCCGCCACACGCAGGACCCGGGGCCCTGCGCCGCGCGGGCTGCCCCGCCGCGCGCCTGCGCCCTGCCCCGCCCCGCCGGCGCGCCTGCCGCTCAGGCAGCGCCGCGGACGCCTCAGCCGCGGGCGGGAGCGGGGAGCGAGCGCCCCCTGGCGGACGGGAGGGGCGGCGTGAGGGGAGCCGAGGGCGGGAACGGGAAAAAGGGGGAAAAAAAGGGGAAAAGAGGGAAAAAGGGGGAAAAGGGGAAAAAGGGGGAAAAGGGAAAAAGGGGGAAAAGAGGGGAAAAAAGGGGGGAAAAGGGGGAAAAGAGGGGGAAAAAAGGGGGAAAAGGGAAAAAGGGGGAAAAGGGAAAAAGGGGGGAAAAGAGAGGAAAAAGGGGGGGAAAGGGAAAAAGGGGGGAAAAGAGGGGAAAAAGGGGGGAAAAGAGGGAAAAAAGGGGGGGAAAGGGAAAAGGGGGGAAAAGGGAAAAAGGGGGGAAAGGGAAAAAAGGGAGAAAAAAGAAAAAAGGGAAAAAGGAAAAAAGGGGGAAAAGGGGGGAAAAAGGAAAAAAGGGGGGAAGGGAAAAAGGGAAAAAAGGAAAAAGGGAAAAAAAGGGGAAAAGGGAAACGGGAACGGGAAAAAAAGGGAAAAATGAGAAAAAAGGGAAGTGGGAACGGGAAAAAAGCGCCTGGGGATCTGGGCAGTGCCAGCAGCCTCTGGGGGCAGAGCCTGTCCCAGTGCCTGAAGGACACTTTGGGATGACGATCAATGTCGGAGCATTCGAGTCAATCCGTTATTTAAATAAATATTTTAAATGTGGGTGTCCGGCCCACGCCGTGGTTCGTGGGCGGCTCTGTGCCAGCACTGGGACATTGTCCCCTGGGTGTCCCCAGGGTGCCAGGGCTGTGCTCTCCTGGCATCTCCTTCCACACCACCTCTGATATCCCCCTTCCTGCTTGTGAGAAACGCCAATCACTTGGGTTTTTAAAAAAAAAAAAATCAAATTTTATTAGTAATAAAATAGTTATTAAAAATAGTAATAAAATCAGAGTAATAAGAATGTGGACAATGAGGATTAGGACACTACGAGGCAATAAAAAGCAAAGAATTCCGGATGTCCGGATGTTTTTGGGCACTGAGCTGCCAAAAACCTGCCTTGTGAACAAAGGAACAACCCTGAAAAGCCACAGCCTGCTGCATATTCATATCTCTCATACAAGATGCAGAAATTCCTTGCAAATTAAGATTTTTTCTGATTTTTGTCAGCTTCTTCCCCATAATCTTGGTGGTTCCATAAAGAGCAGAGGAGGTGGAAGGATGTTTGTCTTTTCTGATAACAGGCAGTGACACTTTAGATTTCCTGTCGCTGTTATCTCTGTGCAAAGAGTTTCTTGATTATCTTATCCCTTTTCTTGAGCTAGTAAAAAATATCTTACATCGCAGAGTTTCTATTTTAACATTACGTTGTAACCTAAAACTATATTCAACACACCACTTAAAAAGGATTAACAAGGATTAATTAACACAGTATTACAAATTAACCCTCCATAACACATACAGTATTCGATTTAATGTTTGCGAAGAGCCGATCACAAAACACACACTTTTCACACTGCTTTTTTTTTTTGTTGGTTTTTTTTTTTTGTTTTTTTTTTTGTTTGTTTTTTTTTTTGTTTTTTTTTTTTTTTTTTGTTTTTTTGTTTTTTTTTGTTTTTTTTTTTTTGTTTTTGTTTTTTTTTTTTGTTTTTGTTTTTGTTTTTTTTTTGTTTTTTGGACTGGAAAAGGGAAATCTGCCAAGACCTGCAGCGCTGTGGTGGCCCAGCATTCCCGAACCACGTCCGTGCTACGTGCTTGTTTACAGCAAATATTACCTTCCTGGCAGTTTTTATTCTCTCTCCTTGTTGTGGCCACAAAGCAAACCCCCCCGGGATCTGCTGGTTTTTATTTCACCGCTCCCTCTCAGCGCTGAGGGGGTGGCAGCGCTGTTGCTGTTCATTTCCAGAGGTGTAAAGCAGCGCCGGGGCACCCGCTCTGCGCAGGGGGATGTGCAAATTCCCACTTAGGGAATGTCCCCGGTGTGAAAAATGCACATTTTGTGGTTGGCTTTTCGCAGTAGTTACAATGAATATTCTATGTGTGATGTCGGGAAGTTGTGCTGGATTAATGCTCTCAAGTGGTGTGTTGAATGTGTTTTTAGGTTATAACACAGTGTTAAAATAGAAACTATACTGTGTAAGATGCTTTTTAACCAGCTCAAGAAAGAGATGGGATAATCAAGGAAATTCTTCGCACAAGGATAACAATTACAGAAACCCCTAAATTTTCCAGAGGAGAGGAATTTATGGGTTTCCTTATCAACAGAAACGAACTTCTTCAAGCCTGACTGAGACTCGAAGGCACCTGGGAATTAAGAGAAACTTTTTGACAAGTACCAGACGAATTTCTTGTTTTAAATAAAATATATGCATAATCATGAAGTGTTTTGTATATGCAACAGGCTCTTGCTTTTAAGGTGATTCCTTTGTTCACCAGGCATGCTTGTCGTGGCTTAAGTGCCCGAGAGCATCCGGACGTCCGGAATTCTTTGCTTTTTATTGTCTTGTAATTGTCCTAACTCTAAATTTTTATTACTCTAATTGTGTTGCTATTTTTATAACCATTTTATTATTATTAAACTTTAAAAATTTTAAAAACCAAGCGATTGGCGTTTTTCACACCCAGTAATCAGGAAGGACGAAGCTGCGTTTTGCTGCTGCCCGGGAAGGGCTGGGCTGGAATTTGGGATGAGGCTCCTGGAAGGATTGCCCGCTGCCGTGCCCTGCTGCAGTTTTACAGCAGGTGGCACTTGAGGAACGCGTGTTTTCCACGGGAAAAAACCACCCGCTTTTCCATGGGCTGTTTTAAATACCAGCGTGTCAATAAGAAGCGCCACCGGTGTCACCGTGTGGGGCTGGCCCTGGGACTGAGCACGGATTGACCTCGGCTGCGCCCGGCACAGGACACGGAGCTGTGAGCAGCAAAACTATTAATTTTATTCCGCAAAACTATCGGTTTTATTCTGCAAAACGATTCATTTCGCTCATGCAGTGCAGCTGAAAATCCTAAGTAATTAACAAAACAGGGTTTACAGAAGAGGAGCTGCCTTACAGTTGGCTAAAAACCATCGCAGTTCAAGCCAACTAGTCAAACTGTCTTTTTTACCATTCCAGTGCAGGCCACTGACCCATTTTAATCATCTCTTCTTATTTAAAGCTCTTTCCCATAAAAGAAATGTAACAAAACTTCCCCTCCAGCCAGTGGGATATTCCCCCTATTCCCTGCCTGCTCCTGACCAGCAGGCACCACCCAGCTGCTCCAGAGGGCTCCAGGGAGGGAACAACCTGGAGCTGATCCATTCCCGGGTGCCTTTGGGGAAAAGCCTTTCATAAAAGTGGGAATATCCATCAGAAAGTGTCCTGTCAGCGGGGCCCGGGGGGTAAATTAATGAGTGATGGGGGGGATTCTTCTGCTGGGGTGCCCTTCTCTGTACCAAAAAATGTTGGCTGAGCAGGAACGGCGGAAGGAGATCTGGGTGCTAAACTCTGCTCATCTAATATTTAGGAAATCTAATGGAATTCCAGAGCAGTTTGGGTTGGGAAGGAGCTTAAATCCCACCCAGTGCCCCCCCTGCCATGGCAGGGACACCTCCCACTGTCCCAGGCTGCTCCAGCCCCAGTGTCCAGCCTGGCCTTGGGCACTGCCAGGGATCCAGGGGCAGCCCCAGCTCTGATTAAAAGCTCAAAAGCCATCAGGGAACTGAAAAATAGCCCCAGACTTTTAATTTATGACTAAAGCAAAGCCCAGGTGGACAAGGGGGGACCTGGAGTTCCCAGACACAATCCAGCATCCACTCCTGTGACTGTCCAGGATATTCCCTTTGCTGAATGAGCAGCTTTGCTCTCGGATTTCTGTTGTGCTGCTCCTCTTTTCCCATGTTCCTCCCACAAAACTCCATTCAAATATCTTCCCCCCCGTATCCCAACAGCTTGTGAACACTTTTATTGGATTCCTGTTTCTATCACAGCACATTTGGGCTTTAGACGAGGCTGAGGAATTGATAATAACCCGGTAAATGAGAAATACATCAGCCATCATTTTACCCTAATGAAAGCGAGCAGTTGAGAATGAATCAATGCTCAGAAAACTGTTTAATTGGCCCAGCTCTAGACAGCCAGTTCCTACCAACGAGCCCTGAAAATCAGTTTCCTGAAGAAAAACTAAATGGCACAAAGGCCAGGAAGATCAAAGGCAGGTAATTAAAGGAAGGTTGTGCCTGCAGCCCTTCCCAGCCCTTCCCGGGCTGCTGCCTTCGTGCCACGCTCTTCACTCAGCAGCTCGGGGCTCCCGGGTTTTTAAGCATCACTTTAAAGCACTTAATACATTGTTGCTGCCTTCCAAGACACAATAATAACAATAATTTCAGCTCGGGGAGTTAAAGGAGCGCAGTGCTTCCAGCAGGGCGGGCTGGGCTGCTCGGGGATAAAGCAGTGGGATGTGTGTAGGGTGGGATGTGGGGGCTGTGCCCTGAACCCCCGAGGCACTCCCAGGTGTGGGCTTGGTGTGGGATCCAAGCGGGTTGTAGGATGCCCATTGTGGAAAACGCCAATCGCTTCTTTTAAGATTTTTTTTTAAAGTTTAATAGTGTAAAAACAGTGATAAGAATTAGAGCAATAAGAATTTAGACCATCGGAGTTAGGACCATAAAGGACAATAAAACAAAGAATTACGGACCTCCGGGTGCTCTCGGGCACTAAGCCATGAAAAGCATGCCTTGTGAACAAAGAATTAACCCTTAAAAATATGCAATGGTCTGTTGCAAATTCATACATCTCATACATGATGCATAAATTCTGTCAAAACAAAACTCTGTCTGATCAGTGTCAACATCTTTGTAATCCTGTGGCATCTTCAGGGCTGAGCGAGGCAGGAAGAAGTTAGTTTCTTCTAATTAGGGAGCCATAAATTTCTTTTTCTGGAAGATTTAGGTGTCCTGCGGCTGCTATCTCGATGCAAGTACCTCATTCCTTTCTTCCCAAATCCATAGTTTCTACAAAAGCTCCATTGTAAGTACAAAACTGCATTTACCATACTACTAAAATGTTAATACAGCACTTCTGATCAATATAACATAATGCATGCAGTAAATATCTGTGTAGAGACATATAAAAAGCACTTTTCATACTAGTTTTCAATAGTATTTACCATACTATTAAAATGTTAATACAGCACTTCTGATCAATATAACATAATGCATACAGTAAATATCTGCACAGAGCCATATAAAAAGCACTTTTCACACCACGGACAGTTGGTCAGCCGTGGTTTGTTCCCTTGCCACGTTCGGTTGTGGAGCTGTTCCAGCAAGTGGTGAGGTTTAGATTTAGAGCAGAGATTGGGCAGGAATTGTTCCCTGGGAGGGTGGGATGGGATACTGGGAAGGAATTCCTCCTTGCCCTGGAGTAGAATTCCCAGAGGAGCTGGGGCTGCCCCTGGATCCCCAGCAGTGCCCAGGCCGGGCTGGACGTTGGGGTTTGGAGCAGCCTGGGGCAGTGGGAGGTGCCCCTGCCACGGCAGGGGTGGATCTGAGGTCCCTCCAACCCCATCCATCCATGGATTCCATGATGACTCCAAGCTTTTGGAATGACTTCCTTCCACGTGTGTCCCGTGCAGAAGTCAGAGCCTGTGTGGCTTTCATTGATTTAACAATTAAAGAACGATTGAAGCCTGCTGAGCTCACACAGAAACACCTGAAATGACATTTCAATGTATTTTAGCCAGGGCAGAGCTGGCACTGAGCCCTGGTTCCGTGGGGGAGGGCGTCCTCAAACACAGGGCACACAGGGGTCACACACGTGTCACACACGTGCCACAGCCACGCCACACACACGTCACTCACGAGTCACACGTGTCACATGTCACTCACGTGTCACACGTGTCACACACGTGCCACAGCCACGCCACACACACATCACTCACGAGTCACACATCACTCATGTGTCACACACGTCACAGACGTGTCACACACGTGCCACAGCCACGCCACACACACGTCACTCACGAGTCACACATCACTCATGTGTCACACACGTCACAGACGTGTCACACACGTGCCACAGCCACGCCACACACACGTCACTCACGAGTCACACACGTGTCACACATGTGCCACAGCCACGCCACACACATGTCACTCACAAGTCATACGTCACACATGTGTCACACACGCCACACACGTGTCACACACATGTCACACACGTGCCACAGCCATGCCACACACACGTCACTCATGAGTCACATGTGTCACATGTCACACGTGTCACACACGTGCCACAGCCATGCCACACACGTCACTCACGAGTAACACGTGTCACACGTCACTCATGAGTCACACATCACTCATGTGTCACACACGTCACACACGTGTCACACACGTGCCACAGCCATGCCACACACGTCACTCACAAGTCACACGTGTCACACGTCACTCACGTGTCACATGTGTCACACACTGCCACAGCCACGCCACACACATGTCACTCACATGTCACACGTCACTCACGTGGCACACATGTCACTCATGTGTCACACATGTCACACACGTGTCACACACATGTCACAGCCATGCCACACACACGTCACTCATGAGTCACACATCACTCATGTGTCACACACGTCACACACGTGTCACACACGTGCCTCAGCCATGCCACACACGTCACTCACGTGTCACACGTGTCACACGTGTCACACCTGTGTCACGCAGCCAGGGCCCCGGTGGCTCCCAGGTGGATGTGGATCCCACCTGGCCATTGCCCTGCCGCTGCTGGAGGTGCTGAAGGAGTGAGGGGAGAATTCAGCCACCTTGGCTACCCAAGTTTGCATTTCCCACCAAGCTGCTCCCAAATGTGTTCGTCCCTGCTCTGCCAGGGTGCAACAAAGTTTTTGCACTAATTTTAACTAAATTATTATTCCTCTGAGCCCTGTTCTTGTTGAAGCATTGAACTGCACCAAGCTCCGGGGGCAGAATTTGGCTCCTCTGGGTGCTGAAGTGACTCCTCACACCTGGAGTTCACTGAGAGTATTCCCTATTTTGGGGTGTCGCCGGGAGGCAGTAAAGGGGAATGCTTTCAGCAGTGAAAGCCCCGCAGCTGTCAGAGGAGGAGCCTGCCCTGTGCTCAGCTCAGAGCTCTGCTCTCCCCAGCCCCTGGCAGCCCTGATCCCGGGATAACAGGGGATTTCAGCGGGAAGGGATCACAGCTCATCAAATCCTTACTCCCAAACAGCAGCAGCACGTTCTCCCCCTGCCTCCATCACTGACGGAGCCTTTCCTGCAGCCTCAGCTGGATGGAGATGTGGGATTTCTCCAGCAAATCCCTCCCGGCAGGGGCTGCTGCAGGGCTCAGGGCTCAGCCAGCCTCGGGATGCTCCTCACTCCCCTGACAGGGACATCCAAACCGGCTTTGCCCTCAATTCTCCTGGCGCTGGCAGCTCAGCCTAGGAGTCTCTTGGAGCCACAGGGATTAGGTTTTTAAACCCGGTCTCCAAAGCAGGTGTGAAACGAAGGCAAGTTTTCCTCGTGGTTCAGAAGTCCCCGAGCTGTGGGGCCTCTCCCGAGCCACGCCAGGCTGTGCTTCCCAGCTTACCCAACACCCTGCCCTGTGCTTCTCACTGCTGTTTTCCTTTCACTTCTCCTTCTGTTCCCCTCCTCTGGGATGCCTTTCTGGAAAGGACTGCAGCATTCCCCCCTGGAATCAGAGGAGTCTGTCAGACAGGAGAGACACCACAAAATCTTGTCATTTGTTCCTTTTCCAGCATGGTGCAGATCATTCCGTGAGGACAGCAAAGCCTCCTCCTCCGGTATTCCAGCGTCTCTGCAGGACTCAAAAGGCTTTTCCAGGATCCCAGCCTGGCAGTGCAGGTGGGCAGGGACAGGTTCCAGCTCCTGTGGGATGTTGGGGAGTGGTGCTGAGGGGCTCTGTGCTCCTGTGTCCCTGCAGGAAAAGCAGGAAAAGCAGGAATGCTGTTCTCTAAACCTGCTCCTTGAAGGGAGGGGGTGTGTTCCAGAAAAACAGACATAGAAAAGCCAATATTTATAAATTTCAAAGGTGTGTTTGGACCCCAGAGGTGGGATGCAGGATAAATGATGCCCCCACTAACAGCGTTAATTACCGTGCTTCAAAGAACCTGATTTTGATCACAAATTTCTTGGAGCAAAAGCATTTAATGGGCAAGCGTAGGTGAGGCAGGTAAAAAGAAGATCTAATCTATATATCTGTGAAAGGCAGGTTGGAAAAGGTTCATCACTTAGGAAGTGGCTGTCAAGGAAATCGTGATTAACCTCTGCTGGGTGCTGCTCCTGCCCTGCTCTCCTCACACCACCACCAAGCAGGAGTTCCTGGAGTTCCTGCCTCCAGGAATGCCCATCCCTGGCACCTCCTGCTGCCAGCGTGCCCCTCCCTGGAGGCTGCAGCCCTTCCCGGGAGGTTTCTGTGCTTGCAGACCCTCCTCGCCTCTGGCTTTCCGCCTCCTGCCCGTGGCAGGACCAGCCGTGCTCCCTGCAGGGCTTTGCACGTCCAGTCACTCCTGCAAACATCAAGTTTGCTCCTTGAAATTCGGTGTGAAGTCGACCGAAGTGTAACTTGGGCTCAGAAACAATTAACCCCTTCACAGCAGTCGATTTGAAACACGATTTTCTACTTTGTTCTTGTAAATGAAATGTATTTGCCAAATCATCCCTTCCTCTGGCAATCTGCCTCCACAAACAAGTGCTGCAGTCTGTTCACACGGACCCCAGTCCAAGGGAATGTGCCAGCTGAACGTTTAAAGGGTGAGGAACAATTCCAGAAGAAACTGCACCCACAAGCTTTTGCACTAATTTTAACTAAAATATTATTCCTCTGAGCCCTGTTCTTGCTGAAGGCATTGAACTGCACCAAACCCCGGGGGCAGAATTTGGCTCCTCTGGGTGCTGAAGTGACTCCTCACACCTGGAGGAGTCTGCTCTCTGCTTTTTGCATCTCGCTGACAGGAAATATTTGGCTTCTTCTCCAAATTGTGTTCTAGCAAAATAAAACAACAACCAGCCAGCCGAAGAGGAGGAGTTTGGCTGAAGGAACTGAACAGCCCCGAGGAGGGAACAGCCCAGAGGGTCACTCCTAGGGCTGCATCTGATCCTCTGGATGTCCACGGAGATCCCCGGGGATTTGGGGATTTGGGAGTTCCACACAAGGCTGTTTGCCACCAGCAAAAGAGCCAGAGCCCACTGTGGGGAGCCTCCAGCTCAGGAGGGCTGGGGGGCTGGCAGCTCAGAACTTCTCCCCAGACCCTCCTGGGATGCACCAACCTCACTTTGCCCTGAGGCTGGGTCAGATCCCAAGCCCAGCTTGTGGCAAGGGGACAATGCAGACACCGGGTGAGGCAGAGGTGGGTGCAGGAGGGATCCCGGGAGGTGCCAGGAGAGACAGGAGGGATCCCAGGAGATCCCAGGTGAGGTAGGGGGATCCTGGGAGGTGCCAGGTGAGACAGGAGGGACCCTGGGAGGTGCCCAGGTGAAGCAGGAGGGATCCCGGGAGATCCCAGGAGAGACAGGAGGGATCCCAGGGGTGCCCAGGTGAGGCAGGAGGGATCCCAGGAGATCCCAGGTGAGGCAGGAGGGATCCCAGGGGTGCCCAGGTGAGGCAGGAGGGATCCCAGGAGGTGCCCAGGTGAGACAGGAGGGATCCTGGGAGGTGCCAGGTGAGGCAGGAGGGATCCCAGGAGGTCCCAGGTGAGGCAGGAGGGATCCCGGGAGGTGCCAGGTGAGGCAGGAGGGATCCCGGGAGGTGCCCAGGTGAAGCAGGAGGGATCCCGGGAGGTGCCAGGTGAGGCAGGAGGGATCCCAGGAGGTGCCAGGTGAGGCAGGAGGGATCCCGGGAGGTGCCAGGTGAGACAGGAGGGATCCCAGGGGGTGCCCAGGTGAGGCAGGAGGGATCCCGGGAGGTGCCCAGGTGAGACAGGAGGGATCTCGGGAGGTGCCAGGTGAGACAGGACAGATCCCAGGAGGTGCCCAGGTGAAGCAGGAGGGATCCCGGGAGGTGCCCAGGTGAGGCAGGAGGGATCCCGGGAGATCCCAGGAGAGACAGGAGGGATCCCGGGAGGTGCCCAGGTGAGACAGGAGGGATCCCAGGAGATCCCAGGTGAGACAGGAGGGATCCCGGGAGATCCCAGGTGAGGCAGGAGGGATCCCGGGAGGTGCCCAGGTGAGGCAGCTCTGTCCCCAGTGTGGGATCAGTCACCACGGCTCTGTCTGACCCCACCCAGACCCCTCCCCGAGCCCCTGCAGCCCGCAGGGTCCCGCCCCAGCCCGGCAGGGTGTGATTGTGCCCGCTCCCCGTGTCACAGCTCCGCTTTCGGTGCCAGCAGGGATGCGGAGCACGCTCCCCACGTTGCCATGGTTATGGCAGAGCCGTTCGCAGAGCCCCCCGCGGAAGGAAAGCAGCCCAGGGACTCGGGGAGCCGTCCCCAGGAGGGGCCGGGTGCCCCGCGGCTGCGGGTGGCACCGCAGGGAATGAAACCCTGGCAGCTGGGAGCCCTTCCACCTAAAGGAGCTCCGGGAGGGACCCAGCTCCACAGGCACGTGCGCTGCTCCCCATCCGAGCCGGAGGCATCCGCGGAGCAGGGAATCGTGGACGGGGTTGGGTTGGAAGGGACCTTAAAGCTCCTCTGGTTCCATGGCAGGGATACGGGCAGAGACACCTGCTGCCAGCCCCACCCAGCCCGGCTCTCCTCTCCTCTCCTCTCCTCTCCTCTCCTCTCCTCTCCTCTCCTCTCCTCTCCTCTCCTCTCCTCTCCTCTCCTCTCCTCTCCTCTCCTCTCCTCTCCTCTCCTCTCCTCTCCTCTCCTCTCCTCTCCTCTCCTCTCCTCTCCTCTCCTCGGTAATTGCTGGTGCAGGTAATGCAGAGTGACAATTCCATCTTCCAGCCGTGGATCAGCCACGTCAGGTGTCACAGGGACATGACAACCCCTGTCAGAGAAACAGCAGAGCCCCTGACAGCCTCTCCATTGAACCCCTCACCCAGCACTCCAGCATTAGCACTGCCTTAAAAAAAACTCCATTCATTATTCACAAAAGGAAAAAAAAAAAAAAAACAAACCAAAAAAACCCAGTGAGATTCTGACAAAATATATCATTTTTTCTGAATCCTAAAAATCCACCTGATTTTGCTTCTCCCGTGCCTTCAGAGCAACCTGTCTGGGCTCATTAAGCACTGCTTTATTTGTTGTCAGTGAAAAGCCGAGCTTGGGTCATCCTGCCAACGAGTGGGAGTCACTTGTTGGCCATGAATGATTCATAGCTCTGATTTTTAATAAAACGCTTGTGTTAAAATTCTACATGTGCTCAGAAGGAAGAAATAAAAACCCCTGTCTCTATTTGCATTAGAATTTGTCATAAAGGACCACGTGGAGATTCAGTCTTGTGTCAGGCTCCCAGCAGAGGCACCACTCCTGCACAGGGCTTGCCCGGGGTCCCTGGATCCCTCTGGATCCCTGGATCCCTCTGGGTCCCTGGATCCCTCTGGTTCCCTGGATCCCTCTGAATTCCTGAGTCCCTTTGGGTCCCTGGATCCCTCTGGATCTCTGGATCCCTCTGGTTCCCTGGATCTTCTGGGTCCCTGGATCCTTTGGGTCCCTGGATCTTCTGGGTCCCTGGATCCCTCTGGGTCCCTGGATCTTCTGGGTCCCTGGATCCTTTGGGTTCCTGGATCCCTCTGAATCCCTGAGTCCCTTTGGGTCCCTGGATCCTCTGTGTCTCTGGATTCTCTGGGTCCCTGGATCCTCTGGGTCTCTGGATCCCTCTCGGTCCCTGGATTCTCTGGGTCCCTGGATCCTTTGGGTCCCTGGATCCCTCTCGGTCCCTGGATTCTCTGGGTCCCTGGATCCTCTGGGTCTCTGGATCCTTTCAGTTCCTGGATCCTCTGGATCCCTGGATCCTCTGGGGCACTGCTCCCGTACAAACACTTCAGAGTCACAGCGAGCTCTGGTTTTACTCTCACTAAAATAAAAAATCAGTAGAAGGATTCCAAGTGAAGGCCAAGGAGGTGGAGTTCCTAAAATCAGAGTCACGGCTGGTTTGGGTGTGAGGGACCTCAGAGCCCCTCCAGTGCCACCCCTGCCGTGGCAGGGACACCTCCCACTGCCCCAGGCTGCTCCAAACCCATCCAGCCTGGCCTTGGGCACTGCCAGGGATCCAGGGGCAGCCACAGCTGCTCTGGGAATTCCATCCCAGGGCCTCTCCTGCTTCCAGGGAGGGATTCCCCCCTGCTGGCCACAACCCCCGGGGCTGGGATCAGTGGGATCAGCTGGGATGGGGTGAGCCCAGGGCCTGGGACCCCTCCCCGTGCTGGGACAGCCCCCCCAGCCCCTCCTCCAGGCTGGACCATGAATATTCAGAGATGTAAAGCAGCAGGTGCAGCAAGGCTCTGCTGAGGGCGTGTTCAGTGGGAGAAGGACTCAAACAACTCTCTATGAAAACTCCATCTGTAGCTTTTCATGGGATGTTGAGGGGATTTTTTAAATTAAAAGCACGATTTATTTTAAAAAGTACAGATACTCTTGTAAAGGATGGCTTTATACAATTAAATGGCAAAGTGTATTAAGGCCATTGATAAAAATGTAAAGATTTGAGTAATTTTAGGTTTCATCTCATGTTCAGAACAAAAACCTCGTCCTGTGCAGTTCTTCGTGTTCCATTTCCGACGGGAATGTTCTTGCTCACAATTACTCTCTTTCTTTTGGCTGTTCTTCCTCTGTTCCCATCTCCGCTCTCTTTTCCCCCAGCTCCTACAGCCCCTCGTGCTTCCCCAGCAGCTCCTGGTGTTCCAGGGACTCACTGCCCACCTGCTCTGCCGAGGGGCAGAGCCTGAGCTCCCAGCAGGGCAGGGCACTGGAAAGCAATGCCTGCTATTGCCATTTATTTCCCCAAAATGCCTTTACAACCCCCCGCCGTGCTCATCCTGTCTTTCATTAATTGCTGCTTGTGGAGTCCTGACATTTACATAGGAAAAATCCCAATATTTGGATCAATTTGTACTCCACAGATCTGATTCATTTACTGAGGAAATCAATGGGTGCCTTGACTTGTGCCAGACACTTCCAACTGACCAGAGCTTCCTCCAAAGGAATCTTCCATGGGAGCTGTGGCTGCCCCTGGACACTGGGGCTGGAACACCTGGGGCAGTGGGAGGTGTCCCTGCCATGGCAGGGGTGGCACTGGAGGGGCTGTGAGGTCCCTCCCAACCCAAACCAGTCTGGGAATCTGATTCCGTGGGGTCTGGATAAGCTGCCCTGTTATTTAGGCACTTTTTTTTTTTGTAGCAATGGTGTTACTCTCTTTCCATCGATAATTACAGTGTGTCCCTGTTGTGGAAGCAGCAAATCCCGCCCACGGTGTCATCTGCTGTCCTTCAGGAAGGACAAGGGAGACGCTGAAGGGCTGGAGCGAGTCCAGGGAAGGGAATGGAGCTGGGGAGGGGCTGGAGAATCCCTGAGGGAGCTGGGAAGGGGCTGGAGGATCCCTGAGGGAGCTGGGAAGGGGCTGGAGAATCCCTGAGGGAGCTGGGAAGGGGCTGGAGGATCCCTGAGGGAGCTGGGAAGGGGCTGGAGGATCCCTGAGGGAGCTGGGAAGGGGCTGGAGAATCCCTGAGGGAGCTGGGAAGGGGCTGGAGGATCCCTGAGGGAGCTGGGAAGGGGCTGGAGAATCCCTGAGGGAGCTGGGAAGGGGCTCAGCCTGGAGCAAAGGAGGCTCAGGGGGCCCTTGTGGCTCTGCACAGCTCCTGCCAGGAGGGGACAGCCGGGGGGGTCGGGCTCTGCTCCAGGGAACAGGGACAGGAGGAGAGGGAACGGCCAGGGATGCACAGCCCTTTCCAGGAAGGAATTTTCCCAAATGTACAACCTGGCCCAGGCCTGGCACAGCTGCCCAGGGCAGGGCTGGCTCCCCATCCCTGGAGGGATTTAGAGCCCTGTGGATGTGGCACTTGGGGTCACGGGGCCGGGGTGGTGGCAGTGCTGGGGATGGTTGGACTGGATGGGCTCAGGGAATTTTCCAGCCTGGATGATTCTGTGATTCCCTAAGGATCAGCTGATCTCAGATCCAGGAGCTGCGTGGCTGAAGTTTCTTGCTGCAGCAGAAGTTTTGCCCCACACTCCATAATTAACAGTTGTTACAAGCTCTAACACACACTGCTAATTACTCTTTAGGATGAGCTCACAATCAAAGCCTTGATTTAAACCCACATCTATTTCTCCGTGACCTCTGATCCTCCAAAGCATGAAGATATTGATGTTCCAGTAATTAGCTGTTCCTGCCCTGCTAATCCATTAACTCCGTGGTTCTGGGCAGGACAGGGATGGGCTGAGAACAGGGAAATAAATTCCATGTGCTAAAGCAGAAGGGTTGAACTCTGGCTCCTCACCAGCATTTACAGCTGCTGCTGGTGGTGTTAACATTGGGAAATGTTATATTGCCGAGAAGCTGATAAAAAAATGAAAATAAATGTTGTTTCCAGGAGGTCCCGAGCAGCACTGGTGGGAATGGATGAATAAATAAATGGTGAGGTTTATGGGCTGTGTGGCTGATGCAGGATCTGTGGGGAGAGCTGTAGCCCGGTGGGTGTGGGAATGCACAGAGCAGCAGAGCCCCGCACAGCCGAGGCTCCTGAATTCCCTAAACCTGGCAAATCCCTCTTGGCCAGCCCTCCCCCAGCACAGCCCAGCAAACCCACGTTCCCTGTGTGAGCTGCTTGCACCAGGCTGCTCCGTGCTGGTTGTGCTGTGGGTGAGCTCCAGCGCAAGCAAACTGCACTTGCACAGGGAGAGCACTCCAGGCACTCATTAGAAAACGTCCCAGGGACTGTGGAAAGGAGCTAAAATGAATAATGACTCTGGTTTTAATTAATGCATGGACATTTTTCATAAGCCAGGGGTGCTGGGATCCAGGGGTGAGGAATAGAAGGGGAAACTTCTTGGGAAGGAATTCCTGGCTGGCAGGGTGGGGAGGCCCCACCTGGAATGGAATTCCCAGAGCAGCTGTGGCTGCCCCTGGATCCCTGGCAGTGCCCAAGGCCAGGCTGGACACTGGGGCTGGAGCAGCCTGGGACAGTGGGAGGTGTCCCTGCCATGGCACTGGATGGGAATGGGATGAGATTTATGGTCCCTCCCAACCCAAACTGCTGTGGGATTCTGGGCTTCCAAGACCTGACCAGTTAAACCAGCTCTGGAGCAAACAATCAGCCCTAAACCTGCTCTCTAGACTGAGCCCTGTGCTTTGGACGTGTCTCAGAATGCCCATTAATTCCCTTTACATGCACTGTATTCCTGCCGTTTGATTTTATCTGTGTTTTCCCATTGAAATGCACGTCATCCACATCCCCTCTGTTCCAGGATCAGCTGGTTTTATTTCCCCTGCCCATGGATGGGTGTCAGTTCCGTTTCAGCAGCTCCAGCCACGGATGCATTTTCCACACAGCTGCCTGGCTATCTGGGGCACTGAAACAGGAATGTTTTCCGGCAAAACCCAGAGATTTCTGCTGGGGGTGGCACTTCTCCGTGGGAATGGTTTTCTGGGAAGTGCTTCGTGTTCTTCAGACAAAATATTGAAGTTAAAAATAATTTCTCCTCGAGAAACTGTAGGTATTATTATTCGGGTCTTAGTTAAACTCACATAAATCCTGCCTTGAAGAAATCTCTGTATTTCAAGCTTCATTCTCAGCGACGTCAGGAGAGTGAATCTGAAAACTGGAGATCCATAGGAAACAAAAAAATCCTGCTCAGAGGCAGGACATGGAACGCCTTAAAGAGCTCGGAGCTGGGAGAGCGGGGATGGATGAGAGGAAAAAGGGATTATTGTCAGCGTGTTTCAATTTCAGCCACTTCTGAGCCACTGCTCTGTATTAAGGTTGATACCTGCAGGTGATGGACTCTGTGTGGAGACTCCTGGAGATTAATATCCACATCAGCTGGAACGGGAAAAGCGCAGGGATTTCTCTTTACCTGCAAGAGATGGAGCTTGGGTATAAATCTTGTGGAAAGCAGCACAAAATCCTCCTCTGAAAGCCTCAGTGAGGGGATAAACCCCGGCAGTCCCGGGGAGCTGGTGACAAACAGGTCTGGAGGTGGCCAGGTAGGGACCCTAAAGGGCTCAGGCTGGGCCAGGGAGGGTCAGGCTGGATTTTGGGGAAATTCCTCCTGGAAAGGCTGCCCAGCCCCGGCACAGCTGCCCAGGGCAGGGATGGAGTCCTCGTGCCTGGAAAGATTCAAAAGCCCTGTGGATGGCACCTGGGGACACGGGGCAGCGGTGGCCTTGGCAGCGCTGGGGGATTGTGGACATTGTCAGTTCCGTCAGAGAGAAAAGGAGAGATTTCTACCAGGCTGAGCCTGGGAAAGAGTTGGAAAGGAATGTAAACAATTCATTATCTCTCTTGCTGTTCACATTGTTTATAGATATGTTCTGCCGCCGCGCGCCATTCGCAGCGCACCAAAGGCGTGAGATGGTTTTACTTTAAGACCAGTGAAATTGGTCTGCACGATGTGCTCTATAAAAAGAGCGGTGCATTGGAAATAAATCCGTTCTCTTTTGCCTTCTGACTTGGAGTCTTCATTATTCCCGTCCTGCCCCAACGGCCACAGGGCGTGACTGGACTGCACGCTCTGAGAGGGCTTTTCCCACCCACGGCATGGTGTGCTCTGTGATCCCACGGCTCAGTCCCATGGCTGGCAGCAGGAGGAAAGGGAAACCGAGTTTGCAACATTTGACCTGCCCAGCCTGTGACCCAGCAGCCCTCGGAGGCCACCGTGTCCTGTCCTGAGTGTGACGCTGTCGCTGTTGGACACGAAATGAGCACACAGAAGCTTGGTAAGTTCAAAAGAGAAGAAGAGCCAATTTTATTTCTGACCTCACAATATATGGAATTCCAAAAGTGGCAGTGGATTGGAGGATGGAATCGCCACCTCTCCAACCACACTGGTCAAACCAAGAGTCCATCAATTCTCTCCTCCCACAAAGAAGAATGCAAAACAATCATTGTTTACATGAACAGTGTGAGAGCTCCAGCAGAAACATGTAAACATTATCAGAAAGCACGGAAAACTTTTAAAAGAGCCTTAAAACTTTCAAAAGAACTATAAAAGAAAACTTAACACTTCTAAATATCAGGGCAACATGACAGCAGGGAGCTGCCACCACCCCCCAGGCTGGATCTGAAGCAGGACGGGTTTGAAGATCCCAGACAGACAATTCCAAGTCAGGAGGTGTCTTGGTTTGGACAGCCAGGTATCTGCTGAGGAAGGCAGGAACCTCCCCTGAAATGGAAAATGCAAACCCCCTCCCTCTGAATTGTTATAATTTTGAAATTAAGGGGCTCTCAGGCAAAGATGTGGGAATAGGAATAACAGTTCTTTACCAGGGAAATTAAAAATACAAACGCAATAGTACAAAAAAGAAACCAAACCCTGCCAGAGTCAGAAATGCCCTGACCCCCTGTGGGTCAGGGTGGTGGCAGCAGTGCCATTCCATGGGGGCTCAGCCCTCCTGCAGTGCCAGCTGTGCTTCTGCTGGAGCAGGATCCTGGACAAGGCTGGAGTTTTCCTCTGGAGCTCCAGGGCTGCTGGAGATGGGCCTGGGCTCCTCTGGGAATGCAGAGGGGCAGAAAGCTGCTCCTCTGGGAATGCAGTGGGGCAGAAAGCTGCTCCTCTGGGAATGCAGTGGGCAAAGGCTGCTGTGCTGTTCCAAGGTCAGATTGTATCCAGGTAGGAATGCTTGGCTGCTCCCCTGGGCAGAGCCTCTCCCCATGGGATGATGGAATTTTCTCAGCCATGCAGGGACACTCACTGGCCATGAACAGAAGATAATTAATAATTAATAGCCCATGAGCAGAAGAGATCTCCTGGAGGGAGGATGGGCTGTGGCAGAGATAAAGAAAACTGCCCCATGAACAGCAGAGAACTGCCCCAGCTGTGACAGGAGGGGATGGAACACACAGCCCAGGCACATCCTGCATTCCCAGCTCAGGCAGGATGTGCTGAGCCCACGTTGTTCCCACTGGGAGCGTGTGGATCTGCTGCTCTTGTGCTGCTGGAGCATCCCAGGAGGGTTTGGGTCACAAACAGGAGCTGGCAACTCTCAGTTCGTTGATGTTTGACCCATGGAAGATTTTCAGCCAGGCAGGAGCTGTGGGAAAGCGCTGGCATCAATGCAGTGTTTGTGTGTTGCCAAGGCTTCAAAGCTGAGCACGGAGAAGAAAAATCATCTTAGGCCAGGCAGCTCCCAAAATATTCCCAGCCAAGTGGGCAGGCTTGTGTTTCTATAGACACTGGGACTGGCCAGGACAATCATTCCCAGCCATCCCAGGAGGGGAAATCTCCCTCCCCGCTTCCCTGTGTGGCAGCACATTCTTCTCTCTCTCAGGATTTTTCATAGAGGAGCACAGAGGACAGAAAGAGAAAACAATTTCTATTTCTGCTTCTTGTTTTTCCCATATGGAATGTTTGGAGAATTGTTTCCCTGGGGTGATTGCTTGGTTGGATTCTGGTGAGGATTGTTTGGGGCTGGTGGCCAATCCAATCCAATCCAATCCAATCCAATCCAATCCAATCCAATCCAATCCAATCCAACCCAATCCAATCCAATCCAATCCAATCCAACCCAACCCAATCCAATCCAACCCAACCCAACCCAATCCAATCCAATCCAATCCAATCCAATCCAATCCAATCCAATCCAATCCAACCCACCTGTGGCTGGACTCTCAGAGAGGGTCACGAGTTGTTGGTAGTTAGATATGGTGGTTAGAAAGGTAGGTTTGTAGTTTTAGTATCTCCTTTAAATAGTATATTAATGTGTTATAGCACAGTTATAATAAAGGAATCATTCAGCCTTCTGAGCTGGAGTCACACATCAGCATTTCTTCCCACCAGGTTCACCTGCGTTTCCAATACCCCTGGCTGAGGGAAGTCCCTGTCCTGGCGCCCTGCAGCCTCTCCACCCCATTCCCTGAGCTCCTGTTCCAGGAATGCCAGTGCAGGGAGGCGCTGGGACACTCGTGGGACCCCAGCCCGGCCCCCAGAGCCCCCCGGGCTCTGTGTGCCCCCGGGGCTCGGGACAGGCTCTGCTCCCTTCAGCAGGGATGGGCATTCCAGAGCCTCTCACACCGTGTCACACAGCCACCAGGCACTCCTGATAAGGCTCCAGTGCTCAAGGCTCCTCTTCTCTCTCCAGATATTTGGGCTGCATTGTTATTCTTAAATAATTTCCTTTATAATCTGGTGAGTGGGTTGGAATTGAAGACAATCTTACGCCATTTCCCCCCCACCTTCTGTTCAGTTCTAACTATTCAAGGCCATTCCCAAATATTTCACTAATTAATTTCATCTCAGGAGCTGCTATTTTTTAGCATCCAAATCCAATTGTTCGGTGGGTTTCAGTAAATCATCCCTGAAAGCTTTTTTTCCTACTTAGATACTGGTTTTGCACAGCATCAATCATTCTGCTCGTTGACAGGAAAAAATGTTTTCTAAATCTGGCCTGCTTTATTGTTCTCCCTTACATAAACAAAATGATTTATGAAGTAAGAGAAGGAAAGGAGGAAGAGTTAGATGATCTTTTTAGCACTATTTCTTCTTCATCTGCAGTTTCATGCATTTTTTTTTTTTTCCCTCCTGGGCTCACGCTGCTGCTGGAGAAGAATTTCCACCTCGCAATGACCTCTGTGCTGCTACTCCTGCACTGTGCCCTGAGATGGGGAAAACCTGAACTGTGAGGCTGCTCCAGGAGGTGCTGATGGGGTTTAACTGGGATCACTCTAGATCTGGAGGGGCTGGAGTGTGGCCAGGGCAGGGAATGGAGCTGGGAAGGGGCTGGAGAGTCCCTGAGGGAGCTGGGAAGGGGCTGCAGAATCCCTGAGGGAGCTGGGAAGGGGCTGGAGAATCCCTGAGGGAGCTGGGAAGGGGCTGGAGAATCCCTGAGGGAGCTGGGAAGGGGCTCAGCCTGGAGCAAAGGAGGCTCAGGGGGCCCTTGTGGCTCTGCACAGCTCCTGACAGGAGGGGACAGCCGGGGGGGTCGGGCTCTGCTCCAGGGAACAGGGACAGGAGGAGAGGGAACGGCCCCAGGCTGGGCTGGGCAGGCTCAGGGGGGACAGCAGCAGGAATTTCCCCATGGAAAAGGGGGTCAGGGATTGGAACTGCCCAGGCAGTTTGGAGTGCCCATCCCTGGAGGTGGCACCCAGAGCCCTGGGCTGGGGACAGGGGGGATCATGCCCAGGCTGGGCTCGGTGATCCTGGGAGGATTTCCCAGCCCAGATGGTTCAGTGCCTCTGGGATTCTGCCCAGGGCAGACAGGGACAGGGCTGCAGCCTCTCCCCAGGGACAGGAGATCCTTTCCCTGCTGCTGCCAGGGACAGGCACCAACGCCAGGCAACGACAGCCTTGGAACCGAAATCCTCCTCCGGCTCCTGCTCCCGGATTCTGTTTCAAAACTGGGATGGCACAAAGGTCAGAAGCCACAGCTCTTATTTCCAGCTGCCCTCTGTGTTCCTTTGGAGATGGAAGAGTTCAACCTTTAAGCTTCCTCCACACCTCTGTGCTTCCATCTCCTTTTCTAAGGATTGTTCAATAGTAACAAATCCGATTTCTCCTCGGCAGCCGGCGACGTTCTGCTTCTTAGAAATACTTAAGAAGAAAGGAATCATAAAATATTGAACATATCACACAAGAGCTGCATGTAGGACTCCAGTCACTCTGAAATAGACTCATTTTTTTTTCCTCCTGAACAGAAACTCATAGTAAGGAACAAGAACATAAAAGGAGCAATAACAGATAACACAGAGCTGAAAAATTGTTTCTCTGAATATTAGAGGAATGTACTTATGATAAATGATCCTTCCCTGGTATTGTCTGCCCCAGAAACATCTACCAAGGGCTGGAAAGTCAAATCCCAGCGTTTTCTTGGCCAGCCTTTGGTGTGGAGCAGAGCTGGCTGGGGACACTGGGCAGGGCTCTGGGCTCTGCTGGTGCCTCCCGGGGTGGGATTCTCCAGGGAAAGGCTGGATGGGAATGCAGCATCGGGAGCTGTGCAAACCCCAGGGCTGGGCACGGACACAGGACAGCTGAGGGAGGTGTGACAGTGACACCTCTGCCTGGCAGAGCAGTGACAGCACTGGGGCACCCAGCAACCCACGGGATCCAGGAGTGCAACAACACGGAACCACGGAATTGCTCGGGCTGGAAGAGCCCCCCAGGATTACTGAGACCATCCCCAGCACTGCCCAGGCCACCCCTGACCCTGTCCCCAAGTGCCACATCCACAGGGCATTGAAACCCCTCCAGGGGTGGGGACTCAGCCCTGCCCTGGGCACCTGTGCCAGGGCTGGCCAATGCTTTTTGAGAAGGAATTTCCCCAAAATCCACCCTGAGCCTGCCCTGGCCCAGCCTGGGGCCGTTCCCTCTCCTCCTGTCCCTGTTCCCTGGAGCACAGCCCGACCCCCCCCGGCTGTCCCCTCCTGTCAGGAGCTGTGCAGAGCCACAAGGGCCCCCTGAGCCTCCTTTGCTCCAGGCTGAGCCCCTTCCCAGCTCCCTCAGGGATTCTGCAGCCCCTTCCCAGCTCCCTCAGGGACTCTCCAGCCCCTTCCCAGCTCCCTCAGGGATTCTCCAGCCCCTTCCCAGCTCCCTCAAGGACTCTCCAGCCCCTTCCCAGCTCCCTCAGGGATTCTCCAGCCCCTTCCCAGCTCCCTCAAGGACTCTCCAGCCCCTTCCCAGCTCCCTCAGGGACTCTCCAGCCCCTCCCCAGCTCCATTCCCTGCCCTGGACTCGCTCCAGCCCCTCAGGGTCCCTCTTGTCCTGAGGATCCCAACTCTGCCCCAGCACTGGATGCTCTCAGCAGTGCCAGCCCTGCCCTGCTCAGGGAATCCTCCAGCAGTGGATAAGCCCCATGGATAACCCAGCTCCAGCGGCTCCCCTGAAGCCAGCCTTCCCAAGTTTTGGAAGGAGAAGTTCCCCCCTCCGTGTCCCCAGCCCGAGGCAGCCCCAGGAGGGTCCTGTCCCCTCTCCCAGAGCAGAGGATGTGGCTGGGAGAGCGAGGGCAGGGCTCCCATCCCCTGTAACCCTTTGGCACCTCGGGAAAACAATCACTGATGGGAATTCCCAGCCTGGCAGCTGAGGCACAACGAGATGCAGGGCATCAAAACCAGCGGGAATTTTACTGGGGCTGAGCAGGGACAATAACGAGGGGCAGAAAGTGCCAGGGAGCAACGGGGCACCTGAGATAAATGCCACAGAGCCAGCCTGGGGATTAATTTGCTGCCTGGATTATCCTGACACGTCACATTCTGGCTGCAATGTGCCTTCCGTGGCATTTCCGAGCTCCAGCCCCAGCCTGGGAATCCTCGGAGCCTCCCCTGGCTCTTTGTAAGATTTTTGACTTGAAGCTGTGTTTGTTGAGCTTTAAGCACTACACCACAGGTCCCTGCAACTTGCATTTCAAACTTGGCAGAAGGCGAGGAATAAAAATCCAGAAGGCAAATTTTGCCATTATCTCCGGGTTTCCGTGGGTTTATTGCTTCCACTCCGAACCCAGCACATCTCAGCAAGGCTGCCTTGGGCTGATAAAAATAGGAGTTTCACATTGCCAAAGCAAAATGTACAGATAAAAGAAGGAAGAAAAAAAAATAATGGGGGGAAGAGCACGGGTAGGTGCTCTTCCCCCCATTATTTTTTTTCCTTCCTTCTTTTGGGGCATCTGAAAGGATGCCCCAAAGTGAGGAGCCAGGTGGAAAATGGGAATTTTTAATTGCGGGAGGTGTTTCCTGAGGAGAGCCAGTGCAATCAGAAATCCTGCATTTTTATTTGGCTTATCCTTGGACAATTTCAGGGCAGGGACATTCCCGGGGCAGGGACACTCCCGGGACTGCTCAGGTGAGTGCAGGAACATTCCCAGGACCTGTTCAGGTGAGTGCAGGGACATTCCCGGGGCAGGGACATTCCCAGGGCAGGGACACTCCCAGGACTGCTCAGGTGAGGGCAGGGACATTCCCAGGGCAGGGACATTCCCGGGACTGCTCAGGTGAGGGCAGGGACATTCCCAGGGCAGGGACACTCCCGGGGCAGGGACACTCCCGGGACTGCTCAGGTGAGTGCAGGGACATTCCCAGGACCTGCTCAGGTGAGGGCAGGGACATTCCTGGGGCAGGGACACTCCCAGGACCTGCTCAGGTGAGTGCAGGGACACTCCCGGGACTGCTCAGGTGAGGGCAGGGACATTCCCAGGGCAGGGACACTCCCGGGACTGCTCAGGTGAGGGCAGGGACATTCCCAGGGCAGGGACACTCCCGGGACTGCTCAGGTGAGGGCAGGGACACTCCAGGGCCCGGGAGGGTCTGGCCGCAGGAGGCAGAGCTCAGAGCAGCAGGGGGAACTGTTCACCTGCACATGGCACGGTGGGAAGCACCACTGCCAGGTTTTCCCGGGATCCTGCTCATCCGGAACCTGCCTGTGCAGCAGTGGCACAGCCCAGCCTGAAATTCGGGAGAGCAGCCTGGATCCTACACAAATGACAGCGGGGGGAGAGGCAGGGGAGCTGCCTGCGCCCAGAAATTACAGAGAGGTGTTTTGGGAGCTCCTGTCAGGACTCCTGGAGGCTTTGGACGAGGCTCCCAGCACGGGGTGGGATTGCTGGGGGGTCTGTGCAGGGCCAGGAGATGGAGCCGTGATCCCCGTGGGTCCCTGCAGCTCGGGACGGTCAGTGGTGATCACAGGAACATTCCCACCTGGTGCTCCCGTGGGTTAACTGCCCTTGTCCCATTCCCCAGGGATCCACCCTGTATTTATGGCTGCAGTCAGCGACGCTCCAGTGCCATAAATAACTCTGCATCCTCAACGCGTGGCTTTGTTTTATGGATCCCCACCAGTGATTAAATCACATTTTCCTGGATATAACTTTTACTGGGGAGGGACACACTCATAGAGAAAGCTGCCTGGGTGACCTTGGCCTTCAGCTTTGGGGTTTGGGCAAAAAAAAGGTTTTATAAAAAGTAAGGAAGAGCACAAGGGAAGTTCAGGGAGGGTAGGAGATGATTGCAGTCAACATGAGGATGCATTTCCTTCTTCCGTGTGTTCACAGAGGCATGGAATGGTTCTGGGCTCCCTCAGCACTCCAAATGTCACTGGCTTTTCTTTTTCCTATCCAAAAGGCAGCAAACAAAGAGAAAGTGTTTTTTGGTTGTTTTTTTTTTTTTTTTTTTTTTTTTTTTTTTTTTTGTTGTTGTTGTTGTTGTTGTTGTTGTTGTTGTTGTTTTGGTCCCTTTTCTTAAAGTGTAGAAAACAACCTCTGCTCAGAACCTTGGAGAAAATGATCCTCTCTGCCAGCAAAGGGAGCGTGAGGCAGCAGCAGCAGCGATTTCTTTTTGGGAAGAAAGGCCAGGAAAGCAGCGTAGCAGCAAGATTTGTGCTTATTAAAGACAGCACCAGGCCTCGAGGCAACATTTATTAGACACAGTCACAAAAGTCTGGTGTGGGATTTACCACTGCCTATCGCCGGGAAAAATAACAACTAATGAAGGCTGCATTTGTTCAAGCAACTCAAATATCCCATTAAAATTCCTGTTGGCATTTGCAGGTGGGAGAAGCAAGGAGATGCATTTTCCAGAGGGGTTGTTTGTCAGGAGCAAAGGGAAGCTGGGCCCTGTGGCCCATCCAGGAGGGGTTGGGGTGTGAAGGATCCCCCTGAGCCAGCCCGGATGGGGGGGCTGGGGGGGCAGTGATGGAACCCAGGGGCTGTTCAGGCTGGAAAAGCCCCTCAGAGCCCGGAGTCCGGCCAGTCCCCAGCCCTTACAAGGCCACCAGGGCAGGGCAGCCCTTTCCAGGAGGAATTTCCCCAAATATCCACCCTGAGCCTGCCCTGGCCCAGCCTGGGGCCGTTCCCTCTCCTCCTGTCCCTGTTCCCTGGAGCAGAGCCCGACCCCCCCGGCTGTCCCCTCCTGTCAGGAGCTGTGCAGAGCCACAAGGGCCCCCCTGAGCCTCCTTTGCTCCAGGCTGAGCCCCTTCCCAGCTCCCTCAGGGATTCTCCAGCCCCTTCCCAGCTCCCTCAGGGCTTCTCCAGCCCCTTCCCAGCTCCCTCAGGGATTCTGCAGCCCCTTCCCAGCTCCCTCAGGGATTCTCCAGCCCCTCCAGATCTCCGTTCCCCACCCTGCAAGGGAAGAGCTGCTGGTGCCAGGCCAGGTGCTCGCTGGAATTGCCACATGCAAGAAGCAAAAACGCCTAGAAAAACGTATCTTGCAGCAAAATTCTGTTCTATTTATAATATAATATACATACGTGTACAATACTTATATATGATCCTCGTTTAACTCCCTCCAGACTAAACCACATTTTCCTTATCCCCACTGAGAGCCTCAGAGCAGCCAACCCCACCCGCCTCCTTTTGAATTCCATTTGCAAAGATCTCTGGTGGGAGAAATTGGACAATAAATTTAATTCTGGGTCAGTTTAACCCTAAATAAGTATTTAAGTCTAAGTAAGGAGAATTACTAGAGAGGATCCTCTGGTGAAGGTGGTGATTAAAGTGTTCTCGGGCACTTTGCACTCCTTCAGAATTTAATGTGCAAAGCGCCTTTTTCTTGGGGTGCATGAACTCACAGTTGAAGATGCTGTAAGGGACACAGATGGTTAAACGTGTGTGGGACACAAAGATGAATAAAAAAATAAGTAACCACAAGGAATTCTCTTTAAGGCGGCGTTCTTTGCTCTCTGTTTATTAATTAAAGCGTAACCCATCTGCTGAGCTTATCTGTACAAAGTCAGGGCTGTTCATATTCTTCTTTTCTGTGCTCCCTTTTATTGGCTTTGCAGCCCGGGCACAGCAGCACCGCTGAACCAATTAAGTGGCCGCAGTACAAGGTTTATTACACATGCTCAGAAATTAAATTCCCCAACACCCCGTAATGAGGCACCTTAAAATGCAAGAGAGTGGGCAGGTGCAATCCATCAAAATAAATCCAGCCTGATACTCTCTTTAAGGGTTTATGGGAACTATAAAGCCGGAGCGGAGCAGCAGCGATCAGAATAGAAACCCTCTGATTAAAATTCACTCGGGGCCCCCTCCCCGGCGGGGAGGAGGCTCCGCTGGGCAGGGGAGGGAATTCGGGCTGCAGGCCGGGAAAAGCAAAGGGAACTCAAGGAGGGCCTCGTCCCACTGGAGTCCGGAGCAGCCCGGTGCCCACGGAAAGGGTTCAATAAATCCCACGAGTGCAGAGATTGGGTGTGTCAGAGAAACGCTGTTGCTGTTTGGCCTGGGACTGCTGGTTTGGGTTTCCACTCGTGAACCTGGAGACAGAGAGCGCGGGCTCCCCGGGAATGCCGCGCTGCTGCGCCCGGGCGCGTTCCGGGTCGGGATTCCTGGGAATTCCTGAGGCTGGGCAGGGAACTCCCAGAGCCCCCAGATTCCAGCGGGGCTCGGGCTGGTCTGTCCGGGGGGAGCTGTGCTGGGGCTGTCCCTTGGGGCTGGCTGTCCCCAGCACGGGACCGAGCCCCGCTGAGCATGGCTGCGGCCTCCGGGGTCGGCGGATTTCCGGGGTCAGTGGATTTTTGGGGTCAGCAAATTTTTGGGCTTGGCGGATTTTTGGGGTCAGCAGATTTTTGGGGTTTGTCGCCCTGGTTATCAAGAGTTTTCTAAAGCCTTCTAAGTTTACATTCTTGTAGAGAACTTTCTCACACAACTTTCTGTAAATAACCTATTGTTTTGCATTCTTTCATAGAGGCAGAGAAATTTGATGTACAGGTAGTTTGTCCAGTGTCGTTGGAGAGGTGGCACGTTCACCCTCCAATGCACTGGCACCTTTTGAGAACTATAAAAGATTGGAGTCAGAAAAAATAAATTAGTCTCTTCATCGTAACCAAAGTTGTGGTGCGTCGTTTTTGCTTGTGTCATCTGGTGACAGGGGTTGGCGGATTTTCGGGGTCAGCGGATTTTTGGGGTTGGCAGATTTTTGGGGTCAGCAGATTTTTGGGGTCGGCGGATTTTTGGGGTCAGCGGATTTTTGGGGTTGGCGGATTTTTGGGGTCAGTGGATTTTTGGGGTTGGTGGATTTTTGGGGTTACATCTCGGAGGTGCCATCAGCAGCTCAGCCCTTCAGGGGCTCCTCCCTGCCTTGAGCGTGTCCCTGCCCTCAGTTTGTTCAATCCTCTCCTCGAGCTCATCTCTCCTTTTGGAAGTGGCTGCTCTCAGCGGGGCTCCTGTGTCTCCTGCGGGAATTCAGGGCAGGCCAGCAGAGCTGGGGGTCCCTAAATCGGGGGTGACACCAACCCCTGGCTGCTGTGCGTGACCCCAGTGTTGCCCTGATTTTGAAAAGTGTTAAGTTTTCTTTTATAGTTCTTTTGAAAGTTTTAAAGTTCTCATAAAACTTCTTCAGCCTTCTGATAATGTTTACATGTTTCTACTGGAGTTCTCACACTGTTCATGTAAACAATGATTGTTTTGCATTCTTCTTTGTGGGAGGAGAGAATTGATGGGCTCTTGGTTTGACCAGTGTGGTTGGAGAGGTGACGATTCCATCCTCCAATCCACGGTCACCTCTGGAATTCTATAAATACCAGATGCTCGAATGAAACGCTCTCTTTTTTTGACCTTTAAACTTACCGAACGTTTGTGTGCTAACTTCTTGTCCAGTAGCGACACCCCAGCTCGCAGCCACCTCCGACCTTCGGGCACAAAGGCTCGGCGCAGCCAGGATTCCTTCCGTGGCATGCAGGGAATGAGCAGGACGCCCCCCACGCCCCACGTGTCCCCAGCTTTGGGTAAATCCCGTGGGCGGGGGAGGTTTGGAGCCGTGCCGCTGCCGGGCGGGGCAGGAGCCCCGAGCCCCGAGCCCCGAGCCCCGAGCCCCGAGCCCCGAGCCCCGAGCCCCGAGCCCCGGCGGGGCCGGGAGCGCCGCTCGGGTGTGCGGGGCAGTGCCCGGCACGAGGAGCGCTGCGATGGGTTTGGGATCCCCGGAGGGAGCGGGACAGCGGGGCCTGGAGCCGATTCCTGCCGGGGTTTGTACCCGCTTTCCCCTGAAGCCGCAGTTTATGGGGGCAGGCTGGTCTGGGGTGCAGCTGCTCCGCATCCCCGCGCTGTCCCGGACCTCAGCGGGCAGCCCCGCTCCCCATCCAGCGGCGCGGGCACCGGGAGGTTCCCGGGATATTCCCGATCCCAGCTCTCGCTCCACCAGTGCAGGTACCGGGATATTCCCGGGATATTCCCGATCCCAGCTCCCGCTCCAGCACTGCAGGTACTGGGATATTCCCGGGACATTCCTGGGATATTCCCGATCCCAACTCCCACTCCAGCAGCGCGGGCACCGGGATATTCCCGGGATATTCCCGATCCCAGCTCTCGCTCCAGCACTGCAGGTACTGGGATATTCCCGGGATATTCCCGATCCCAGCTCCCGCTCCAGCACTGCAGGTACTGGGATATTCCTGGGATGTTCTCGGGACATTCTCTGGATGTTCTCGGGACATTCCCGGGATATTCCCAATCCATGCTCCCGCTCCAGCAGTGCGGGCACCAGGATATTCCTGGGATATTCCTGGGATGTTCCCGATCCAGCCCTGCAGGTACCGGGATATTCCCGGGATATTTTCGGGATATTCCTGGCATGTTCGCGGGACATTCTTGGGATGTTCTCGGGACACTCCCGGGATATTTCCGATCCCAACTCCTGCTCCAGCCCTGCAGGTTCCGGGATATTCCCGGGATGTTCCCGATCCCGGCTCCGGGCCGCAGGCAGCCTCGGTCCAGCGGCCCGTGAAGCGGTTCGGGAGCGTGCAGATGTTCCCGAGGCGTTTCCAGGCCCTTTGGAGATGGGAGCGGCTTTCCGAGCCCCGCTTTGCTTTCCCACCGTGATTCTGGTGCCACAGGAACGCTCCGGGCCGGAGCTCTGTCTCGGCGGATGCCGCGGATGCTGCGCACGGCGGCTCTGGGGCACGGCCTGACCCCTCAGCACAGCGGCTCCGTCCTGCCGGGAGCTGCCCCCCCGCCTCCCAGGGCTGTCCTGCAGGGATTCCTGGATGACCAGGACACCTCGGGGCACCTGCGTTTTCCTCGGAGCTTTTCCTGGCCAGGTTTGCTCGTGCCGCATCCCGTGCCAGCAGAACTGCTGGGCTCGGGAGGATTCCAGAACCCCAGACCGGGCTGGGCTGGGCTGGGCTGGGCTGGGAGGGACCTCAAAGCCCACACAGAGCCACCTCCCACTGCCCCAGGTGCTCCAGCCCCAGTGTCCAGCCTGGCCTTGGGCACTGCCAGGGATCCAGGGGCAGCCCCAGCTGCTCTGGGAATTCCATCCCAGTCCCTCCCCACCCTGCCAGGGAACAATTCCCAATTCCCAATGTCCCGTCCATCCCTGCCCTCGGGCAGTGGGAATTGTCTCCCTTTTGTCCCCAGGCTGAAATGCCACCGTCCCCGGGGCTGTCACCGCTCAGCTCCGCAGGGCTCCCCTCACAGAGCCCTCGAGGATCTCCCCGAGCTCTGCCTGAGCTGGTGAATTGCTCTGTTCCTTCTTTTCCTACCAATAAACAGCAACGTGCAGGAAACCCCATCCAGGAATTCATTCAACACACGATGGAAGTTTGCTCAGGGCAGCTGGTAATTCACTACGGAAAATTTGGTCGTTCCTCTTTCTCTTTCCCCGAATGAAGTCAATTACTGTGAAATAAATACACTTCCCCCCTTAAAAAGGAAAGGTAAGAGTTAGGAACAATACAGCCAAAATGTTTTATTTGGGCAATACAAATACAATCAAATCAAAAATATCACAGATTTTCATACATTAGTAAGAAGTTACTGTACACTTGAACAGTTGCCATTTTTTTACAGCTAAACAAAGCTTTACCTTTATTAAAATGTATTTTCCTCTCACATAAAATATACACTTTGCACTGACGTATTTTACATGGGACACCTCTCTGGGGAAGAACAGCTCACAAACAACACCACAGGGCCACCTTCTCTACCCCACACAAGAGCACATCGAAGCGAGACACACGGCTGCTCCCAAGGGCTGTGGCTGTGGAACTCTGCTGCATCCTGGCCTGGGGGTCCTGCAGGGCCCTCCTGCTCCAGACTGCTGGGGCCCGTGCATTTTTGGGGCTGGTGGATTTTTGGGGTCAGTGGATTTTTGGGGCCTGTGCATTTTTGGGGCTGGTGGATTTTTGGGGTCGGTGCATTTTTAGGGTCGGTGGATTTTTGGGGTCAATGGATTTTCAGGATTGGTGCATTTTTGGGGTCGGTGGATTTTTGGGGTCGGTGGATTTTCGGGGTCAGTGGATTTTTGGGGTCGGTGCATTTTTGGGGTCAGCACATTTTTGGGTCAGAAGAAGGGACTTTGGGGCAGGGGTGAGCGTGGCTCTGGCGGCTCTTCCTGGGGTTCAGCTGCCAGGAAAGCCCTCCCAGGATGTTCCTTGTTGCCCTGTTCTTTTGAAAGTTTTAAAGTTATTTTAAAAGTTTTCCGTGCCTTCTGATGATGTTTATGTGTTTCTACTGGAGTTCTCACGCACTGTTCATGTAAACAATGATTGTTTTGCATTCTTCTTTGTGGGAGAACTGATGGACTCTTGGTTTGACCAGTGTGGTTGGAGAGGTGGCGATTCCATCCTCCAATCCACTGTTGCTTTTGGAATTCCATATATTGCGAGGTCAGAAATAAAAGTTACTTCCTTTTGCTCTTTCAGTGTGAGTGCGTGAGTTATTTTGTGTCGTAGTGCGGCAGTTCCTGGTGCCAGGGCGGGGGTTTGGGGGTACAACCCCACCGAGGGTCACCCCAAAGCCGCCCTGGTTCCAGTGGAATTCTGCACCCACGGGAAGCAGTGGAAGTCTGGGCAGCAGAGCAGGTGGGGCCCTGCGTGGTGCTGGGTCCCCCGACCACCAGGACAAACCCCAGGAGGGTAAAAGGGGTGTGGGAACAACTCTGGGTCAGCGGGAGGCTCCGTGGGAGCCCCACAGGAACCGCTGGATGGTTTTGGGATTGAATTTGGAGAACAGATGCAGCAAGAACTGCACTCATCCCTAGGGGCTGGAGTGAAACCTGGGATGAACTCGGGACTCTGCCAACCTCAGGTGAAACGGATTAAAGAAAGGGGGAAAAGGAAATGTCACCGTGGTTTAATCCTGGAGAGGAGAAGTTCTGCTCTTAACCGAAGGAAAAACCTCTGGGAAAGGGATTTCCCTCCCTGCCCCTTGTACAGCAGTGAGGGGACGGGGAAGTCAGCCAGTGGCTTTGGAAAAATCTCCATGTGTTTTATTTTAATGAGGATTTTTATGGAATTGCCGGGAGGGAGATCTGTGGGACATGGACACAGACACTCTGTGTGCTGCAGCATTGGGCCTGTAATGATCTGCCTCGGCTTGAGACCCCCAAAAAGGCACCGGCCACCTCTGAGGGCTCAGGCAGGGCTTGGGTCTGGGAATGTCAGCCCAAGCCTGGGGTCCCAAGGTGCCTCTCAGACCCAGCTCCTCCTCCTGCTCCTGTCCTGCTGCCCGGTTGGCTTTCCACAGAAACACCCTCCCTGCCTCAGGCATCCCTGCCTGCCAGGACCTGGGAATAGGGGCTTGTTCCTCTTCCAAAAACTCCTGCCATCCTCAGGAATAAGGCATCTGTTGAGTTTAGTTACTGTAAACCGCTTGTGAAAAACGAAAATCCTCACCGTGTCCTGGCACCCCCAGGGGATTTATTTAGACATGAATAAAAAAGAGTAAAATATATATATTTTTTTATATATATAATTATCCTTTGCTAATCGTAACACAATGTACAATCTGAACCTGATTTGGGAATAAAATACAATCCTGGACAGAAACAGAGGGGATGGAGGGAAAAGGGACTCACCACCTCCTGTTGTTTGTGCATTTACTGGGTTCAATGGCTTTGTCCTCTCTGGGGCTCGGGGTCCCTCAGGGACCTCAGGGCAGCTCAGGGGTTCTGCACCCCCAGGTTCCTCCCACGGAGCCAAATCCTTACTGGAATGGGGATCAGACCCTCCCTGTGAGCAAGGATCAAATGCTCACTGGAGGAAGGATCAAATCCTCACTGGGAATAAGGATCAGACCCTCACTGGGAACGAGGGATGATCAGATCCTTACTGGGAATGAGAATGAATTTCTTCCTGGGAGTGAGGACCAGATCCTCCCTGGACTGAGGGTGAATCCCTCCCTGGAATGAGAGTGAATTCCTCCCTGGAATGAGGGTGAATCCCTCCCTGGAATGAGGACCAGATCCTCCCTGGAATGAGGATCAGATCCTCCCTGGGCTGAGGGTGAATCCCTCCCTGGAATGAGGATCAGATCCTCCCTGGAATGAGGATGCAGCTCCCTGGGAGCGAGCCCCGGTGCTGGATTGTCGGGCTGACAGAGGGATGGGCACACACGGAACGAGCTCCTGGCTCGGGTGGATGAGGAATTCCCGGCCCCAGGTGCCTCTGGAGCCTGCTGGGAGCTGGCCCTGCTCCACCAGCCCTGCCAGGAGCTCTGGGGATGTGTTTCTGCACGGCTGCTGCTGACTGATGGGGTTTAAGTGGAATTTGATGCAGTTGGAGCAGCCCCGGCTGTGGGAATAGATTTCTGCAGCAGTGCAGGGGTGACCAGGGCACTGCCAGGGATTTGATTTCCTTGGATTCGCTTGGCTTGCGCTGCTGTCAGCTGTAAACAAGCCAGGAGACAAATACAGGATCTGATCCTTCCAAACGGATGCTGGACCTTGGGCTGGAAGAGGGATTTTGGCAGGGATGGGCGGTGAAATGATGGCTCTGGAATTGTGAGAATTGCACATTTCGCAGAAACACTTCCAGGCTGATTATCCAGAGCAGCTGGGGCTGCCCCTGGACCCGGGCAGTGACCAAGGCCAGGCTGGACACTGGGGCTGGAGCAGCCTGGGACGGTGGGAGGAGCAGGGAAGAGGAACTGGGTGGGATTTAAGGACCCTCCCAACCCAAAACATTCCACGATTTTATGATTACTCTTGGATTTATTATGAATTCGCCTGTGAGGAAGCTGCCCCTGCTCCCGCAGGGCTGGGACTTGGCTTTGCTTTTCCCTGGTGCTGTGGGATTTTCTGGGATAAAGCCAGGACTGTTTGTGGCTCCCCCTGGCTCGGTGCTCACAGCCCTGCAGCTCCTGCAGAGTCGGCTCCCGTGGCTGTTTCCTTCAACCCCATCATTAATAAAATCAGAATAGATGTATTTAACTAAGCTGAGGTTTGGGAAATTCAATAAAAATGGTTTTCTTTGCAGTTAAGGTGCGTGTGTGGGATATTCTTTAGAGTATCTGGAGCACATCTGAAGCTTTTTACATTTGGGACTGAGCATTCCACGTGTCCTGGCTTTCCTTGGATCACTGGTGTGGCTCTGGCTCAGCTTTGGAGACATTCTGGAATTGTTTAGGATTACCTGGCCTTTTTCACTGTGGACTCCAGTCAAACCCCTCCATTTGCAGGTTGATTTCATTCTTTCCCATATTTCACTTAATGGTTCTGCCTCACTTTCTGTTGGAAATGAGAAGGGAAGGCCAATATTTGCCATGAATGAAAATGGAAATTCATAAGTCAACAGCCAGGGCCAGCCCTCCCTCTCTGCTGCACAAACCCAGCAGGGTTGGCTTTGTTTAAACCACCGAGGTCTGACCCTCTCTGATTCTGTGTTTATTTTAATAAGAGCATCTGATGGCTGTGGGTGGCTGCTTCTCACAGCACACGTGTCAAACCTGGCAGGTTTGCTCTTCCAGAGCACGGCTTTGGGCTGGGTTCACCTCAGCCCTTTATTCTGCAGGAAAAAGAGCACTGGGCTTCTGCCAAAGGGCGTTTTTAGCACCTAAGGGATGGAAGTGCATGGGAAATACGGGTTTTCACTCATCAGCCTTCTGCAGAATGGGCCCTGACAGAGCTTTTCCAAGGCAAACTGATGGACTGCTTGGAACTGCTGATGCTGGAGGCCTTTCCCAGCCTCAATGGCTCTGTGGTTCTTTGTGGTTCTGTGGATCACAGGAAAGCCCCCGGGGCCAGACTGAGCTGTCCCACAGGGAATGCTCCCCGTGGCTCCCCTTCTCTTGTTCTAGGCTGCTTTTGACAAACCAACCCTGTTTAAATGCCATTTACTCAGCCCCCCGCGCTGGGAATCTCACAGGCCCTGCTGCATTCCCGGGATGTGGAGATTCCCTGTCAGGAATGCTGGCCTTGGCCTGCAGGGACCACCGGGGACAGGGGGGACCCTGGGGCCTGCCCAGGGCTGGCAGGGGTGGGCACCACGTCCCAGGGCATCCCAAAATACCCAACTGCATCCCAGGGCATCCCAAAACCACCCAGTGCATCCCAGTACATCCCATATCATCCCAGTGCATCCCAGGGCATCCCAAAACCACCCAGTGCATCCCAGGGCATCCCCAAAACACCCAACTGCATCCCAGGGCATCCCAAAACCACTCAGTGCATCCCAGGGCATCCCATATCATCCCAGTGCATCCCAGGGCATCCCAAAACCACCCAGTGCATCCCAGTGCATCCCAGGGCATCACAAAAACACCCAACTGCATCCCAGGGCATCCCAAAACCACTCAGTACATCCCAGTACATTCCAGTACATCCCAGTGCCTTCCAGTGCATCCCAGTGCCTCCCAGAACACCCCAGTACATCCCAGTGCCTGCCAGCACATCCCAGTACACCCCAATACACCCCAGTGCATCCCAGGACATCCCAGTGCCTCTCAGTACATCCCAGTGCTTGCCAGTACATCCCGGTACACCCCAGTGCCTCCCAGTAAACCCCAATACATCCCAGTACCTCCCAGTACATTCCAGTACAGCCCAGTGCATCCCAGAGCCTCTCAGTACATCCCAGTACAGCCCAGTCCACCCTAATACACTGCAGTGCCTCCCAATGCCTCCCAGTATATCCCAGTACACCCCAGTACATCCCAGTACCTCCCAGTACATCCCAGTACAGCCCAGTGCAGCCCAGTACATCCCAGTACCTCCCAGTACACCCCAATACACCCCAATACACTCCAGTACACCCCAGTACATCCCAGTACCTCCCAGTACATCCCAGTACATCCCAGTACATCCCAGTACAGCCCAGTGCAGCCCAGTACATCCCAGAACATCCTAGAACATCCCAGTACATCCCAGAACATCCCAGTGCCTCCCAGTATATCCCAGTACACCCCAGCACCTCCCAGTGCCTCCCAGTACACCCCAGTGCCTCTCAGTACATCCCAGTGCCTCCCAGTGCCTCCCAGTGCCTCTCAGTATATCCCAGTGCCTCCCAGTACACCCCAGTACATCCCAGTGCCTCCCAGTGCCTCCCAGCACCTCCCAGTGCCTCCCAGCCCTGCCCCAGCCCCGGGCAGCGCTGTCCCTGGGTCGGGATGCCGCGGGGAAGGGCTGGGAGCCGCGGCTGGAGCCCCGGGAGCAGCAGCAGGAGCAGCCCGGGCTCCCCGGCAGCCTCCCTGACTGCCCGGGGAATTCAATCCACATGGTTTTCTTTACAGCTCGGGTGCGTGTGTGGGATGTTCTTTAGGATATCTGGAGCACATCTGAAGCTTTTTACATTTGGGACTGAGCATTCCACGTGTCCTGGCTTTGCCTGGATCACTGGTGTGGCTCTGGCTCAGCTTTGGAGACATTCTGGGATTGTTTAGGATTACCCGGCTGCCCGGGAGCAGCTTTGGCCCCAGAGCTGCAGTTCCCAGCCCCGCTGATCCCGGATCCTGCTGGCACCTCACAGATGTGCTGGGGATTCTCGAAACGCTGCGTTTTGCTGGAAAAGGAAACTGCTGAACAAGCCCTGCTGGGTGAGGCTTGGAGGGTTTTGTGGCTGTGCCCAGCGCTGGAGGAGCCGCATTCCCCTCCCTGCTCCCGGCAGCATCCCTGGAGCTTATCAGGATTCGGGTCGCTGTCAGGATTCATCACAGGATCGCTGCGGGAGTGCCGCCTTGTTCGTTTGAGAGTTTTAAAGTTTTTCTAAATGTTCCTATGCCTTCTGATATTTACATATTTTAACTGAGTTTTTTTCACGCATGTTCATGTAAATAATGGTTGTTTTGCACTCTTCTTTGTGGGCGGAGAGAATTAACAAACTGTTGGTTTGACCGGTGTGGTTAAAGAGGAGGCAGTTTCACCCTCCAATCCACGGCCACTTTTGCTATTCTATACACAGTGGAGTCAGAAAAGAAAGTTCCCTTTTTTCAGTTCTTTTTCTTCCCTTTTACATCCAGCCTGCTTCTGTGAGCTGTTTCGTGTCGCGGTGGGACTCAGGAGCGGGGCAATAACGGGATTTGAGTCACGGGGGTGATGCAGAAGTGCAGAGCTGGGAACTGCTGAGCAAATGCTGATGTCCCACGGGACAGCCCCGCACCCGTCAGGGGGGGAAGAAGGAACCAAATCCCTGGGAAAGCCACTCTCCCTTGTCACAACGACCAGGAGCTAACAGGATTTCTAATGGACGTTTTATGCTCTCCCCCCCAGCCTGCTGCTAATAAAAGTCACACTTGGTCACAGTTTATGGATTTACTCCGGGGTGCAAAGGGAGCACAAACTGCTGAGCTGCTGCAGAGCCCTGAGGAGAACGGGGAAAATCCCTCGGGGAGCAGACACGGAGGAGAGGGAGCTGATTCCAGAGCGGAATGAGCTGATTCTAGAACAGAATGAGCTGATTCCAGAGTGGAATGAGCTGATTCCAGAGCGGAATGAGCTGATTCCAGAACAGAATGAGCTGATTCCAGAGCGGAATGAGCTGATTCCAGGGTGGAATGAGCTGATTCCAGAGTGGAATGAGCTAATTCCAGAGTGAGGGAAGCAATTCCAGAGCAGGGGAAGCAGCTCAGACACAGCTCCTGCACTGCTCTGCCTCTGAGTCCCACCCGGCCAGCCGGGCTGCCCCAGCTGGGTGGGATTTCCTCATTTCCCCACTTCCCCCTTTCCTCATTTCCTCATTTCCCCATTTCCTCATTTCCCCATTTCCCCCTTTCCTCATTTCCTCATTTCCCTGCCCTGGGGGATTTCCTCATTTCCCATTTCCCATTTCCCTGCCTTGGGTGGGATTTCCTCATTTCCCCATTTCCTCATTTCCTCATTTCCCCATTTCCTCATTTCCCCATTTCCCCCTTTCCTCATTTCCCCATTTCCCCATTTCCCCATTTCCCCATTTCCCTGCCCTGGAGGGGCTCCCAGGGAGTGTGGAGTGCTCTGCAGGCAGAGGCAAGGCCAGGCTGGATGGGCTTGGAACAGCCTGGGATGGTGGGATTTAGGGTCCCTCCAAAGCTCTGGTGGGATTTAGGGTCCCTCCAAAGCCAGCCCAGACTGGGATTCTAAAATGAAGAGGGAGCAGCTTTGGAATATTGAATTATTTGGGCATTGGCCACGTGATCTGTGGAATTCCAGCAGCACCTTGGAATGGATGGTGGGCAGAGACAGAGGTTTATTATTTTATATTTTATTTTATTTTATTTTATTTTATTTTATTTTATTTTATTTTATTTTATTTTATTTTATTTTATTTTATTTTATTTTATTTTATTTCCAATTTCAAACCTCTGAGCCAGGCCCTGCCATTGGCCACTGTCACCTCCCTGGAGAGCTCCAGATCACCCTTGGTGTGCCAGGCAGGGATCAGCCCGCACAGGGAAGGGGGAAGTGGCTCTTTAATCCCTCAGCTGTGCAAACAGTGCCCATTTTCCCTGTCCTGATTTACGGTTTTCCCCCGGAGGTGCCTCCCCTGGTTCCCCAGGAATGCCTGTGCCCGGTTTCTCCCTTTCCCAGTCCTGCCCTGCAGAGCTGGAGCTGCCTGCTCCCCACCGCGCCCCCCTCGTTGCTTTTTCAGGTGAGATGAAGATTTGAACAAAACCTCTCCTTTAAACCGTGTCCGTGCCTGGGCAGCCGGGCAGCTGGGAAACGCCCGGGGGGTGCGAGCGAGTCATTAACACACTGAGATTATTGTGTTCATTCCAATTTCACTGCTCACAGCTCAGCACAACGCCAGCGCTGCCTCCTAATTCCTAATAAATCACCTCAAAGCCACACTTTCATTACTTGTCAGCGAGTTATTTCTGTTTTTCTGGGCTATTTTTGGCTCTAATCTGCGCCGCATCGTTCAGGTGTTATTGCGTGTGGGCTGCTGAACGCTGAGCTGGGGGCTGAGGGTTCATTTCTTCCTCGGGGCTGCCTGGTGAGGTGCTGCTGCCCCAAGCCCTGTGCTTGGGGAGGGGGAGCAGGTGGTCCCGAGCCAGGTGTGCCCCAGGGCCCTGCTGTGCACGGGGGTTCACACACCACAAGGTGCCCCAGCGCCCCAGGGGTTTGTGCCAAGGCTGGGGCTGTGTCCCCGGGCTCCCCGAGGGAAAACAGGAGGGAAAATCCCAAACTCTGCCAGAGCAGGGGGGAGAATCGACAGCTCCAGGCTCTCAGGGACGAGCTGTGCTTGAACTGTGGGGCACTGCAGCATCCCAGCCCTGCCTGCAGCTGAAGGAGGGGATAGGGATGGGATACTGGGGAGAAATCCTTCCCTGGCAGGGTGGGATGGAATTCCCAGAGCAGCTGGGGCTGGCCTGGATCCCTGGCAGTGCCCAAGGCCAGGCTGGAGCAGCCTGGGGCAGTGGGAGGTGTCCCTGCCATGGCAGGGCTGGCACTGGAGGGGCTTTAAGGTCCCTCCCAACCCAAACCAGTCCGGGATGATTCCGTGTCCTGTCCTTGCCCTGATCTTTCACCGAGGTCGGGGTGGGATGTGCCTCGCAGCTCTGGCTCCACCAGGCCAGGTCCACTTGTGAAAGAACATTTCGCTCACAGATGATGCCACTGGGCCATATTTGGGCAGCATATCCTGAATATATTTCAGCTATCCTGACTAAATTTCAGCTATCCTGACTATATTTCAGCTATCCTGAATATATTTCAGCTATCCTGACTAAATTTCAGCTATCCTGAATATATTTCAGCTATCCTGACTGTATTTCAGCTATCCTAAATTTCAGCTGTCCTGACTGTATTTCAGCTATCCTGACTGTATTTCAGCTATCCTGACTATATTTCAGCTATCCTGACTAAATTTCAGCTATCCTGACTGTATTTCAGCTATCCTGACTATATTTCAGCTATCCTGACTGTATTTCAGAGATCCTGAATATCTTTGGCCATTCAGGTCGCCCCAGTGCCAGCGTCAAGCGAGGTGCCCCAGAAAAACACGGGTTCTTACACTCAGCCCGCTGGGTTATTCCAGCATCACTCACTTCACCTTCTCATCCTCCTGCATTTACAGCTCTGTCGGGGCAGAAGAGCTCCTGGCATACATGATCATTTCCTGGGAGCGGGCACTGGATTCCACGTGCCAGGAGCCTCCCACGCAGCACTCACTGTCACCACAGCCACCCGCAGCTGCTCAGGGATTTTGCTGACGGCTGTGGAGGAATATGAGGGAGGAAGTCGGTGTGAAATAAACTCACCACCGGGGAACGAGGGGAAAAAAGGGCAGGAGCAGGGCTCGCCAGCACCCAGCTCGCTGTTTGGGAGCTGCCCGAGGAGAAGTCGGGGCCGGGCTCAGGCAGCTGCTGCTTGTGGCAGCTCCTGGGCTCCAGGAGCCGGGCTGTGCCCGCCCTGGTGGGCCTGGGACCCTCTGGTGCCCCCGGCTCCGCTGTGCCCTGGTGCTGCCCTGAGCCCTCCCGAGGGCAGCAGCTCTGAGCAGGGCTCGGGAGCAGCGAGGGACACACGGGCTGCACGTCCCAGCCCGGGCCCTTCCCGTGCCCGAGTGAGGGATGTTAAAGATCCCACAACTCTTTGGAGCCTCCGCCTTTGTCCCACAGAGCGCTCTTGCTGCCAGGGCCAGTCCTGCCCGATGAGAACGGATTCCCCGGGAGAGGAGTGGCTGGGAGTGCCACACCTGAGGGGAGCAGGTGCCCCGAGCAGCTCCAGGAGCACGAACCAAACCAGCCCCACGTGCTGGAGCAGTGGCCCCGCGGTGGCAGGGGTGGCCCAGTCCCGGGGGTCCCTGAGCTGGCTCCCCTCGAGCCCAGAGCCCGGCAGGGTCACACCCCGGAATTCTGGGGGCTGGCAATTCAGGATTTGTGTCAGCGGTGACGAAGCTCTTCTCTTTCCCCTTTCCACGTTAATTCCACATTAATGAATAGATGACTTTTGTATGTACCTAGGAAAGGTGTGTTTGTCTTAATTAGGCGAATTCTGAATGCCAAATGACAGCCTGTATTTTCCTTCTGCCCATTGCTGTAGAGCAATATTCTCCTCTGGGAAGGCATTTAAACCTCCTCACAGCGATTTAAATACTTCTATGTCCTCCTTACACCGATCTCCATGAGATTTGCACAGGTTGCAGAGGTTTCAGGGATGCCCTCCTCTCTGGGCTGAGCAGGGGCAGCAAGGGGCCCTTGCTGGGGAGCCAGGGCGCGGCTGCTCTAAGGGCATTGCTAATTAGGGACCACTAATTATGCAGTTTTAAGCCTTACACACACAGACATCAGGGGACTTGTGACAGCACCCAGAGACTCTGGCTGTGCTCAGCCTGTGCTGTCCATCCCTGCCCTTATCTGAGTTAGAGCTGAACCCAAACCCCAGAGCTGAACCCAAACCCGAGAGCTGAACCCAAACCCCAGAGCTGACCCCAAATCCCAGAGCTGAACCCAAACCCCAAAGCTGAACCCAAACCCCAGAGCTGAACCCAAATCACAGAGCTGACCCCAAACCCCAGAGCTGACCCCAAACCCGAGAGCTGAACCCAAACCCCAGAGCTGACCCCAAATCCCAGAGCTGAACCCAAACCCCAGAGCTGACCCTAAACCCCAGAGCTGACCCCAAATCACAGAGCTGACCCCAAACCCCAGAGCTGAACCCAAACCCGAGAGCTGAACCCAAACCCCAGAGCTGACCCTAAACCCCAGAGCTGAACCCAAATCACAGAGCTGACCCCAAACCCCAGAGCTGAACCCAAATCACAGAGCTGAACCCAAACCTGAGAGCTGAACCCAAATCACAGAGCTGACCCCAAACCCCAGAGCTGAACCCAAATCACAGAGCTGAACCCAAATCACAGAGCTGACCCCAAAGCACAGAGCTGAACCCAAACCTGAGAGCTGAACCCAAATCACAGAGCTGACCCCAAACCCGAGAGCTGACCCCAAACCACCCTCCCTCTCCTCCTGGCTGTGTTCTCACTCCCCCTCTCACCACTTTAGTGCACAGCCCTTCTCCAGCCCAGACACCCTCACCTCAATTGTCACATTAGCTTTGGGGCACTTTTTATACCCGCTGGGCATTTTTTCTCTCTGTTGGGGTACATTTTTCTGTCTGTTGGGGTGTGTTTTCTCTCTGTTGGGGTACATTTTCTGTCTGTTGGGGTACATTTTCTCTCTTTTGGGGTACATTTTCTCTCTTTTGGGGTACATTTTCTGTCTGTTGGGGTATGTTTTCTCTCTGTTGGGGCATTTTTAAGCTGTTTCCCCGTGGCTGCCCTGGAGTACCAGGCCAGCCCCTGTGCTGGGTGGATCTCCCTCCCTCTCTCCCTCTCTCCTCCCTAGGAAGGAGCAGATGTCCCCAGCACCAGCTGTGAACAGTCTGGGGGTGCTGGGACTGCTCTGCTCCAGCTGGACGAGCTTTGCAGGACCCTGATGGGCCACTGCTCCCTGGAATTCCTTAGGAATAACGGAGGAAAAGCCGCTCCAAACCCCATCTCCATTTGGGACGGTTTTTCCTCCTCCCTCGGAATTCCAGGAGCCTTTCTCAGGACACTGGAGGTTGAATCAAGATCTCCCCATCAGCCTGGGCTGGCTGAGCAGCCCCAGGGAGCCCCCAGGGCTTCATTGCAGGAGGATGGGACTGTTGGGAATGCTCTGCTGCAATTCCAGGTCTCAGTTTTAGGCTGGAACTGCAGTTTGTGCCACACATTCCTCACGGACCACTTCAGCCTGTTTGAGACATTTTGAAAACTAAAATAACTCTGTGTGTCACAGTTTTACAGCGAGCATGGCTTCACATGAAAGAGGTCTCCTCTCCTTAAAGTGAATTCTTCACTTTTAGAAAAGAATTCCATCAGATGCATCATTTGTCTGACTACAAATCCAATTTTCAAGTGAGGTGGATTTTTCCACTAGATGTTTTTGATTTTGGGAAGGAGGAGGGCTGGCAAGGCTTCCTCAGGGTGCCACAGGAATTCCACAGAGCCCAAGAAACCTGAATCTTCCAGCTGCAGCCCCCTGGAAGGTCACTGGGATGGTCACATCTCATTGGGCAGCCCTTCTCCATCTCGGTGTGAGAGATTTCTCAAGTTAATTATGAAATCTTTGCCATTAAATATTCAGCAACACTTATTTTTGAGTACCTCAGGTTTAATTTAGGTCCCTTGAAATTTTAATATCCGACTTTAATATTTAATACTGCCCTGAGATGTGTGTAGGAATTTAAAGTCCATGCTTTGAATGAAAGGGATGTTGGATTTCTTTATGGAAAAGGCTGAGATGGAGGCTTGAGGAAAGGGTCTGCCTTGAAAGGATCCAACTCTTCCTTCTTCCATCCTGCACATCTGTATTTTATGTGGAGGGGCACTGTAGGGCTCCCTCTGCTCTAATTAAGGCCTCTCATTTATTAAAGTATCTTTAACACGTTTGCAGCACAGCACCAAAAATGGGAAGCATTATGATTATTTTCAAAGTTGGTTTTTTTTTTCCTTCTGGGAGGGGGATTAGCTGCCCAATTAACACACGCCATTAATTTGTGAGCTGCGCTTGAAGTGAAACCAGTAACACAGGACTTGTGGAATTATTTAAGAATCTGCATTAGAGCCAAGAAGCACAAAAGCACTTGGAAAAGTCTCGTGAGCTGCTTGGTAAGTGCTCCAAAGCTGCAGGCGAGGCTGGAGCTGGCTGAGCCCGGGGTTAGAAGGGCTCGTGCTAAGGACGGGCGTGGGGCTCGCCTGGAGAGCTCTGCCCCAAGCAGAGGGGAAGGAAAAACCCCATGGGGCGTGTGGGGCCAGCCTGGGGGTGCCGGAGCCAAAGAGCCAGAGCATGAGCGTGAACATGGAACAGCAGCAGCACAGGGATGTGTTGCCCTGATTTTTAAAAGCGTGAAGTTTTCCTTTATGGTTCTTTTGAAAGTTTTAAAGTTCTTTTAAAAGTCTTCCGTGCCTTCTGATAATGTTTACATGTTTTTACTGGAGTTCTCACACTGTTCATGTAAACAATGATTGTTTTGCATCCTTCTTTGTGGGAAGAGGGAATTGATGGACTCTTGGTTTGACCAGTGTGGTTGGAGAGGTGACAACTCCATCCTCCAATCCACCGTTGCTTTTGGAACTCCATATATTGCGAGGTCAGAAATAAAATCCTCTCTTTTTCTCTCTTGAGCTCACCAAGCTTCTGTGTGCTCATTTCGTGCCCAACAGCGACAGGGGTGGGCACAGAGGCTGCGGGATGAAGGCTGGGAAGAGCAGCTTGGGCCAGTCCTGCTGCTGCACTTTCCGGGTGCCAGAGCTCCTTCTGGCCACGTTTTATGCTCTCAGAAGTTCCCTCCCAGCTTCCCTGCCCCATTTCCAGGGCTTTTGCTGTCCCCAGGGATGTCCCCTCCCTCTGGGCTCAGCCACTGCTTGTGCCAAGGCGGTTCATTGTCAGAGGTGGCATCACTGGAGTGTAAACCCCTGCAGCAGCACTCACAGGGGTCCTGGGGGGTTGGAGCCGGGTGGGAATGCACCTCTGCTCCCAGGGATCAGGGACAGGGCGGGAGCCATGGACTGAGGCTGTGCCAGGGCAAGTTCTCATGGAACATGTCAGCCCTGGAGCAGCAGCCCGTCCCTGTGGGATTTCACAGCCCTGTGGCACTTGGGGACATGGGGCAGTGCTGGGGATGGCTGGATGGGAGAATCTCAGAGGGCTTTTCCAGCCTGAACAGTTCCAGGATTCCACGTGATGTATCCATTGCAAAGGAGAAGAGGCTGGGCATCAGCTCTGATGGCACTGGTGCTGTTTAAATCCTGCAGCTGCTGTAGATGCCTTCCAGGGAAATATCCAGTTCCATTCATTCCATCCCATTCCATTCCATTCCATTCCATCCCATTCCATCCCCCTTTTCCTGAGGATGCCCATCCTGCAGAACCACCCTGCTGCTCTCCAGGGGCTGTGGATGTTCCTGCACAGCAGGCTCGAGGGGGGGTAAGGGTGAGCTTGGCTTTGAAAGCTCAGAAAATGTGATTTTGTGACAGAACTGGGGGCAAACCCTGTCCTTCCTCCTGTCCAAACTCCCGGGGATTGTCCCTGTGGGAAGCTGCAGCTCAGGAAAGGGAAGCTGGGGAGTGGGAGCAATTCAGGCTTGAGGAAGTGACAAAGAAGGGAAGAGTGCCGAGGCCTCTGATGGAAATTCATCAGCTCCCGGCTGAACAAGGAGCTGTGAATCTCTTTGAGTGCAACAGCTCTGCCAGCTTGCAAAGGAGCAGATGTGCTCACAAGATGGATAGTTGCAAATAGTCAAAATACTGTTTTTTGGGCGTTTTTATGCTTTAGTGATTATCTTTTTTCATCTAAAATAAATCCAGATTGTGCATAGGCTGGAAAACAAAATAACAATATTTGGAGAGTGGGAGTGTTTATTTAACAGGTGGCCTATTTAGCAAATGGTTTACTCCTACAAAAATAATATTCCTGCAGGATCCTGCAGCAGTGATTGGGAACATCTGAGAGCAGGAAGGCGTTTTGGGGGGTGATTGCTCCGTGTGGGCTCGGGCTGGGCTGGTTTAATTAAGAACATCTGCAGGAGCACTTTGCTGAGTGCATTTGCATCTCTAATTGACTGGGGGGGGGGTGCTGGGCCCTGGAGAGTTCCCCCTTCCCTGGGAACAGGGGACCCCAAGGATGGGTTTGTAAGGGACGCCGGGATAGTCCCTATAACAGGGAAATTCCTATAAATTCCCAGGAATTTATCCCATGGAGGGAACGAGCAGGAAGATGCTCGGGCAGAAAAGGGGAAGGGCAGGAGCTGAGCTGATCCCAGCATTTTCCCTAAGGCTGTTTTTTTGGTGCCAGTCGCTCTTTGCCCCTCAGTCACCAACGCCAACCCTGGAGTCTGCCGAAAATGTTGAGGGATTTGGGGAATTTGAGGGCTTTGGAGGACGATGGTGTCCCCATGCTGGGGCAGGGACCTGCCCAGCTGCCCCCCAGGCCGGGTCCTGCCCCGGAGCAAAGCTGTCTGTGGATGTTCCCTGCACTGGCTGTGATCCCTGCGCTGGGAGCTGTTTAACAACGATATTTTGGGTGGCCAGGGGATAATTACACACAGAGCTGGCTCCCTCCAAGGCCGGCCTTTTGTTTTCAGCTGGTGCCTCTTGACATTTAGCAAATGCTAATGCCTCCATGCTGTGGGGCTTCTTCACCTAAACCATGAATAACCCCTCCAGAGGCACTGTCCATCCCCACGGGATGATCCTTAAGGCCCCTTCCAGCCCAAACCACTCCACGATTCCGTGATAAAAGTCGCTGGTACTGAGCAGCATCTGCTTTGGTGGGCTGTGTTTTCGTTTTGCTTTCCTGCCTCAGCTTGTGGAAAGAATTATTTTCCAAAATATTTGTAATCTATTGGAATATTAAAGCACTTGTCTGAATTCCTAGGTTTTTTTCCAGAGGCCTGAGCATTAAACTCAGGTAAAGTGCCTTTGATGACAGACATAATGAGCACAATAAAGTGATTATTAAATTACAGCAGCCCTAATTCTTGACATTCATTTGAGGTCTCCCCCAGTATTTATCTGATTTGTCATTTACAGCGGTGATGCCATGGTTTTGGGAGGGAGAGGATTAGAAATGGGGGAAGTTTTGGCATGGGGGAAAGGCTGGGCTGTTTTTTGCCTGGGCTGCCCAAACCAGCCCTTCTGGAGGAGACCCTGGCGAAAGGGGAGGGGAAGAGCCTGGCAGCAATCCTGGCACCTTCCCCCGCGTGGCAAAAGAATTCCTTTGCACCAGCACCGGCTGGAGGGGGAAGCAAGGAGAGGAATTCAGTTCAAGATCACAGCTCTCAGAGAGATGAGCACATTTGGAACGCTCCGCCGGGATCTCAGCTGAGAACAAAGCCCAGGCCTGCAGTGAGTCCCCGTTCCCTCCATCCCCTGGGAAATCCTCATCTCCCCTTTCCTGCTCTCCCTGGGGAGGCTGTCCTGGTGGCCTGGGGGAGCAGCTCCTGCTCCTGCGTGCTGGATCCCGTCTCAGAAGCGTTCAGAGAAGCTGAACGTGCTCATTAACCTTTACTGGAGTGCTGCTCCTGTACTCCAAGAGAAGGTCAAAGCCCTCGGCTGCGTTTTTCCCGGGGAATGAAGAGTGTGATCCGCAGTCTCATGGGGAGAAACGCCGCGGCAGGAGTGCCAGAGAGCCTGGGTGATTAACGCCGGGACATTAATTAATTCCCAAATGCGCGGGCACGGCGGGGCCCCGGCACAGAGCAGCTGGAGGGGCCGGACAGCGAGGCTCTCACCTCTCACCGCTCACCGCTCACCGCTCACCTCTCACCTCTCACCGCTCACCTCTCACCTCTCACCTCTCACCTCTCACCTCTCACCTCTCACCTCTCACCTCTCACCTCTCACCGCTCACCTCTCACCTCTCACCTCTCACCTCTCACCTCTCACCTCTCACCGCTCACCTCTCACCTCTCACCGCTCACCTCTCACCTCTCACTGCTCACCTCTCACCTCTCACCTCTCACCTCTCACCTCTCACCTCTCACCGCTCACCGCTCACCGCTCACCGCTCACCTCTCACCTCTCACCTCTCACCTCTCACCGCTCACCTCTCACCTCTCACCTCTCACCTCTCACCGCTCACCTCTCACCTCTCACCTCTCACCTCTCACCTCTCACCTCTCACCTCTCACCGCTCACCTCTCACCTCTCACCTCTCACCTCTCACCTCTCACCGCTCACCTCTCACCTCTCACCGCTCACCGCTCACCGCTCACCGCTCACCTCTCACCTCTCACCGCTCACCTCTCACCTCTCACCTCTCACCGCTCACCGCTCACCGCTCACCGCTCACCGCTCACCGCTCACCTCTCACCTCTCACCTCTCACCTCTCACCTCTCACCGCTCACCGCTCACCTCTCACCTCTCACCGCTCACCTCTCACCTCTCACCGCTCACCTCTCACCTCTCACCTCTCACCTCTCACCTCTCACCGCTCACCTCTCACCTCTCACCGCTCACCTCTCACCGCTCACCTCTCACCTCTCACCGCTCACCTCTCACCTCTCACCGCTCACCGCTCACCTCTCACCGCTCACCGCTCACCTCTCACCTCTCACCTCTCACCTCTCACCACTCACCTCTCACCTCTCACCTCTCACCTCTCACCTCTCACCGCTCACCTCTCACCTCTCACCTCTCACCTCTCACCTCTCACCGCTCACCTCTCACCTCTCACCGCTCACCGCTCACCGCTCACCGCTCACCTCTCACCTCTCACCGCTCACCTCTCACCTCTCACCTCTCACCGCTCACCGCTCACCGCTCACCGCTCACCGCTCACCGCTCACCTCTCACCTCTCACCTCTCACCTCTCACCTCTCACCGCTCACCGCTCACCTCTCACCTCTCACCGCTCACCTCTCACCTCTCACCGCTCACCTCTCACCTCTCACCTCTCACCTCTCACCTCTCACCGCTCACCTCTCACCTCTCACCGCTCACCTCTCACCGCTCACCTCTCACCTCTCACCGCTCACCTCTCACCTCTCACCGCTCACCGCTCACCTCTCACCTCTCACCTCTCACCTCTCACCTCTCACCTCTCACCGCTCACCTCTCACCGCTCACCTCTCACCTCTCACCTCTCACCTCTCACCTCTCACCTCTCACCGCTCACCGCTCACCTCTCACCTCTCACCTCTCACCTCTCACCTCTCACCGCTCACCGCTCACCGCTCACCGCTCACTGCTCACCGCTCACCTCTCACCTCTCACCTCTCACCTCTCACCTCTCACCGCTCACCTCTCACCGCTCACCGCTCACCGCTCACCGCTCACCTCTCACCGCTCACCAGGCGCGGGACAGCCGGGAACGCGCGGGGCTCAGGAGCCTCTCCTGCTCCCTGGGACATCGGCTGCTCTGTGTGACATCGGCTGTTCTGTGTGACATCGGCTGTTCTGTGTGACATCGGCTGCTCTGTGTGACATCAACTCCTCTGTGTGACATCGACTGCTCCGTGTGACATCAGCCACTCGGTGTGACATCAGCTGTTCTGTGTGACATCGGCTGTTCTGTGTGACATCGGCTGCTCTGTGTGACATCAGCCACTCGGTGTGACATCAGCTCTTCTGTGTGACATCAGCTGCTCCGTGTGACATCAACTCCTCTGTGTGACATCGGCTGCTCTGTGTGACATCAGCCACTCGGTGTGACATCGGCTGTTCTGTGTGACATCAGCAGTTCTGTGTGACATCAGCCACTCTGTGTGACATCGGCCGCTCTGTGTGACATCGGCTGTTCTGTGTGACATCAGCTGCTCTGTGTGACATCAGCCACTCTGTGTGACATCGGCTGCTCTGTGTGACATCAACTCCTCTGTGTGACATCGGCTGTTCTGTGTGACATTGGCTGTTTCCTGTGACATCAGCCACTCTGTGTGACATCGGCTCTTCCCTGTGACATCGGCTGTTTCCTGTCACATCAGCTCTTCTGTGTGACATCAGCTGCTCCGTGTGACATCAGCTGTTCCGTGTGACTTCAGCTGTTCCCTGTGACATCAGCCACTCTGTGTGACATCGGCTGTTTCCCGTGACATCGGCCACTCTGTGTGGCATCAGCTGTTTCCTGTGACATCAGCTGTTCTGTGTGACATCTGCTGTTCCGTGTGACATCAGCCACTCTGTGTGACATCGGCTGTTCCCTGTGACATCACTGTTCCCTGTGACATCACTGTTCCCTGTGCCATCAGCCCCTCCATGTGCCATCGGCCGCTCCCGAGGGCAGCAGGACGGCCGTGTCCAGCCTCGGAGGGAAGCTGGGCTGAGCCCAGAGAACATCCCGGAGCTCTGGCTCTGTTCGGGTTGAGCTGGGAGCCAGGGAAGGTGGGGGCTCAGCCCTCCGAGCACCAGGGGGGCCTCTGCCATTGTCGTGGTCTGGTGCCTTTTGTAGGGCCAGGGAGTGGGGTGGGAGCTCAGCCTGGGCTGCAGCCTCCTCCTGCTCCTGCTCCTCCTCCTGCTCCTGCTCCTGCTCCTGCTCCTGCTCCTGCTCCTGCTCCTCCTCCTGCTCCTGCTCCTGCTCCTACTCCTGCTCCTTCTCCTTCTCCTGCTCCTGCTCCTGCTCCTGCTCCTGCTCCTGCTCCCTGCCTGCCCCTTCTGCCTTCGGGGAGAGAAGGGGACCAAGAGATGGGGACCAAGAAATAGGAATGGAGAGATGGGGACCAAGAGATGGGAAAAGAGAGAAGAGGACCAAGAGATGGGGATCAAGAGATGGGGACCAAGGGACAGGGATCAAGAGATGGGAATGAAGAGACAGGGATAAAAACACAGGGACCAAGACCCAGAGTCCAAGGCTTCAGGAGCAGCACACAGGAACGTGCCCTGTCCCATCACACACTTTGTCTTTCAAAGTACAGGGGAGGACACATGCACCTGTCCTGCTAAAAGTCATTTCTAAATGAGTCACAGGGATTTAGGATCCGTAATTTTTGGCAAACAGACATTAAATCCTCTTTACACAGAAAACAGTGGCAACTGAGAGCCTTGCTCCCCTGTCCCAGCCTCCCAAGCTCTGTTTTCAAACGTTTTTGGGGAGGGATTTGCAGTAATTTACTCTAAAGTTAATTTCTTTCCCACTTATGGTAAAAAAAATGCGAAAAGGTCACGGATAATGAAAAAGCAGTGAATTTGAAATCCTGTGGAAGAGCAACTCAGCGCTTTTAGCAGCTCACTTTAAAGGGGGAGGAAAAGCAGTTCCTCCGAGGTTTGAAAGCTTTGCCAGCCTAATGAGCGCTGCCGCCTCCCGCAGAGCCCAAATTCCTGCCAGGACCGGGCTCATTAGTGGGGTGGAGCAGCTCCTGCCCGCCCCACCTGAAGGGACACATCACAAACACTGAGCACCCCTCAGGGGCTGCCCCTGCACGCCACAACTGCCCACCCTGGCACGGGGAAAGGCTGTTTTGTATTAAAGCATCTGCAAAACAGAGGGAGGGCGGCCGGGCCCTGCCATCCCACCCTCAGCCACCCACTGGAAAATGAGGCTGCTGCTGCTCCATCTCGGCCTGGAGGCTTGTTCCCATTTGGGGCTCTCGTTTTAAGTGGCTGTCGTGGGGATTAATGTGCCTCTGACTCTAATGGTGCTGGGAGGGGGACAAGCTGATGGTAGTGCACAGAAATCACAGGGTGTCGTGTGCCAGCTGTGTTTGTGCTGAGCAATCCTAAAAGGAGAGAGCAGATTTCCCCCTCCGGATACCGAGTTCATCACTGCAGGCAGTTTGTGAGCTGGGAGAGAAGAGGATGGGGGTAATGAGTGTCCCAGCACTTGGCTGCTAAGGGGAGCTCCTGCGGCTGGAGCAGCGCTCTGCTGTCCCCTGGCTGTCCTTGCAGCGGGGCTGCTGCAGAAGGCTCATTTCTGGTGTCCCTGCTGTCCCTGCCGGGCCGGGGCACTGCCTGGGAACGTGGGGTCACTTCGGGCCGGCCTGGCTGTCCCTGCTGTTCCTGGAGGGTTCCGAGTTCACTGTGGGAGAGCCCAGGCCCTGCCCTGGCCAGGTTTGTGCAGGGAGGGAGCCAAGGTGTCACTCCTCCCACCCCCGGGAGGGCTGTGGAGTACACCGGAGAAAGCCCGGGGATGCCTCTGGCAGTGGGGGTGATGGAGCCAGCACCTGGGACTGACCTGCACCCCCTGAACGCCCCGGCACAGAGCCCAGGGCCTCTCCCAGCTCATCCCAGCCAAGGGCAGAGCAGCTGGGCCGGGTGGGAGCTGCTCCTCCCCATCCCATGATGCGGATTTTCGTCCTGCCGACTGACGGGAACGCTGCGTGCGCCCCGAAATGTGAATGACTGAGAGCTCAGCTTATGAGAGGTGGCAAATGTGCTGATCTCCGCATTTCTTAACATGAGAATTTTCTAATAAAAAGGAGCCTTGGAGCTCTTCATGAATTAGGCATCAGGAGCCAGAGCAAACAGCGCTGAAGGTGCCCCGGTAAAGCCCTTGCTCACACAAAGCTCCGAGAGCAGGATTTGCTGAGATCCCTTCCCCATCAGCCCGAGACCTCGGTGCCACTGCCTTGCCCTGGCTGTTTCCAGGTGGATTATGGACTTGTCTGGCTGCAGAACAAATCCCTGCCCTGCCCTCGGAGCTCAGGGGAGAACACAAACGAGGAGCCCAGCCCAGCCCAGCCCAGCACGGCCCCGCCAATCCCCCGTGCCCTTGGCCAAATCCAGAGGCAGCTCCTCCCTGCCCTGCCAGCACTGATCCCTCTGCTCTCGACACTAAGGCGCAATGGAGAATTTTTAATTCCCGTTTTATAAATTCTGTTTTTTGGTCAGCATTTCCTCATTTCCCAGGATCTTGCGTTGCCAGCTGCAGCGTGGCAGGAGGCTGTGGGTTCCCACAGCCCCGTGGGACTGAGAAACACCCAGAGCCCTCACTCTGCCCCAGCTCCGAGGAGTTTGGGTGTGTGGGGGGACACGGGAGAGGATGTGGCAGTTTTTGGTGGCACCACAGCACTGCCAGCCCCACAGCAAACCCCGCACTGCCAGCGCTGGAGTGCCAGGCTCAACTTCATCCTCTCCCCACTCCTCCTCACACATGGCAGTTCATGCAAGGATTTAAAAACTGCTGAAGATTCTTTTAAAAGAAATGCTTCCCCCCCCCACCCCTTTTTTTTTCCTCCAAAGAATCGCCCCCCTCCATGGCAGCTGTGAAATACGGATTATTTACCTCCAGACTGGGCACGAGGCTGATCCAGCCTTAGAAGTAAATGCATATTTAGTCTTTAAGGCATATTTATCCATGTAAATACATATTTTGGTATACACATTCTTCATAACACAGTTCTGTGGGCTCTGGGGAGGTTTTGGTAGCAGAACATTTGCCATTGTCTATTTTGAACACTTGCTCAGAAAATGTGCAAAAAAAGCAGCTGTCACTGGGATGGGTTTAACACTCCTGGATCTTAAAAACAGCATCGACTCTAAAAAAAAACCTATTGAAAAGTTTAAAAAAAGCTGTCTGGCTCTGAAGGATCCTGCCAAGATACAAACCCTTGAGAAGCTGCGTTTGTTGCCGAGTTGTGAGACGTGCCTCAGCTGAGTGTCAGCTCGGTTCCAGGGCCAGCAGCCGTGTGACAGCGGTGTCACCGCTCCGTGTGGGGACACGGCCCTGCGGTGCTGCGCCTCCCGGCCCGGGGGCTCCCACGGGCCAGCAGCCCTGCTGGAAAAACTCGGCTAAACCTTTTCTTCTCCTGCTGGGAAGGATCCACAGAGTCAGACTGGCCCGGCAGCCACGAACAGGGAGGCACAGAACGAACCTTCCAAGAGCTGCCCAAAGTGCCCCCCACAAATGAAGGGCTGCAGCCAGCCCCAAGCACCCTCCCGCCCTGCAGTCCCTGCGGGTGGCTGTGCTCACTCTGGTGCCTGCTTTGGGAGCACAGATCCCAGCCTGTCCCAGCCCAGCTCACCCTGACCCCCTCTGCTGCAGCTCCAGCCCTGCCCCAATCCGGGCTGCAGAGCCCAGAGCCCCTCAGCCCGCTGCCCCTCACACACCCCAGCACACTCCTGCCTCCCCAAAACAGCCCTGGCACCCCGACACGGCTCCCAGTGCTGCTGCTCTCGGGGGTTTGGGCTTTTCTTTTTGGGCTTGACGAGAAGGGCGTCCCCCCCAAGTGGAACCAAACGTGGGGCAGGATCTCTGGTCCGTGCCACCCAGGGGTGGGTGGCAGTGCAAACATTCAACGCTTCACTGTAGATTCCTTTTTTCATATTTAATAAAGCCGCTGTTCATTCTATTCTGTTGCTGGAAAGATCAGGTTCCAAATGTCAGGAATCACTGGAATGCAAATGTATCACTGGAATGCAGGGTTTGATCCAGCCACAGCATAGAAGCCTCTCCCAATCTTACACACATGGGTTGGGTCATCCATATCCTCATTTTTTCCTTCATAAAACTGCACTGACACAAGACTTCCTGCAGCACCACTGTTTCTAGTGAATGGATTCTAAAATAGAGCACTTTAAAGCTGCAATACAAGAGAGATCGGGATATCAGGACTGATAAACTCATTTGAGGTGAGTTTGTACCCTTTCCTTCCAGAATGGGTTTGTTCATGTTATTCCAGGTTTTAAAAAAATGCCACATTTCTGAAAAGAGCAACTGCTTGGCACATGGCTGTAAATAATAGGAGAAATAATACAGTCTGTCACTGACCACACGCAGAGTGACCCAGGATGTTTTACTGCCATCTTTTGGAGTGAACGTCTCTGTTTTCTCAGCAGGGACAGCAGAGGCACTGCAGCTCCTGGCTGGGACAGCCCAGACTGAGCCCAGGAAACTCCGAGTCCTCCTTGCTGAAAAGCCAGGATCTTGGGACTGCTGAGTATTCCCAGGCTCAGCTGGGGCTGCTCACTGCCAAGACCTGCCGTGAGGACAAGAAGTGGGAGCTGGGCAATTGGTGTCACAGAACCTGGGAGTGATCACAGTGAAAGTGGTGCTGTCCCACCCAAGGCCAGGCTGGAGAGGGCTTGGAGCAGCCTGGGATAGTGGAGGTGTCCCTGTCCCTGTCCCTGTCCCTGTCCCTGTCCCTGTCCCTGGCAGGGCTGGGGTGGGCTGGGCTCTGAGGTCCCTCCCAACCCAGCCCAGCCCAGCCCGGGATTCTGTTACTCAGGATTTCGTTGTTCCTGCTGTCAGTGGTTGTTGGTGAGCAGGTCAGGAGCTCTCGGGGCCACCAGGGGATCTGGTGCCCAAGGGCTGCTGGCCACGGCCACCCCAGTGAGTGACACGGGTGGCAGCTGTCAGTCAGGTGTGAGCTGTGAGCAGCACTGCACACCAACACCGTGCAGGCTGCGAAGGACAAAGCGCCATCACACACGATTTTGATTTCTGGGCTGGTCCTTCGGGGTGTGCCAGCAGGGTCCCCTCGAGGGCTGCAGCAGGGGAGGGTGTCTGGGGGCTGGGAGGGACAGCCCTGCCCAGGGGAGCAGGTCCCCAAGCCCTGCCTGCACAGGTGGCTCTCCCAAGCACGGCCACGAGCCCTCAGCAGGAGCACCCTCGCTGCTGCCACAGGGATAGAAAATTCTGCTTGATACTGCAGGGATTTGCAGGTGTCTCATGGTTCAAAGCATCCTTTATCATTGCTAAATCAGCCAAACCAGTACAAAACTGAGTGCAAGAAAAATACCAATTGACGTCGGCTTTGCCAGCCATACAAAAGGGACGATCCTGACCTTTACAGCCCGGCGGGAGTTTGGCTTTAGGGGAACATTCCGACATTCAAAAGGTGCCACAAAATAATCTGAGTTCTGTTTTCTAGTGGGAAATGTCGTTCTTACAGAGGTCACCTGCTGCTCAGTGGTGGTGGAGGGAGGGACAAAGAGGAGTTGGTGCTACCCTTGAGCTGAGCCCTGCCCCTGGGAGCTCCCCTTTCCTGCCTCGCCCAGGGATCCCTTCCGCTCAGAAGGATGCTCCAGCACTTCCCAGAACACATTCCAGACTGGTTGGAGAGGAAGAGGAAAGTCGTGTTTCATGAAGGCACAACCATGCTGAATTGGCAGGAAAGAGGGAAGAGAACAAAAGCAGTACTGCACAACGCAGTTATAGTACAAGGCTCATTCTTGAAACCTGAATATCATGCTAGAAGAAAATCTAGATATGTGTAATATTTTGAAGAAATATTTTGAAGGCAATATTATTTGATTTTTTTTTTTTTTGACTCAAAAAAGAACAAATGTTTTTTGTGTAAGTTTGGAGAGAATGCTAGTTGAGAAGGGAACTGAATGTTTGTATTGCAGCCTTAAAGAAGCACATTTTTACTGCAATATCCTTTTTTTGTAAACTACAGTCTGCGACTCAGCAGACCATGACTGAATGCTTCTGAAAACTTGTCGATTACAAACATGAAATCACAATTAATATCCTCTAAAAGTAATTTCAGAGTTCTCACGTCTTAAAAAAGGACAATGTGTACTGCTCCACAAGGTAATGCAGCTAATCAAAAAAAAAGGAGTCGAATTAAAGTATTTACATAATGAGCAATTCTACAGAAGGCGATCATCCCCATGTAAGCACTGATTATATCCCACGCCGCTTTTAACAAACTCTACCAGATTGGATCCAGTCACCAGCACTTCCAGAGAATCCTTAAAAGCCTTTTATGGGTCTTTACATTTAGTGCAGAAGGATGTTCTTCAGGTAGAATATGCTGCTGAGGGAGGACAGCGTCAGCACCAGGGACCAGCAGGAGAACAGCACCTCGGCGTGCCCGGTGATCCCGTACTGGGCTGTGCTGGGAGCTGCAAGGCAAGCACAGGGGTCAGTGGCAATCCCCTCTCTCAGCCCCCCACATTCTCCCTTTCCAGGACTCCTTCCCAGCTGCCTCTCCGGGCAGCAGCAGAATTCCTCCGGGAAGCAGAGGGAAGGCTGTGAGCACAGCCCAGCCCCGCCCAGGGAACAGCCCCGCTTGCTCCAGGAGCAGAAATTGTTTTCGGGGCAAGCGCTTGGAAATGGGAGCGCTTCATTTTTAAGCAGCTGAATAATCGATCCATTCTTAAGTTACTGAGCATGAGGATCTGCAGTGCAATCAATGGGAGGGGACTGGATTAAGCCCTCCTGGAAAACAGCTTATTTTCTGCCCAACTCCAGAAGCCAGAGTTTGACAATTGTGCTCAGCTAAAGACATTGATACTTATTTTGAAGAAACTGCATTTATTTGTTTACCGCAAAGCCTTTCTCGAATTCCTGGGTAAATGCACACAAAGTGCAAAGAGGGGAAATGCAAGAAATCAGTGCTGAGGAGCAAGGGAGGAGCTGGTCCCTGGGACTGGCAATGTCCCAGCTGTGCCTCAGGGATGGACCTGGCTGAGACCTTGTCCTTGACAGGACACGGGGAACGGCCTTAAGCTGGATGAGAGTTGATTTAGATGGGACACTGGGCAGGAATTGTTCCCTGGCAGGGTGGGCAGGCCCTGGCACAGGTGCCCAGAGCAGCTGGGGCTGCCCCTGGATCCCTGACAGTGCCCAAGGCCAGGCTGGATGGGTTTGGAGCACCTGGGACAGTGGGAGGTGTCCCTGCCATGGCAGGGGGGGCACTGGGTGGGATTTAAGGTCCTTTCCCACCCCAAGCATCCCAGGATTCTGTGAAAGCCGTGGGTTTGGCCTCGGAGAGCCACAGGCAGGAGGGAGCTCGAGGAGCTGTTCCCTCACCTGCACCAAATCCTGGCTGCTCTCCCAGCACGCAGCCTCCCAGTCCCAAGGCTTGTTCAGCCCAAATCCTGGATCAAATCCAAATCACCACATCCCTTTGCTTTCTGTGCAGACCCCTGCAGCTCCACGTGCAGCCTGTGACATTTTACTTGGCGCAGAGAATGTGACACAACCCGAAACCCTCTGCTTCCCCTCCGTGCAGAAGGGTTCAGGTAATAACCCAAAACAAAACAAGATTTAACTTGGTTTTGAAGCTTAGTTTAGTGACTGATGACTGTGACTAACTGCAGGCCAGGGCACTTCCTCTCCTCTCATTAAAAAAGGACTTTCTGTGCTAAGTCAGGATGACAAATCAACCTTTAATTTATGACGAGGGCCGGGCGAGGAAGCTGAAGCATAACACAGGTGCTATTTCATTTTATGGTATGAAGAGAGTTTCCCCAACTTAAGGATAATTTGAACTGCAGTAGCTACAAAAGCGAGCGGAAGATTATGTAAATCTGATTTCCTGCATATGAACCAGCTCTGTCTTTCCAGGGCTTATTAAATCATACCTGGATTGTTTCTGCACAAAGAGGGAGTTAATGGGGGGAAAATGCACTGACTTGGGAGATAATAGAAAAGTTACAGTTCCCAGAGCTGCCTAAGCAGGAGAATTGGATGGAAAAGAAACCTGAAGGAGAAGCAAACGTGGAGAAGCTTAATTATCAATTATGATGTCACACAAGGCCTACTGGATGACACATAGTTTAAAATATTGGGCTAGACTCCTAAAAATTTTTAAAAATTAATAATCTCCTGCAGACCTTTTCTTCTCCCCCTCAGAATTTTGATTAATTTTTCCCGTGGGTCCCTGAATTCTTTGCTGGCCAAGCAAAACGCTGTTGCTGGATATTAATAAAATTCCGTAGCTTTGTGCTGATATATAAACTTTAAAAATAAACACACCTTTAAAATTTAAAGACTCTTAGCATGGTCTGCTCAGTCCTTGATCTGCTCTGAGTAATTATTTTGGTGAGGACTGAGCAGTCCTTGCTCTCCTGTGCAAGGCCATGCAAGGTCACTTTGTTCTTGGACTTGGCAATTTTCAAAGCACTTTTGGATGGTTTCAAAGCCCTCAGTTTGGGGGAAAATGAAAAGGTTTAAATGCTTGAGAGCAGCATAAACCAGCTGCCTTTCTTTCCCCCACTGAAATATTACCTTGCCATTGTTTCACACACACACACGCAGAGCTCCCAGTCTTAATATTTATGCAGGGAGGTAATGGTGGAGGAATGTGTGATTAGGCTTTAAATAAGAGCTGGAATTATTTGAGTCTGTGATTGCACCTGCAGCCATCCCGGGCATTTCCATAAGCCCCATCCCCAGCACGACACAGGGCTGATTTCAGAGGGTTTGGCAGAGCTTTGGGTGCCCGCAGGGGGGAAGGAGAGCTGTGTCCAGGGAGGGTCAGGATGCACTTGAGGGGTTTCTCCATGGAAAGGGCTGCCCAGCCCTGGCACAGCTGCCCAGGGAGGTTTGGGGTTCCCCATCCCCAGGGGGATCTCAAAGCCCTGTGGACGTGGCCCTTGGGGACGTGGCTCAGGGGTGGCCCTGGCAGTGCTGGGCATGGTTGGACCCCGTGGTCTGCGAGGGCTTTTCCAGCCTAAACGATTCCATGGCTTTATGATCTGGTGCTGCAAATTCAGAGCCCGGGGAGTGATACCTTGGAATGCCTGAAAAGAAAGTGAATTTCCATCTAGAAGAAGATTAAAAGGAGCTCCACGAACAGCCTGATGTCTGAAATACCAAATGACCCAGGATTTAGAAGACACAGTGAGTTTAAAATGTCAGCTGCAGCCACTGAGGAGTAATAATTTACTTTTGTGTTACTGGGTAAGTCAAATTTTGCAGCCAGGCTGCATCCCTCTGGGAAAGGGAAAGGGGACACACACACAGAGCATCACCAGGGGCTGGGAAGGGACCCACAGGGGCTGGGGGTGGAAACTGAGGTTGGGGGGACCTTAAATGTCCCCTCGGGGCAAGGAGAAATCCCTGCCTGGGCCACGGCAGCACCCCGGAGCCAGGCACAGCTCGGGTGCCCGCGTGCCTTTGTAAGCTCTCCTTTCTTCCAATTTAGGGATTATTGGACCTAATCCTAATGTTTTACACCAGCCAGCACTTGTGGAAATATTTAAGACACCCCTAGCACAGATAGGATTATATTCAGACGTCTCTCCTGGTGCTGAATAGAAAGGAACAAAGTAATATTATATCAGTATCTCTAATTAATACAAGAGATTAGGAGAAGTGCTATGCTGGAACACACAAGCCAGCATTTCCTAGCACCAAGGGCTGCATTAACCAGAAATAATTATAAGCTTTAATGCTGATGCTGTGTAGACAAAAGCACAGACCCCTTTAGGTTGTCTGAATAAGCAAGACTAATTCTGTTAAATGGATTATGCAGGGAGATGTTAATAAGCATTTCATTTAACCATATTCAGGTTAATCATTTACTAAAGGAAAGCCTTAATAAATTGGATTTTTTGGTGCAACATTTAAAACATACAGAGAAGGAAGAAATAAACTAACTCAAGGTCAGAGCAGTAAGGCAAAAAAAGAAGGATGAAAAAGGCTGGGCTGTCAAATAACATTCTTTTAAAAGAAAAGATGGGGAGATAATGGGCCTCTGAAGGCTCGGGCGAGGCCTAGGGATAACATCTCTACATTTTGTTCCACTTGAAGCTGCTGGAGGATTTATGGCTGTGGAGGAGGAGGTCGACAGTCTATAAAAGACTCTGTTAGGGAGCAGCAGTGGTGATGGGTGCCTGCAGAGCTCGGGAACCAGCTCCTCTGGCCAGGGGGAAGAGGAGGAACCTCCTTGGAGGCCAGGGAGGCCGGGGCAAAGCTTGACCTTGGGAGAACAAAACCTGAAAGTCTCGTCTGAAAATGAATCCGTGAGGAAGGGATTGTTTGGCCTTATGCAAATGCAATCATGCAAGGCTGGGTGAGCCAGGAGCTGCAGAGTGAGGGAAAGGCAGGAGGGAAGGCACGGGGATCACTCTGAGGGGCTGCCAGGGGGAGGCTGTCACTGAACACAGCTTTGGCCACGACGGCACCACCTGGAGAAGGCATTTCAGAAACGTGGAAACGCCTTTGGAGCAGGCGTGTGGGCACTGAAGGTTCTCCCAGCCCGCTGTTCCTCTGTCCCTGGCATGGTTCTCAACATCCCTCCTGGCACCCTCAGCTCTGGGTCAGCTCTGGATCAGCTCTGGGTCAGTGCTGGATCAGTTCTGAGTCAGCTCTGGCTCAGTTCTGGATCAGTTCTGGGTCAGCTCTGAGTCAGCTCTGGGTCAGTTCTGGGTCAGTTTTGGATCAGTTCTGGGTCAGATCTGGGTCAGCTCTGGGTCAGCTCTGGGGTTAGTGCTGGGTCAGCTCTGGGTCAGTTCTGAATCAGTTTTGGATCAGTTCTGGGTCAGTTCTGGGTCAGTTTTGGATCAGTTCTGGGACAGCTCTGGGGTCAGCTCTGGGTCAGCTCTGGTTTAGTTCTGGGTCAGTTCTGAGTCAGTTCTGGGTCAGCTCTGGGGTCAGCTCTGGGTCAGCTCTGGTTTAGTTCTGGGTCAGTTCTGAGTCAGTTCTGGGTCAGCTCTGGGTCAGCTCTGGGCCCCTCAGGACAAGAAGGACACTGAGGGGCTGGAGCGTGTCCAGGGCAGGCAATGGAGCTGGGAAGGGTCTGGAGCCCCAGGAGAGGCTGAGGGAGCTGGGAAGGGGCTGGAGAATCCCTGAGGGAGCTGGGAAGGGGCTGGAGAATCCCTGAGGGAGCTGGGAAGGGGCTCAGCCTGGAGCAAAGGAGGCTCAGGGGGCCCTTGTGGCTCTGCACAGCTCCTGACAGGAGGGGACAGCCGGGGGGTCGGGCTGTGCTCCAGGGAACAGGGACAGGAGGAGAGGGAACGGCCTCAGGCTGGGCCAGGGCAGGCTCAGGGTGGATTTTGGGAAAATTCCTTCATGGAAAGGGCTGTCCATCCCTGGCACAGCTGCCCAGGGCAGGGCTGGGAGCTGTAGGGACAAGGACTCTGGCAGGAATGTCCTGGGAGCTGCCCCTGCACAGCATCCTCTGCAGGAGCTGTCCCAGCCCAGGTTTGGCTCAGCCCATCCCTGGGTCGTGGGGCTGCAGTCTGGATGTGGCTTTCGTGTCTTATCTGCCAAGAAGAGCTCAGCACTGCTCAGACAAATCTCTCAGAAAATCCTTGAGGAAGGACACGGAATATTGCAGGAGCTGTCCAAGAGCTGACTCTGCCCGTGGATAAGCCAGGGCTGGGGAGGATAAAGCTGGCAAGTGCCAGGTGCTTAACAGAGGGCCTTTATCATCCTCTGGGATGGGAGTGTTGGCAGAAAGATTCAGGAGATGAGCCCCAGAAGAGTGATGGGGTTGATAAGAGAGGGGTGTTATCAGGCCCTGTCCATCAGCATTCACACAGGGCTGCTGGCAGGGCAGGAACTAGGAAATGAAATGCTGATTTGTCCTTATTTCGAATTTAAATGAACAAAAAAGCATTTTATGAGTCTTAAAATGGGAAAACAGGGACTAAAATATGATTGCTAGAATTGCAGAAGCTGTTTATTGTGCTAAAATCTGGAAGGTTAGTATTTTAAACACTTGAGACTTGCCACCAGCAATGTCTTAAAGTGAAACATTATCCCAGTCTGTGTTTGTGCATGCACAGAAAATGAGACAGAAGCATTTCTTGTTCCAGTCATGAAGACCCCAGTTGGGATGTGCCCTGTGTCTAATGCAAAACTGATCCTGATGCTGGTTTTGACTGAGGTAAAATATAAAATACGATATTTACAGGTTGAAAAGAAGAGCCAGGCAATGAACAGATGGTAACCATGGCCACCAGCTGTGTAATCCTCAATTGTGGGGATCTTTGCCTGGGCACTGGGGCCCAAGGAGGCAGGAGGAGACACACGTTCCCTGCCTGCCCTCCACAGCAGTCAGAGTCACCTTTCCCCCACAAATAACTCATGCTAAATACTGTAAACAGCCACAGACTCATTTCAGGCTGCTAAAAATACACCCAGCGCTGGAGATTTTAAAGTCAGATCGCTCTGCTCGTGAGGGTGGTGTGGCTCAGAGCAGAGCTGTTCCACGAGGGCTCAGCGGGCACGGAGGGACAGCGGGGCTGGGACTGAGGCTCAGGGGGGCAGAGGGGGCTGAGAGTCTCAAAGAACCTTCTGGAACAAAGCATTTCCCGAGCCAGCAACTGCTCAGGAGCCCTGAGTGCTTCCTCACCCGGTGGTGCCTAAAAATCCCTGCAGTCCCTGTGGGTCCCGCTGTGCTTCTGCTCAGGAGAGGAGAGGATCCAGGGAGAGCTGGGGGTGCTCACCTGGAGAGGAGAAGGATCCAGGGAGAGCTGGGGGTGCTCACCTGGAGAGGAGAAGGATCCAGGGAGAGCTGGGGGTGCTCCCCTGGAGAGGAGAAGGATCCAGGGAGAGCTCAGAGCCCCTGGCAGGGCCTGAAGGGGCTCCAGGAGAGCTGCAGAGGGACTGGGGACAAGGCAGGGAGGGACAGGACACAGGGAATGGCTCCCAGTGCCAGAGGGCAGGGATGGATGGGACATTGGGAATTGGGAATTGTTCCCTGGGAGGGTGGGGAGGGGCTGGGATGGAATTCCCAGAGCAGCTGGGGCTGCCCTGGATCCCTGGCAGTGCCCAAGGCCAGGTTGGAGCAGCCTGGGACAGTGGAGGTGTCCCTGCCAGGGCAGGGGGGGCACTGGGTGATCTCTACAGCCCCTCCCAACCCAAACCATTCCAGGATCCTGTGGAAATCCCTGGCTGTCCCAGGATCAGAGCAGTGGTGCTGCTCTGACAGGGCAGGACAAGCTTTAGTGGCAGCTCCAGGAACGCCCCCGTTTTCAGCCTTCACACACTGCTCAGGTGTGTCTTCAGTGGAGCTTCATTCAGACAGAGATAAACCTGGTGGCATCAAAGAGAAGCACCTTCCCTGAAATACTGCACGGGAAAAGAGTCCCTGTGATGCCTGGGTGGGATGACTGAAGCACGGAGAGCTCCGAGCTGAGCAGGATGAAATAGCACAGCCCTGATGGACTCGGATTCTGCTGCAAGGAACACTTCACAATCCCGAGAAGTATTTATGAGGAAAATTACTGCGAGGGAACAGAATGAAATCTGGCTTTATATATCATCCTTTATCCTGGAGTCGTGCCCCATTTCTTTGTGTGGCTGAGGAGTGCAGCCGTGTTGGAAAAACGGAACATCTCTGAGGAGCTCTGGAGTGACGGACGGGAGCAGCCCTGAGGAGTGAGCTGGCTTGGGACACACAGAGGAGATCTGGGCCCCAGCCCTGGGGTGAACCTCACCACCTCACCCCAATAACCAGCAAAGGACATGGCAGAAATCAGCCGAGGGAGCAGGGGCTCGGTGGCTCTGGGCAGCAGGAGCACACCCCGTCACCCACGGTCCCAAATCGTGGCCCCTGCTGGGCCTTCCAGCACTGTCCAACCCTCCTGGAGCAGCTCTGGCAGGTTTGGGAATGTTCCCTGGGAACATGGGCAGTGCCAGCAGCCTCTGGGGGAAGAACCTTTGCTGATCTCCAGCCCTGACGGATGAGGTGCCAAGCTCGGCTCAGCCTGTCCCTGCCCTTGGAAGAATCCTCCAGGTTTACTGCTCTTGGCACACTCAGGGCAAACCAAACCACACATCCAGCCTGGATTTCTGTCTAAACCCCATTGTCTTGTCTGCAAGAAGTGGAATAGCAACAGCTGTTGAGGGGAGCAGCCCCTGGAAGGGATCCCTGGAAGGGACCAGGCTGGTCCTGTGTTATTCCAGGGCTCTGTGCAGCCCTCTGGTCACACAACCGGCTTGGGATGGGACGTGCTCAAGGCTGGGACTCCATCCTCCCCCACATCTGCCCTGATTTTGGGTTCATCTGCAGCAAACCCAACCTTGTTTAGCCTGAAGTGAAATACAAACCAAGCCTGAGGCTGGGTCCTGCCCGGGAATCCAAAATTAAACAGGAGAATGGCTCAGGATCCTCCACTGGCCGTGGCAAACACCGCTTTGGTTGAGGGGACACTGAGAATAAACCATGGAAGTGCCAGAGAAAGCGCTGGGAGAAGCAAGCTGCTCATTCCCAATCCCAATCCCAATCCCAATCCCAATCCCAATCCCAATCCCACTGTGTCCCAGACCAGGAGGTCTGGCGAGGTTCCTCAGGGAAGGAGAACCAGGGAGAGGCAAGCACTGAGGCTCTCCATGAGGGATATTCCCACACCAAGGGACGGGGAAACGCTGGAGCCACCTGCCAGGGTTCCAGCTGGATAAATTCCCCGCTCCCACGTGGGGTGAGCAGCACAGGCATGGAGGGAAAACGTGGACTGCTGGGAAGCTCAGGTTCTTCAGGCATCATTCTGGCAGCCTACAATAACTGCTTCCCTGACAATGCGGCTCTCATTTGTAAGTGTCACATTGGAGACAAGGAAAAGCATTTTAATGTGACAGAAAAATTTGACTTGGGAGCTAATTACTTTAATTTGAGAGAATTTTTGGCTCATCTGCATACTTGACAATTATTTACAACTTACATTGGTAATTAGAGGTTGGGTCTCGTGCTGAAATATTGCAAATGGCTTTGGAGACATTTGCTGATCCTCCTAACTTTGAGAGAAATGAATTTATTAGTAGTTAATATGTAAAATATTTGTACTTCTGACCTTTTGTTAAACATTCTTCCTATATTTTAAATGATTGGTTGTCAGAGCCATTTTTCTCCAAGTGACGTGTGACATTGTAAATAAGCTCTTGAATTAAGCAGCACATTAAATCTCCGTGTTCAGTGGCAATCTTTGATAGTTCTCATATATCAGGAAGACTTTGTTGGTTCTGCTGTGTTGAGGCAATGTCATACAGCAGTGTGAATGATAATTTTTTACACTGAGCTTTCCAGTTTCTGCACGGTTTCCACATCATTCTTGTGCTCTTGACAAAGGATGTGGAGCTAAGCAGGTTGGAACGTGATTTCTCTCCTTTTTTGGGTGTATGAGGAAGCAGGTTTTTGGCTGGAAGTGCTGGTAGCCTTTCAGCAAATCTTACACTGAGGTGGCTGGCAGATGATCGGGGTTTATTCAGATTTCTGTTGATTTTCTTAAGCATTTCTGGTGGGTTCCTCTTGGTCACATTTCTGCATAGTGCATGTATTCCTCTCTTTTTATAGGAATATTAAAAACCCCATAAGCCAGGGAAATTTATTCCCAGACTGTGCCAATATAGCCAAGGAATTAATCATCAATAGAGCTTTGATTAGAAGGCGGCCGTGGATGAAATAAACAACCAAGTCCCACCGTTTGCTAATTCCAGAAGTTACAGTGGCACCTTGCATCCTAACAGCCTCAGGGGGGACACCAGCAGGAATTTCCCCATGGAAAGGGGTGTCAGGAGGGTTTGGAGTGCCCGTCCCTGGAGGTGGCACTCAGAGCCCTGGGCTGGGGCAGGGACTGGGCTCAGTGATCTGGGGGGGCTTTTCCAAGCCCCTGGTTTTGGGATTGAGTGGCTGAGAGCTGTGGGGACCGGGCTCAGTGATCTGGGGGGGCTTTTCCAAGCCCCTGGTTTTGGGATTGAGTGGCTGAGAGCTGTGGGGACCGGGCTCAGTGATCTGGGGGGGGCTTTTCCAACCCCCTGGTTTTGGGATTGAGTGGATGAGAGCTGTGGGGACCGGGCTCAGTGATCTGGGGGGGCTTTTCCAACCCCCTGGTTTTGGGATTGAGTGGATGAGAGCTGTGGGGACCGGGCTCAGTGATCTGGGGGGGCTTTTCCAAGCCCCTGGTTTTGGGATTGAGTGGATGAGAGCTGTTCCACCTCCCAGGGCTGCCCTGTCCTTTGTAACAGGGTACGGCTCAAACTGAGGGGCGCAGGGGAAGCCCCCTCCATGCAGGGGATCCAGCTGAACTCCCCCAGAGCCATTTCTGCAGCGCTGTCTGCGCTCAGCAGCGGGAGCACAGCAGGCTGCCCTGGCCATCCCCACAGCTCCAGCCGAGGCAGTGGCTGCGGCGAGCAGCGCTGGGCCCCTCATGAGGGATGGCTGCAATTTCCACGGGGCTGTGTGCGCGAGGAACAAGCATAACTCACGGCAGGCTGAGCTATTTGCTCTTCAGAGCCCGCAGCGTTTGTCTCCAGCCCTTGACGTGACATTAACTATTCATGGAGCTCCGGAGTGCTCAAACACTGCCCCAGCAAAATTGTTGCTACTTTTCAACTTGACTGAGATCTTCCCCGAGCCAGACTGGGCTGCGGCCAGCACCGGGCTCTGTGGGTATTCTCAGCTCAGTCAGAGAGAAAGAGAAAGGTTTTCTAACCAGGCAAGAGCCTGGGAAGCAGTTGGGCAAGAATGTAAATAATTCTCTAATCTACCTTGTTATTCACATTGTTTATAGATATGTTCTGCTACTGTGCATCATTCACTGCACACCAATGGTGTGGGATGTTTTTACTCTACGACCAGTGAAATTAGTCTGCACGATGTTCTGTATGTTTTTACTCTAAGACCAATGAAATTAGTCTGCACGATGTTCTCTATGTTTTTACTCTATGACCAATGAAATTAGTCTGCACGATGTTCTCTATGTTTTTACTCTAAGACCAATGAAATTAGTCTGCACGATGTTCTCTATGTTTTTACTCTATGACCAATGAAATTAGTCTGCACGATGTTCTCTATATAGAGTGGTACATTTGAAATAAAGGGAGAGCTCATTTTCTTTGCCTTCTGATCTGGAGTTCTCTGTTCCTGTCCTGCTCAACAGCGTCAGGGCTCTCCTCATGTCAGGAATGCAGCAGTGTCCAGGTGCTGGGAGCCATCATTCCCTGGGCTCCTCCTCCCAGCTGGTCCACCAGAGCTGCGGGGCACACGGGCCTTTTCATGGAGTGATTTGCTGATTTGTCACTCTGGGCACAGCGTTTGCCACCTGCAGCTGTGGCTCCCTGGGGGTGGCTCCAGGGAAGGGATCCATCTCCCAACACTGACCCCGCTGCGGGATCCTTTTGTTAGAATGGGCAGGCCCTGGCACAGGTGCCCAGAGCAGCTGCGGCTGCCCCTGGATCCCTGGCAGTGCCCAAGGCCAGGCTGGACGCTGGGTTTGGAGCAGCCTGGGGCAGTGGGAGGTGTCCCTGCCATGGCAGGGGGGGCACTGGGTGGGATTTATTTAAGGTCCCTCCCAACCCAGGCCATTCTGTGATTCTGTGGTTCCATTTACCTTTAATCACCGCTCCCTGGGATGAATTTGGGACTGCAGCAGGAGCTGATTTGCCTTTGGGAGGGCTCTCAGCTCCTGCAGCTGCCCGTGGGTGAGAGGGAATGATCTCCCCACTTCCAGAGCCATTTGGGGTGGGATTTCTGCTGGGGGTCCCTTTCCAGAGCCCCTCACCCTTCCTGCCTGCTGCTGCTCTGCAGCTTTTCCTGCTGCTGGAGGATTTTGCATCAGGAAGCTTTTCATGCCCCAGCCTTCCCCACTCGCTTTTCAGCTTAATCCTGAGGATTTTGAAGACATTATGGCTCAGCTTTGCATATGTTATTGCACAGAAGAGAGGAAAAAAACCCCAACAGCTGAGATTTTTCAAAGCTGATGGGGAGCTTTAGGCATGCAGGTTCTGTTAAGAGCCATGCCTTTGAAAACCTCTGGCAATTAGTACAGTACTTTGGTGCTTTTGGGACAGAGATGGATGCCTTAAAACTGACTCTGAGACACGTGCAGAAAGACATGTTCTGCCTCAAAACCAATCTTTTTTTTCCTAGTTTGTACCATGTACAATCCCTAAGCACCAAAATCCTTCAGGTTTCTCCAGCACCTGACTGGGAATTGGACAGTGATAACCTGCGTCGAGCAGGGTGGGATTTCCACCTCTTTGTAAAACACAGCTCCTTCTGTTGGGAGCTGGACTGGGTCCTGGTGGGTCCCTTCCAGCTCAGGATATTCTGCAGTTCTGGGAAAATTGAGCACAAAATGGGGCTGTGCAGCGTGGGAGGGCAGGGCACAGCAGGCTGCAGGTTTGGGATCCTTACAGCAGCACGGCAGGCATTGCTCATTCCTGCAGGGCCTCTCTGAGCAGAGCTCTCTGCTCTGGCAGTTTCCTGTGGGTTATTCACATCACTCCCTGTTTTCCCGTCCCAAAATCCACAACCTGTTTGTCCCAGTGAACACCCTCCCTTTGGAGCTTCCCAAAGCCAGCCTGGCTTTGCAGAGAACTCGCTCTGGGTGGTTTTGAGCAGCGGGTGCTGGGCAGGGAGGCTGAGTGGGAGACAAACACTGCAGAGCCATGGGGGCAGAGGAAGGCTGAGTGACAATCCTCACAAACACGCAGCATCTGGGGGATGATGGAGAGAGACACGCAGAGCTGAGCCGTGTCCCCCGAAGTGAGGGGGACAAAAGGGGCCGATCCCAATCACTTCACCCCTGTGCTTGGAGTGGCAGGCGCTGCTGGATGTCCCAGTGTCACCCAGCATCACCCCAGCACGTGGCTCGGTGTGGAGCAGGCTGCCACCCACCCACTGGGTTCATCTTCCACTGCCTCATGCCAGCAGCGCTTTCTTGTGGAGCTGTCTGACTCAGCAGCTGAAAACGGGAAAGCGTTTTGCACAGCTTCCATCTTAATGAAAAGCATCTTCAAAATTCCAGTCAGATGGCTCCACACTGTTCTGTGCATTCAGAGGCTCGGTTAAAATCTGGGCTTCCTGAAAACCATGAGCAGGTGCCAGTGCTAAAAGAGTATTTATTTAATTGTTCAGAGCTGCTGCTTGAACCTGTTAGCACCCTGCTCCTGGAAGCACGCAGGCCTGGCTCAGCTGTCATGTTTCTACCTACACATTTTGGTGCTGCTTTCTTTAACCCAGAGGGCCTCTTGGAAAAACCCACACTCAGCCTTTCATGGGCTGCCTGGTGACATGTTAAGAGCTCATCTGGAAAGTTTAAAGAAGGACAAAACCCAGCTTAAAATCCACCTCGGTGGACTGGGCCTTGCAACTGTTTGTCGTGAGGGAAAGGAAAAGATGCAGCGATGCAGCTTTTATACATCAGGTTCAGAGTGAGGAAATGGCTGATCCTGTGTCATCCTGGGATGTTGTTTTTCATCCTGGCTGGAAATATTGTTGGCAACTCCATCAAAATGTCCATGTTGCACAGATACTCTAAATGCAGCTGGCATGGAACTGAAATTTCCATTTGGTGCGAAATTCAGACAGGGAAAAGACAAAAAAAGAAGAAGTGTTGCCTGGAATGAGATGGGGAGCCTGGAAGGAAGCCAATGTATTTTTTTTTTTTTCCCCACTCAAAACTCAACAGGCCTTTATTTGAATTTCTTTAAAACTGACATATTCATGGAGTTTTCAAACAGGCTTTTTCTGACAAGTCCCCTAATCCCCCAAGCCTTCCCTCCCTCAACAACCCAAGTTTGTCAGATCCTTCCCTGCCAGCTGTAGCTGTAGGCCCCTCCGTATTCCACACAGAGCTGGGCCCTCCCTGAAGTTCTGGATACACAGCTCTATATACATTTTAAATCTCTGCACATGGGCACCCATCTCATCGAGATGGATATATGCATATTTATTCCTGTACAATTCCTGTAGTCAGCCAGTTCTGGCTGATCAAACCTTCACTTAAAACATATCCTTCTGTGATAAATAAAAACACGGACTGCTCTCTTCCTGCTGGTGAATCACATTCTGGAATCTCCTGCTTGTCTTCTCTCAGTCAGAACTGGGACTTGTCTCAGGCTCGGGGAAGGTGTAAATAGGTTGTGTAAAGAACAAGGGAACAGCTGGAGCTGGGCCTGGGGGGGTTAGGCTGGATTTTGGGACAGGCTCTTCCCCCAGAGGTGCTGGCACTGCCCAGATCCCCAGGGAATGGGCACGGCCCGAGGCTGCTGGAGCTCCAGGAGGGTTTGGATGCTGCCAGGGATGCCCAGGGTGGGATTGCTGGGGGGTCTGTGCAGGGCCAGGGGCTGGATCAATGATCCTTGGGCCCCTTCCAGCTCGGGATATTCCCTGATTCTGTGACTATCTGTGTTTTAAACCCCATTAACCGTGGGAAGTTAGAGCTGCACTGGAAGAGCCCTCCCCATGTTCCCGGGTTCCCATGCTGGAGTTCCTACTCACAACACACACCTGACAAAGGCTGATCCCACCTACAAAAACACAAAGTGACCTGGGCACTGATGCACACCCAGCAGCAGGGACACTGATCCCGGGATGCTGAGCACCTCCCTCAGGGATGGGGGGAACCTCCCGGCTCGCCCCCTGTGAGTTTGTGGGCCCCAAGCTGGGCAGCTCCCTGGGGGCTGCCCTGGCAGGGGAGACCCTCCTGGAGCAGTTCTGTGTCAGGAACCAGAGACACGTTGGGCCTTTTCGGTCTCCAGCTTCTGTTTGTTGTTATCTTATCAAAACTTCAGCACTGACTGCACCGGAGTCTGCGTGCAGGAAAAACAGCACAAGAATGGCAACGACCTCGTGCTGCAAGGCCTTTGGAGTCTCATCAAAAACTGAGCTGCCCAATTAAGAAGTGACACCTAAATTATTTCCCTTTCTAACCCAATAACTGACCCCTAAAGACGAGCAATGTGGATTTTTTCTGCCCAGTTACAAGATACCACCCAAACCCAAGAAGAAAGAGGAAGAAGAAGAAGGGAACTCAAGACAACACCCTATATCCTCCATCTTGAACGCATCTATAACATACTAAAAATCCTAAAAGCTAAATTTCTCACCCATGTGACATACCACACTGCTCTCTACAATCTCCACAATCCATTTCACACTTTTGTGGTTTCTGGTTCACCTTGAGGCTTTGGAAGTTTTCTCCATGACTGAGGGTCAGGGTCAGTGCTCCCCTGGGGATGAGGACACCCCAGAGCAGACAGAGGAATATTCCCAGTGCCCTGGGTTCCCACAGCCCCCGGCATCGGGAACGCGCGGGCGGGAGAAAGCAGCAACAGGAGGTTGAGCATCTCCCCACCCTCCACATCCCCCACCCTTCTCACAGCCTCCAGGAGCCATTTCACACCTGGCCCTGCTCTGCTTTCCTGGCATCTCTCAGAAGCACTCCTTGGTTAAAAAGTGAAATTCCAGCCAACTGATCGATGTGTGATATTGTAAAATATTCAGGAATCTCAGAGCAGCTTCTTCTCCTAAGTGGGCTTCTCATATTCGTGGGAAAACTCATTAATATTGAAATCCCCACTGACAGAAGGCTTGTAGGCAATACAGTATCAGGAAAAAAAAAACATTCTTGTATTTTACATGCCGGCTTAGAGAGTGGGAATCAATGGACTAAAAACGACCTAGTTCTAGTCCTATTTTTCAGCTGATAGAAAGCAGCTCTCTTGATATTAAATAATGCATCTCTTCAGCAAGCAGTGAATAATATGATTTAGTGTGTTCAAACATTCTGCCGGAATGATGATGCAGGCTCTGAACACGCTGAATGTCACTGAGCACACCCCGAGACACTCGTTCAGCTTAAGCAGGAATGTTTACCTAATTCCACACATTCACTGGGAGGACGTGCCTTCACGGGATGGTTTACAAGCACGGAGCTCACCTGCTCGAAGCAGCAGGTGACTGCAGCACTGGAGGGCAGCTATTTCCCCCAGGATATAATTCCCAGTGCGGCTCGGCCGCGGGTTCCCGCAGAAACCCGGAGTTAACGGTGCAGGTGCACGGAGCTGGCTGCATGCAGACACCAGCTTTTCCTGGAGCCACGCTGGAATTTCACAGCAGCCTGCGTCCTGGAACGCAGCAGCAATGCCCTCGATGTGCTCCGAACATAAAGCTTTCAGCTGATTAACAAGGAGGTTCAATATATTGATATTTTCGAGATATTCACCTGTTTGATGCCAAGCTGCTCACAGCAAGACCTGATAGCCCTGTGCCTGTACTGGGACAGAAGAAGCTCTGGTTTTCTGGGAATGGGAGCTGGAGGGTGATTCCCATCAGCTGATGGACATGGGAGACTCTGCCTTCCCTCCCAGGCGGGGGATTTGGGAGGCAGCAAAGCGGCCACCAGGCATCAAAGGCTCTTAGAACAAACACACATCTGCTCCCAACAGGGTGTAGAAGTTAAATTTGCCGTGATCCAGGATCTGCTACCCGAAATCTGGATCACCTTTTCATCGCCCTTTAGAGTTTTGGCAGGAATTGCAGGAACAGGGAGGAGGAAGAGCGGCTGGTGAAGCACAGCTGGCCCTGCCTCTTGCCCCAGGGCTCTTCCCTGCCCCAGGGTTGCTGCACCAGCATCTCCTGCTGCCATGCAAAGTCCCCCAGCTGCAGGAACACGGTGCTTTCCTCACCAACAGACAGAACTAATGGCAAGAAAGAGCACTGTAAATCCCGAAATTCAGAGTCCAGCCCTGCAGATTCTCCTTACACAAAATCACTGATTGATTTAAATGGGATTTGCAACTGCACAAGGGGAGAAAAACTGGAGGGGTTGGCAGGTTTCCCGTGAAACAAACAGAGCCTGCTTGAAATGAGGTATTATTTGGTGTTCTGGCATATTAAATTTGTTAGATATGCAGAAAGGCAGAGCAGGGAGAAGCAGCTGGAGTTCAAGGAGTTGTCCAACCTGCCCGAGTGCTCATTTAAACACACGCTTTTGTTCCTGAGAAAATTAAATAACTTAAGGTCCTTCTCTCTCCCACTCCAATTTTTATAAAAGTGCCTCATAAGATGTGAAATCATTAATTAAAGAAGATTCCTCAATTATTCTCTCTGACCTGTCACAGTTACTTGTTTAGTCAGCGTTAAGAATTCAGCAACATCTTCAAAGGCTTTCCAAGACACCACCTGTGAACTAATTATGCTGAAGGAGGAAAGATTTGTAAGGAGCTCCAGCTCCTGGCGCTGGCTGACAACACAGATACCAACCGTGGCCCCAATTTTGTAACTTTCTGCAGCTAATTCTACATGCTTGAAGCACTGTCTCTTCAAATTAGGAGAGTAAATCCCCAGATGTAGGGAAGAGGGCTCCAGCAGAGAAATGCACAAACGTGCCACCAGGGCTCTCGAACACGGCGTTGCTTTGCATGAATTAAAAATGTCTTAAATGCTTTGTCCCCTGCTGGGAACCGGGGGGAGGATCCTGAAAGTTCTCCAGGGTTGCTACAGATTCCTCACTTCCTACAGAGAGTCACTTCCAAGCCTGGTCTTTGAGGAAGACCCTGGGCGACCCAAGCAGTGGTGATGGGACGTCGACCATCCCGTCAGGCGTCTCCCTGCGTTTCTGGGGGAGCCCTGGCCCCCAGCTCTGCCTCACCCAGCTGCACTTGGAGACTGCCTCCCCTTGGGGTGCTCTCACAGCCTCTGGCCCAGCACTGAAACCCGACCAAGGATCTGTGTCCTCCCAGCAGCAAAACCTTCTCCAGGCAACACACCCCCCTGGAGCTGCGCTGAAGTGGTGAAGGATGGTGGTAATTAGCTAATTAGCTGCAGAGCCTTGATTGAGCAGGAAGGAGGCTGATGCTCTGTTTTCTGACTGATGTGAGACACCAGGCCAGAATGAGTTCCTACAGATTATCCATGGTTTGCATTCCTGCACGAGGGAAGCGGGGCAGGCAGGCAGACCCAAAGGACTCTTGGCCAAAACCTCCCGGGAGGACTTGGGCAAAGCCAGAAACGTTGGCCCTGCTCCTGGCAGGGGGTGGAACGAGATGATCTTAAGGCCCCTTCCAGCCCAAACCATTCTGTGGTTCATGATAAATCTAATTTTACTGTCATCATCAGCTGTGGACAGATAACCCAGGTTTTCTGCCACCATCAGCCCAACCTGCTGCCTTCACTGCTGATGCTGCAGCACACGAGGGACTCAGTTCCCGGCGCTCTGGGCAGGTTTTCATTGCCTCTGCAGCTGAATAACTTGGTAACAATAGTGCTGGCATTTCCCAACTATTTACCAGGCTAAAATTAGCCAAGTAGAGGGACTATCACAGTGTTATTTAATTATGGAAGGCAAACAGAACAGTTCATTGCAATGTCACTGCTGGTACCAGGGCTCATTTCCAGGAGGAAAGACTCAATAATAAATTTTCAACCATTTTGAGAACTGTCTTTAAACCCTCCTCCCCTTTTTTGTTGTCTTTCAGCAGAACAGATGCTGGTTTTCAACTGCAAACTGAGCTCAGTGCTTTCCTTGGTAATTTAAAGTTGGATTTGCTCACGTAGTTTCATAACTACTGCAACTTTAATGACTCCCAAATTTTTCTACTATTGTGTTCAGAGGTTTTCATATTCTCAATTTCATGTTTGGAAAAAGCTCTCTCTGTTTAGCACTGTGCTCTCAGAATTAAGAGAGGGATCATTATTTAAGGACTCTGTTCCTTTCCACTCCCCCATCTCCATGCTGCTCCCAAAAAATACACATAATTTTGCTCATTTGGTGCAAATTTCTGCAGACAAGAATGCAAGCACATCTCAAAGCTGTGTTACTGGAACAGCACTTTTTGAAAGCGAGGAGCCACCGTGACTCTGATGGAGCACTCGCTTATGGAGATTGAACCCAGAAATGTTACTGGAGTAACAGCTGCAACCACCCGGCATTATCCCTCCTTCCCTGGACAGAGCTTGGAAGAGGATCAGGCTGAGGGCACTTTTTCAGGAATTACAAACCCCAGTGTTAAACAACAGCAGGGTGAGGTTCTCCTATCGCCGCTTTGCACCACCGACACAGCAGCGACCCTTTCCTTCTTCTCAGCTTCTCTTAACTCCAAAAATAATTCCCCAGCTTATTTCCAACTGCTTGCTAGTCCAAAGCAACTGTGGAAAATCCCAAGGATGGGGACTTTTATTGCAGGCACTATCAGCTTTTTGCAGTCCAGTCCCCCCTCCCGTGCCGTGGGTTTGGATGGAGACGTCGTGCAGGGGTTTGGCTGCAGCTCTGGCTGCAGGCACAGGACAATCTCTGCCCTAGAGGAGATGGAGGCAGGGCACAGTCTCTGCCCTAGAGGAGATGGAGAGCTTTGGGAAGCTCCCTGGGGCCCAGGGAAGGCAGGGAGGCAGCGCCTCTGCCCCTGAGTGACACCGGAGCTTGCCCTCCCCAGGCTCTTTAATTAAAGCACTGCAGATTTAAACCCTTGGCTTGCTGCTCCTGTAGGTCTGAGGGCGTTGGAATCACCTGTGCCTGCTTCTCCTCCTGCAGCCCTTGGTTCAACCTGCCTCACTTGGTTTAATCACCTCAATTTCTGTGGCTTTCTGGCGCAGTCCTTCCAATCTTTAGTTAGGAAATAAAAGTACACATCTGGTGAAGGTTTTGCCAGAGGAAAATTCTGCTTGCTATCCTGGGTGGGATATTGGGAAGGAATTATTCCCTGTGAGGGTGGGCAGGCCCTGGCACAGGTGCCCAGAGCAGCTGTGGCTGCCCCTGGACCCCTGGCAGTGCCCAAGGCCAGGCTGGACACTGGGGCTGGAGCAGCCTGGCACAGTGGGAGGTGTCCCTGCCATGGCAGGGGAGGCTTTCCCCAGTGTGGGAGCCCAGCACACCCCTCTGGCTGCCCTGGCTGGCTCCAGACCCTGGCAGGGGGCTCAGAGACCTTGGCACAAAGTCAAAAACACCTGTGGCTTCCATTTCAAAAAGCTGACAACTTTGTGTGAGGAATTACAAGCCACAAGGGTTTGAGTAGTGTGGTAGTTGAATTAACGCAGGGTGAAAAAGTAGAATTTTAGGGTTTTAAAATAAAGGGTTCAGGGGGGTACAAGATGGAGGGATTTGGGCGTGTCCTGACCTCCTTCTCCTTCTCCTTGCCCTCCATGTCTTGCTGTGCTGGTGACACTTTTCTGTTGGTTTAAGGCACAGACACACTGCCCAACATCAATGACAGACATTGGCACGTTACTGTAAACAGAGCATAGGTAACTTTTGATATAAAAGGTAAACACCACCCTGAGGACAGGCAGAATGCCACGGCCTCCTTGCTAGGCAGAGCTCGGCAGGTCAGAGAGAGAATGTTCTAGATAAGGGAAAATAAACACCCTTGAAAACGCGATCAGACGCATTCCAGGCTCCTTCTTTGGCTGCATGGGCTGGGTAGCAAAGACTCTTTACAATCTCGGGGTCACCTCGACCTTCTGAACCCCGAGACATCGACAGCACTGGAGGGGCTTTGAGGTCCCTCCCAACCCAAACCATTCCAAGATTCTGTGAGCAGCTCCCCTGAGGGAGTCCTGCTGGGGAGCAGCAGCAGGAATCCCCAAGAAAAGGGGGATGCAGCAGGAGCACCCAGGAGCTGTGAACGCCCTCCAGGCACACGGAGAAGCGTTCAGCCCCCGCGGGCAGTGAGAAGCACCTCCCAACAGCTCCTGGCTCCATCCCACAGGCAGTCAGAGGTGAGACAGAGAGAAATCTGCACGTCCTCGAACCAACACCCACATTTGCCACAACACCAGCAAGGATTCGGAGGGCGAGGTGGTTCCAGAGCAGGGAATTGCCCACACGGAGCAGTGCCCTGCACAGCCCCACCAGGAGAGACCCATGGCAGGGACAGGGATGGGGGAGAGGCTGCTCAAAACAGGGAGAAAGAGGACGAGACACAAAGGCTGGAGGGAAGACACACCAATGGAAGCACAAAGACAGGGACAGTCCAGCACTACCACAACACAGCAGCCCGGGTCAGCCCCGGGCACGGATGGCAATGAGGCCCTGCAGGCACCGACCCTCCTGCGGGGGGATACTGACCTGGGCTTGAGACACGACTAGAGGTAGTAGGCTCAATAATTTCTACAAAAAGGGAGAAGGAAAAAAAAAAAAAAAAAAAAAAAAAGAAGAGAACATTTGGGAGTTAATCACACATGGAAGACAAGTACAGAATGAGACAGCAAACAGTCATGCAAGAGACAGCAGAGTTTAATCTCGAGTGGGGCTGGGACAGAGCTCTGTGCTGGAGCTGCACCAGCACTGCTCTTACCCACACTTTGTGCACACCATCAGCACCATCACACTCCCACCGGGCCAGGCTTTTTGCCCCTGGAGTTCTGGAGCTCCAAAGCATTTCTCCCGGGAGGCACTGAACCCTGGCTGAGGGAAGGGCTTTGTTCACTCCAGTGAAGGCAATTTCCTCCCATGAAGATCAGTCAAGGTAACAATTTTGAACAAAGAATGTTTTAAAGCAATAGTTTTGTGCTTCGGTGAACTTTTAAGAAGGCACATCTTTTTAATTATTGAAGTCTTTCCAGAAGAGAACATTTCTCAGAAACATCAAACCCATTTGGAAGTTGTTTACTTCCCCCAGGGCAACCAATACAAACAGGCAAAGTTAAGAGAAGACACAGTTCTCCTGCATCCAGCCTAATGAAACAATCACCTGTGGCTTTTCATTATAATTTGACTTTAGAATTCATTATTCTGGGCCTTTTTATTAGCTTTGAATAGTGCTATGCAAAATGAAATACCGGTCCCAATTAATCTTGCACGGAAGCAAGCTCCCGTCTCAATGCAGCAATTCAATACTGCTCATAAAAAAGGTTTAACAAAATTACCAAGCTCAAAAGATCATTGACCATATCTTGACTATAACAAGAAACTAATGAAAAAAAATGGGAGCGAGTTGCCTGGCAGGGATGTGCACACACCAGCTCCCGGCCAGTTTTGGGGTTTTTTTTCCACTTACAATTGCTTTTCAGGTTAATACTGTGCAAACACGAGTCCAAGAGAAATAGCAGACAAATATTTCCCCAAATGAAAAGTTATGAAGGTTCTTTACCCAGCTGGTAAACTTCTGCTAATGCAGACGAATGTTTCCAACCTTAAAACCAATTATTCAACACCTTGACAAACACATTGTGGGTGCTGATGAACCCAGATCACGTTTTAAAAGTGAAATGGAATTTGAGCTGTGTTACACTTTTAATTGGCATTAAAATCCATGACGTTGGTGACACCTTCAGCATAAAAAGGGTTTCAGGTACGAGGTTTCCCACCCCTGTGCAGGAGCAGGGGTGGTGGAAGTGCTGGGGACTGATGGGTCTGTCCCTGATGCCCCACCTCACTTCCAGCATGGCACTGGGAGGGGAGAGGTGGACACGAGGCTGCTCTCCATGCAGGAGCATCCCAGGGATGTGCAGCTGGCTCCAGTGAGGAAGAGGAGGGATGGGGAGGATCCTCTGGGGGCTGCATTGTGCCTCAAAGCTCTGCTCAACCGGCCAAGGCACAAAGATTTTTTCCCAGAATATTTAACAGAGAGAAAGCAAAATTGCCCAGAAATGTGTGAGACACCAAATTCATGTCAGTGATGCCTCAGTTTTAAGAAACCGAAGAAACTTGGACTTTGTGACACGGGTGTGGATTGGGAAGGGGGGAAAGAGCCACAACGATGCATTTGTGGGGTTTGGATCACTCTGCTGAAAACCCCAAATGTGCTTTCCCAGGCAGGGGCACAGGGAGGGCCTGGCTGCCACCTGGACCCCTGCAGGGGACACCAGGCGTGGTCCCAGCCAGAGGAGCTGCTGGAGCTCCACACGAGGGAAAGGGACACTCAACACGAGGGAAAAGGGAAATTCAGCATGAGAGAAAGGGAAACTCAACACGAGGGAAAAGGGAAACTCAACACGAGGGAAAAGGGAAATTCAACATGAGAGAAAGAGAAACTCAGCATGAGAGAAAGGGAAACTCAACATGAGGGGAAGGGACACTCAACACGAGGGAAAAGGGAAATTCAACATGAGAGAAAGGGAAACTCAACACGAGGGAAAAGGGAAATTTAACATGAGAGAAAGGGAAACTCAGCATGAGAGAAGGGGAAACTCAACATGAGAGAAAGGGAAACTCAGCATGAGAGAAGGGGAAACTCAACCTGAGGGAAAAGGGAAACAGCATGAGAGAAAAGGGAAATTCAACATGAGAGAAAGGGAAACTCAAACTCAACATGAGGGAAAGGGAAACTCAACCTGAAGGAAAGAGGGAAACTCAGCATGAGGAAAAGGGAAAAAACATGAGGGAAAAGGGAAACTCAACATGAGGGAAAGGGAAACTCAGCATGGGGGAAAAGGGGAAACTCAGCATGAGGGAAAAGGGAAACAACATGAGGGAAAAGGGAAACTCAACATGAGGGAAAAAGGAAAATTCAGCATGAGGAAAAGGGAAACAACACAAGGAAGAAAGGGAAACTCAACATGAGGGAAAAGGGAAACAACACGAGGGAAAAAGGGAAACTCAACACAGCAAATGCTCCCACCCCAAAATGTTCCCCTGGGAAAGGAGGTTGTGCCCCTGCATGGAGCAACCCTGACTTGAGCAGGAGAAACGGGAATTGGGGTCCACCAAGAGGCTCAGAGAAAACAAAAACCTATCCAGATTGCCTTGATTTTGTATTTTAGTGGCTGTTTTAAAAATGTGACAATAATTTGATTTAGTGCTTCTTAACTTCTCCCAAACCTTCATGTTCTGAGCAATCACAGCCTGCTCCTCATGGATAATTCTCAAACTGGCTCGAATGTGTTGTGCAATGATGACAAACGTTATTTTTCTGGCTACCTTAAGTTAACAGCATCTTTTTCTTGGGAATTTAGGAGTCAGTCCTCGTGACTGTGGCTTCCTGGGAGAGGGAAAGTTCCTCTTGCTGCAGATGAACACCATTCTTTCCAACAATCAGGCAAATTAAGCACTCAGTCAGTACAATATTTCATTAAAAAGCAAAATACCCTACCCAAACCAGCAGGGGCTGTGCTGGGATCGTGTCTCCCTGGGAAACATCAGATCTAGACTTAATTATAGGTGCTTAAAGTATCATAAAGTCACAGATTCCTGGCAGCATTGAGGCTGGAAGCGAAGGAGGTGATTTCATGTATTATTCTTGCAAAAAATCTCATTTTTAAATACATTATTAGACCAAGGCATTGGAGAGACGGATCTATTTCTAGTTTCAAGTCCTGAAACTCTTTGCAAATCTTTATTCATGAAAATGTTCAGGCCTATAGAGAGAAAACAAAACCAGCTGGTTTTGTAGAAGCATGCTAGGCTGGTTCATTCAAATTAAAATTTGTTAATGACTCCGTAGGAGCCCTGGGAAGCAGGGATGCGTGGGCAGGAGTGGCACTATCTGCACTGCCCTTCCCTGGGACCCCACTCCTACAGCATCAGGACTGCTCACATTTCCAAGGGCGCTTGTGGAAAAGGAATCTTCAAGTCTAATGGAAACCCACGGCTTTCTGTGCCATTTCTGGGGCTGCAGTGGGGAATTCTCCTCGAGCCGAACTTTGGGGCTGTGGAAGAGCAGCGAGCGTGCAGCAGCTCCTGGTGTGCCCGTGGCAGAGCTGGGGCTGCGTGTGCAGGACCCTGTGTGCCCTGCAGAGCCACCTCCTCTGGGCAGAGGACAGCCAAACCCAGAGCTTGAAGTCAGGCTGGGCTCAGAAACATAAAACCAGGAATGTTCTGGGCGTAGGGATACTGGCACAACATCCCTGGCTGCCAAACGTACCTGGAGAACTGGGGATTTCTGCCCAGCTCTAAATACACCAATGCCCCAAGCCCCTGACTGACTTCCTGGCCTGAACTCGCCAGCGAAGGAATTTTCCCTCATATCCAACCTGGACCTGCCCTGGTGCCCCAGGGAAAGGCTCTGGCAGGTGCTGGTGTGGCAGCCCAGCTCTGCTGGGAAATGGGGCTGCAGGAATCCCTATCAGGTTGTCATGGGAAGAGGTAAAGCCTGCTGTTCTGCTTAAAATCAGTTTTGGCTGGGGGTGGTGAGCCGGATCTAACGCTGGAAACGACCCAGTCAGCAGCTGAGAGGGTTTAAATGGAGTGGGAGAATAAACCCCAGGGATTTGTAGCTGCAGCTCTAATCCTCAAAAGGGAAACCTCTGCAGAATGTAAGCACTAAAGACAGCTGGGCCAAGGAGGTGAGGTTAAATGTCAAGGACGTTTAGCAGCTGCCTTTTACCGAAAGCACAGAGATTGTATCTAGAAATTCCTTTCTGATCCCAGAAGAAAAGAGCTGGCAGAGAAAACCTCTTATCAGAATGGGAAACCATCCCATGAAAGGGGAGCACAAGGAGGCAAATTACAGGGAACAAAAGGAATTGGCTGCAAAAAGGCCCCGTCTGGGAAAGCCAGAACAGGAAGGGAACCACCAAAGCAAACCTGACCCCAGAGACTGCAGAATCATTAGGGCTGAAAGAGACCTCCGAGATCATCAAGTCCAAGTTAAACACCACCATGCCCACTCAACCACAGTGAAGGAATGAGGTACCCTGAGCGAAACCAGAGCCCCTCTGCTCACACAGAAATTCAGCATGGACCCAAACCTATTTTTGTCTGTTTCATCACAAGCTGAAACCCTGGCATTCTGCATAAAAACATGGAAATGGAAATTGCCGGACCAAAGTTAAAACAAAATTCAATCGGCTCAGGAGGCTGAGGTCAGAGGGATTTAAATATGTTTGCACATAAAATTGTCAAAACAACAGTAAATTCCCAGGCAGGGGAGGACAGCGGGGCTGAGAATTACAGACGTGCTCGAGGAGGGCAGGACCCACAGCTGCAGCTTCCTGACATCCAAGGCTTGGGAAAAATATGAGCTGGAAGGAGCTATTAGAGGAAGCAGGCAGGTAAAAACAAGCAAGTAAATAAACCCTGACTTTTAGTTTACCAGAGGCCAATTACTTGTAATTATTTGCCCAGCAAATCTCCTTGTGTGTGGTTGGGAAGGCAGCGATTCACCAGCCCCTGTTTGCCTGAGCAAAGGGAACAAACTGGGGGCAGATTCCTCCAGAACTCCGGTGGGGATGTGCACCTCTGCACCCGGCTGTGCTCACGCTGCTCCTCCTCGGAGGAACAAACCCCGGCTCCTGTGGGGAGGAAACTCGGCTAATTTGGGCAGGGATTGCCTGAGGGAGCAGAGCACGGACCCCGGCTCCTGTCCACGGCAAAGCCCAAATTTCACCCACCACAGAGCAGGGGGAGCTCAGCGAAGGGCAGAGCAGTGATCTCAGCCTGTGCCAGGAGAGGAGAGCCCGTGGCCCCAGAGACATCCACCCCAGGAGCAGCTCCCGGCAGAGCCAGCAGCAGCCTGGGCACTGCCCAGGGCGTTCCAGCTCCTTCCCATCCCATCCCATCCAGCCATTCCATTCCATTCCATTCCATTCCATTCCATTCCATTCTTATTCCCACTCCATTCAATTCCATTCCCACTCCATTCCATTCCATTCCCATTCAATTCCATTCCCATTCCATTCCATTCCATTCCCATTCAATTCCATTCCCATTCCATTCCATTCCATTCCATTCCCCTCCCATCCAGCCATTCCATTCCCATTCAATTCCCATTCCATTCCATTCCATTCCATTCCCATTCCATTCCCATTCAATTCCCATTCCATTCCATTCCATTCCATTCCATTCCATTCCATTCTTATTCCCACTCCATTCAATTCCATTCCCATTCCATTCCCATTCAATTCCCATTCCATTCCATTCCATTCCATTCCATTCCATTCCATTCCCCTCCCATCCAGCCATTCCATTCCCATTCAATTCCCATTCAATTCCCATTCCATTCTATTCCATTCCATTCCATTCCTATTCCCACTCCATTCCATTCCCATTCCCATTCCCACTCCATTCCCATTCCATTCCATTCCATTCCATTCCATTCCATTCCATTCCGTTCCATTCCCATTCCGTTCCATTCCCATTCCCATTCCCATTCCATTCCATTCCATTCCATTCCATTCCCTATCCCTAGGGGGATCCCAGGTTCTAAAAATGAAGAATGTGCTTTATTGTGAGTAAAGCCACGCCTAATTTCTGGTTTGGGGAACAAAAAAGCAATGCTATGATGGATTCTCAGTGTCCTTCACTGTTTCAGTGGCAGAGAATCCAACCTGTTTTCCAAGGAACAGAAAGTCTGGAATGTTCCATTGCTTTCTGCAGCCCCTCACTCGTGACTTTGGTGTCTGCCACTGCTCAGGGATTTGTCGGGGCAGGTTTAGGGTGGATCTCAGGAGAGGTTCTTCCCCCAGAGGGTGCTGGGCACTGCCCAGGCTCCCCAGGGAGCGGGCACATTCCCAAACCTGCCAGAGCTCCGGGAGCTCTCAGGGATGCACAGGGTGGGATTGCTGGGACGGTCCCAAGGAGAACATTTCCCAGCTGGGGAATACAAAAAGCTTCTTTCATTTCCATCTGCATCGGTACAATTGTTCGACTTTGATATTTCGACTCGGAGGAATCAATAACTGGACCAAAACACAACTGGCAATTAAATACCAACTCATTAGTTAATTAAAAAAAAATGCTCATAACTGCTTCAATTTATGACCTTTGATAATTAACTGGGTTTATTTAAGCTAATCTCCCCCAGGCTTCATCAGCTTTGTTAAAGATTAATGATTTATTGTGAAATCGAGGTCCTTAAGCCTAGGGAAGCTAGAGCCTGTTTGAGTACCACAAAAAAATGGAAAAACACTTCATAATAAATCTTTTGGATGGAAAGTGTGAGTGGATGGGGCAGAGATGTGACCTTAATTTATTCCGTGTCTTTCTCTCACCCTTAATATTTTGCAATTACAATTAGAGCTTTTCTGCAGGTTTGAGTTATTACAGCTTAATTGCCTCGTAATGGTTTATTTTATTTAAATGGTTTATTCTTTTATTACAGGATGATAAATATTTAATAGCTCTACACCGGTGAGACGTTAAAAAAATAATAATTGTGAACTTGAAGTTTGAGGCCTGAAATTGCCAAGGAGTTTTCTCACTCCATCCTCCGGCAGCTCTACACCTCCAGCTGATTGTTTTGCTTGATAACAAGGGCTTCTCAATAAATATTCAAACATTTTTAAGGCTGCAGGAAACCACATTATTGACAGCTTTTCGTGCCCTGTTGTAAAAGAGGTCCAATGGAAGGGAATTTTTAAGAGCCGCCAGGTTTGTGCCAGAGCCTCCAGCCCCGAGTCCCAGACTTGTTCTCAGCTGGCAGCACAATGGGATGAATTTCAAATTTGACTTAAATTCAGATGGAATTTGCTTTCCTAATGGAAAGGCAGAGAAAGATACTAAACACATTATTTTACTGCCCCAGTCTACTAAAAGCTTTTTTTATTTATTTATTTTTAATAAGTTCCAGAGTGAGCTGTCATGTTTTATGCAGGATGAACGATTTTATAGTGTGAAAAATTTTAATTTAATTTAATTTAATTTAGTTAAATTAAATTTAATTTAATTTAAATGTGAGGGGTGGTGTTATGTGTGTGTGTGTGTGAACCAGCAACAGACAAATTTATATTTTAATTAAAAACATTCAAAATAATATTTTAATTAAAGGTCATACATTTGATTCTCTTGGCAGTAAAAATATGCAGTTTCCATCCTCACTCTCACAACAGTTTCACATCTATAAGACACTGGTATATGCTCAAGGCTTTACCTTTCACAGGACTGCCTGTATTTTGAATAAATGAATAAATCAGGGAACTTTGTCCTCAGCAAACGGATGTTGGCAAAAGCAGCCATTCATTTGCAGGACACTTTCTGAGTATCATGAAAATAAACCCACTAATGTGAGGGCCCGTCTTTGCACCAGTGTTTGCAGCACTAAAACATTAAAAATGGAAAGGTGCAACACAGGAGGAAAAAAAAAATCTACTGAATTAATCATGGATTTTCTCCGATTTGAGAAATAAATGTGAGCAGTGAGATCTTCACAGGTTTCAGGAGGAGCCCCAGCGCTTGCACCCCACCGAGGTGTGCCTGGAGAGGCTCCTGCCAAGCACAGCCCAGGGGAAAACCTAAACCAGAGCAGGCCAGGAAGAGAGAAACCCACTGAATTTCACACACTGGGACATGTCTGCGTCACCCAAGGGACGTGAAAGACAACGCTTTGATTTAGTTATTTAGCTGTTTATAAAGGACAAACAGTATTTGCTCACTAGTCCTCATCCCCCATTTCGGATTTTCCCAGGGAAAACTGCTGCTTTAACGGTTTTTACAGCTGTTGACACCATAACAAAATGAAGAAAAAGTGACAAAGTTGGCTGTGTCCTTTGAGCTTGGTCTTTCATTCATATGGATAAACGGAAGCTCATGAATAATGCAGACCTGGAAATCTGTTAGCATTTTCCTGCTCAGAAACATATGATTAGCACTGCTCTGACTCGCAGTAATGATATTCCTGTTCTCAGAGGTCACTCTTTAAATCTGCACGGCTGTCAGTGTGCTTCTGGGGATAAATGCGGCCAAACGCCCCCGGGAGATGCTGCAGCAGGGGACACCTGTGAGGGGCAAGTGCTGGGGCAGAGAGTGCTCTGTCACTGGCCAGGGCAGAGCTGGGAGCACCGGGCTCAGGACAAGTCCAGCTGCAGAGGTGACAGCGGCTCACACAGCCCCACACGGCGTTAGAAAGGGTCTCAAAGCCACCCAGTGCCCCCCCTGCCATGGCAGGGACACCTCCCACTGCCCCAGGAGCTCCCAGCCCCAGTGTCCAGCCTGGCCCTGGGCATTCCAGGGATCCAGGGGCAGCCCCAGCTGTGCCAGGGCTGCCCACCCTGCCAGGGAACAATTCTGTCAAAAGGGGGGAAAGTGATACCTTGGGGTTTGAGTTGTTCCGTTCCGCTTTGGTGTGCAGCTTTCAGTTTTATATTAAATGTTACTGGGATCTTTTCACAGGGTGAGGGAGACAAAACAATCCTGTTCCAGCTGGAGACTCAAGGACAATCCCTTCAAACTTCAGGCCCAAAGCACAAACAACGTAAAAAGGGAGGGCGGGCAAGCGAGCAAGGAGGATAGAATTTCATCATTTGAAGCTATTAACTGGACAGTTGGCTCCTCTATGCAAATGGACTAAAACTTATAAAAGTGTCAGATCTCGTGACCAAGCCCTCTTTTGCTCCCATCTTGGAGCCTGGGCAGAGCCAGGACTGGCTTCACAAATATGCACTTTATTCCTCTTAGCTCCACCTGGCCTCTGCTCCAGCTCCTCCAGGCATCACTTCCCAATGTCCCATCCAGCCCTGCCCTCTGGCAGGGGCAACTCGTCACCGCGTTTCCCAGAAAACCAGAAGGAGGAACGTGAGGAATCTGCCAGGGTTACAGGGCAGCAGCAGCTCGGACATGGGGGCTGACTGGGGAGGGTTCCCATGGATTCAACCCAGGCTCCCAGGGTTCGGGGTCCACTTGTGGCCCAAGGGATGGTCCTGTGGGACCGGGCTGGTGCCTTGGATTCCCAGCAGCTCTCCCTCATGATCCATGGATTCCCAGCCCCCTGTCCCTATGATCCATGGATTCCAGCAGCTCTCCCTCATGATCCATGGATTCCAGCCCCTGTCCCTCATGCCCCATGGATTCCCAGCAGCTCCCCCTCATGATCCATGGATTCCAGCCCCTGTCCCTATGATCCATGGATCCCAGCCCCTGTCTCTCATGCCCCATGGATCCCAGCCCCTGTCCCTATGATCCATGGATTCCCAGCAGCTCCCCCTCATGCTCCATGGATTCCCAGCCCCTGTCCCTCATGCTCCATGGATTCCCAGCCCCCTGTCCCTATGATCCATGGATTCCCAGCAGCTCTCCCTCATGCTCCATGGATTCCCAGCCCCCTGTCCCCATGATCCATGGATTCCAGCAGCTCTCCCTCATGATCCATGGATTCCCAGCAGCTCCCCCTCATGCTCCACGGATTCCCAGCAGCTCCCCCTCATGATCCATGGATTCCCAGCCTCCTGTCCCTCATGCTCCATGGATTCCCAGCCCCTGTCCCTATGATCCATGGATTCCAGCCCCTGTCCCTCATGATCCATGGATTCCCAGCCCCTGTCCCTCATGCTCCATGGATTCCAGCCCCTGTCCCTCATGCTCCATGGATTCCAGCAGCTCTCCCTCATGATCCATGGATTCCCAGCAGCTCCCCCTCATGCTCCACGGATTCCCAGCAGCTCCCCCTCATGATCCATGGATTCCCAGCCTCCTGTCCCTCATGCTCCATGGATTCCCAGCCCCTGTCCCTATGATCCATGGATTCCAGCCCCTGTCCCTTATGATCCATGGATTCCAGCAGCTCCCCCTCATGATCCATGGATTCCAGCCCCTGTCCCTATGATCCATGGATCCCAGCCCCTGTCTCTCATGCCCCATGGATTCCCAGCCCCTGTCCCTCATGCCCCATGGATTCCCAGCCCCTGTCCCTCATGCCCCATGGATTCCCAGCAGCTCAGAGCAAGCCCCAGCCCCACAGTCCCCGCACGGGCCGAACACGTGCCCAGAACTGGAAACTCTTCAAGTGCTCTGCTATTTGCTTTCACTGGCACAGCAATTTGTGAATAACTTATTTAGTAATTACTGTGTAATTATAGCTCTGCTGATCCCTGACGAGCCGAAATCCACAGACAATGCCTATCAAATGAATCATTACAATCTCTATAAATTACACAGGAGATGTGCCCATGTCATGATGAGATTCATGAAATGGCTACAATTTCTGTGAAAGGACATTAATTAAGATGGAGTTTAAGAAGAAGCAGATTATCCTGCCCCTGCGCCCAGCCCTGGAGGCACCTCTGGGTGCTGTGCCCAGCTCTGGATCCTCAGCACAGCAGGGCCAGGAGTTCCTGGAGCTGAGCAAGGGCCTGGAGCATCTCGGTGCCCAGGAAAGGCTGAGGGAGCTGGGGCTGCTCAGCCTGGAGAGGAGCCCCAGTGAGAGGGGCCTCAGCCCTGGCTGTCCCTGGGTGTCCCTGTCTGTCCCTGTCCGTCCCTGGCTGTCCCTGTCTGTCCCTGGGTGTCCCTGTCTGTCCCTGTGTGTCCCTGTGTGTCCCTGTCCGTCCCTGGCTGTCCCTGTCCATCCCTGTCTGTCCCTGTCCATCCCTGTCTGTCCCTGGGTGTCCCTGGCTGTCCCTGGGTGTCCCTGTGTGTCCCTGTCCATCCCTGTCTGTCCCTGTCTGTCCCTGGGTGTCCCTGTCTGTCCCTGGCTGTCCCTGTCTGTCCCTGTCCATCCCTGTCTGTCCCTGGGTGTCCCTGGCTGTCCCTGTGTGTCCCTGTCCATCCCTGTCTGTCCCTGTCTGTCCCTGGGTGTCCCTGTCTGTCCCTGGCTGTCCCTGTCTGTCCCTGTCCATCCCTGTCTGTCCCTGGGTGTCCCTGGCTGTCCCTGGGTGTCCCTGTCTGTCCCTGGGTGTCAGAGCAGGCCCAGGCTCTGCTCCAGGCCCAGCGATGGCCCCAGAGCCACGGGCAGGGGCTGAGCCCAGCAATTCCCCTGCACAGGAGGCAGAACTGCTGCCCTGGGCAGTGCCCGGCCCTGAGCAGATGGTGCAGAGAGGCTGTGGCCTCTCCTCTCTGGGGATATTCCAGAACCATTGGGACACAAGCCCGTGCTCTGGGATGTCCCTGCTGGAGCAGGGAGGTGGCTCCAGAGGAGCCCCTGTGGTCCCTTCAGCCTGACCCAGCCTGGGATTCAAGGATGAATCTGAAATTTGCAGTAGGGCCAGGAGTGCTGCAGGGCAGGGAGACAAGAGAGGGGCACAGCCGTGAGCCCCGACGTGGATTCCCGCAGGGAAGCACAGCTGCCTCCTTTGGTACAGCTGTGCCCTGGAAAACAGAGCGGGCATGAGCAGCACCTGCCCCGGAAGCAGGCTGGTGACACCCCCGGAGCTCCTGCAGAAGTACTTTCAAAAGCACTTTTTGGAACCAGACATCCTTCACACAACATCCTGCTCCGCTACCGGCAGGAGCTGGTTTTTTCAACTCTGCACTTGATTAAGATGAATAAATTGAATTACCTTGATGGAGAAGCTGAAAAAATGCACAGAACTACCTCTGGCTGTAAAATTACATTAAAAAAAAAACCAAAAAAACCCAAACCTAACAAAACCCGCATTTTTGTGGTTTGATTTTTATCCACATTTTTCTCCTTTGATTCAGCTAAGGCACAGCTCGATCCTGACTCTGATTTCCCATTCCTGCAGGCATTTCCTCACGTACTTGCAGCACCCTGGACAGCTCAGCACCAGCCTCAGAAACCGGGCTGGCGGAAGATGGACAATTTATGGACTAAATTAAACCTGCTACATCGTCATAGGGTGCAGCCACTCCATGAGATCTGCTCCTTTCTTCCTCACATCCCCAGCAATTTAAAATTTCTCTTCTTTCCCTTGGAATGTAATTTTAAGTGAATAAATTAACAGAATTTAAATGATTCAGCTCTCTTGCTTGTGTTTTATTTTTGAATAAAGTCAGTAAATCTAAATATTGCCAAGCCTAAAAAATCTGAATATCAGGGCAATTTAAAGAAATGGTCTCTAAAGGAACAGCTCCTTCCCCCACAGTAAAATTCAGGTTATTTCTCTAGGTGCTTCATGGCAGGACATTTAAAAGTCAAGAAATCAGCTTTGTTACTTTAGATATGTGGGGGAAAAAAGGAAGTTTCTGAAAAATTCATTACAGGCCCTTTTCTGTGAATAGTTCTGATATCACAAATCAAAGCCTCTGATGCCAGCGCGTTCCACCCGAGGCTTGGAAGAGCCCTGAGAAGAGAAAGCTTTTATGCTCAATTTATTATTATAAATCCAGTCCAAATCTCCACACGTAAACCTGGAGGAGGAATTAAGGGTAGCAGTAATTGAGCTCTTGATTTTCGAGGCTCGTTGAGGCACCTCAGCATTTTGTTACCTCTGTGGTTCAGCACTGAGGTTAATTAGTGCTTCTGGTGTGGGCTCACTGAAAACCTCTTGTTTCTAAATCTCTGAAGTTATTTATAGCTTTCTTGCAGCCAGAAAAAAAAGGATTAATTTTTTTCCCCTTTCCCTTTTCCTTCAGCTCAGCGAGTGCCCAGACACTCGGGAGCTCACAGCAGCTCCCAGGAAGATGCAGCAAAGCTGTGGAATCACCATCTCTCTGTATTTTCTGGCAATCCCTAAATTACAAACACTCGACTGGGTAAAAGCACACAAACTTTACAGGTAAATGTTTGGGTTTAAGCAAATGCTTCTGTCAATTAACCCAGAATTTGTCTGGGAAATTATTTCAGTTTTGGCATTTTCCAACCTGTTAGATTATTTGCTTAAATACCAAAGTCTTGGGTTTGAAATCTATTTTCTGATCTCTCTGAAAACTCAGCATATCCTTGATCAATATCTAATTCCTTTGTAAAGCCCCCTGAGCTTTGCTCAACAACTCGATATGAAAATAAGTTCTGCACTTAATAACCTTCTAATGAAGAAGTGCTTTGCATTGGGTTTAGAATTGGCCACTGATCAGTTAAGTGACTCTCTCCTGGGCCTGTGTTATGAGAAAACTTCCTAATGCACCTTTGCCAATATTCCAATAACCCACTTTTCCTGCCCAGGAGAGACAGTAATTGTCTTCAGTCCCTTCACCCGGGGATTCTTTCATCCTCTGTTTCCTGTCTCCCCTTTCTGAGCCTCCTCCCTCCCTCCCTTCCCCCCAAGTTTTGAGGCCAGGCTGAAGTTTGTGTTCCAGACTGAGCTGTAAAATAAATCTATATCATTATTTATAGTGCTATTTATAGCACTTCTTGCCTCCATCCCATTTGTTACACAATGTATTCTTTGGATTTTCAATTTTTTTTTTAAATTTACTTTGAGGTTTTTGTACTCTGAGAAGAAACTCGAGGTACAGGGAGCTCTGCCCACGGGTGGCACAGGCAGGGAATTAAATTCCATGGAATGTTTTAATCATTATTTGGACACAATCAGGGACAGGGGGGGTTGTGGGGTGTCTGCAGGGCCAGGAGCTGGGTCAGTGATCGCTGTGGGTCCCTCCCCACCCAGGATATTCCAGGATTTTATGGTAATTAACTGATACCTAAGATGAAGATTTGCCCACGCTTCAACCCCTCCGATTTAACCAGGTGGGCAAGAAGAGGAGTCTGAACCCCGTGGGTAACTGCAAAATTTGTGCATATAAACACAAATGGAACAAAGCAGAGCACTGGGGCAACTGCAGCAAGAACCCACAGCAAAGACCCCGGGGCTTTTGTTTGATTTCTGTTTGATTTTTCCCTGATCCACTCTCAGGCCTTTACATTTCTGCTAAATGTCAAGGAGAAACTTGTGTTCCTGGCCTTGCTCAAACGGGTTATTTCTGCCTCATCCCATCTCAGTCACTTATTGTCATATAATTCATAATAAAGCTCAAGCTGGAAAATGGATTTAGAGAAAATTCCTTCATAACTCTGGGTAATTGTTACCTGGAGCAGCAGTTGGCATCCATATGGAAGGAGCTCAAACCCAACATTTAACAGAATTATTATGACTCACACAAATGGGGGATTTGGCCATTGATCTAATTCTCTGCACTGTATGAATCCGAGGTGCCGAGTTCCCAGCAATGTGCTCTGGAAGGGCCCCCCCAGCCCTGCCAGGGGAGGGGGGCTCTGGCTCAGCTGAGCTGCTGTCCCAGGGGCGAGGGCAGGGCAGGGCAGGGAGGTTTTCCCTGGCTGGGAATCCCCCTGGGGCTGGCTGGGAGCTCTCAGAGCTCTTTTCCTTTGGGAGCAGCAGCGCTCCACCAACGCCCGGCTCTCTGAGGAGGCTCTCTGTGCATTTACAGCCCTGCTGCTCTGAATTCTGCCCCGGCCCTGAGCAGCTGGGACTTGCTGGACTCCAAGAGCATTTCCCTGTGGAATGGGCGCCCTCAGGAAAGCGGGGCACAGAGAAGAAATCTCCACAAGCATCCATCTGAAGGGCACTGAGGGCAGGTGCAGCAGGGCCAGCGGGACTCGGAACACTCCTGGGGACAAGGTGGAAGCTGCAGGGGCCAGAGAGACCAAGTGATCAGCCACGGTCACCAAGAAGCGCCCAGAAGATCTGGGAGCAGAAAGAAAAAAAAAAAAACCCAAACTGTGGTTTTGTGCTCAGTCCTGCCCTGAGCTGCAGGAGCTGGGTCCGTGTCCAGGATGGGCCCTTCCCAGGCTGGACCAGAACCTCTCTCCTGGAGCAGCCAGTGCTGTGTGCCCAACGGGCTGGATCCAAACCTTACTGAATCCATAACTGTCCTCTGACTGCCTGCTGCAGCCTTTCAGCAGGCTCCTAATGAGAGCAGGAATTTTCATTTAAGCTTATAAATAAATATATATATATATAGACCTACAGACACTTCTTCTATTATATTTTCTGATGCAGACCAGCCTGCCTGGCTGAGACAGAGCTATGCAAATTGAAATTTGATTTGCTTTCCAGGCTGGTATTTGAGAGATAAAATAGCAAAATCTTTCTTAGGTAATTGGACAACAGCAGAAACTGTGGACACAAAGGGAATTTCCCTGGAGAGTGCACTTCTCTCCAGAAATGTCAGATTTGGTGGGCCAGGCAAAGCTGTGGAGCTAAACCTGAGCAGAAAACTGACACAGACCCAAAGGTGTTGTTGGACATGAAATGAGCATGCAGAAGTCTGGTAAGTTTAAAAGAGAAAAAGAGTAAATTTTTTTTTGACTTTGTAATATATAGAGTTCTAAAAGTGACAGTGGATTGGAGGATGAAATTGTTACTTTTCTAACGACACTGGTTAAACTAACAGTCTATTAATTTTTTCTTCTTACAACGAAGAATGTAAAACAATCATTGTTTACATGAACAGTGTGTGAGAACTCCAGTAGAAACATGTAAACATTATCAGAAGGTTAAAGAAGTTGTATGAGAACTTTAAATTTTTTAAAATAATTATAAAAGAAAACTTAACACTTTTAAAAATCAGGGTAACACAAAGGCACTGGGATGTGATTTCTCAGTCAATAAAATGGAACTGCTGAGTGTAAGGATGAGCTTTGTGAACAGGGCATGCCAGTTAATTAACGAGGTCTGGGTAAACTCCTGATGAGCCTGCCACGCCTGTCGCACTACGACACAAAATAACTTCCACACGCACGTAGATGTGAAAGAGGAAAAAAGAGGAAGTTCATTTCTAACTCCACAATATATAGAATTCTAAAAGTGACAGTGGATTGGAGGGTGAAATTGCTACTTCTCTAACTGCACTGGTCAAGCTAACAGTCTATTAATTTTCTTCTCCCACAAAGAAGAATGCAAAACAATCATTATTTACATGAGCAGTGCGTGAGAACTCCAGTAGAAACATGTAAATGTTATCAGAAGGCATAGAAAACCTTCAGCAGAACTTCGGGACTTTTAAAAGAACAGGGCGACACACGCCCAGGGATGCAGGGGACAGATGCCCGGGAGGTGCGGGGCCAGCGCTGGCACAGGAGCCCACCCTGCTGCAGCGGGGACACTCCGGGCAGGGCCACCTCGGGGCACTGCCCTGCCCTGCCCTGTGCCCGCAGCCCGGCTCTCCTGCTCCTGCCAAACCCCGCTCCTCTCCCTTGCTGCCCCAGGGCTGCCCAGCCTGCAGCAGCCTGGGCAGAACCCAAAGGAGAGGTAGCAAGGGCAGCAAGGACAGGGCCGCAAGGTGCCCACGGTGCGGAGGCTCGCTCTGGGTCACCGGCAGCGAGTCCAGCGCCTGCCAGGAGTGGGGAGCAGCAGCTGGGCTGGGCCCTCAGTTCCCTCCCTTCTCTCAGGATCATTCAGCCTGGAAAAGCCCTCTGAGACCTCAGCCCGTGGCTGAGGAGACCTCTGGAGCGCCCTGAGGCGTGGTCCTGGTGGCCAGGCGCTGCGGCAATGCCCGTGGGGACGGTGCCTGGGCCGTGGGTCAGCAGAGGGGTCGCAGCAGGGCCCTGCCCCCTGTGCAGGGACCCTCGAGCCGGCCCCGCTGGGAGGCTGCTGGTGCCTCTGGGGAGCCAGCGAGAGCGATTTACACCGAGCCCGTTCACGGCTGGGGGAGAACAGCCACGGCATTTCCGTCTGCGGCGCGCGGCCGGCGCACCGGGAGCGTTAATACACGAGTTTAATTAGGGATCGCCGTGTCGGGGCCGGCACGCGAGGCAGCCAGCACATGGAAATCGAGGGCACGGTCTGGTGCCTCCGCGGCGCTGGAGACAAGATTCCAAACGTGTGGCACTCACCAGGAGCGCGCAGTCAGAGGCCTGCTCAGAGAGGTCCTCGTGTGGTGAAATCAGCACAGAAAATGCCACCACGTCCCTCTCACAAGGCTCCTTCTCCTTCCAAATGTCGCTCCTGACCCCTTGGGCAGCTTTTCAAAATTATTGCCATTTTTCATAGTTACCGGGGGTATATCCAAGGATTCTGTGTAAACCTGGACATCAGTAACACCTCTGGATCATAGAGCCAGCCGTGCAAAAAGCAATTTCCCTGGCAGCTGTTAGGAAAGGACAAGGGTGCTTCCTGTGGACTGCAAGGTTTTCTGAAGAAAGCTGCCCCTTATCAGGGATCCCGTGCCTCAAATGCTTCCCCACGCCACAAAAACCAACACAGCTGGAGGATGCCGAGGACCCCGCCACGAATAATTAGCAAATTGCCATTGATTATCCGTTTTTTGGAACCACTGCTTCTCTGTGTGCTCCCCGCCAGGCTCAGACTTCCTCTCCTCCAGCTGGATTTTTATTAATGGCTGGATCCTGGGCAGGGTCTCCAGGCAGGGACAGGACAAACTCCGTGTGCTCCGTGGGATGTTCACACCCCCAGGCTCTGATCTGCCAGCCTGTCCCCAGGGCAGAAGAGGTCTGGGTGACCTCGGGGGGTGTCCCCAGCTCACAGTGGGGCTGTCCCCTGTCCTGGGTGAGCAGCCACAGCCCACAGGGTCCTCCTCATCCTCCTCACCCACGGGCACTGCCTGACCAGCTCCATGGAGCCACCGTGTCCTTGGCTCCCTCCGTGTCCCAGCCACTCTCCCAGGGCCAGCCTGGACCCTGTCCTGACACTCCCTGACCCTGCTCTGTCAGCTCAGAGCTCCCTGAGGGATCACAGAGAGCCAGATGAAGGCTTCTCCCGTGGTAAAGGGAGCGATCCTTTTCCTTCTGTCCTGGGCTTTTGTCTACGTGGATGCAGATCCCAGTGATGGAGACTGGGCTCCGTCCTGTCCCCAGGCTCGGTCCCCAGCTGTGCACAGCTGCTGTGCCACTTGGGTACGTGATCTGCACCATGTGCATTTGTCATGACATTATGTGCATTAGGAATGTACATTAGGTGTGCTATGTTTGTTACATGGGGACGTGCAAAGAGAAACCCACAGGTTTTCCAACTCAACCTTTTTGTTAAAAAGCCTGCCCTGAGAGTAGAGAGCAGCCAGTGGCCACTGAGTGCCCAGGGGTGCTGGCCAAGGAGCCCACAGTGGCCATGCAGGGGTCCTGTGCTCAGGGGTCACAGCACGGGGTCACACTGGGTCTGAGCTGCTCCCACTGGGGATTTGAGATCCCCCTCCCGTGTTCCTGCACACCCCAGGGGTTTCCCATGATATGGGGGAGATCTGACCTCTCCCCCAGGTCACAGCACAGGGTGGCACTGGGGTCTGATCTGCCCCTGTTGGGGATTTGGGATCCCCCTCCCGTGTCCCTGCACGCCCCAGGGGTTTCCCATGGGATGGAGGATCCCAAGCACCCCCAGGTCACGGGACAGGGTCACACTGGGGGATTTGGGATCCCCCTCCCGTGTCCCTGCACGCCCCAGGGGTTTCCCATGGGATGGAGGATCCCAAGCTCCCCCAGGTCACGGGACAGGGTCACACTGGGGGATTTGGGATCCCCCTCCCGTGTCCCTGCACGCCCCAGGGGTTTCCCATGGGATGGAGGATCCCAAGCACCCCCAGGTCACGGGACAGGGTCACACTGGGGGATTTGGGATCCCCCTCCCATGTCCCTGCACGCCCCAGGGGTTTCCCATGGGATGGAGGATCCCGAGGCCACCGCACCCCCGAGCCTGTGCCACGGCGGTGCAGCCACAGACTGCAGCACGCCCTGAAACAAGGCAGCAGTTCTATTTTAGCTCTCCTCGAGTAACAAACGGGGCTCAGCTGAACCCTGCGTTTGGTGTCGGAGCGCTGCAGCCAGGCAGAGCTCGCAGCTCCCTCGCACACACCTGAACCAGCACATATGGCCCCTCTCACTGCCAACAAAATGAAATGCAAGAGCTTCACAGGAGGAGACGCCCGCTGAAGGATTAAGGAGTCCGCACTTAACGAGTTGCTACCCTGGGAATTATTGTTACTTGTTTGTTTGTTTTTAAGGAATAATGCTTCTAGATAATATCAATGTAAATTATAAACAAAGGAAAAGCTTCACCAAATGATCCTCATTCCCAACCAAAATCCAGATCACCACCTTTAGGACAGCTCTCCTTGTTTGGAGAGCTGGATTAAAACAATCACAGTATAAAATAAGACAGCTGATCTTGGTCTTTGAGTCAAACCTCTGAGCCAACATCCCCCCATTTCCCTCCTGAGGTCAGGAGCAGACCCACATTTCCATATTTTCTCTCAGACCATTCTGCTTCCCACCTCCCCTTTCTTTCATGATGGAGAACATCTATTTTTATGATTTGTACCAATGCACTTGGTTCTTCTGTGACATTTTCAACCTCTGCTTCTCAAAGTGCTTTTCAAGGGTGGCTACAAGGCACCTCACAATTTAAGATGGAAAAAATCCTGGCAGCAGCTCAGAGACAGATTCTGCTCTGCTGTGTTCAAATGAAGCCAGACCTTCCTTCTACCTGCTCTGAATTGCAAATACACCAAATTCCAGCTCCTTCTGGCTTAATATTCCTTTGTTTTCACTCGCATTTTCTGTTTAAAATAAGTGTAACGTCGTTCCCGCTTTGGTAATGATCCCTCAAATATTAAATAAATGGCAGCAAAGACTCCCTGTTATTTTGTGCCTGTTACATCTCTTCTGCAGGAATTTAGGAACTCCTGACAACACTCGTCATATGGGGAGTACGTTCAGGAGGAAATTTCATGGAAGGAAGGCAACAACTGTGGGATTCAAGCAACTGAAACTCTGCATTTCCACGCAGTGAGGAATATCCGTACGTGTAGGATACAGCCGGAGTTTTGTCTCTCTTTTCTCACCATCAGACCAGAGCAGCACCAGAGCTCCACCATTAACACCTTTGGATCCACCAGCAGACGGCTGGACACCCAACAGCACTGAGATGCTACCAAGCCACAGACAAAAATTCCTCCCCAGCAGCTCCTTGGGTCCCCTTTTGGGCAACCCCCTCGCCGAGCATCCAGCGCTTCGCCTCTCACACTGCTCACTGCCTCCTCCCAGAGATTTCACTGCTCTGCACCAGCGAGTGACAGACCGAGCTGGGACACAACTCTGGCACATCCCGGGACTGCAGCTCAGGCTGTTCCTGGCAATGTGCTGGAAAATCTCTGCCCTGGGCTGGCAGTGCCCCGTGGGCTGGGAGCTGTGGCTGCGCCCATTGTGCCTCCGCGCCACCGTGGCAGCGTGGGGTCACTGCGATTTCTGGCACAGCCACAGCCCCTGATCCCCCCAAAACGCACCACAGAACCCAAAGTCAGAACCCAAACCCTTCCCCAGCACGGTGCCGGGCGCAGGGGCACCTCCAGGCGTTCAGGGGGAGCGAGCACACTGCTCCTCTTGGGCTGTGGAACCCACGGGGCTGGGAAGAACCAACCCTGAGCACGGGCCACACGTCCCCGTTACTTACGGTTGAGAGGCAGGCTGGCATTGGTCGTCCCTAGCTTGTTGGCAGCGACACAAGTATAGTTGCCAAAGTGCTCTTCTGTCACATTGGTAACAGTAAGAAGGGATCTTGTACTATAATTTTTAATAGTGATTCCTTGTTGACCATTGATCAGTCTAGAAAGCAAAAAGAAAATGTCTATAACTCATATACCACAACCAAGATTTTTTTTTGTTTGTTTTTTTTTTGTTTTTTTTCTCCACAGCTCTCTTTTCTGTCCTGGTTTTGCAGACAGCCCCGGGAGCACGGTGAGCTCTTTGCAAGCTGCCAGGGCCTGTGCTGAGCACAGTTCCTGGCCCTGAGGAAAGGCCATGGGCAGCCCTGGGGCTGGGGGTGCTGAGGGGAACGCTGCTGCCTGCGTGTCCTGCAGCTGAGAGAAAAGCAACACCCACAGCCCTGCCCGCCTGGAGGAGCAGGGACAGAAACTTCTGGATGCAGAGCTCAGATTTTAAACTGGGCAAAGCCAGCTGGGAATTGAAATACCCTCCCTGGAGCAGAAAGGGGTCCTGGTAAGTCTTTCCAAGAGGGTTTTTTCAGCCCCTGGAGTTTGTTGTGCGCTTTCACAGCTCTGGCTGGTGGCAGGTGAGGATTAGGAGCCAGGACTGTGGCCATGGTTTCATTTATGGGGCTCTACAGCTGCAAATGAGCCTTGCAATTAGGGACAAAATGCTCCAGCAGCACTGCTGAGGCAGCAGCCTGGGCAGGATCAGGTAATGAAGCACAGAAAAAAAGCCAAATCAGGACTCCTCTCAGCCAGCTTTGAGCTTCCCACCCCAAATTCATAGGAAAAAATGCAGGTGTGTGGATACTGCTCCCAAAGCCGTGTCAGGAGCATTGCTGGGCACCGGGACAAAGCAGGAGAACCAACTTTAATGATGTTGTCGTAGGCAAACCACGTCTGATCAAACAAGGAGACGAGAAGGGGAATCGTGTTATTAAAAACTCGCTACAGTTATTACTCATAATTCCTTCTATTTCCCATAAGGAGCAGAGTTTTGGATTAAGAATGCAATTTTTGTCTGCTATATTGAAGGATATCATCATATATCCCGGGAATTAATGCCATCTCCCACCGTTCTGTCTGAAAACCTTGGCAGATGTGTCATTGCCTGCACTTGTGCAGGTTGTGGACTGAACCTTGCTCATTGCTACGGGGGTGCCTCTCTTCCCATCAGACCCCTGCAGGTGCTGCTCACGCAGGGATTTCTCCTCCCTGGGCAGGTTGTGGTGCTGTGAAGGACTCTGCTCTTCCAGCCCAGGGCTGGGGAGAGGATGTGCCACACCCCATGGGCATGAAAACGTAGGAAAAATGGGATTGTGGCGCCGGGCTTGGGGTGAACACTGCTCTTGGAAGATTCACTTTCTGTCCAGAAAGAGAAAACTTCTGTGCCAGGTGGAAATTTGTCCCTTCAGCCTCTGCACGTGGATGTTCTCCTCTAAACCCACCAGTGGCTGTCCCTCTGCTTCCTGCCTCTCCTGCAGAAAATTCCAAAAGAGTTCTTCACTCCCAAACCTCCCCTGCTGTGCTGCTCCCATGCACAGGGTGCCCAGAGCAGCTGTGGCTGCCCCTGGATCCCTGGCAGTGCCCCAGGCCAGGCTGGACACTGGGGCTGGAGCAGCCTGGGGCAGTGGGAGGTGTCCCTGCCACGGCAGGGGTGGCCCTGGGTGGGATTTAAGGTCCTCTCCAACCCAACCCAGTCTGGTCTGGGTAGCACCAGCTGTTTCCCAGCCAGCTCCACACCTTTGGCCCATAACCAAAGTCTGAGCTCCGCCGTCTCCATTTCAGCTGTAAGGTTCACCTCCTTTTTTCCCCCCAGAAAAAAATGGAGTGCTGGGATCTTTGCTGTGGCCATGCCCTGTCCCAGGTGACATCTGCCTGAAAACAACTGAGGGTCCCTGCCTGCTGTGACCTGCTGCCCCCCAGGCTGCCCCCCAGGCTGCCCCCCAGGCTGCCCAGGGGTGCCAGCTCGGGGCCCTCCCCTCTCTGCCCCCACATCCCCTTCCCCCGAGCCCTGCTGGGAAGGGGCTGGCACAGAGGGCTCAGGGCTGGAAGTCCTGGAGCAAACGGGGCTGGGCAGAGATGCAGATCGATGGGCACACAGTTCCCAGAGAACAGAGGTGCAGATCAGTGAGCACACAGTTCCCAGAGAACAGAGGTGCAGAGCAATGGGCACACAGTTCCCAGAGAACAGAGGTGCACACCGATGGGCACACAGTTCCCAGAGAACAGAGGTGCAGATCAGTGAGCACACAGTTCCCAGAGAACAGAGATGCAGAGCAATGGGCACACAGTTCCCAGAGAACAGAGATGCAGATCAGTGAGCACACAGTTCCCAGAGAACAGAGGTGCAGATCGATGGGCACACAGTTCCCAGAGAACAGAGATGCACACCGATGGGCACACAGTTCCCAGAGAACAGAGGTGCACACTGATGGGCACACAGTTCCCAGAGAACAGAGGTGCACACCGATGGGCACACAGTTCCCAGAGAACAGAGGTGCAGAGCAATGGGCACACAGTTCCCAGAGAACAGAGGTGCAGGTCAGTGAGCACACAGTTCCCAGAGAACAGAGGTGCAGAGCGATGGGCACACAGTTCCCAGAGAACAGAGATGCAGGTCAGTGAGCACACAGCTCCCAGAGAACAGAGGTGCAGATTGATGGGCACACAGTTCCCAGAGAACAGAGGTGCACACCGATGGGCACACAGTTCCCCGAGCAGGAGCTGGCCAGAGCTGCCCAGGGGTGTCTGTGTGCAGCTGGAGGAGCAGGAGCTCTTCCTGGGGAACTCGCAGCACCGTGTGCGGCTCGGCTGTGCTCAGCACTGAGCTCACATTTATCAGTTATTACATCATCGTTAATTATATCATTGTTTATTATATAATCATTTATTGCTGGGCCTCACCCAGTGACTGCCGGGCTGCAGCTGGGTTCTGGGTGTGCACAGCAGAGTTCTGGGTGTGCACAACAGGGCTCTGGGTGTGCACAGCAGTGCTCTGGGTATGCACAGCAGAGTTCTGGGTGTGCACAGCAGTGCTCTGGGTGTGCACAGCAGAGTTCTGGGTGTGCACAGCAGAGTTCTGGGTGTGCACAGCAGTGCTCTGGGTGTGCACAGCAGGGCTCTGGGTGTGCACAGCAGCACTGGATGTGCACAACAGGGCTCTGGGTGAGCACAGCAGCACTGGGTGTGCACAGCAGAGTTCTGGGTGTGCACAGCAGTGCTCTGGGTGTGCACAGCAGAGTTCTGGGTGTGCACAACAGGGCTCTGGGTGTGCACAGCAGTGCTCTGGGTGTGCAAACAGTGCTCTGGGTGAGCACAGCAGTGCTCTGGGTGTGCACAGCAGAGTTATGGGTGTGCAAACAGGGCTCTGGGTGTGCACAGCAGCACTCCGGGTGTGCACAGCAGAGTTCTGGGTGAGCACAGCAGTGCTCTGGGTGTGCAAACAGCACTCTGGGTGTGCACATCAGCACTGTGGGTGTGCAAACAGCACTGTGGGTGTGCAAACAGCACTGTGGGTGCGCACAGCAGTGCTCTGGGTGTGCAAACAGCACTGTGGGTGTGCACAGCATCACTCTGGGTGTGCAAACAGGGCTCTGGGTGTGCAAACAGCACTGTGGGTGTGCAAACAGCACTGTGGGTGTGTGCAGCCACCCTGCACGCTCCTTCCCCTGTGCCCTGTGCCTCTCCCACAGGGAAGAGCGAGCTCCTCCTCGCTGCAGGGACGGCTCCCAGGCATGCCCAGCCCCGGGCCCTGCCCCTTCCATCCCAGAATACCTGCACCGTGTTATAACTGATGAAGCCACGATAATGAGCGTTGTCATTTCAAATGTAAGTCTTGTTTGCTTTGAGAGGGAAAAGGGAATTAATACTTTAATATTTCATTTAGGTGACTTCGGGGCTTCTTCCCTGTGGCTGTTTAAGTCTGAGCTGTAATTTCTGCAAGCCCAGAGCACAGCCTGAGAGCAGCCTGGGTTCAGAGCAGTGAAGCCATTCTGCTCCGCACAGGGAGTCCCTGTGAACAATCTTCACAGGCACACCCGTTCCTGACACCCCATCCCTGGACGTGCCCCTGCATCCCTGGACAGGCCTTGGAGCAGCCTGGGGCAGTGGAAGGTGCATTGGAATGGGGTAAACTTTAAGATCCCTTCCAACCCAACCATGTGATGTTTCTAGGACAATTTTGAGGTGTTTTTAGTAACCTCTCCCCCAGATTTTCTCTAGCTCTCCCCATCCTGTGCAGTTCCTGAGCAGAACTCCTGGGAGGTCAGTGATTAGGCAGAATCACCCCCTCTCTCTCCTGTTGCCTCAAAGAGCAATAACTTTAAGTCAGTGCAGTCTGTTACTGCCTCTGTGTTTAGCTTTAATGGTTATTTTATGATGAGGTGATCCCTGGAGTCTGGGAATGGTGTGTTTGGATCTACATCAATCTCAGTAACAACGATGCAATTTCCACCCCCGAAAGCCTTGTTTCAGACACTGCACGCACAGTTCTGATTGCAGGGCTAGCTCCCACTGCTAATTTATTGAACAATCCATCCAGATTTCTAAGAAAGAGGAGTCCCAGCCCAAGAGCATCTGACAAGAATGGGATCCTCTCTATTGTGTTAGCTGAGAATCCAGCAGGGTGTGCCCTCCCAGGGAGTAAATTCAGCTGTGGAGCTCGGCTGCAAATTATCTGCAGGGCAAAGGAGATGCTCCTGTGAGAGAGCTGAACCTTCTCAGCTCTGCACCAAAGCAGGGCCAGAGCTGGCCACGGCTCATCCTGTGCTAGCCAAGGTCCATCCTGAGCTGGCCAACACTCATCCTGAGCTGGCTGCCCATCATCCAGAGGCAGAGGGGAGACACTGGATTCAAAACCAGCCAAAAAAAAAAAAAATATATATATATATATATATATATATATATACCTCTGGGTATTTTCCTCTTTCCTGCAAGGGATGGGGCTTAGAGATCCCCAGCACCAACACGGCTCACAGGATCCCCTGAGCTGGAAGGGACCCCCAAGGATCATCAGAGCCCAGCTCCTGAAAGGATGGAGCATTAGATTTAACCCAGTATTTGAGCAGCAAGAGCCAGCAGGACAGAGCTTTTCCTGCTGAGGTGAAGCACCCACCAGAACAGGAGCAGAAGCACAGCTCGGGTGTCCTGAAATGCTCTGCTTCTCCTCTCCTGCTGCTGCCATGGCACTGAATGTGCTCAGCAGGGAGGAGTTTGGGCAGAGTTACAAACAGAAAGGTGATCAGCATGCTGGGAGCTGCTAATTGAACCTGGAGTGCCAAAACCTGCTCTGAAATATTCCCACAGAAAGGGTGTTTGTGCTGCAACGGCCCCGGGATGGGCACCACACAACACAGCCACGAGCAGCCATGGGAATGGGGTGCAGATGGATTTCACCAACACAGGAGAAACATTCCTGGTCCATAGAGGAAAGATCAGTGGAAGAGAAGCTTTAGGATATGGTGGAATGCCGTGGCTCAGCAGAGAGGGAGGAGGACAGCAGCTCGTGCTGCAGGAGGGGAGCAGCTGAGGAAGGAGCTGACAGATGGCTTTCTGTGAAAAAGGGTCATTAATATTCTCCTGCCAGCTCCCAGGTTTAATGGGATGTTCGAGCTGACAAACCCAGCACTTGGAAGCTGGGAAATTCCCGAAGCTTCCCAGCCACAAGGGACAATATCCACCTGCTTCTGCAGCAGCGTGTGAACCCAAGAGAAACGAGCTCCTGCAAGGGCCCAGAGCTGTAACCCAAAATGTCCTGCTCAAAAGCAAAGCTCCTCCCTGTTTAATGAGCTGCCTTTGGAACGAAGGTGACTCTGCAGAGGTGCTGTTGCCGACCCAGAAGGGCCCACACAGACCCAGAACACACGGCCAGGTTTTAGGGTTCAGTGCTCCCCTGACCCCCTTGGCTGCAGCGACCTGCAGAGCTCACCCCAGGGAGCACAACCAGGGCACCATCCACACCTCCTCAAAGCCCTGCTCTCAAAGGTGAGGAAGACAAATTAAACAGAAATCCTTTTTGCAGGTTTCCCCCAGTGCTTTTCTGGCTGTCCCCCTTCAAAGGCTGGAGTTCCTGCAGCTCCTTTGGACGTCAGGCTGTTGCCATTTCCACTCTGACAGAGCAGGAGCCGCGGCCACGGGGCAGCCCCAGCAGCTCCAAGCAGCCCTGCTGGAGCTGGGGGAGCTGCTGGAATGGGCACCCCGGGGCAGCCCCAGCCTGGCAGCAGCCCTGGCACACGAGGGGTGGGCGAGCAGTGGCTACTTACTTCCTCTCTCCTTTGTACCACTCAAAGACCGGGGCAGGCACTCCTGCACCTTCGCACCGGATCAGGCCGTTCCCTCCAAGCATCACACCGCTGGATTTAAGTTCCTGAATTGTGGGGACAACTGAAAAATAAGAATTGTGAAATAAATGGACATTGGCATCTGGACAGGCAGGTCACCCAACGCCGCTGCTCCTCTCGGCCCCTCCAAGGGCTTTTCTCCAGCTCGAGCCACGTTCCGGCACTGTGTGCTCCAGCAGAGGGAAAATATCCCACGCTGCACATCCTGCTCCGTGTGCCCGGTGTGGAAACCCAGCTGAGACGTGGAGACACAGCAGTCCAGTCCTGGAAAGAGCTGCTTTTCAGTTCCCCAGCACAACCCACAGCTAGCAGCATTCTTTAATTAGCTATCAGCGTTTAAATCCTGAGCACTGGGAAAGGCACAGCAGCCCCCAGCACTGGGGGACCCTGTCACTGCAAGGGTGTGGCAGGTCCCCAGGGCCAGCACCCCTTGTCTCCTGCACAGGCTGCACTCACCCCCAAACTTTTGAGACCTCAAACTAACAGAGTAAGCCTCCAAAATTATGAGCCAACCACAAATACCAGAGAAAAGCGACTTTCCCATCATTCCACCGCACATGGAGTTGTTTCGGTAAGTGCATTTTGTCTTTTTAAATAGTAAACATTGTAAATAGTAATAAACTTTTTGAGCTTAGAACCGCAGACACAAATAAAGATGAAAAGCAATTGTCAGGTTTTCCAGGTGCCAGCAGAAGGAACCGCCAGCTGAAAATAAAACACAGCAAATTCCTCAGGAAACAGATTATCAAAGGTAGCAACTGCCTCCTCCTGGAACTTTTTACGTTCTCTGTTTTAAACAATAATTTATGTGCATCATCAAAACGCTGTAAAAACCAAACCACATAACTTATAAATAAAAATCTGTTTATTTTTTCCCGAGCAGCTCTCCAGATGTTGCTTTAAGGTGTTTATGGGCACGGGGAGCTCTGCCTGCCTCACGTCGTGGTGCTGCTCCCCCAGCCCAGATCCACGAGCTCCTCAGGAGCCCTGGCTGAACCACCCGAGTGCTGAAGGGTCCTGGGACCACCCCAGCTGAGCCTGGCCTTGCCAGGAGCTCTTGGAAAAGCTGGGAATAAAGCCCAGGAGGTGCTGGGTGCTTGGGTGGTGGCCACAGGAAGCATCTTCAGCCCCAAAGCAGCAGTGCTGAGTGAGCCCCACCCTTCTCCAGGTGCAAACCCCTCCCTGGGGGAAGGCAAAGGATGGATGGGAATATCTCACTGAAGCACAGGGAATGGTGGACAGGCTATTTCCACACCTGGAAGCAGGTGCACACCTGGTTTTACCTGAGTGTGAGCCGATCTTGGATGGGCGCAGCTATCTCAGCTCTGTAGTTGAGCATTGCTGTAATTACAGTAAACCCCATCAAATCGCTTTGTAAATCTGAAATACTCCACGGCTGAGCACTGCTAGACCCTTGTGCAGCCTTGCCTCTGCATCCCTGTCCTTTGCACTGCCTTTTGCATGCCCATATCCTGTGTGGATCATCCCAAACCCTTCTGAGGGCTCTTCCTTTGTGTGCTTTACCCTGGCAGTGCCCAGCACCCAGCTCTGCCAAGCCTCATGTGCCCAAATCCGGGGCAAACCCTGCCTTTGCCAGTCCTTGGGAGGTGTTTAAGTGGCCAAAGCCCTCCTTGTGACACAGGTTGGAATGTTTTCTGTGAGCCTGCAGAGCAGTGACAGCCACGTCCCACACTGCAGGAAGGGAATCTGCTGGGAAGGCAGCTGCCGTGGCCAGGGGCAGCAAACAGCCCCAGTGTGGCAGCACATTCTTCTCTCTCAGGATTTTTCATAGAGCAGCACAGAGGAAAGAAAGAGAAAACAATTTCTCTTTCTGCTCCTTGTTTTCCCATGTGGAACGTGCTTGGAGAATTGTTTACCTGGGGTGATTGCTGGGTTGGATTCTGGTGAGGATTGTTTGGGGCTGGTGGCCAATCCAACCCAATCCAATCCAATCCAATCCAATCCAATCCAATCCAATCCAATCCAACCCAACCCAATCCAATCCAATCCAATCCAATCCAACCCAACCCAACCCAATCCAATCCAATCCAATCCAATCCCATCCAATCCTATCCAGTCCAATCCAATCCAATCCAATCCAATCCAATCCAATCCAATCCAACCCAATCCAATCCACCCCACCTGTGGCTGGACTCTCAGAGAGGGGCACGAGTTGTGACTTAGATATGGTGGTTAGAACAAGTAAGTTTGTAGTTTTAGTATCTCCTTTAAATAGTAAATTAATGTATTCTAGCACAGTTATAATAAAGAAATCATTCAGCCTTCTGAGCTGGAGTCAGACACCAGCATTTCTTCCCACCAAGCTCACCTGCATTCACAATACCCCAGCACTCAGCACAGTCCCTGGTTTTAACTAAACTGGGAGAGGGAGCTTCACCTGGGCTTAAAGCAGAGCTGCTTCTCCCTCTTCCATCAGACTCTCAGACTCAGCCCTTGCCTCCAGCCTCCTCATCCAATGATTACAGCAAACCAATCCATAAATCCATTAGCTTTCGCCTGGTAACGTTAAGGATCGAAGGGGAGAGCACATGTATAAGCAATTTGCACGGCTACTTCTCCAGAATCTGCATAAGCAAACATACAGAAAACGTACAGATTGGTTTTGTTACTGCATCAAAACAACAGGGACACGTGAAACATTCCCACTCCTTCCCTCAGGCTGTGTGAAAGGTGCCACCACTGGAAGAGCAAAGCCCAAGCTCCTGTTCTAAGAGGCACCACCTTGCTGCTTCCCCCTGAGCCTGCTCACCTTCTCGTGGTGTTTTGGGGATATTTTTGTCTTGCTTGGCTGGCTGCTTTTTGCACAAAAGCAGAACATCCCTGACAATGTGTTTCAGGATGAGCTGGTGCATAAAAACCTGCAGCTTACTGCTGCTTCTCGGGCAGCTGGGAAGGGGATGCCAGCTGCACCCCAGCTCCAAATAACAATTCCAGGCTCTGCTGCTGGCTTTGAAACTGCTGGAAAAGTTCTGAGGAGGAAATTTTCTCAGATGTCCCTTTGAGGAGGATTTCAGCTTCTGTTTGTTCGGAACAAGAATTGAAATCAATGTTCCCTGCTCCAGGAAATCCCTGGTTAGTACAGGCATGGAAACACAAAGCAGAGATAGCTGGAGCCACCATCTCCTGGATTTATCACTGTCAGGTTATTTTATGGCTTTTAGTCTGAAGACAAACTGTGGGATGCAGTTGTGTTCCTGGAGCACTAATTAAGGAGCCAGAAATCCATCAGACCTGGAAGCCTGAGCAGCTGCAGGTGAGAGCCCACACCCCAAACCTGCTGCTCACACGGCCCAGGTCTGCCCTGGAATGGGGAGAGACAATCAACTGGGAGCAGAAATTTGGTTAAAAAGCAGCTGAGGCTGAAGGGAGGGGTGGGACTGAAGCGAGACTCCAGCTCCAGCCCTGCCCCAAACTCCCACAGCTGAAGCTTCCCCTGGAGCAGGTGTGAGGGGAGGGATTCCTGCCGAGCAGCCCATCATAAACAGCAATAAACAGCCAGCGAGGAAATAACACCTTGGCTCAAAGACAGGCAGCAGGGGGAGGGAGGGAAGGCTGGGAGAGGACAGCTGAGAGAGGCTGCAGGGGGAGGGAAGGGGTGCCAGCCCCCCACAGCTCCCAGGGCAGCATTATCCAGACAAATCAGCGGCTGGGCGAGACACTGCAATAAAACCTAACAGGGACGTTAATGAGAAAACCTGGTGTAAAACTAATAATTTAAAATGCATTTGTCATTTCTAGGTCTCCTAAATAACGGTTAAATAAAATGATAGAGGGGAAATGTGATTATCTGTGTCTGTCGGCAGCCCTGGCTCCTCTGACTCAGATCCGGAGGTTTTTTGTCCCCACAGCGGCTCCTTGTTCAATCCCCTCCTGTGGTTCATCCCTGCAGAGCAGGGCACTTCAAATAAATGCCTAATTTCTGGCTTGGAAATGAGTTACAGGAACTGCTTCGTGGCAGTTTCCCCGGGAGCTCTAAGTGCCTTGCTGGGAAAGGCTCGGTGGGGTGGGTGCTCCGAGCCGCAGCTCCGGAGCGTTCCCAGTGCCCTGCCCGTCTGTCCCTCTGTCCCCTGCGAGGTGGCTCGGGAGGGACAGCTGGCCCTGAGCCAAACCTCCCACTCGCTGTCCCCAAAACCACAGATTGGTGGATCACATAGGAGGGGTCTGGCCAGAGGGGTGGCAGGGAGGAGAGCTGGTGCCAGGTGCCACCGAGGGCTCGGTGTCACCACGAGGGACCCTCACAGGTGCCACCCCACACAGAGCAGCGCCCAAGGCCAGGCTGAACGGGACCTGGGCTGTGGATGGGGTCCCTTATTGTAAATGCAGGTGAACCTGGTGGGAAGAAATGCTGGTGTGTGACTCCAGCTCAGAAGGCTGAATGATTTCTTTATTATAACTGTGCTAGAATACATTAATTTACTATTTAAAGGAGATACTAAAACTACAAACCTGCTTGTTCTGACTGACATCTCTAACTCACTCACAACTCGTGCCCTTCTCTGAGAGTCCAGCCACAGGTGGGTTGGGTTGGATTGGATTGGATTGGGTTGGATTGGATTGGGTTGGATTGGATTGGATTGGGTTGGATTGGATTGGGTTGGATTGGGTTGGGTTGGATTGGGTTGGATTGGATTGGGTTGGATTGGATTGGGTTGGATTGGGTTGGATTGGATTGGGTTGGATTGGGTTGGATTGGATTGGATTGGGTTGGATTGGATTGGATTGGATTGGATTGGGTTGGATTGGATTGGATTGGATTGGATTGGATTGGATTGGATTGGGTTGGGTTGGGTTGGATTGGATTGGATTGGGTTGGGTTGGGTTGGATTGGATTGGATTGGATTGGGTTGGGTTGGGTTGGGTTGGGTTGGATTGGATTGGATTGGATTGGATTGGGTTGGGTTGGATTGGATTGGATTGGATTGGGTTGGGTTGGGTTGGATTGGATTGGATTGGATTGGGTTGGATTGGGTTGGATTGGGTTGGATTGGGTTGGATTGGCCACCAGCCCCAAACAATCCTCACCAGAATCCAACCCAGCAATCACCCCAGGCAAACAATTCTCCAAGCACATTCCACATGGGCAAAACAAGGAGCAGAAATAGAAATTGTTTTCTCTTTCTCTCCTCTGTGCTGCTCTATGAAAAAATCCTGAGAGAGAGAAGAACGTGCCTGGCACAGTCCCTCCCACGGCAGGGCTGGGATGAGATGGGCTTTAGGGTCTCTCCCAACCCAAACCAGTCCCTGGTTCTGACTCTGCACCTCTGAGCTCCCCAACACCTTCGTGTGGAAACCCAAATTTACCCCTGAGGTTCTGCTCAAAACCAGCCCAAAGGCCTGTTGGACCTGGTCCCCATCCCAGATATTTCCATTTTGCTTCCCAGTCTAAAGGAAGAGTTAGACCCATGGCATTCCCAGGCACAGGGAATGCACCCGCTCCAGCCCCAGCCCGTTTCCTCTTGCAACATTTTAATGAGCTTCGGGACTTTTAGGCGCATTAGTTATGTTGCCCTAATTACTCATTATAATTCTAATGTGCATTTTATATTTAATTACAATGCTTATAAAGATTTGGTATGGACAGTAAATTATTATAACTAGCATGTGCATAATGATTACGAGCTGAATTTATTAACTTTTACACGAGCATTCAGGGCTGGAAACTTCCAATTTCACCTTTGTGAGCCCCCATATTGTCTGATTAAACCAACATTTCTGTGGCATTAATTGTAAATGTCAAGGAAAAAAAAAGATCTTTTATTTTCCCTGTTTTCATCAGCTTTTAATTTGGCATCCTAATGCCATCTTTTGTTAGTGAAATTGCTTTCCAGGGCGTTAAGATAAAAAATTCCAGGTAACAGAACAGGTTTTCTGAGATGTGTTTTGTGCTCAGAAGAACAGATATCAGCAATATTCAAATATATTCTTTTCTGTATATGCACGCTCCGAGTGTTTTACCAACGCAGTAACAAGTCAGACAGTGCTACTTGTACTTTAAATAATTAAGATGGGCTTTCGACACTCTGGATTATTTAATTTTTCTAATTTATTCAGCACAGCAGCCCTCCCTCTCCCCAGATTAATGGAGTGGTTTAATAATGGCTCCTCGTGTCAGAACCTTCTCTGCCGTGCAGAAACATCTGAGAGACACGACTGGAACAACCACTGGGCTCAGCAAGCAGCAGGCTGATTTATTCCAGCTTTTCTCCACGGCTTATCAGCATCGTGGATTCACTGCCACCCCGACACGCACATTTCCATACCTTGTGTATGCAAACACAGGAGATGTGGGGAAGAATTCAGTTCTAGATGGAGCACAGGGTCTCCTTGGAGCTTTTCACTGCATCCCAGACTGGTTTGGGTTGGGGGCGCCCCAAATCCCACCCAGTGCCACCCCTGCCATGGCAGGGACACCTCCCCCTGTCCCAGGCTGCTCCAAACCCCTCCAGCCTGGCCTGGGGCACTGCCAGGGATCCAGGGGCAGCCACAGCTGCTCTGGGAATTCCATCCCAGCCAGGATTCCCTTCCCAGTGCCCCATCTAAATGTGCCTTCCTTCAGCTCTCCCTTTCCCAGCCCTGTACTTCCACCGTGGATTAGTGTGTCAGCCCCTCCAGGCATTCCCTGCCCGGGAGCTGGGATGCCACAGGGCACATCTGCTCCCCAAAACGTGCTCCTCCCTCGGCTCCAGCTCACGGATCCCCCAAATCCCTGCCTGCTGTGCCATTTATGGGTTTGGACAGAAAACCTCCCTGTGCTGAGCGCAAAGCTTATAACCCACGGGTGACTGGTCTGTGGGTGGAAAACACCAAAATCAGCAGCACAGAATAATACTTAATAAATCATGGGCCGCCAGACAGGAAACCTGGACAATCTGTTTTACAGTATGTCAGGGATAAAAAAAAAAAAAAAAAAAAAACCAACAAGAGGAAAGAACTTAACGAAGCCTCCCAAAAAGCAGCAAAGCAAACAAAGACCTAGAGGGAGCTGCAGAAGAAAAGGCAGGTCGGAAGGACTGCTTTGTTTCTCTGGCCATTGGGGCTTATCTCCCTGCCGCATCTCTTTAATCCTTTTATTTTCCAGCAAAGCGCTTTTCTCCCCGCACTCCCTTTGAGGCAGCTCTGTCAATGCAGTTTGATCCCCTGCTAAAGGAGCTGCTCCAGCGTGGGGACACAAACCCTTCCCTGAGCAGCAGCCGAGGGTGCAGCTCCAGCCACCGCTCCGTGTCCCTGCAGCGGGATCCGGGATCAAACACGGACTGGGAGCGCTGGGCACCACAGCCAGGGCGGGCTGGGGCAGCCTCACCCCAGGCCAGGGGAGGCTCCCCTCTCTCAGCTGGGCCTGGGGGGGTTAGGCTGGGTTTTGGGACAGGTTCTTCCCCCAGAGGGTGCTGGCACTGCCCAGATCCCCAGGGAATGGGCACGGCCCGAGGCTGCCGGAGCTCCAGGAGGGTTTGGATGCTGCCAGGGATGCCCAGGGTGGGATTTTGGGGTGTCTGTGCAGGGCCAGGGGCTGGATCCATGGTCCTGTGAGCCCCTCCCAGGGCAGGACAGTCCCTGTTCCGTGACTGTGCCCCAGCTGCCCGTCCTCTCCTCCCTCTGCCCCTGCCCACATCCCTGGAGAGAACAGCTCCTGCCCCGGGGAATGTTCAGTGAACAAACCCCGGCAGCAGCTGGGGAGCCCACGGGGGACAGGGGGGACAGGAGCAGCGAGACCCACGGGCCCCGTGGCCAGTGGCACCTCCCTGAGCAGGAGGTGACCAGAGCCACGCTGGACAAACCCCACGGCGCTTCTGCACACCAGAGCTGGGAGCTGCAGTGGCAAGACGAGTCTTCTGACTGAAAGCGAGTTTTGTGACAGGGAAAAACGAGCCTCGGCATCCCAGAGGGGCAGGGAGGAGGGACAGGGACACTGCCACACAGCTGTGCCCGCCAGCAGGGAGAGCTGGCCCGGAGCCTGGCTGGGAACACGCACAGAGCTTCGCCTCTGCTGCTCCCCTCCCTGCAGGCCAGGTAAAAGCAATGGCCTTCAGCCACTCCCAGGAATTACTGAGTAGATCTTGTGGCGGTGAAGTTGAGAAGAAAAGGAACTAAAGTTGAGAAGAAACACGAAGCAAGCTGGTGGTTTTGCAGGGAAGGAAAGTTTGGAAGTCAGGAGCCAAGTCCCCGAGGGTCGGTGGGGAATGTGGCAGAGCCCTGCTGCAGCCCCACGCAGCAGGGAGGGCAGGCAGGGGACACTGAGGGCACGGAGAAACCAGCCCGGGGGCACCTTCCCGGGGAAGGGGACCCTGCTGGGGGCCCCCTGCGCAGTGCCCCGGCCCCAAACACCCAGGTGGGGCCTGGCTGTGCCCCCAGTGCAGCCTGAGCCCCAAAGCCAGCACGGCCACCACCGCACACCCGAGCCCTGCGGCTCTCTGGAGAACGGATTGCCCTCACCCGACCACTTGGGCTCACAAGTGGCCAGGAGCTCCCAGAGGTGCCCCACAGACTGGTTACCTGCAGCAAACCACCTGGCACAGGGCCAGGCACTCCTGGGCCCAGCTGGAGCGCCCCAAGCTCAGGGGACAGAAGGAATTTGGCCCAGCAGAGCTGCAGGAGGTGATTTTGGGGTACACTGCAGCACTGAACGTGCACCGCAGCAGGGAGGAGGGATCAGCTCCAGCCCAGCTCTGTCACGGGCCAGGCTGGCAATAATCAGCCAGAACTGCAGCAAAGCAGACTCAGGGATGGTGAGACAGAGCTGGAAGACTTTGCTTGAGGGAGATGTCAAGGTGCTCTTGCTCTTTTTTCATGTTAAAGGTTGACAGCGTGAGTGCTGACACCTGGACAGCAGCACCCGCCTGAGCCCTCAGGTCCTTCCTTCCCAGGGTGGGAATTTTGTGATCTCTGAGGTGCTGGGATAATTAAGCACCAGCCCAAATTCCTGTTTATCCACTCGTTTCTGTGGATAAACTCGTTTCGTGTGTTTAAACTGAAATCCATTACTCAGCACCAAGGGGACAATCAGAAATCATGCTCTCGTCAGCTCCCAGCAGCAATGAAATCCCCAGATCCACTCTGAGCTACGAGGAAAGGCCTGGCCCTGGAACGGGGGCAAAGAGCTCGGGAGGCAGAAGTTTCCTGCAGCGCAGGGATCCCATCCAGCCCGGGTGGGATCTGGTGCTCCGAGGCTGCCAGGTGAGGCCCCGAACGCGGCTGCCGAGGCCAGCACTCATTACTGCTGTATAATAAATGGAAGCATAAGTCACAGTTAGCACTGAACAGATTGTTTGGGGTTGCAAAGACAGCAGCTGTCACAGCTTGACAGCTTTCTTGTTAGTGAATCAGCTTTCCTGACAGTCTTTTTGATTGAAAACCCCTGTTCCCTGACAGAGTGTTGGAGCTGATGTACATATGTAGCTCATGAAGAATGAGAGGGAGCCATGAAAGGTCTCGAAGCTCTTGCTCTGTATTAAAAAGAGGTGCAGTTTACATAAAGGGAGGGTTTGGCTGGCCCTCCCCAGCGAGCCTGGCAGCTGTGAGCTGATGGGAAGGGCTCAGCCCTGCTGGGGGGGGACAGTGGCACACCCAGGGCCACGGCCTCCCCCGAAATCCCGGCTGCTTTCGCTCCGGGAAGAGTCTGGGCCATAAAAAATAAAACTGCAATTTAAAAACGAAGCTGAAAATTCCCCCCTCGGTGTGGCTCTGGCAGGGCTTGCCCAGGCCTCCCCCAGCCCACGTGGGAGAGGCAGTGGTGGGCACCAGGGACACACCAGGCTCCCCAGCTTGTCCCAGGGGATGGCTTCGTGTGCTGGGGACATTCCCTCCCTTCCAAGGATGTCACCCATTCCTCAGGAAGGGACAGCAGCTCCTGAGCACACGCCTGGGCGCAGACCTGGCTTCACCTGGAGCACTGGGAGCTCCCCACTCAGGAAATTGCTGCCTTGGACACAATTCCTGGCTTTTCCCTTTCTCAGCACTCTCTTGGCCACCGACGCCACCAGGTGCAGAAGCAGCAGAACACGTGGATGATGACACATCTGACATTGCACAGAATTTCGTTCCAAATGCACTGGAAATGGAGCATTTTGAAGGGAATTTTTCCAAGTGAACTGAACTCTCCCAGTCCAGCAGTGACTCTCACAATCAGAGCCAGAGCCACGGGCTCCGTGATGCTCCTGGCCGTGCCTGGGGGCACCACCCTCCACCACAGAGCCTCCTGCTTGCTCCACAGCTCTGAGGCGCAGAAAAGATCACCCCAGCCTCAGACCAGTTTGGTTTTATGTCAGGAGAGCAGAAGAGAAGCAGCTTCACGGATTCTGATGCCTGAGGAGTGATGCTGGGAGCTTTTCCTCTCTTTGGCATCCACAGCACAGCTTTGTTTAAAAGCATGAAAGCAAAAGGGGACTTCTCAAAGCTCCTGTAGCTCCCATCTGCTGCCTCCACCGCACCTTTGCTACCACAGCAGGTATTTGAACCCCAGGAAAAATCAGGTTGTAATAACATCATTACAGCACGTCCCTAGTGCAGAACCATTTCAAACTGCAATTACTGGGATAAAAAACATGAAAAAAAAAAAAAAAAAAAAAGAAATCAAGGGATGGAGAGTTGCACTAGGCTGACACCGCTCAGACCTGGCTTTTTGTGGCCCCAGCTGGTGTCAGCAGCTGCACTCAGACCCCTCTGACCATCAGCTCAAAGGCTCTGCAAGGGACAGGGAGGCCTCAGCCCTGGCCCCACAGCAGCCAGGAACAATGCAATTACAGGGAGGAATGTTGCTTTGCAGTCTCTTGACTATTAGGAAATATTTTAAGTAATTGTCTTTTGCTGAAGAGTGATCCGGGCAGGGGAACACTCCTGGAAGCTCGAGAGCTCTCCATTAATTTTGGCTCTAGCCCGGAGTCTAACACAGCTCTGCTCAAATTGCTGCTTCAAACGCAGCAGCTCTTTAGAGATGACTCATTTCCATTAAAGCTGCAATCTCCCCGAGCTGTACTTTCGCTGGTGTTTAAAGTGGGATCACCTGGGGGCTGCAGAGATCACCTTTTCCTGGCAGAGGAAAAAGGCACCAGCTGCAGGCAGGACTGGCTGCCCAGGGGGTTCCACATCCACCCCAGACGGGGATTTCAGCACCTCTGAGGACGAGGGGAGCTGCACACCAAGCCTTGAAGGAGCCACATGCATGGAGAGGAGCACATTCCTGCTGCCCCCGGCCAGCAGGGACAAGAAGTGTGGCAGCACATTGTTCTCCCTCTCAGGATTTTTCATAGAGGAGCACAGAGGACAGAAAGAGAAAACAATTTCTATTTCTGCTCCTTTTTTTGCCCGTGTGGAATGTGCTTGGAGAATTGTTTACCTGGGGTCATTGCTGGGTTGGGTTCTGGTGAGGATTGTTTGGGGCTGGTGGCCAATCCAAATCCAATCCAATCCAATCCAACCCAATCCAATCCAATCCAACCCAATCCAATCCAATCCAATCCAACCCAATCCAATCCAACCCAATCCAACCCAACCCACCTGTGGCTGGACTCTCAGAGAGGGTCACAAGTTGTGAGTGAGTTAGAGATGGTGGTTAGAAAAGTAGGTTTGTAGTTTTAGTATCTCCTTTAAATAGTAAATTAATGTATTATAGCACAGTTATAATAAAGGAATCATTCAGCCTTCTGAGCTGGAGTCAGACACCAGCATTTCTTCCCACCAAGCTCACCTGCATTTTACAATAAAGAAGGGCTTCAGACACGGATGTACAGAGGTGTCCAGAGTCTGACTGGAACCTTCCTTCGACTTTAAAATGACAGCAAGAGCAGAGCAGTAGATAAAACCTCCTAAAAACCCTCCCATGAATTTTCCTGCCCGCAGATCCAGGGGCTGGTCCCACACTTTCACCAGCAACGGCCGGAAAGCTTCACAAGGTGTCTTTGTAAAAACCAGCAACAATATATTGGTTACAGTATTTCCCACCAATTCTGGGGCAGTGGCTGCTCCATCATCTCACTGAATCAGGTTGGGAAAGGTCTCCAAAGTCATGGAGTCCCAGCTGTGCCCTGTCAGAGCCCAGCACACCCCTCTGGCTGCCCTGGCTGGCTCCAGACCCTGGCAGGGGGCTCAGAGACCTTGGCACAAAGTCAAAAACGCCTGTGGCTTCCATTTCAGCCCGTGGAAAAAGCTGCCAACTCTGTGTGAGGAATTACAAACCACAAGGGTTTGAGTAGTGTGATATTTGAATTAACACAGGGTGGAAAAGTAGAATTTTGGTGTTTATAGAATGGGGTTCAGGGGGGTACAAGCTGGAGGGATTTGGGCGTGTCCTGGCCTTCTTCTCCTTCTCCTTGCCCTCCATGTCTTGCTGTGCTGGTGACACTTTTCTGTTGGTTTAAGGCACAGACACACTGCCCAACATCAATGGCAGACATTGGCACGTTACTGTAAACAGACCATAGGTAACTTTTGATATAAAAGGTAAACACCGCCCTGAGGGCAGGCAGAATGCCACAGCCTCCTTGCTAGGCAGAGCTCGGCAGGTCAGAGAGAGAATGTTCTAGATAAGGGAAAATAAACAGCCTTGGGAATGCAATCTGAAGCATTCCAGGCTCCCTCTGTGGCTGTGTGGGCTGGGAAGCAAAGGCTTTTACACTCTCGGGGTCATTGCAAAGCAAAGCAGAGCCCGACAGTGCCCCAGCCCAGAGCTCTGAGTGCACCTCCAGGGATGGGCACCCCAAACCTCTGCCAAGGCCTGAGCACACCTTCCATGGGGAAGCACTCCCTGACATCCCAGCCAAACCTCCCCTGCCCAGGCTGCCTCTGCACTCTGCTTCACACACCGAGCTGGAGATGCTCCAGCACGGCCAGAGGAGAGCCTGAGGGGGTTCCTGTGGCCTGAGCTGCTGACTTGCCTTGCAGCAGAGCTGGAGCTGTGCTGGAGCTCCAGCTCCTTGCTGCTGAAGCAGCCAGGCTGAATCCTGGTCCTGAGGGTGATGCCTGAAGTTTGAGCTTTCATATTTCCCAGGCTCTGCACTGCATTGGTGAATAACTCTGAACTCCACACTCAGTGCCAGCAGCTCTCCTCACAGCTCAGTCACACACAACAATCCTTTTCCAGCCCAGAACCAAGGACAGCGCTGCAGCTTCAGCCCAGAAAGTGCAAACAGCAGGGAATGGAGGAGAGCAGCCTGGGAGGGTGGGACTGGAGCACCTGGAGCTGGGATTGGGCAATGAACCCCAATATGGAAATGGACCAAAACTTATAAAAGTGTGAACACTCGTGACTCAGAGTCCATCTTGGTGTAGAGCCTTGGCCAGGCTCCTGTACTGCCCAAGGTGCATCCTTTGAAGGCCCTTTAATAAATCCCTGCTTTGTTCCTTTAACACAGCCCCTGCTCCAGGCAGCCTCTCTGGGCATCAAAGGTCCTGGCACCCCAAGGACAGCAGCACTCGCTGTCCTGGCACCCCGGGGACAGCAGCACTCGCTGTCCTGGCACACCTGGCACCCCAAGGACAGCAGCACTCGCTGTCCTGGCACACCTGGCACCCCAAGGACAGCAGCACTCGCTGTCCTGGCACACCTGGCACACCTGGGACAGCAGCACTTGCTGTCCTGGCACACCTGGCACCCCGGGGACAGCAGCACTCACTGTCCTGGCACACCTGGGACAGCAGCACTCACTGTCCTGGCACACCTGGCACACCTGGGACAGCAGCACTTGCTGTCCTGGCACACCTGGCACCCCAAGGACAGCAGCACTCACTGTCCTGGCACCCTGGGGACAGCAGCACTCACTGTCCTGGCACCCCAAGGACAGCAGCACTCACTGTCCTGGCACCCCGGGGACAGCAGCACTCGCTGTCCTGGCACACCTGGCACACCTGGGACAGCAGCACTCGCTGTCCTGGCACCCCGGGGACAGCAGCACTCGCTGTCCTGGCACACCTGGCACCCTGGGGACAGCAGCACTCGCTGTCCTGGCACACCTGCCCCACCCTGGCACTGCTGGCTCCCGACCAACACCTCCTGGCAGAGCAAGCAGAGGCTTCTCTTGAAGGTGCAAACCATCTCCTGGACGTTTGGGAGATCTGGAGGCTGATGTGCAGCTGCCTGGGCGCTGCCAAGCCCCGTGCTGAGCTGTGCAGCACAATGCCACCCTCTGAGCAGGGACAGCAGCAGCCACGCTCCCACAGGAGCCGTGCTCAGCAGGGATCTGCAGGAGCCAGGCAGAGCTTGCAGAACCTCTGCACAAACCATTCCCCCCCAGAAATCTACAGGAATTCAAACTGCACTCGAGTCTCAAACATGAACTACCTTGTTTTAATCCGACTTCTGAAATGTTAACAAAAACACCCGAAGGACATAAAATGACAACCATTGCCTTGCAGGAGGCTTCCTTCCCCAGCAGTGAAGGGAAATATTTCCTCCAAAGCAGCAACATTCTTCCCTCACCAAGCAGTTGAGGTGCCTTTAATTGTCAGAGCAGTTCTTATCGAATCGGTGTAAGCTGTTTCTCATTGTGTTGCTATGAGATAGCACATCACATAACTCAGACAGGTTCTCAGTGATGAGACCAGCTTGCAAATTAGCTAAACAACAATTTAGTCCTAATGGTGACCAAAAATAACCAGATAAAACCCAAAAAGAAAAAAAAAAAACCAACAAAAAATCCCCAAAAAAACCCAAAACCAAAAAAACCCCAACTGATGTCGTTGTGCATGAACAAAACCTCCAATCTATAGGATCGCAGGAATTCTCCAAAGACCTTTATCTTATGTAAAAAACCCAACAGCCCAAAGCTGTTATTTGCACTGGTTGCACCTGAAATCCTTTGCTGGCAGCCCTTCACTGGCAGCTGCAAACCCAGCTCTGCTGGCCTGGACTTAAACCACCACCCAAATTTCCAGCAGGGCCGTGCTGCCCCCTCACCTCCCTCAGCGGGGTGGGCAGCTCTGTCCCCTCTCACTGTGAGCCCACAGACACAACTCCTGGCCATTCTGTGCTGCCAGCTGTGTGGGACGTGCTGCAGGAGATGTGTCCCCTCCATCCGTGCCCTGAGAGCCTCCCCAGGCTCTCTGACTGCAGCAGTACCTCAAATGTGGGAGTTCTCAGGATTGAGCAGCTCAGGGGATCCATCTGCACTACCGGCTATTGACAGAGGATCCCATCTGCACCATCGGGTTAGAACTGAGCAGGAGGGGCGAGCCAGGAGCTGGGCTGGGCTGAGAGAAGGACCTGCACAGCACAGCCCCCCAGCAGAACCCACTCCCCTCCCAGCACAACCTGCACAGCCCCCCCAGCACAACCTGCACAGAACAGCTCTCCCAGCAGAGCCCACTCCCCTCCCAGCACAACCTGCACAGAACAGCCCCCCAGCAGAACCCACTCCCCTCCCAGCAGAACCTGCACAGCCACAGCCCCCCATCACAACCTGCACAGCCACAGCCCCCCCAGCACAACCTGCACAGCCCCCAACACAACCTGCACAGCCCCCCAGCAAAACCTGCACAGCCACAGCCCCCCAGCACAACCTGCACAGCCCCCCAGCACAACCTGCACAGCACAGCCCCCCCAGCAGAGCCCACTTTCCCCCAACAGAGCCCACTCCCCTCCCAGCCTGGCCACGGTGCCGCTGTCCCGTGCAGGAGCCTGACACAACAAGAGGTCACAGCCTCAAGTTACGTCAGGGAAGGTTCAGGTTCGGTATTAGGAAAAAAAAATTCACCGAAAGAATAATAAAGTACTGGAATTGTCTTCCCTGGGAGGTGGTGGAGTCACCATCTCTGGGTGTGTTTAAAAAAGACTGGACATGGCACTGGGTGCTGTAGTCTGGTTGAGGTGTTGGGGCACAGGTTGGACTTGATGATCTTGGAGGTCTCTTCCAACCTCATCATTCTGTGACTGTGACTCTGAGCCACCCCTGTCCCCAGCAAGGTGTCAGGGAGCAGGACCATTGTCCCCACTCAGAACATCAGCACAGCTCCAGCCGTGCTCTCCTGCGGATGTTTTTGGGTGGAACGAGGTGAAGGGAGGACTCTGCATTCCCCACGTCTGCAGCAGCTGGGGAAAGGAATCCCGAACAAAAGCTGCCTTCCCACAGCAAATCAGAACTTCTGTGGCACACAGGGCAGGCTGGAGCCGTGCCCTGGGCACAGCTGGCACGGGCAGGGGCACGGCAGTGCCTGGGGACTCTGCCCACATCACCCACACCCCGCAGCCCGAGGGCACCACGCAGAGCAGGGCAGGTCCTGCAAACCCCACTGGGCACTGCACCCCACTGCTCCACGGAGAGAGCCAAGAGTCAGAGCTCCAGGAGTCCCCCGTGCCCCTCAGAGCCAAAATCCCCTTTGGGAATGCTCCCTGAGGCCTGAGGAAGCAGCAAAACCCCTGGCAGTGAAGCTTGGCTCCTAAAGCCAATGCTGACCTTAACCCCAGACCCCAAACTTAGTCAGGGATAAAAAGATGGAGCTGCAAATCAGGAGCTATTAGAAACAGAATCAGAGTTCTTGATTTCTGCTTCGAGAGAAGCCCCCTCCTCCCCTCTCTTTTATTGGAGGAAGGTGGAAATTAAAATTAAATTGCTCTGAGCAATTTCATACTTGGTGCCAAAGCAGAGGAGGACTGAGACCTCCAGAAGATATGTGGGCTTTGCCTTCATATTTAATAATTTAACCGAGGCAACTTTCCTTCTTGAATCCAAACTCAGAACCTTGCCAAGGAAATGCTGATCCTAGGTCAGGAACGGGTCACACTTCCCGGGAAGAGTCTCAGTGCCATGTCCAAGGATTGGCAGCCCCAAGCCCTGGTCCTGCGGTGTTTTCCCCCAGGAGATTTAAGGTTACAGATTTAATTAGGCCGGCGTGGCTTGTACAGGATGTCTGATTTCAAAGTAAAATCGGAGCATTATCCATAATGTTATGCAAAGCACCATAGCAACAGCGAGGAGCCTTCGAAGAAATGCTAATGAGGGGAGAAATGCTAATGAGGGGAGAAATGCTAATGAGGGGAGCTGTTCTGCACAACCCGGCCTGGCCAAGCGAAAACAAACACCCCACTTAAAATTCCTAACAAGAACTCACACATTCCTGCATCAGAAAAACCCCACTGCCAGAAGTGCCTTATCAAAGCATCCCAGAGAAATTCCTGATCAAAGCATCCTAGAGAAATTCCTGATCAAAGCATCCCAGGGAAGGGCACAGGATCTGCCTCGGGAACAGACTCCCCAAACCCCACTGGGCTGGCTGAGGGCTCCTGGAAGGGCTGGGATGTCCACCCGGGGTCCCAGGGAATGTGGAACCTGCTCCCAGCACACAGACCCAGGCTCCAGAGGCACAGGAAAACCTGATAAAGTTGGGAATAAAGCCCCCAAGCCCCAAACTGAGATGATTTGCTGAAGGACACAAAACACGTGCATGAAAAATAAAGGGTTAAATCACAGAATCTGCTGAGCTGGAGGAGATCCACGAGCGACCCTGAGTCCTGCACAGGACAGCCCCACGAGTCACCCTGTTCCTGAGAGCATTTCCAGGCTCTGGGGGTCTGTCAGGTTTGGGCAGAACCATTCCAAACAGAAGATTTTACCAACTCAGGGACCCCAACCCTTTGTTTTGCATCCCAGGTTACGACAAGGACAGAGCAGTGCAGTGAACACTTGGATAAACCAAACTGATTGGGACTAAATCAGCCTAATGAGCTTCAGAAACTTGTTAAAAGGCTGAATTAAGCAGATGCAGGGCTGCAGTGTAAGCCCTGAGCAGCCACCAGGGTGAAGCTTTCCCCGGCAGGGAGTGGCAGCAGCCCCTCGAAGCCCCCCAAAAGTGCTGTGGTCAGAGGTGTGGGAGCGCCTGGAGCACAGCGAGGAGGTGAGCTTGGCCAGCAGGCTGCTCAGGAGCGGGCTGGCCAAGCTCAGCATCCCAGCTGGGTCTGAGCACCAGGCACAGACCAGCTGAGCTGGGCTCAAATCTGCCTTCGGGTGGGCACAGGCTGTCTGCCAGGCCCTGCTCCTGCTCTGCTCCCATCTGCTCACCTGGACACCAGTCCTGGGCCTGCTGCTGGGGAGGGCTCGCTAACACAACACCAGGGGTGAGGACCCGGAATTCATCCAGGGAAATGGAAAGAGCAGCCTGAAAACTGGACAAAACCACCCAGGAACGAGTTCAAAAATGTCTTTTCCCTCCCCAAAGCCACCGGATCTTGATTCAGTCCAGTCTGAAAGCTCCGGCTGTAACAGAGCTGTCCAAGGTACCATTACAGGCAAACTGACCCTTAACATGGATTATCCTAAGAAAAGGGAATTCTGCAATGCCACTCCACTTTAAATCCACACTTTCTAGTTATTTAGACAGCTGACACTTTGAAATAAATGCAAATAAATGCCAGTTTCCTGAGGCACATCCCATTCCTCATCCTCTCACTGTGGCCTCAGCTCTACTGGAAATTCTAGGATTTAGCAGCTGCCTTTAATATTTTCCAAGCATGACAGTAATAGAGCAGGAGAGAACGAGCAAAGTGACAGTAGCACCTGGAGAGTTTCAGACCAGCTTTCAGATGACACATTAAATCCAAACACTGGCTCATTCAAAGCAGGGTTCAATATTATAATCTATAAATCAGTATTTGCTTTGCAAAATGTAATGGAAAATGCTAATAGGATTTACTTGTGAAATGAAATTGGATTACTGTTATCTATTTTAACTTGATTTGGTGGAGCATTCCTTCAGCACCAACCAGCAGCTTCAGTGGCTCCTCTCCTTTCGTGTCCCTCCTTTCTTTTGGAATTCAGGCAGATTCTCGGGCCACCCGTTTTCAAAGGGGAATTAGGGAGGACAGACATAAATCAAGTAGGAAATGTAGATGGTGGTGTATCAAGCAGTGTAATGAACCCCCTGTGAGCCATCAGAGCCACGGCACGAGAGCCAGGAGCTCCTCGTTTGTGTGGGGCTGCAAGCTGCCCAGCCCAGAACCCTGAATTTCACAGACTCCTTCAAACCTGGTCATTTCCATGTCCCTGCCCGGGTGACTGAACAGCCTCTCCGTGCCCTGAGCAGCCACGTGCCAGCACCTCCCTGCACCAGGAGTGGAGTCAGGGAATGGCACTGGGAATAGAGCCAGGGAATGGCACTGGGAATAGAGCCAGGGAATGGCACCAGGAGTGGAGTCAGGGAATGGCACCAGGATGGAGTCAGGGAATGGCACCAGGATTCAGCCAGGGAATGGCACTGGGAATAGAGCCAGGGAATGGCACCAGGATACAGCCAGGGAATGGCACCAGGAATGGAGTCAGGGAATGGCACCAGGATACAGCCAGGGAATGGCACTGGGAATACAGCCATGGAATGGCACCAGGAGTGGAGCCAGGGAATGGCACTGGGAATGGAGCCAGGGAATGGCACTGGGAATACAGCCAGGGAATGGCACCAGGAGCACCATCATGGAATGGCATCAGGAATGGTGTCAGGGAATGGCACCAGGAGTGGAGTCAGGGAATGGCACCAGGAGCACCACCATGGAATGGCACCAGGAATGCAGCCAGGGAATGGCTCCAGGAGCGTGTGAGAACAGCAGCAGAGGAAAAGAACTCACAGAATCGTCCCCAAGACACCAAGTCCAACCTTCCCCCAGCACTGCCAAAGCCACCACCGAGCCACGTCCACAGGCACCAAATAAAAGGATGGAATTTCTGGGGAGGAAGCCTTGCTCTTGTCAGTTTGCTATGGAAATGGAGTGCCACTGCATTGTCCCTGTGCCCAAGGAGCACTGGTGCCACTGAACGAGAGCAGTCTGGGCAGCAGGGAATGCCCCAGGTGACAGCAGCAGCCCCACAGCGACAGGGGATGAGGGGCTTTGCTGCCCACATCAGCTGGGACAAGGCCTCTGGGGCAGACACAACGCTGACACCTCATATTTGTGACCAATAAAGCTGCCACAGCGACTCCAAAACCAGAAACTAATCACACACTGGGTAACTGAGCTTAACCAAAGAAAACTCAGAATGAACAAGAGAAATTATTCTCATTGTCTTGCCTGAGTTTTCTCAGATGTTGGAGGGAAAAAGAACATTTCACATCACGCTGAGTGCTAAATCAGACTCAGAGCCAAGCTGAGAGCACCTCCTCGGTGCAGAAATCCCACCAGGTCAGAGCTGCTGGTGCCACCACCACCCAGCAGGGTCCCCAGAGCAGCGTCCCTCTGCCCGCAGTGGGACTGCATGAGCACCCAGCTGCCTCCTCTGGGAGCAGCTCACGCTCCCGTGGAGATCAGGCCCCATCCAAGCACCCAAGCAGAGGTTCTCATCTCCTCACATCACTTCCAGCACCACCACGACAAAGAGAAACCAGGGAGGGCTCGGCCCAACATCCACAGCAGCCACCAGAACCCGCTCAGATCATCACCCAAAAATGAGAGTCTGCACCTCGAGCTCGCTGGGGCCGCCTTGGTGACACCCAGGTGGCCACCACAGAGCACAGCTCCCTCAGCCACTGTGACAAAGCCAGCAGCTCCAGTTTGCTGCTCCAGACTCTCCTTCTCCACCACACTGAGGGAATAACAAATAACAGCACTTACAGTTTACTGTGACTTTTACTTTTTTCACGTCTGGGACCGAGACATCGTTTTCTGCACTGCACTCGTACTCCCCAGCCTGGTCTCTGGTGATGCCGTAGATGTCCAGGTACTGCCCGCTCTCGAAGGGCTTGGCTGAAATGAAATGGTCACAGGAAGAAATTACTGCAGGCTGAGCACACAGCTCCTGACATCCAACACCTGCACGGCAGCCAGAGGGTTTAACACGCTCAGCCTCTGCGGCTTCCACGCAGCAACCCCAGCTCCGAGGGGAGCTGAAACCCCCCAGACTCCTGGAGCTGACCAGAGGCTCTCTCCTGACCCAGCTCCATAGAAAAGCTCAACAACCCCGAGATACAGCAGAGTAATTTGTACCCGATGGGTGCCACGGAACAGCAGCTGTGGCTGCCCCGGCGGTGCCCAAGGCCAGGCTGGACAGGGCTTGGAGCACCCTGGGATAGGGGAAGGTGTCCCTGCCATGGCAGGGGTGGGCAAGGTGAGCTTTACATCCCCTCCAACCCAAACCAGCCCAGCACTGCCCCACTCCTGCCTTCCAAGCTGCAGCATCCCTGAGTGCTGATGGTCTGCAGGCGGGCAGAGCCCAGCCTGTCGCTGTTGGACACGAAATGAGCACACAGAAGCTTGGTGAGCTCAAGAGAGAAAAAGAGAGAATTTTATTTCTGACCTCACAATATATGGAGTTCCAAAAGTGACCGTGGGCTGGAGGATGGAATCGCCACCTCTCCAACCACACTGGTCAAACCAACAGCCCATCAATTCTCTCCTCCCACAAAGAAGGATGCAAAACAATCATTGTTTACATGAACAGTGCGTGAGAACTCTTGCAGAAATATGTAAACATTATCAGAAGGCTGAAGAAGTTTTATGAGAACTGTAAAACTTTCAAAAGAACTATAAAAGAAAACTTAACACTTTTAAAAATCAGGGTAACAGCAGCCTGCCCTGCAGGATGGAGCAAAGCCAGCTCAGGGCCAGCTGCAGGGACCAAAGCCACCCCTGGAGCAGCTGATCCCAGCCAGCTGATCCAATGATTAACAGCTCTCCTTGGCCACAGGACCCAGAGGAATGGGATCTGGGCCTCACACAGGAATAAGGACAGTCCGTGAGTGATTCCCAGGACAAGCAGAGATCTCCTGCTGGGAAACGACAGAGAACCAAACAGAACCACTGGTGTCCATGACTCTGTGCCCTGGAACCCACTGGGAATTGTTCCAGGAACACTGGCCCAGCTCAGCTGGAACCCACCAGGAATTGTTCACAGCCAGGAACACTGGCCCAGCTCAACTGGAACCCACCAGGAATTGCTCACATCCCTGGAACACTGGCCCAGCTCAACTGGAACCCACCGGGAATTGTTCACAGCCAGGAACACTGGCCCAGCTCAGCTGGAACCCACCAGGAATTGTTCACAGCCAGGAACACTGGCCCAGCTCAGCTGGAACCCACCGGGAATTGTTCACAGCCAGGAACACTGGACCAGCTCAGCTGGAACCCACCAGGAATTGCTCACATCCCTGGAACACTGGCCCAGCTCAGCTGGAACCCACCAGGAATTGTTCACAGCCAGGAACACTGGCCCAGCTCAGCTGGAACCCACCAGGAACTGCTCACATCCCTGGAACACTGGCCCAGCTCAGCTGGAACCCACCAGGAATTGCTCACATCCCTGGAACACTGGCCCAGCTCAGCTGGAACCCACTGGGAATTGTTCACAGCCAGGAACACTGGACCAGCTCAGCTGGAACCCACCAGGAATTGTTCCAGGAACACTGGCCCAGCTCAGCTGGGACCCACCAGGAATTGTTCCAGGAACACTGGCCCAGCTCAGCTGGAACCCACCAGGAATTGTTCACATCCCTGGAACACTGGCCCAGCTCAACTGGAACCCACCAGGAATTGTTCACAGCCAGGAACACTGGCCCAGCTCAGCTGGAACCCACCAGGAATTGTTCACAGCCAGGAACACTGGCCCAGCTCAGCTGGAACCCACCAGGAATTGCTCACATCCCTGGAACACGTTTGTCCCCACCTGACACGGGGCACAGGCGCTTCCCCAGCTCCCGAAATCCCGGCCCCTCCCAGCCTTCCCCTGCTGTTCCCACCTGGCTGGGAGTGTTTGGTGTCCCTCAGCTGGAGCTGCTCCCTGCTCCCAGCTGTGCTCCCAGCCCCTCCATGGCCAATTAACAAGTTTGGGTTCCTCACGAGGCGCTCACCACAGCACAAAGCCCAAAGAGTTCAGTGCCATTATTACTGCAGCACAGCCTCTCACAGCAGCCACCACCACAGATGCTGGAAATTATAGGTCTAAGGGTTTAAAAGCCTTGCTGGAAGTGTTTTCCCAGCCTGAAAGCCTTTAATTGGCTGTTAATAACTGTGGCTTTGGGGGCAGTGGGGACAAGGCAGAGCTGCTATGTCATGGCCATCAAGGGGTGAGTTATTGCTGTGTAATAATTCACCAGGGCTTGGCTGGCTCTGGAAAGAGGGGGAAACGTTGGGCTGGTTCTGAACACTGAGGCTCTGACATATCTCCTGAGATCCACACTCTGCTCATTCAACACTGCAGCGTTTCTCAGGTAAAAATGAGCTGGTATCTGTGGGAATAAGCTCAGCCTGCATTGAAACTCTCATTTTCATTGCATTCCATGAGTTATTAATGAGTTCATCTACTTCTATTGAAAAGTAAGAAATGCTTCCCATTTATCATGAAATTGTCAAAAAGGAAAAGATCCTGCTCGTTTCTGTGCAACGCTTTTGGGCAGGTTTAGTTTGTATCTCTAAGATTTTGATCTCACTCTTGTCCCTCAGTTCCTTCACAAAGCCCCAGTTATTTGACCATCTTAGCTGCAGTATTCTTCTCCTTAATTTTTAAAAGGATTTTAAGAAGGCCTGAGGATTCCTAGGAATGCCTTTAATTGTTCCTGAAGGGATGCTCAACCTTCTGAAATGGCCCTTTTCTGAGGAGTGTCCCTCAGAAAGGCCCAGCTGCAGGGTAATGTCACCTCACCCCGAGCGATGGCTCCTGGCACTGAATTTCCTTTAATTGGATCCCAACACCAAACCTCCCAAGGCTGGTACCTACAAGTCCTGTTCGAAAGGAAAGGCCAAAATTCCCATAACTGAGCCCAGAGGACGTGGCCCTTCCCACGCAGAGCTGTGCTTTGGGAAGTTTTGGGAGTGATTTTACTGCTGATCCAAAGGCAAAGGGAGGAATGCCACCAAGCCGTTTCCATTGGGTGCTCTGCTGTCTTTAAACTGTTAATTAATGCCCTCATTTACTCCCCTGGAGCTCCTGGGGAGCCCCAGCCCCATGTTTGATAGCAGGGACCATTGATTTAATGACAAGCTATGCCTTCATCAGCTGAACAATCCCCCAGGATAACCAGCAGGACATTAAATTCTTATCAAATACTCATAAAAATCCTCCGCTCCCTGAGGGGCTGCAGGAAGGACTGACCCACCCGAGCCACCAGCCGTGCCCATGAATGTCACTGCTCTCAGGAGGGGCTGAGGGAGGAGCCTGAGGCCACCTGAGCCATCCCACCTCCCAGGGAATGCAGGTTTTGGGTGTTTTCCAGGGAACATTGCTCATCCATGCTTCCAGCTGACCAGGGCTTCCTCCAAAGGAACCTTCCACGGGAGCTGTGGCTGTCCCTGGATCCCTGGCAGCGTCCCAGGCCAGGCTGGACAGGCCTTGGAGCTCCCTGAGGTGGCACTGGGTGGGCTTTAAGGTCCCAACCCAAACCATTCCAGGATTCCTGACCCAGGAGAAAATAATCCCTGGGTTTGAGCTCCCTGGGCCAGAGCAGCAGCAGCAGGAGGTCACTGCCAACTGAACCTGGAGCTGCAGGGTCAGGAAGGTGCAGTTTGCCACTGAGCTCCTTCCCACAACGTGGTTAATTCTGGAGCAGCCCCTCTGTGTGAAGGGCAGGCAGGGGCAGAGCAGCTCCTCTCTGCTCAGAGATCCCACAGTGCACAATTGCTCTGCTGTGGGGGGAGCTGGGGGAAAACAACAGCAATATCCTCCCCAGCAACATCTGCTCCCTGTTTGGGAGTTAGCAAGAAAAAAGAAGCAAGCCAGGAACTTCCTTCTAAAACTTCCAGCTTTAAAACCATCAGTAAGCAGGAGATGGAGCATTTGAAGGGCTCGCCCTGTGTACACAGGCAAAGCCCTGGAAATCCCACAATAATTCCTGTCAGTTGAGGATTTGCAGCCTGGAAATCCAGGTCTGAAGCACTTGCACTCCAGCAGAGCCCTTCTCCTTTCTGTCAGGGCGGTGGCTCCGGGGCAGGGGAGCCCAGGCTCTGGCAGGGCTGGGTTTGCTTCCTGGGATTTAGGGGGGCTTTTCTCAATCCCTCGCTGTTTCTCCCTGTTCTCAGAGAACGGGAGTGTTCTGCAGTGCTGGACGGAATGAACAACGAGTGTCCTGGTGCCAAGGACCTGCCTGGCATTCCACGTGGGAAAATCTGCCTTATCCACAGTTTCTGGAGCCCTGCTCCTCCCAGTGCAGGCCTCTCCCCACGTCCAGTCATCCTCCTGCTTTGGGAAAGCTGCTGGCCAGGAATGATGGAGATAAAACCCTGAGAACAAGGGAAGAGAGCAGGGAAGAGCTGGGAAATGTGGAAGTAACCAGGGATCCCAGAATCCTGGAATGGTTTGGGTTGGAAGGGATCTGAAATCCCACCTCGCTCCACTGTTCCATGGGCAGGGACACCTCCCACTGTCCAGGAGCTCCCAGCCCCATCCAGCCTGGCCTTGGGCACTGCCAGGGCTCCAGGGGCAGCCACAGCTGCTCTGGGCGCTCAGGGCCTTGCAGGGAAGAATTCCATCGCAGTGTCTGACCCGAAGTGACCCTCCTTCACCTTAACTCCACTGCCCCATGCTGTCCCTGCCTCCCCCGAGCATCCCGTCCCTTCCCCCACTGGGGAAGCTCCCCTTGGGAAACTTCTGCCAAGAGCAAAGCGGAAAAGAATTTTGATGCACGGCACCTGAATTTTGGCGAGGAGGAACGTTTTATCAGGAGGTTTCTGAGTGCCAGTTGCTGCTGCTGCCCGCAGAGCTCTGCCCAAGCACTGGTGGGACACGGCAGAGCTAAAGCTGGAGCGGGGTCCCCGGCAGAACTTCATCCTTTAACATTCTGCCTTCATTCCTAAACTATCGATGCTGCACTTTGCTGGGAAATGTCAGAACAAAATAAGTAATACCTGCAATTTATTCGGGTGACATTTCAACAATACAGATTTGGAGATTACAGCCCGCAGCCCGACGCTGTTACGCTGAGTGGGGAGATTTGCTGGATTTACATAATGGGGCTGTGTAATGAATATTTATAGAATGCGAGCATTTACATAATGACTGCAAGTTAAACATGCACAGTAAAGATTCCAGGCCAATAATTTACGGACTAAGTTTAAAAATCACCTTGAAATGCATTTTATTTTTATTCCTACGAAAGGTTCAATTTATCTCTTGTTCAGAAAAATTGAATCCGACCTCATGCGAGTCGAGGCTGTGTTGATGTAAATCACGATCATATCCTGGAATTAGTCTACATTGAGTCATTTGTATTCAGAGATTTCAGTTCCTTATCTTTTAGCAGCAGCTTTGACAAACAATTTGAGAATATTCTAAATATGCTTGGTTAATATAATTTAGTGCTGGATGGGAGATGCGCTGCCTGCCTGGGAGCCTCATTAGTGCCGCTGGGAATTACAGGAGAACGGGCAGGAATTAGCAAGTGCAGATGAAGCTGAGGCAGGAGGGAGGTGGGGTGCTGCAGACAGAATGCCAAGCACGGCTCTCAGGCGCGGGGGCTCTCGGCTCTCCTGCCTCTCCTCCCTGATGGAGCCAGGCCGGGTTTGCTGGCAAGGGCTGCGGTGCCACTGGAGCCTGTCTGCCCCAGGGCACGGAGCTGCTGCCCTGGCACCGAACATCCTGCTGCCACCGGGGCACAGAGCAGTCCCTGGCACCCCTGGGCTTGCTCCCATCACGTCTGACAGCATTCCTGAGCAAGGAGCCCTTTGGAGACCGTGCTCTCCCTCTCCAGACCCAGCTGGGTCTGTGAATCCCCGGGGGACACCGAGGGCACAGAATCCCAGATCTCTGGGGATGGAAGCGACCAAGGTGGGGATGGAAGTGTCCAAGGCGGGGATGGAAGTGACCAAGGTGGGGATGGAAGTGACCAAGGTGGGGATGGAAGTGTCCAGGGGGGGATGGAAGTGTCCAAGGTGGGGATGGAAGTGACCAAGGTGGGGATGGAAGTGTCCAAGGCGGGGATGGAAGTGTCCAAGGTGGGGATGGAAGTGTCCAAGGCGGGGATGGAAGTGTCCAAGGCGGGGATGGAAGTGTCCAAGGTGGGCTTGGATGGGGCTTGGAGAGAGGAGCACATCCAGGGGGGTCGCTGAAAGCCCTTCTGACTCCCTGCATTCATTGCCACAGGTTCATTTGGGTTGGGCAGTCCCTCTGAGTCCCTGGGGTCCACCACTGACCGTGTCCCCAGATGCCACCTCTTCATTTTCCTGAGCTCCAGAGGAGGATGCTCTGCCTCCCCCTCAGCCCCTGCTGCAGCCTGAGTGCAATAATTCTCTTTTTCTCCTCCTCCCTCTCCAGGAACGTCACCCCAGCTCCTTTCTGCAGCCACTCGAATGCTTTAAGCCATTAATCCAAAGTATCACCAGGGCTTCCAATAAAATTTTATTTGACATTTAGTTAAAATCCATTTTCTGCTACAACTGAATTTTTCCTCCAGTCCCTTGATGGACACTTCAAGCCGAATTCATTGTCATTGTTCTAAAGGTCAAAAGTGAGGGTTTTTTCCCTGATCCTGCTTTGTAAAGCCAACTGTTCCTCAGGATGATGAGAGGCTGTGGCAGCCCACGGAACCCTTCTCGCCTGTAATTACACGGATTTTATACAGGCTGGGGGAGCAGAGCAACCCCTCACTGCAAAGCCAGCTCTGACTGCAGAGTCCCAGCGACAGAGGCAGCTCCAGTCCTGCCTGGGACAGAGCTGGGACAGAGTTGGGGAGCACAAAATCCTCATTTCCAGAGCAGGGATCTCCCCAGAGCCCCAGCTTTGCTCACAGGGAGCAGCTCCAGTGGCCCTGACACCGGCCAAAACCTTTCCTTTCAACGTGCTACGAGGAGCCAAGGGGATACATGGAAATATCAAACAGCAGGGATTCTTTCTGTTGCCATTTTGTTCACAATTTTTCATACACATCATTTAATTCGTTCAGCAAAACCATTCTGATGAACTGTTATCATGGAATAGTGGTTCAGTGGTGTGGAATCCTGGAATATCCTGAGGGAGGGACCCACCAGGATCCTAAGTCCCAACCCTGACACCCCAAAAATCCCACCCTGTAGCAGTGGGAGAAATGAGAGTAAACTGAACCTACTGCATGACCCCTTCGTGTGTTTAACTCTCTTGTTTCCCATTTCTAGAGAGCCCCCGTGCTCCTCATTTCATCCTAGCTTGGATTTTTACTGGAATTGTTCAATCCATGACTGTGATTACAACACATGTAAGGACACATATTCATATTTGGGGTGCTCTGTCCTCATTCCTGTGTTATGGTGATGCCTGAAGTTTGAGCTTTCGTATTTCCCAGGCTCTGCACTGCATTGGTGAATAACTCTGAACTCCACACTCAGTGCCAGCAGCTCTCCTCACAGCCCAGGCACACACAACAATCCTTTTCCAGCCCAGAACCAAGGACAGCGCTGCAGCTTCAGCCCAAAAAGTGCAAACAGCAGGGAATGGAGGAGAGCAGCCTGGGAGGGTGGGACTGCAGCACCTGGAGCTGGGATTGGACATTTAACCCCAATACGGAAATATGGAAATGGACCAAAACTTATAAAAGTGTGCAAACTCGTGACTCAGAGTCAACCAGCTTGGGTGTAGCCATGGCCGGGCTCTTGCAGTGCCCAAGGTGCGCCCTTTGAAGGTTCTTTAATAAATCCCTGCTTTGCTCCTTTGCTCTGCCCAGCCCCTGCTCCAGGCAGCCTCCCAGGGCATCACCGGCACCACGCCAGCCCTGACCCCGTTGTGTTGCCACTGGACACGTAAGACCACCCTCGAGTGCCGTGCCCAGCTCTGGCCCCTCAGTTTGGGAAGGACATTGGGATGCTTGAGCGCATCCAGAGGAGGCAGCGAGGCTGGAGAGGGGCTGGAACACAAACCCTGTGAGGAACGTTTGGAGGAGCTGGGGGTGCTCAGCCTGGAGAAGAGGAGGCTCAGGGGTGACCTCATTGCTCTCCACAGCTCCCTGAAGGGAGGTGCAGACAGGTGGGGTCGGTCTCTTCCACCGGGCAGCACTGACAGAACAAGAGGTCACAGCCTCGAGCTACGGCAGGGAAGGTTCAGGTTGGGTATCAGGAAAAAATTTTCACCTAAAGAATAATAAAGTACTGGAATTGTCTTCCCAGGGAGGTGGTGGGATCACCATCTCTGGGTGTGTTTAAAAAAAGACTGGACATGGCACTGGGTGCTGTAGTCTGGTTGAGGTGTTGGGGCACAGCTTGGACTTGATGATCTTGGAGGTCTCTTCCAACCTCATCGTTCTGTGATGCTGTGACTCTGTGAAATGAGTGCACAGGAGTTTGGGAAGTTCAAAAGAGAAAAAGACCCCATTTTATTCGAACATCTGGAGTTTATAGAATTCCAAAGGTGATCGTGGATTGGAGGATGGAATTACCACCTCTCCAACCACACTGGTCCAAAGATCAATCAATCATTTCTCTCCACCCACAGAGAAATACACAAACTATTCTATTTACACATGAAATTCTGTGGGAGCTCTAACTCTCAAACACGTAAACATTATCAGAAGGCTAAAGAAGTTTTATGAGAACTTTAAAACTTTCAAAAGAACTATTACAGAAAACTTAACACTTTTAAAAATCAGGGCAACACCCGCGGGTTCCCCAGGGCTCAGGGTGGGCACAGCCCTGGTGCTGCTGTCCCCGTGCCCAGGCACTCACCCGAGGGGGAGATGTGTCTCCAGGAGATGGAGGGCTCTGGTTTCCCCGTGGCCAGGCACACCAGGGTGACGTTGCTGCCCTCGTTCACGACGATGTCGCTGGAGATCCGGAATATCTTGGGAGAGACTGCAACGAGACAGGGACAGGGAGTCAGGGGAGCTCGGGGCCACCAGCAGGGACAAAGCCCACCCAGGGGCAGGGGGAGCTGCAAGAGCTCCTGTGGGGGAGCACAGCGCTCTCCATCGCAGCCCAGGAGCTCAGCCCTGGACTGCAAACCCCACAAGCAAAAGCAGCAATTCCCCGTGTTTGTGCAGAGCAGGAGCTGCAGGAGAGCTCCCGGGGGGAAGGATGCTCCTGCTTAAGGGAAGGCTGAGCTTGCTCCTGACAGCTTGCGAAGAAGACAAAATTAGGTTTTCCTGGTACTTTTAAAAATTAATGATGCTGTTCCAGCCACTCCATGTGCACCTGGAGAATCCAATCTGCTCACAAAGAGGACTAAAAGACATTTGTTTTGTTGTTTCCTCTTGCTCTGGGGCTCGTCCATTCCCCTAACCCAAGTGCCTGTCCAGCTGGGGCTTTTCTCTCCCAGATGTGTGCCTGGTTGTGCTGTGTCCCAGCCCAAATGCCCCCGCCTGAAGCCGTGGCTGTGCCCGGACATCCCCCCGGGGGCTGGAAAGCCCAGCCCAGCTGGGCGCTGTGGGATCCCCCCTTGCTGATGTTCTCCAGCCCTTTCCCTGACCAGAGCTGGGCTCAGGCTGGCTCCAGCAAGCTGGGGATTCTCACTGCCAGTGCTTGTGCCTCTGCATGTGTGGGCAAAGGCACTGGGAGGCTGCGGGGAGCATTTCTGATTAGCAGAGAAACTCCATCCTTAGGGAGAGCTGTGGGAAAGGCTGATCCCAGCTCCTCTGCTCCAGAATCCCAAACACCTTTAGGATTTTGGGACTTTGGGCTGCATCCCCACCTCCCAGTGCTGGTTTGGTGTTTTTCCCAATTCCCTAAGGAGGCACGGGGGGAGAGGAGACGCTGCTCTCAGCAGCTCCACTGTCCCTTTCCTCCAGGCTGGAACTAATGCCGTGTCCAGCCCACCTGTGCCACTGCTCCTGCAGCTCTGACTGGGAGCTGGAGTCAGCAAAACACCTTCCAGAACATTCCTGAGCCCCCGGGATTCTGTGCAGCTCCCTCCACGTCACACCTTCCCTGACGGGGCTGCCACGGGGGCTGGCACAGGCAGGACTCTCCAGCTTTTGGCACACGGGAGGAATTTGCTCCTCCAAACACATTTTGTGCCCCTTCCTGCGAATCCCAGCGCTGAACATCTTCACCCAAAGGATGAACCAAGGCCATCCATTCTCCTCCTGCAGCTGGTTGGAGCCTTGGGATGGCAGAGCCCACTCCCAGCTGGCAGCACTGCTGGAACTGAGCAATCCCAGCCTGGGCTGGGCTGGGGGGACCCCAGATCCCACCCAGTGCCACCCCTGCCCTGGCAGGGACATCTCCCACTGCCCCAGGCTGCTCCAGCCTGGCCTTGGGCACTGCCAGGGATCCAGGGCAGCCACAGCTGCTCTGGGAATTCCATCCCAGCCCCTGCCCACCCTGCCAGGGAACAATTCCCAGTTCCCAATGTCCCATCCATCCCTGCCCTCTGGCACTGGGAGCCATTCCCTGTGTCCTGTCCCTCCCTGCCTTGTCCCCAGTCCCTCTGCAGCTCTCCTGGAGCCCCTTCAGGCCCTGCCAGGGGCTCTGAGCTCTCCCTGGATCCTTCTCCTCTCCAGGTGAGCACCCCCAGCTCTCCCTGGATCCTTCTCCTCTCCAGGTGAGCACCCCCAGCTCTCCCTGGATCCTTCTCCTCTCCAGGTGAGCCCCCCCAGCTCTCCCTGGATCCTTCTCCTCTCCAGGTGAGCACCCCCAGCTCTCCCTGGATCCTTCTCCTCTCCAGGTGAGCACCCCCAGCTCTCCCTGGATCCTTCTCCTCTCCAGGTGAGCACCCCCAGATCTCCCTGGATCCTTCTCCTCTCCAGGTGAGCACCCCCAGCTCTCCCAGCCCGGCTCCAGAGGGGCTCCAGCCCAGCACAGGCTGTCAGACAGGCACAAACCCTCCCCAGGTTTTGCTGAAGCCACGAAGATCTGACCCACAAGAAATGTGCAGACTTTTGTTACATTTTGGGGCTTCCCACCAGGAACTTTCCAGTCTTTCCGAGGGAAGATTGGAGCTGTGACATGGTAGAAGGTGGAGAATTTTCCAGACTTACAGGGTGCAGATTAAGTGATTTCCTTTCAAGTACAAGCTTTGTTCCATTCCTAATTGACTGGGCTCTTCTTTAATCTGGGCTTTACAGGGAGGAAATTAAATCAAACCTCGTTGAAGATGTCTGTGAGTCTCGTTACAATGACACTGAGCAGGTCACTGCATTGATGCATTTCCAAAATAGAATTAGAAAGGAAATGAATCTGAGAGGTCCATTAATTAAAATAACCCCCAAATAAGCAGAGAGCTGCAGCCCAGTGCAATCCTGTCAAATGACAGAAGTGGCACAGTGTGAGCTGGGGCTCATGGCTCACCGTGGATGTTATTACTGGCAGTGATTTCCCAGGAACATCGTCCTTCCCGGGGTAGAAATTGGCTTCCAAAGCAATTCTGGAGCCTCGCAGTTTGACACAAATCAGGATTTCTGCCGTATCAGTATGTGCTAATTTTTCTGCTATTTACTGGCTGATAGGGATCATTACATTCAGATCACTAAAATCTGTGGAATTTATTAATTATGCCTCAAGTATATGTGCAGCATCACAATGGAATGTTAATATTTATTAGGAATTTAAAAAATGTTTGTTTTGCATCCGTATTTCTTCCCACACCTCTAAAGACTCTGATCTTGGAGCAGATTTGGCATTTAAAATCTGCTCTGCTGAGCTTGGAGCACACATTAAACCCATCACTGAGCTGCTCCCCACTTCAGCAGCTCCCACCCAGATCACGTGGAGATGTGAAGGTCAGGGGAAAAATTAAATAAAGCAGCAAATAAACATTTATTCAGAAAATGGATTAACAGAAGGCCGAAGAAATGAGATAATAAACAAGGATGAAGGAGGAATTAAACTCCCAAGTAAATTTGGTGCGGGGGTCCAACATGGGAAGTGCTTTGCAGTCATCTGGCTTTTTCTTTTCTAATGTTAAATTAAAACATTAAATTAATGTTAATATTTTAACGCAAACCCTTCCCTCTTTGCACAGTGTTTTTAATTTGAACTTTCCCTTTTTTGGACAGGGTGTGTGAGCAAAGGCCTGGGGAGCTGCTGCGGGAGGAAGGCTGGGAGAAGCAGGGATGGTCAGCCGTGGGAAAAGAAGGCTCAGGGGAGACCGGAGCTCACCGTGTTCCAGGAGTTACGGGGTTAAAGCAGGGGGAGAGCCCTCGCTAAAGGCTCCGGGGGCTGGAGCTGTGTGTCAGGGACGTGACTCGGGAGGCCCTGGCTGGGCTGAGAGCCCCCACAGTTCCACAATGGATTCCACAATGGATTCCACAAGGAATTCCACAATGGATTCCACAATGGATTCCACAATTCCTCAGTGAATTCCACAATGAATTCCACAATTCCACAATGAATTCCACAGTTCCACAATGGATTCCACAATGGATTCCACAATGAATTCCACAATTCCACAATGAATTCCACAATGAATTCCACAGTTCCACAATGGATTCCACAATGCATTCCACAATTCCACAATGAATTCCACAGTTCCACAATGGATTCCACAATTAATTCCACAATTCCACAATGAATTCCACAGTTCCACAATGGATTCCACAATGGATTCCACAATGAATTCCACAATTCCACAATGAATTCCACAATGAATTCCACAGTTCCACAATGGATTCCACAATGCATTCCACAATGGATTCCACAATTCCGCAGTAAATTCCACAATTCCACAATTAATTCCACAGTTCCACAATGGATTCTACAATGGATTCCACAATGAATTCCACAATGAATTCCACAATTCCACAATGGATTCCACAATTCCGCAGTGAATTCCACAATGAATTCCACAATGGACTCTACAATGGATTCCACAATGGATTCCACAATGGATTCCACAGTTCCACAATGAATTCTGCAATTCCACAATGCATTCCACAATGAATTCCACAATTCCACAATGAATTCCACAATGAATTCCACAAAATGAATTCCACAATGAATTCCACAATGAATTCCACAATGAATTCCACAGTTCCACAATGAATTCCACAATGGATTCCACAATGGATTCCACAATGAATTCCACAATTCCACAATGAATTCCACAATGAATTCTGCAATTCCACAATGAATTCCACAAAATTAATTCCACAATGGATTCCACAATGAATTCCACAATGAATTCCACAATGGATTCCACAGTTCCCTCCCGCAGCACATCCCTGGCAGCAGCAGGAGCTGCCCAGGCTCTGGGGGTGGCTGTCCCCTCCCCTGCTGTGCCCCGAGTGCTGCAGTGACACCCTGGGGACCCTCCTGGGCTGAGCTGCCTGCTGGAAGGGCTGGAAGCAGCAGGGGAGCCCTGGGCTCCTCTGAGGGACGGGATAAAATTGATTTCATCAGCGTGGGGAATAGCTGGAAATCACTGCCAGGACACAGGAAACAGATTCTTGCTCTTCCTTTTATGGCTTGGGCATAATAATTGGTTTTTATGAGAAATCCATAGAAAAATTAAAATGTGCTTATGAGGGTGATTAAGCTCCATTCCCACTGACTGAGAATCCTCAGACTTCCCTGCCACAAACCCCCCTCTCTGCCTCATGGGCTCAGGAATTTCAGCGTCGCAGGAAAACCCTGAATTCCCGTTCTTTCCTTCTCCTGTTCTTCCCGCTGTAATCAGAAGGACAAAGCAATTTGTGCCTGGAAAACCACACACAGCCAGGACAGTCAAGTCATGGAATGATGGAATCCTTAAGGCTGGAAAGGAGCTCTAAGAACATCGTGTCCGACCATCATTTTGAGGGGGAAAAATGGGGAAAACACAACAGGGAATCAAAGGAAAGATTTAAGGAAAAAAACCAAACCCAATGCAGGTTGCAGTGGAATAGTTAAATATTGTTAAAATGGTTCAAAATGTCAGGATTGCAGAGAAGCCCCCTAAAAGCTGGACTGTGCAAGGCTCACTCTGTCAGGTGGAAGTTCTGTGCTGCAAAATCCAGAACTGCCATCCAGGAGCTGCTTGGAAGGCTCCCAGAAACAGGGAACCACTGCAGGGGTGAAAACTGCCTGGATTTCACCAAATTCCACCAGTTATCCCAATAATTTCCAAATTATTTGTGTGACGAAATCCCAGAATTCCAGAATGGTTTGGGTGGAAGGGACCTCAAACCCACCCCTGCCATGGCAGGGACACCTCCCACTGTGCCAGGCTGCTCCAGCCCCAGTGTCCAGCCTGGCCTTGGGCACTGCCAGGGATCCAGGGGCAGCCCCAGCTGCTCTGGGAATTCTATTCTATTCCAGGGCCTGCCCACCCTCCCAGGGAACAATTCCCAATTCCCAGTGTCCCATCCAGCCCTGCCCTCTGGCACTGGGATCCATTCCCAGTGTCCTGTCCCCCATCCCTGGTAAAATCAATCCTCCACCTCGCTGGCAAGCCCAGGCACTGTTTTCATCCTCAGCCCTGGAAACAACACTGATCCCCTAAACAGTGGATGCCACACCCCAAGTCCCTGATTTTAAGCTAAAACCAACCCTAAACATCTCCAAGAATTATTTCCAACAAACTCCTTTGTGTAGTTGAACATCTTGCATCCTAAGTATCAATCCTGAAAAAGATAACTGTGCTTTCTGGGGTAGTAAAATTTTTTTATCAATGCTCACTGAAAATTGCTCTGTTTTTTATAGCTCTTATATTTTTCTCATTTCATACTCAATATTTACAGAGCAGTGAAATGCCCCCACCACAGGCACCATTTCCAGAGTGTCTTGAGCACAGATTTTAAATCAGGAGAGCTTTTCCAGCAGGAGTCCCCAGCCTGTGCTGGCACCAGCCCTCCCCTCTGACAATCAGTCACCAGCGGGGACAGCTCCCAACCCTTTTGCATTCCCATGATTAGTTCCTCCAGGCACTTTGATTGAAGAGCGTTGCCTAAAGGTCTCCACCTCCTCCTAATTAAACACAATTTGTCTCAAACACAGCAGCTTTGGCAAAGTGGGGCTGAGGAAATAAATGATGGGTGGGCTGGGAAGAGAAATGGTTTGATCTCGAGCCTTCATTTATTTCCAGTTCCTGTCAGCGCCCAGGCGTGACAAAAGGTCTCACAAAAGTGGCGCTTCCCTAAGTTTGGGATGGATCTTTTACCTCTCTGCTCTCCGTGGCAGTAACCATAATCTCTGCAAAGTCATGGGGCGTCCTTGGTGTTCAGAACTCTGTCTTCACCTGGCTTCTGTGCTCAGCTCACCCGAGACCAATTTGAGGGCGTTAGCAGGGCCCGAGTGGAAAAGGGATGATCCTGCTTGGGAATCCTGTGTGTCTGTGGGCTGTGCTCTCCACCTTCCCTCCTGCCAGGGCAGCTCAGCTGTCCCACTGGGACATTCCTGGACCACAGAGCACGAGGAGCAGGAGGTGCAGCTCCGCTTCTCCCACTCCCTGGAAAAGCTTTGAGACACTCCACAAGCTCCTTCCAGCGAGCAGCACTCTGCAATCAACGCTCTGCCAACTGTTTAATCATGGAAATGGAGCCAAAAAGTCATAAAGGGCAAAAATAACGATTAAAAAAAGCAACCTCCTGGTGGCTGGAGCCAAAGCCCTCCCAGCTGGGCACTGATTGCTGGCTGAGCAGGGCCCCACTGCAGGAGCTCATTAACACCCAGGGGTGGGACAGGGCTCTGGAAAAGCAGGGATGGCTTTCCATCCAGCACCAGTGAAGAGGGGAGCCAGTGAATTATTTCCTGGGCACTGGCACAGGCTGCCCAGAGAAGCCGTGGCTGCCCCTGGAATGCCCAAGGCCAGGTTGGGTGGGGCTGAAGAAGAATGATCCTAACTGTGAAAACAGTCAAAGGTTGAAATAATACAAGATTTTATCCGGGTAAAACCAGTGCTCCCCTGGACTCATTTTATAAGTCAAGAAGACAAGACTTCTAAGGCAAGACAAGAAGAGAAGAGTTTACCCAGGGTAAGAAAGGGACAAACGGGTGGGGCAGGATGAACATTGGTCAGTTAAACAGAGCCTGGACAAATCTGAATAAACCACTCTGAACATCTCTAAAGGCTCCTGGTGCCAGGAAGCTCCTGAAGGTCTCTGTGTTAGGGAGCTGCAGAGTGGAAGAGGCCAAGGAAATACCAGCAAAACCCCATCAATATCCCAGCACATGGATCCCAGCAAACACCTCCACCTTCCCAGGCTGCCAAAACCAGCCCTTCCCTCCTCCTGGGCCACCAGCCATGGGCCACACTGGCCCTGCTCCTCCAGAAGGTGTCAAAAAGCTGCTGGTATTACATAGGGACACACATTATCCCTTAAAACCCCACTGTTCCCCTTTCCCGACCACAGCCTAAATCCTACAAGGTTCCAGTTCCAACCAGCAGCGAGAGCACCATTGTTTGCTCAGCCAGAAAAGCAATAAAATGTAATAATTCAAAATAAACTCGGATTTCCCTTTCTTTATCCTCGCAGACAAAGGAAGAGCAGCACCCAGGGTGTGCAGGCTGCTGGCTGCTGAAGGGGCTGTGCAAGTTTGGAGTCAGAAAGCCACGGAATGATGGAATATCCTGGGTTGGAGGGGCCCCCAGTATCACCAGTCCCACCCCTGGCCCTGCACAGACAGCCCAACGACCCCACCCTGTGCTCCTGGAGCTCTGGCAGTGCCCAGCACCCTCTGGGGGAAAAACCTTTCCCTAAAATCCAACCTAAACCTCCCCTGGCCCAGCTCCAGCTGCCCCTGCCCCTGTCCCTGAGGTTGGAATTTGTACACTCAAACAGGGATGTCCATCTTTTAAACACAGATTCCAACGTACTTGGGCAAAGGGATTTTCAGTGAAGGATTCCTGCCACACAAGAAGTGCCAAGAAAAGAGTTCTAGACTGGAAAATTAGAGGTAAAACCTCATCACTGCTCCTTACAGGCAAAATGAGAATATTAGAGGGTTGTGACAGGTAAACAGTGATATACCTGTTGCTGCTCGTGCTGTCACAGGAACTAAATAAAAGAGCTGTAATGATTTGAGATGATTTCTTGTAACTCTGCATTTTTCCTTTTGCAGAATTCTACAGGTTCAGTCTCTCTCCAGCGAGCCTGAATGACAGATTTACATCGTATTCCCAAGATAGTTATTAAAATAATTTCCCTTGACAGTTCTCTGGCTGCATCACTCCCCCTTCCCTGTATCCCAACCATATGGCTCTGCTTACTTCCCATTTTAAGCATTTTGCTCTGATGTGAAAAGCAATTCCTGGTCCTTTCCTCTCAGCCCCAGCTCTCTCCCACCCGTTCTAGAGCACAGCCCCACAGAATATTCGGAGCTGGAGGGACCCCCAAGGACCCCTGACTCCAACCCCTCAGGGAATTCCACCACGGAGCTGCTGCAGGGCTGGAGCCCCTCTGGAGCCAGGCTGGGAGAGCTGGGGGTGCTCACCTGGAGAGGAGAAGGATCCAGGGAGAGCTGGGGGTGCTCACCTGGAGAGGAGAAGGATCCAGGGAGAGCTGGGGGTGCTCACCTGGAGAGGAGAAGGATCCAGGGAGAGCTGGGGGTGCTCACCTGGAGAGGAGAAGGATCCAGGCAGAGCTCAGAGCCCCTGGCAGGGCCTGAAGGGGCTCCAGGAGAGCTGCAGAGGGACTGGGGACAAGGCAGGGAGGGACAGGACACAGGGAATGGCTCCCAGTGCCAGAGGGCAGGGATGGGTGGGACACTGGGAATTGGGAATTGTTCCCTGGGATGTGGGGAGGGGCTGGGATGGAATTCCCAGAGCAGCTGTGGCTGCCCCTGGATCCCTGGCAGTGCCCAAGGCCAGGCTGGAGCAGCCTGGGGCAGTGGAGGTGTCCCTGACAGGGCAGGGGTGGGATGGGATGGGATTTAAGGTCCCTCCCAGCCCAGCCCAGCCCAGCCCAGGCTGGGATTTTGTGAACCTGCAGCTCAGTTACACAACTCCCCCTTGGATGTCACTGCCTGCCCTGTCCCTTTCTCCTCATTTCACTGGAGAGCCCAGGGAAGGGTCCCCACCTCCCCATGGTCCCTGGGACCCTGATGTGATTTCCACTGTGAAGCAGCTGCTCCTCCCTGTGAGAATTCCCTGAGAGAATTCCCTGAGAGAGCTCCCTGAGAGAGCTCCCTGCCCTCGGGGATGGAACCTTCCCCTTTCAGGTTGAGTGAGGCAGAAGAGGGAGGAAGGGCACGGACCCTGTCCTGCCCCAGCCCTGCCTCTCCAGCTGCCCTCTCCTGCTCTGTGCTGCTGCCCGGGCTCAGTGCACGGCCACCCTCACTCTGCTCAGGCGCTGCTCCGTGCCCTCATTTGTGTATTTGATTTCTCCCCGAGGCTCCTGTCCCGTTCTGTGGGGTTTGCAGCCTTGTCACAGGCGCTCGCACTTTGATGTCACTGCAGAGGTGACATCATCTGGCCAATTGCAGGGGTGCGTGCTCTGGCACATCGCCCCATCTGTGAAAAATGCATGTTTTATGATTGGCTTTTTGCAAATATCACAATGAATATTATATGTGTAGTGATAGAAGTTATGCTGTATTAATTCTCTTAAGTAGCGTGTTGAATATACTTCTAGGTTATAACGTAATGTTAAAATAGAAACTATGATGTGTAAGATACTTTTTAACCAGCTCAAGAAAAGGGATAAGATAATCAAGAAACTCTTTGCACAGAGATAACAGCGACAGGAAATCTAAAGAGTTGCAGCCTCCTTATCAGAAAAGACAAACATCCTTCCACCTCCTCTCCTCTTTATGGAGCCACCAGGATTAAGGGGAAGTTGACAAAAACCAGAAAAAATCTTAATTTGCAAGGGATTTATGCACCATGTATGAGATATATGAATATGCAACAGGCTGTGGCTTTTCAGGGTTGTTCCTTTGTTCACAAGGCAGGTTTTTGGCAGCTCAGTGCCCAAAAACATCCGGACATCCAGAATTCTTTGCTTTTTATTGCCTCGTAGTGTCCTAATCCTCATTGTCCACATTCTTATTACTCTGATTTTATTACTATTTTTTATAACTATTTTATTACTAATAAACTTTTAAAATTTAAAAAAAAACAAGTGACTGGCGTTTTTCACACATGCATCGACTGAAATCCCTGCTGAGCCCTTCTGGGATCCCCAGGGGCTCAGTCTCCCTGTGCACAGGGAATTACTGACAGCCGCTCCCTTGGGAATGTTGGGAACAAGCTGCGCACCCACCTTGCAGCGGTTTGGCCTGGCTGTGTCTATTTTTTGGAAAGGAAAGGCAGGGCCAGTTGTGTCTGCATCACTCCAGCACGGGGATGTGGCTGCCATGCACCGTGACCCTTCCCAGAGAGGGAGCTTAGGCTGGGCTTTGGTGGGGCCAGCATTAAAAATGAGCGCTGCTCACTCGGCCCCTGCTGCCGTGGGGTGGTTTAGCAGATTATGGCTCTCTGCTTGTCCTGAACACAAATTTATCCTGAGCAAGTTTCCAGTGCCTCTGCTCAGTCCAGGGGAGGACAGGCTCCTTCCCTGGATTAAGTCAGTGGATACAAATTTATTCAGTATTTATTTTTGTTCTCACCACAAAGCCTAGAAATTAGTAACGATTATCTAACACTGAAACCTGGAATTGCTTTCCACATTATTAATTCCTCCTCTTGAGCTGCTGCAGAGCTGCCCCCATCCCACAGAAACGCGTGGGGAGTGGTGTGATTTAATCTTCCTGACATTCCAATGGCATGGGAACTGCTGGGATTAATGGGGATTAATGGCGTAATTAATATTCATCTTCTACAGAGTTAGCACCGAATTAGCATTGGACTGCTGCCTGCCCAGCACTTTGGGATGCCTGGTGCACAGAATTCCGCCCTCGTTTCCCTGCAGGAAAATGAGGTGGGCTCCAGGTTCCTCCCCAGGGGGCCCAGCCCAGCCCTGAGACGCGGATCTCACAGAATGACAGAATCACAGAATGACAGAATCACAGAATGACAGAATGAGAGAATTACAGAGTCACAGCATCACAGAATGATGAGGTTGGAAGAGACCTCCAAGATCATCAAGTCCAACTGTGCCCCAACACCTCAACCAGACTACAGCACCCAGTGCCATGTCCAGTCTTTTTTTAAACACACCCAGAGATGGTGACTCCACCACCTCCCAGGGAAGACAATTCCAGTACTTTATTATTCTTTCAGTCAATTTTTTTTCCCTAATACCCAACCTGAACCTTCCCTGCCGTAGCTCGAGGCTGTGACCTCTTGTTCTGTCAGCGCTGCCCGGTGGAAGAGACCGACCCCACCTGTCTGCACCTCCCTTCAGGGAGCTGTGGAGAGCAATGAGGTCACCCCTGAGCCTCCTCTTCTCCAGGCTGAACAGCCCCAGCAGCACATAAAGAATCATTTCCACAGGATCTCCGGGATGTCAGGATGTGTGCTGGAGATTGCTTCCCACCCTGTGAGTGAGCAGGAGCAGCTCGTTGCCATAAATCAATGGGAGCTTTGGACAAGGAGTGATTTCTTGTTCCTAAAGGGCTCTGGGTATCTGTGCTGAGCACAGTTATGAAGGAAATGATTTGCCTTAGCTTTCAAACCCCAAACCTGGGCTGAGGAAAGTTCACTCAGAGATTGCTGTTATCACATCCAGCCATTTGGGAATATTTATGGGCAAAATATTTGGGCGTGCTAACTACATCCAATTCAGTGGGAGCACAAAACAAAGCCTCTGCTTTGAAGTGTTTGGAACAGAAAGACTTTAAACCAACCCTTTCACTGTGTAATGGAACGCTTGTGTTAATTATAATTCCTTTTGCCAGGATCTGCTTTACATAACAAAGCTAATCTGCCAACTATTAAGGAAATTTCCCCATTTTCTCTTACAGATGATAGAAGGGGAAATAATATCATATTTTAAATGCAAAGTGGGGATGATTAAAATTTCAGTTGAAATAAAATAAGAACATTTCTGAATCCTAGAGACAACAAAACGAGTAATCCACGGGGGTCAACAGAATAACTGACTTACAATTCTCTACTTGAGCCTTTGGTATTACAAAGCTTTTTATAAGTAAGCAATTTTTAGCTGTTTATTCTGCTCCCTGTAATGTCTTCAGCACCACTGGCCTTGAGGCAGATTTGGAATCAGAGGCTTAGGAACGCTCTGGTTTTATCCAGCTCCTGAAGTGCCTCTTTATCCATTCCAATCTGCACACTCACATTCAAGTTCACGTCTCTCTCGTGAGATTTTTGTTTAATCCTTTCCTTATAAATGAACAAATTAACCTGAGGGGAGAAATGTTCAAAACATCAGGTGGAGAGGAAAAAAAAAAAAAAAAAAAAAAAAAGGATGCCAAAACCCGCAGTAAAAGAAGAGATTCCGTGCGTGCATCTCCTTGAGCACAGCGTTCAAAATTCACCCGTGGGGCTGTGCCGTGCTGCCTGCACAAATTTCCGAGCTTTTATCTGAATAGCTGGGATAAAAGACCTGTGATAAGTGGGTATAATAGGAGTTGGAGTCACATTATGGGATTGTATTATGAACCAATGCTGTGTGGTTTGATTTTGCTGTCGTTTCCTCGTCTGGAGCTAAGGATCTTGTACTATTTATTATCCCCGTTCCTGCCTCACAAGTGACACCGTGCAGGAAATGGAGCCCCAGTAATTTCAGTCTCAGGGTTTGCATTGTGAGGCTCCTGTGAGGAAACTCCTCAGAACATCTCCCTGCAAGATCAGCTCCCAGGAACGAGCACGGAGTGTCACAGGGCTGGGATTAAAGGAAACAACACCAGCCTCAGGCACCCAGCAGAAAGGCAGAGAAAACCAGGGAATCAGAGCCCTTCAGGTCGGGGAAGCCCTCCCAGCCCACGGAGTCCAATCATTCCCCCAGCACTGCCAAGGCCACCCCAGCCATGTCCCCAAGTGCCACAAGCTCTGAAATCGCTCCTGGCATGGGGACTCAGCCCTGCCCTGGGCAGCTGTGCCAGGGCTGGACAGCCCTGCCCAGGCAGAACTTCTCCTGATCTCCACCTGCCTGAGGCTGGGAATGCAGGATGTGCCTGGGCTGTGTGTTCCATCCCCACCTGTCACAGCTGGGGCAGTTCTCTGCTGTTCATGGGGCAGTTTTCTTTATCTCTGCCACAGCCCATCCTCCCTCCAGGAGATCTCTTCTGTTCATGGGCCATTAATTATTAATTATCTCCTGTCCGTGGCCACTGAGTGTCCCTGCATGGCTGAGAAAATTCCATCATCCCATGGGGAGATGCTCCAGGGGGAGGAGCCAAGCATTCCTACCTGGATACAATCTGAGATTCTGGGACACCACAGCAGCCTTTGCCCACTGCATTCCCAGAGGAGCAGCTTTCTGCCCCACTGCATTCCCAGAGGAGCAGCTTTCTGCCCCACTGCATTCCCAGAGGAGCAGCTTTCTGCCCCACTGCATTCCCAGAGGAGCAGCTTTCTGCCCCACTGCATTCCCAGAGGAGCAGCTTTCTGCCCCACTGCATTCCCAGAGGAGCAGCTTTCTGCCCCACTGCATTCCCAGAGGGAGCCCAGGCCCATCTCCAGCAGCCCTGGAGCTCCAGAGGAAAACTCCAGCCTTGTCCAGGATCCTGCTCCAGCAGAAGCACAGCTGGCACTGCAGGAGGGCTGAGCCCCCATGGAATGGCACTGCTGCCACCTCCCTGACCCACAGGGGGTCAGGGCATTTCTGACTCTGGCAGGGTTTGTTTTCTTTTTTGTACTATTGCGTTTGTATTTTTAATTTCCCTGGCAAAGAACTGTTATTCCTATTCCCACATCTTTGCCTGAGATCCCCTTAATTTCAAAATTATAACAATTCAGAGGGAGGGGGTTTTCATTTTCCATTTCAGGGGAGGCTCCTGCCTTCCTTAGCAGACACCTGGCTGTTCAAACCAAGACACCAACTCAAACCTCCCCTGGCACAGCCTGAGGCCCTTTCCCCCTGTCCTGTCCCTGTTCCTGGGCTCAGAGCCTGTCCCCCAAAGCTGTCCCCTCCTGTGTCCCTGCACCCCTGCCAGAGAAGGGAACCATGGGATTTGCTGCCCTGGAATCTTGGGATGGACAACTGAAAAGTTTTCTTCACACCTTTAGGAAAGCTGCACAATCAAAGATCCACTCCTTCAAAATTTTCCAGGCAGGAAACATTCAATCCCAGTCCTTTAAAGCTGCCTGTCAAATTCCTCACAATTCAACCCTACAGGATGAATCTGCCACTTCACTTCTCAGTTGTTTTTTCAGTCGTCTCCAGAAATTTTCCTAAATTAGCTCCATCCATTCTTTTTAAAGACAGGCATTTGGTTCTGCTCCTTCCAACTGGTGGATTTGGCTGCTTGCAAATATCAGATATTGTCACCATCCTCCCTTTACCCTTTCTTAGGCTACGAAATGGAAGTGAAAGCGTGGGGGTTTGGAAGTAAGGAGTGTGTGCAGAACACGAGGAGATGCTCCTCGTGTGTGCAGCGTGAGGAGGAGCTGCTGAACCAGGGCCACCCCCAGCCCTGGTGGCTCTCCCAGAGCCACGAGCCCCACACAGCTCCAAGCCCTGAACGTTTTCCTTCTCCGAGTTCCCAGCTCATCAGTCCAAGCCAAGACGTGCCATGGGATCAATCCCAGTGGGAGAATGGCATCCTCACACTCTGAGGTGGGATTTAAAGTGCACTGTTACTATTTCAGAAATCACCTCTGCAATGCAAAGCTCTGTCCCCAGCCCCTCTTTCCCAGCTGGTAAATCCTGAGGGACCAGTGCATTCCCAGAGCCTTTCCAGGACACTGCTCCCTGTTTTCCAGCACGGCCTCCCAGGCCCAGGGAGCTCCTCCTCTGAGCCCAAACGTTCATTTTCCCTGGCTCAGTCCCAGGTTGTTAAAGTGCTTCAGGTTTGTGCATTTCTCCTCTTTCCTCTGCATTTCCCAGTGCGCTCCTTGCCCCCTCTCCTGTTTCTGGTTTATGAATGAGCAGCTCAGCAGAGCTGGGACATTCCATAGCTCAGCCAGGCTGGGAGGGAGGCTGGCACACCACGAGCTCCTGCAGCAGCGTTTGCTGAGGCAGAGCTGGCACCAGGAGCATAAATCAGGGCCCCTGCGCTGCTCAGGGTAACAATCCCATCTCTCGGGCTGACAGGAGTTTAAAAGCAGGGATAGACAAGCTCTCCCTGCCTGGGAGAGGAGCAGCAGCACAGGCTGCAGGTGCCAGGAGTCTGCCCCACGAGAGGAAGGCAGAGCCAAAGCCAGCCCTCTGTGATCAGCTCCCCAGCACCAGCCATGGAAACGCAGCTGAAGCGTCAGCTCCTCTCAGTGCAGCTATTCCTCCAAAGTTCACTGCTCCTTCTGCCCCTACCCCAGCTGCAGTTTCACTTGTGCCTGGCCCAGTTTCACTCCTGCCACTGGAGCTTCTTCAGAGAGAAGGGGAAGTGTGGGAAGAGGCTGACACAGAAAAACTAAAAGTGAAGCATTTAAAGCAGCCCCCCAAAAGGACGTGCTCTGTATTAATGGCATTTTGGACCTTGTTATTGTAGACTCACAGAATGGTTTGGGCTGGAAGGGGCCTTAAATCCAATTTAGAGCTGTCCTGCATGGCAGGGACACCTCCCACTGCCCCAGGCTGCTCCAGCCTGGCCTTGGGCACTGCCAGGGATCCAGGGGCAGCCACAGCTGCTCTGGCAATTCCATCCCAGCCCCTCCCCACATCCCAGAGAAAAATTCCCAATTCCCAATGTCCCATCCATCCCTGCCCTCTGGCACTGGGAGCCATTCCCTGTGTCCTGTCCCTCCCTGCCTTGTCCCCAGTCCCTCTGCAGCTCTCCTGGAGCCCCTTCAGGCCCTGCCAGGGGCTCTGAGCTCTCCCTGGATCCTTCTCCTCTCCAGGTGAGCACCCCCAGCTCTCCCTGGATCCTTCTCCTCTCCAGGTGAGCACCCCCAGCTCTCCCTGGAGCCTTCTCCTCTCCAGGTGAGCACCCCCAGCTCTCCCTGGATCCTTCTCCTCTCCAGGTGAGCACCCCCAGCTCTCCCTGGATCCTTCTCCTCTCCAGGTGAGCAGCCCCAGCTCTCCCTGGATCCTTCTCCTCTCCAGGTGAGCACCCCCAGCTCTCCCTGGATCCTTCTCCTCTCCAGGTGAGCACCCCCAGCTCTCCCTGGATCCTTCTCCTCTCCATGACCAAGCAACCTCAGAGAATGAATTTTGATGCTGCTGCTTTTAACTGCAAATACGGTAAAATCATGAATCCCTGGAGCCCTGGGGCCTGGAATGAGGTTTTTGTTCCTTTAAAGAAGTGCTGGATTCTGGAATTGCTCACGGACCTCGTTCCGCTGCCGCGGCCACAGCGGCACCCCCAGAGCAGGGCGGCTGCAGGGCAGCTCTCACTCCTCAGGAAACCTGGGAATCCAGCCCAATTTCCATTTGTCTCACTTTTTCAACGCTGACTGGACTTGACAAAAGGTTTTTATCCGATTCTGGTGTCTCCAGGAGGACGTTTAGTGTGTCAGGAGCCATTAGCTGCAGTCAGGCTAACGGGGACACCAGAGGATGTTCCAGGAGTCCTTTTGGTTCATCCCCTTTCCTTCCCAGGCTGATTTTTTAGGAATGGTTCTGGCACATGGACCCCTTTAATTCCCACAAGTCCTGCCAGGCCACAGCTGGACTCTAAAATGCTTTTGCAGTGCCTTCTCCTCAGTTTTAGAGGAACAGAAGAGAGGGATGCTTGGAGACTTTGGAACCTCATTTGGGGGAAATCACTGGGTTTGCTCCTCCTTAGCAAGACTTCATTAAATATTAAATATTTATATTCAAATCCAGGATATTCCAGACCACCAGGTGGGATGGTTTTCAGATCCTCTTTCCAGTCTGATGGTGAGGAAGAGGATGCTCTGAGGAAGAGCTGCAGAGGTCGTGTCCAGTGTCCTCCAGAGCTGTTTGATTTCCTTTGGTATCAACTCTCCAAGCAAAAGCTGCACTTTCAAACAAGGGGTGCCTTTATTTCCCCTGACAACTGATGGGCTGAAGCTAGGGAAGAGGAAATAGCAGAAATCCAGTGGGAAAACTGGGATAAATCCCAGCAATCACAGAGTTCAGGGTCAGGCAGCACAGAGCTCAGGAGGTCTCACACTGCTGGCTCAGGGTGCGCAGGTGAGGAGATGATGGCAGTGATCCTGATAATTGCTGCCTCGTTTGCCCAGGACAGCCCAGTGCTGGGAAAGGGACATTCCCAGAGGGGTGATGGAGCCCTGAGCCAGGACAGCGGGTGCCTCCATGGAACCAAGCCCTGGAGAGGGCCATTAACCAAGGGTTACAGCTTTAATTCTCCTGCAGTCCATTCCAAAATAAAGTTCTGGGGAGGTGTTCAAATGAGACTGCCCCTGCATGGAGCACTTGTCCTCTGAAAAAGGGAATAACAATTTAAAACAACCCAACAGGTTTCGGGGGCATCAACCCCTGCTGATCCTTCCAATGTGACGTCGTCCTAGAGCAATTCCCTCCACTGCAGAGCAGCAGATCTCACCAGTTCCCATTGCAGAGCAGCAGATCTCACCAGTTCCCTCCACTGCAGAGCAGCAGATCTCACCAGTTCCCTTCACTGCAAAGCAGATTTCACCAGTTCCTTTCATTGCAGAGCAGCAGATTTCACCAATTCCCTCCATTGCAGAGCAGCAGATCTCACCAGTTCCCTCCACTGCAGAGCAGCAGATCTCACCAGTTCCCTTCACTGCAAAGCAGATTTCACCAATTCCCTTCACTGCAAAGCAGATTTCATCAGTTCCTTCCAGTGCAGAGCAGCAGATCTCACCAGTTCCCAGTGCAGAGCAGATTTCACCAGTTCCCTCCAGTGCAGAGCAGATCTCACCAGTTCCCATTGCAGAGCAGATTTCACCAGTTCCCTCCAGTGCAGAGCAGATCTCACCAGTTCCCATTGCAGAGCAGATTTCACCAGTTCCCATTGCAGAGCAGCAGGTCTCACCCCTGTTTGCCTTGATCCCATCAAAGCCCAGAGAGCCCAGGGCACAGAGCAGGCCCACCACCAGCTCCTGGCTCATTCCCACTCTTTCCAAAAACTCCACAACCCCTGTCCTTCGGGATGGTTTGGGATCCTTCCCAGCTGGGTGGGTTTGTTTCACTGAGGGAGGTGGATTATTATTTCCTTTAACCTAAGCATTTTTTTTTGGGGGGGGGGGATGGTTTATTTTTTAGCTTTACCCCATATTTTTTCCTCCTTCTGTGCCTGGCATGGCCATGTAACACAGGAAGTTCCTGGAAGGCCCTTTGGACTCTGCAGAAGGCACCTTTAGCAAGACTCCCACGGGTCATCAACCATCCCACTCCTCTCAATTCACTGGAACAGAACCAATGCTCCTCGGGCCCCAGAGGAAATGATCATTTTGTGTCCATTGTCCTCTGCCTGTGGATTCCAGCAGATGGAAATTTCAGGCTGGTAATGGAAATTCGGTCGCAGCCGTGACCAAAGCACCTCCAACATGGCAGAATTATGAGTTTCAGATGAGAGCAGCCCTGCTCCACTCCAGATAAAATATCCTGATTTCCATCCCTGTAAATGAGATCATCTCCCAGCGCCAACATTTCCTGTGCCTGGAGCCCGGCAGAGCGGGGAAAAACCACTCAGACTTGTTTTAGAGTGAGAGATCCCCCGCAGCTCCTGGGAGGGACAAGTGTGGGAGGAATTTAATGAATGGGTAAGAAGCACAAATCCTGGAGAGAACTCCGGGACCAGTCACTGCTGACACGTTAAAGGGAGTGGGAGCAGCGAGGCAATGGCAAGGCCAAGGATGCCCCTTGTGGGACAGGGACAGAGACCCTTCGGGGGTCTCTATCACAGAGCAAACCTCCCGTGGCTGCCTCCCCCCACAAGAAATGTTTTTCCAAGTCTTTTTCTCCCTGTGCTGAGCAGGGACAAGATGATAACGGCGGCTGGCACCAGCAAGTTAATTTTATAAAGAAAACTGACACCCTGCTCGAGTGCTGGCAATTTAAAAGAGTAATGCATTGTCAGTTTTAGCTGGGAAGTGGTTGTTAGATGATTTTAAAGTCTTTTGCATATTTATTTTGTCCCACTTTAAATAAATTTGGGGAAGATTTATCTCGTTAGCTTCAAATGCAAGTCCCTCTTGGCCTGGCTGAGGAAACAAATTAGACTTTGCAAACATTGCAAAGACTAAACCAATACATTAATATTTAGGGGACATTAAGGGGGTTTATTAAACAGAAAAAGGGCCTAGAGTATTACTTTGGGAACATTATACATGTTTAAATAAAAACCCGAGGTTGTGGTTCCTGACTGAATCTATAAAAGGCATTTCCACGGATAACTGAATTATTTACAGCTCCGTGTCGGGAGCAGATTCCTGCAGGGATGAGGTGGAGTGGGAGGGCAGCCCAGGGGCTGGGCTGGGCTGGGCTGGGCTGGGCTGGAGCCACCCTCGGGGCTGTCCCGGGGAGCTCCCAGCCCGGGCTGGGTCAGGGCAAGAGGAGATGCCCGGTGCTGGTGGCAGCAAGGGCTGTGTCCCTGACTGCCCGGGCTGGGCGGGTGGGACCGCTGGGAGCAGGAGCGGGGCTGCTGCGGGACGGGGATGGCACCGAGGACAAGGGAGGGCTCTGGGGGCTCCTGGGGACAGGGCTGGGACCGGGGTCTGCACCTGAAAGGCAAAGCAGGGACCTGTGCCAGCTGTGCAGCCCCAGCACCCAAACCTGGCCCCAAAACCCCTGGGACGAGCTTGGGGCTGGGGTCCCTCTGAGCCCCTGCCCTGTGTCCCTTTTTGGGGCTGGGGTCCCTCTGAGCCCCTGCCCTGTGTCCCTTTTTGGGGCTGGGGTCCCTCTGAGCCCCTGCCCTGTGTCCCTTTTTGGGGCTGGGGTCCCTCTGAGCCCCTGCCCTGTGTCCCTTTTTGGGGCTGGGGTCCCTCTGAGCCCCTGCCCTGTGTCCCTGTGTCCCTTTTTGGGCTGTGGTCTCTCTGAGCCCCTGCCCTGTGTCCCTGTGTCCCTTTTGGGGCTGGGGGCCCTCTGAGCCCCTGCCCTGTGTCCCTTTTTGGGGCTGGGGTCCCTCTGAGCCCCTGCCCTGTGTCCCTGTGTCCCTTTTGGGGCTGGGGTCCCTCTGAGCCCCTGCCCTGTGTCCCTTTTGGGGCTGGGGTCCCTCTGAGCCCCTGCCCTGTGTCCCTGTTTGGGGCTGGGGTCCCTCTGAGCCCCTGCCCTGTGTCCCTGCTGTCCCAAACTCCCCTGGCCCTGCCGTGCCCCGGGTGCAGGAGCATCTGTCACACCCCCTGAGGGGGGGACACTGGGGCTGTCACCCAGCCCTGAGCCCTTCTCAAGGACACTGGCAAACGTGGCTGCAGACCTGTGCAGACTGACAGGACAACAGCTTGGAGGAGCAATTTCCACTTTGGTAGAATAAATGTCAGATTGGAGATGGCAGAAAGCACAATCTTTTGGAGAAAAATTGTGAGCAACAGAGTGTGGCAAGAGGAGTTTTGGGTTTTTGCCTTGCTGTGACAAACATCTGATTTTTAAATCACCTGCAGCTCATGACTTCGCAGATCCAGCGCCTGGCACTGAGGTAGACTGAGTTGATTACAAACTGCTGCCATCGAAACTTGCAATTAATTATTTCATAACTCTCACTTCTTTTAAGTAAGGTCACTGAAATTAAAGTTAACTGGATTATCTTCCTGACTTTCATGTGATTTTTCCTTCACAGATGTAAACTTGGGCTAAAGACAGAAGTTCTATTTTCTTTTTTATCGAATAGCTCAGTTAATTTCCCTGCTACAAAAGGGAGTAACTGCAATGGGTGACACTGACCGAGACTTGACCTGCTGGTGTCCTTCAGGTGCTGTGCTGGCTGTGGCACGGGGATTTGGGAGCCCAAAACCCGACCTGCAGCTCTGCCACAGATCCCTGGAGGGCAGTGGCCAAAGCCCCTGGGCTGGGTGTTCCTGAGTGGGACAGGGCAGAGGCTGCTGCCGCCCTTGGGAACTGGCCCTCCTCCCTGGGCCGGGCCATTAAGGTGTCTTTAACCCACGAAAATGTGTTTATTTCCTCCCGTGAGCACGTTCAGAGCCCGTCAGCCCAAGCAGTAGAGAGGAGCCTGCTGCACACCACAGCTCCTGCTCCTGTGTGTGTGCAGGATTCCACATTGCAGGGGGAAGGAGAAGGGGCAGCTGCCTTTGCACAGCTCCTGCTCCTGTGTGTGTGCAGGATTCCACATTGCAGGGGGAAGGAGAAGGGGCAGCTGCCTTTGCACAGCTCCTGCTTGTGTGTGTGCAGGATTCCACATTCCACGGGGAAGGAGAAGGGGCGGCTGCCTTTGCACAGCTCCTGCTCCTGTGTGTGTGCAGGATTCCACATTCCAGGGGGAAGGAGAAGGGGCAGCTGCCTTTGCACAGCTCTTGGGGGGCAGCTTCGCTGCAGATCGTTTTCCTCTCTGGAGCCTGAAGCTGTTTGGGAGCTTTGGATGCCACCTGAGCCTTCCCTCGTGTCCTCTGGGACACAGAGCAAACCCCCGCGGCTGCTCCAGCTGCAGAAGGGTTCCTGCTCCTGGAACAGAGCCCGTGGGGCCGAGGCTTGGAAGGGGCTGAGACTCTGCTGCCCAGCGTTCCTTCTCTCCTGGCATTCCCTCGGGTCTGTCATTCCTTCCCAACGCCAGGGAAGCCCAACGCCCTCGGGCAGAGCGGTTTTGCTTTGCCCTCGCTCATTTCTGCCCAAAGCAGAGCCTGTTCCTACTCTCCAGGTACCAAGCTGGGGAAGATTTTACAGGGAAACCTAAAGGTGCTCCCAGGACAACTCCCTGTGTGATCCCAGGATAACTCCCTGTGTGATCCCAAGATAACTCCCTGTGTGATCCCAGGACAGCTCCCTGTGTGATCCCGGGATAACTCCCTGTGTGATCCTGGGATAAATCCTTCTGTGATCCTGGGATGAATCCTTGTATGCTCCCAGAATAACTCCCTGTGTGATCCCCTGAGAATTCCTTGTGTGATCCCCTGACAGCTCCCTGTGTGATCCCAGGATAACTCCCTGTGTGATCCCAGGATAACTCCCTGTGTGATCCCAGGACAGCTCCCTGTGTGATCCCAGGATAAATCCCTGTGTGATCCCAGGATAACTCCCTGTGTGATCCCAGGATAAATCCCTGTGTGATCCCAGGATAACTCCCTGTGTGATCCCAGGATAAATCCCTGTGTGATCCCAGGACAGCTCCCTGTGTGATCCCAGGATAAATCCCTGTGTGATCCCAGGACAGCTCCCTGTGTGATCCCAGGAAGCCTCTGGAGCAGGAGAGGCCATCCCAGTCCCTCACAGCAGTGACCTCAGGGCCCCTGCTCCCACCGGGAACACAAGTGGGTGTCAGGGAGTCCCAGCACGGAGCAGGCACGGAGGGGCTGCAGGATCCCAGAGCACTGATCCCCCTGTCCCCAGCCCAGAGCTCTGAGTGCCACCTCCAGGAATTCCCTGGACACTCCTGGGATGGGCACTCCAAACTCCCTGGGCAGTTCCAATCCCTGACCCCCCATTTCCATGGGGAAATTCCTGCTGATCTCCACCCTGAGCCTCCCTGGCCCGGCCTGGGGCCGTTCCCTCTCCTCCTGTCCCTGTCCCTGTGCCCCAAACCGAGCCCGAGGGTCCTGAGGGCTCTCGGCAGGGTCACAAAAATGACTCCATGCTATTTTAACAAAACAGACACGCTGAGCTCCGAGCTGCAGCCCAGCATCCCTGCAGGATCCCTGCAGGATTCCCGTGGGTAAGGACCATTCGTGTGGGAGGTGGCTCACCCCGTTATTTCTAAGGGGTTTCCATGTGCCACACGGATTGATAGGGATTGCCAGTTCAGTTCTCCTCCTCTATATTCATTGCTTTATTACTCATAAAAATGCAAAAGAAAATGTTAATGATGATTGCACCAAAGACTAATAAGTTAAAGCCTTAGGTTATACTTTGCATTTCTGAAGATATAAATGCAATTGCTTAATAATTATGCATATTTTTAACTATTGAGTTATTATTTCTCTATATGCTTGTAGTTAGCCTAATTAATTTTAAGCTCCTGTTGATGTATTTTATACACGCAATTAATTTCCAACTTGTTTTTTTAGCCCTTGCATGAGGGCATTAATTATTAGGAAGACAATCAAAACCAAGAATTGTTCACCCTGGAACAATGCAATAAATATTAAACCCATGTGAAAGCTGACACCAGAGCTCGGGAGGGAGGGAATGAGGGAATGAGGGAAGGAATGAGGGAATGAGGGAAGGAATGAGGGAAGGAATGAGGGAAGGAAGGAAGGAAGGAAGGAAGGAAGGAAGGAAGGAAGGAAGGAAGGAAGGAAGGAAGGAAGGAAGGAAGGAAGGAAGGAAGGAAGGAAGGAAGGAAGGAAGGAAGGAAGGAAGGAAGGAAGGAAGGAAGGAAGGAAGGAAGGAAGGAAGGAAGGAAGGAAGGAAGGAAGGAAGGAAGGAAGGAAGGAAGGAAGGAAGGAAGGAAGGAAGGAAGGAAGGAAGGAAGGAAGGAAGGAAGGAAGGAAGGAAGGAAGGAAGGAAGGAAGGAAGGAAGGAAGGAAGGAAGGAAGGAAGGAAGGAAGGAAGGAAGGAAGGAAGGAAGGAAGGAAGGAAGGAAGGAAGGAGGAACTCTCGCAGCCCTACCTTGCACGGTCAGGTGCACCTGCATGGTCCTGGGCGTGTGCTGGGTCTGCACGGAGCAGGTGTAGGGGCCGTCGTCCGTCACGTCCACGTCCTGGATCTGCAGGCTGTACTCCCTGTGGTTGGCCGTGGCGATGGACACGCGGGGATCCACCGACCACTTGTCGCTGCCCGCGAAGATGATGCTGGAGCGGTTCAGCCAGGCCCCTTTGGAGGCTCCATCTTCCAGGTAACACCTGGGGAAAAGCGAAACCCTGAGCACGGGGCTGGAGGAGCTGCTCAGTGCCACTGGCTGCTGCTGCGCTTAGGCTGAGCACAGCTGGGATTTACCAGAGCTGAACTCACACCAGGAATCACTTGTTAACTCAGAACCATCCTGCACCCAAAGCCCAGCTTACAGACACGGTAACCACAGGCTGCTCTGTCTGCTCTGCTCTTCCTGCCCCGTTCTCCTGCTGGGGGAGGCTGCTGGAGCACCAGGAGGAAAGCCTCAGTTCTTATTCCTGCCTGGGCTGGCCCAGCCCTTTCTCCTGCAGCCTCAGCCCCGAGGGTCAGCAGCAACGTGTGCTCCATGGAAAATTCCCGCCCTGTTCCTGAGGCACAGCCCCCTTCTGCTGCTGAGCTCAGGAACCAAGAGACTTTTCCAGCAGAAACCACCTGGACATCAGAGAACCCAAACCAGCTTCTTTTCAGAGGGTTCATAGAACCCCAGAACCCCCACAGTGGTTTGGGTGGGAAGGGACCTGGCAGCCCATCCCATCCCATCCCATCCCATCCCATCCCATCCCATCCCGGGAGTTCCCCTCCCTCGGGGGCTGCAGTGAGGGGGTCCCAGGACAGGGAGGAGAGGCAGGAGCAGCTTTATTCCCGGAGCTGATGGAGGAGCCTGAGCCTGCCCGAGGGGGTCTAAGCCTGGCTCAACACCACGGCGCTCCGTTTCCCCCAGCCAGCACGCGGGACAAGGCGGAGCAGCCGATGGAATAACGGGCCCAGGAAATCCTCCACGGGCCCGGGGCTGAGAGCAGGAGGCTGCAGACCCAGGAGCCATCGGGAAGGGATGCTGTGGCACCGGGAAATCTGCATTTCTCTCCACGAATTAACGACTCCTCGGGAAACATGGAGAATTAATTCGGCAAATTTTAGTCTCACCCCCATGCCCACCTTGGAATTTAAGGCTTTGAAACAATTTTAAAAGCTGAAGGAAGGTAAGAAGGAGGATAATAGAAAGTGCAACAGACTAATGGGACATTTTTATTTCATAAAGAGCTTTCTACATGAAGGAAATGCAAGAGAAGAAGGGAATGCAATAGAGCTCATCCCTTTGATGAAACATTAAAATAGCAGAACCATAGAAACTGGAGGGAGAAAATGGTGATTTGGTGGCTTAAGCATCTGGCAGTATTGTTTAAGTGGAAAATGACATTCCATTCAGGAATAAGGAACTGGAAACACCAGGCTGAAATGGTTCAGAAACAAAGCATGAGAATAACCATTCATTTAATTAATGATCTCAACATTAAATCTGAAAGGGTTCTGAGGGAAGCTGCGACGTGGGATAAAAAACCCCCATTTACAGAGCAGAGAATTGGGATGTCACCGGGAAGAGGCACTTTGAGGCTGGGATCCCTGCAGGAGCAGTTCTGTAGGGTCTGGTCCCATCCAGGGAAGGCAAGGAGCCTCTTTCAAAGTCCTGTGAGTGTTTTGAACTTGATTCTAGTGAACAGCGGGGTGGGAGAGGCAGAGAAGGCTCCAATTCACGGAGGTTTTTCTGGCACGTGTTCCTTTCCCACTGAATCTCTGCAGCAGCTGGGTCCAGTCCATCCAGCACAGCTGAGCAGCCTGGCCTGAGGGAGCTGTCCCTGCCCAGACTGGGCTGGAATGAGATGGGATTTAAGGTCCCTCCCAGCCCAGAGCACCGTGGGACTCCACGCATTACAAACCAGCATTTCTGCAGGTAGCCTGTAGCTCAGTGAGCATTTCCCACTTCATTAATTTCACTCTCCCACTGTTTATTCACGCTCACACGTCCAAACCTTGGAGGGAAGCCTTAGCACTGTGAATTCTTCCCCGAGGAGAGACAAGCAGCCTCCTCCTCCTCTCCCAGCACAAAAACCCAGTTCCACCAGCTCCCTGCTCTCTGTGTGGCTTGCCAGGAAAAAAAAAAAACCACAAAAAAAAAAACCCCAAAAAAAACAACAAAACAACAAAAAAAAAAAAAAAAAAAAACAAAACCAAAAAAAAAAAACCAAAAAAAAAAAACCAAACCAAAACAAAAAAAAAAACCAAAACAAAAAAAAAAAAACCAAAAAAAACCCCAACAAAACCAGAAAAGAATTCACAGAATCACTGAGGCTGGAAAAGACCTCCAGGATCTCAGGGTGGGATGGGCTGGGCTTGGAGGTCCTTCCCAAGCCCACCCATCCTGGGACACCCCCAGACGAGCTCCTTGAGCACCCCGAGCTCTGTGGCTGCTCTGGAGCTGCTGCCCAGCTTGCCTGGAGCCCTCGGCCACGGTGGCTTTCAGCTCCAGCAGCAGCCAATATCCTGTGCTTTCCCACCACCCACGTGGGATGTGATGGATAAAGTGCATATTTACCCCACGGAAGCAGCAATCAGATGATTCATCTCAGAAATGTTTTCTAATCTAACAAATTTAATCCCTTTCTGTTTGCAAATCACTTCCCAGTCCCAGTTATTGCCTGCAGCTCTCCTGCAGGACACTCTGAGCCCACCTCCTCCCACGGGAGCCTCTGCCCAGCAGAGGCTGCGCTGGATTTCTGCAGGGGAACAGAAATGAGGAAAATCCAGGATTTTTACTGTTTAAAGGAAGGCTTGGCCTTTCCCCCCCCGACTTTTACAATTTCCTAAGGCAGAGCAGCCTGTCCATGCAGGGTTTGTGTGCCACCGTGCTTCTGCCCAGGACAGGGCAGGGATTCCAGCAGAGCACAATGAGCTCTAACAAAAAAAATAACAATAAAACCCTTCCTACAGCAATCTCTGGGAAATCATTCATTGAAAGGACGACCAACAGTAAAAACTGCAAACATCAGAGGCCTTCCCTCATTTTTCCCTTCCTCTCTTCCCCTTTCCTCTCTTTTCCTTCTCCTCTCTTTCCCTGAATTCTGTTTATATCAGACTCCCTGCACACCCCAGCAGCATTTCCTGCAATGTAATTTTTAAAATCTATGCATAGAACCAATTATTTTTAGCAATAAATAATAACACTGCAGCACAACTAAAGTAAGCATAACAGTCATTAAATAAAAGTGACTTTTGCTCTTTTTACCTTGCCATGGCTTGGAAAAGTATTGATGAAACCATAGCTGAACTCAGCAGAGAATTCTTCTGTATTTAAATTTGGAAGATTGGAAAAAAAGCGGTTTCTTTTTTAACTGATGACTGTAATCAGAAATTCCCCACACAACAAGCATAAAAAATAGATTTTAATGTTAACTGTCATACATGGCTGAGGGTGCTTTATTATTTTTCCAATCATTATTAATGGGAATGGTCTTCTGTAATTTGTAAGTACGGAAAAATATAGTCTCACCCAGCTTCCCTCAAGTTTTTAATCCTCTTTTTTTAATGCCTCCCACTTTCCCAGCTCTCTAGTCTATTATTCCACCATAATTAAAACAGAGATCCATTAATCTTTGTGAAAAACAGCTCTTCCACTTGCTTAATTAAAACTGCACAGGGGCTCTGCTCCAGGAGCCTCCACAGGCTGGGATCCCACCTGGCTGCCCTGAAGGACAGGAATTGCCTGGAATTGTCTGGAGTTGCCTGGAATTGTCTGGAATTGCCAGGAATTGCCTGGAATTGTCTGGAATTGTCTGGAATTGTCTGGAATTGCCAGGAATTGCCTGGAATTGCCAGGAATTGTCTGGAATTGCCAGGAATTGCCAGGAATTGCCTGGAATTGTCTGGAGTTGCCTGGAATTGTCTGGAATTGTCTGGAATTGTCTGGAATTGCCAGGAATTGCCTGGAATTGTCTGGAATTGCCTGAAATTGTCTGGAATTGTCTGGAATTGCCAGGAATTGCCTGGAATTGTCTGGAATTGTCTGGAATTGTCTGGAGTTGTCTGGAATTGCCAGGAATTACCAGGAATTGCCTGGAATTGTCTGGAGTTGTCTGGAATTGCCAGGAATTGCCTGGAATTGTCTGGAATTGTCTGGAATTGCCAGGAATTGCCAGGAATTGCCTGGAATGCCCCCCAGCCTTGCCCTGCTCCAGAAACCCCAGGAATGGGGGACATCCCGTGTCCAAGGCCTGGGACCCTCCCTGGGCTGCAGCTGGAAGGTGCCTGGGCAGCGCTTGAGAGGAGAAAAAATCTCAAAATTCTGCAATGGTTTGGGCTGGGAGAGACCTTAAATAAATCCCACCCAGTGCCCCCCTGCCCTGCAGGGACATCTCCCACTGCCCCAGCGTCCAGCCTGGCCCTGGGCACTGCCAGGGATGCAGGGGCAGCCCCAGCTGCTCTGGGCACCTGTGCCAGGGCTGCCCACCCTGCCAGGGAGGGATCTGCCCCTGATCTCCAGTCTGACCGTGCCTCCCTTCAGTTTGAAGTCATTTTCGTTATTGATCCTTTTGCTTTCGCGCTCAGAATTCGCTGCAGCTCCGAGCCCGGGATTCTGCACAGGAGCTGGCCCAGGCGCTCGCTGCCCTCCCGGGTTTGGATTTTGTTTACAGAATTTGTTTTCTCACATCACATCAGTCCCTGGGGGAGCCGAGGCCTCGCTGGCCAGGATGGGAGCAGCGCTGGCCCAGCCCTGGCTGCCCCACAGCCCAGCTCGGGCTGTCCCCACAGTGCATAGCTGCTGCTGCCCCAGTTTCACCTTTCCTGGGGAATTTCAGCTGTGCCAGAACCCCCAGAGCACAGGGGGGTCACCGGGGAGGGACGGGCACAGAACGGCCCATGAGGGCAGCCAGCTCTGGGCAGGGCAGAGGAACTGCTCCAGGAAGGGAGATTGGTGACCAAAAACACTAAATAGGGTTTAAAACCCCCAGTGCTAGGAAGCTTTTGCTTCCCCAGGGGGTAACACCATTTATCAGTAGCACCATTTATCAATCAGTACCACCAGTTATGGGTGAGAGATGCAAATGTCACAGCTCCCTGCAGAGGGAGGCTGCTCCATCCTGAGACACAAACCCCGACCCCACAAACCCCCACCCCACAAACCCCGACCCCACACAGGTGGTGTCGGAGTCCAGCACATCCCTCTGGCTGCCCTGGCTGGCTCCAGACCCTGGCAGGGGGCTCAGAGACCTTGGCACAAAGTCAAAAACACCTGTGGCTTCCATTTTAGCCCGTGGAAAAAGCTGCCAACTCTGTGTGAGGAATTACAAGCCACAGGGGTTTGAGCAGTGTGGTAGTTGAACTAACACAGGGTGGAAAAGTAGAATTTTGGGGTTTTTAGAATATAATTCAGGGGGTCAAGATGGAGGAATTTGGGCATGTCCTGGCCTTCTCCTTCGTCTTGCCCTCCATGTCTTGCTGTGCTGGTGACACTTTTCTGTTGGTTTAAGGCAGAGATTCCCAGTCTAACAGAGGTGATGGGAATTGGTAATAAATTGTAAACACACACACGTAGTTTTGAGTGTATAAGGTGGGAGCCACCCAAGGCTCGAGGTCAGACTGCCATGGCCTCCTTGCTAGGCAGAGCTGGGCAGGTCAGAGAAAGAATGTTGTAGATAAGAAGAAATGAACAACCTTGAAAGTGCAATTGGAGCATCCCAGGCTCTTTCTTTGGCTGCCGGGCTGGGGGAACAAGGACTTCCACACTGGGGTCACAGCAGCTGACCCCCACAAGCGGCTCTGGAGGGGCGGCACTGCAGGAGGGAATGGACAGGGGACGTGTCCGGGCCAGGCTTTGCAGCAGAACCCAGACTGTGCCTGCCAGCAGCCAGGCCAGGCCAAACCCCCCAGACTCTGTGCTGCAGCCCCGAGCCCCTCTCGGGGGACAGTGACAGGAGTGGGGGCAGGAGCAGTGAGTGCACCCCTCCAGCCCGCTGCTGCTGCCAGGAACCCCAAATCCCAGGGACTGTGCTGTGCCTGCTGCTCCCAGGAACCCCAAACCCCAGGGACTGTGCTGTGCCTGCTGCTGCTCCCAGGAACCCCAAACCCCAGGGACTTTGCTGTGCCTGCTGCTGCCAGGAACCCCAAACCCCAGGGACTGTGCTGTGCCTGCTGCTCCCAGGAACCCCAAACCCCAGGGATTGTGTCCTGCCTGCTGCTCCCAGGAACCCCAAACCCCAGGGACTGTGCCCTGCCTGAGCTGGCAGTGGGGATTGAGGAGAAGCGGCCCCAAGGATCCCACAGGGATTTCAGCCCTGTCCCCTGCACAGCCCCAGCTGGCAGCAAACTGCATTTCCTGCAGGCCCTGCAAACGCCCTGGGCTCTCCCTGGTGCCCTGCACCATCCCTTGGTGTCCTGCTGTCCCACCTCTGTCCCACCAGCCCATTCCATCGCTGTTTGGTGGTCCATGGATTCCTGCACAAGGAGCGGGGAACAGGACGAGGATTTCACCCAGCAAAGCTCCTGGGACAGCCGTGCTAGCCCGGTGCTCCTGAGTAATTAGCATCATCGACCTCCCTCCCTGCTCCTGCAGCACTGCTCCAGAGCCCAGGCAGTGTTTCCCGGCCAGGGAACTCGGATTCCCGTGGGTGGGACACCGGGACCAGCAGCAGGGACCGTGTGCACCCGGCATCTCCAGCTGCTGGGCTCACAATCCCATCTGCCTGGAGACGCTCCAGGAGATCAGTCTGCAGATAACCAGGGATTAACCCCTAAGTCTGAAACTCCCCAGACAGAAAACCAGCCGAATATTAGTAATTAAGAGCAAAAGTGTTTGTTCCTCCGCAGGATTTGAAATGTAATTTTCCCTACAGCTGATGCCACGTGACCTGTAATCCCTGTGGGTTCCACCCTCAGCACCTGCCAGTCCATCCAAGCAGGAGAAAGGCCATTTTCCCAGGGGGTTCCACATTCCCAGGGGTTCCACCTTCCCAGGGGTTTCCTGGCACACAGCCCCCAGCCATGCCCTTCGTGGCTGTTTCCCTCCTGCCACCAGGAAATGGATTTTTCCCCATGGTGAGGACAGAGAAACTGCTGCTGCCACGACTGCAATAAATTCATTTGGTTCTAATTATACAAAAATATTCCCTCCCCCCTTCACGGATGTATTTTCATACTAAAATGGACAAAACACTGCAGTGTAAAGCACAGAATTTTTAGTCATTAATCATTTCCTTCATGGGAGCCCGTATTATTTTCTCTTTGAAGGCTCAGAAATAATATCCCACACCAGTGTTGGCGTGAGAGCCTTGGTTTCAGCTTCAGAGAGTAACTCCCAGATTCATCCCATTATTTGAAATATTAAAAAGGGTCTGGCTGCTGCATGTGATATTTATTAATTCCTGGAGATTTATGATAGACAAACACTGGCTTCCAGAAATGACAAAGAAGACATTACCAATGCAGAAAAGTAAGGAAACAATTCGAGACATGGCTTTGCCTTTTGGTTTTGCACTATTCCTCAGGGAAAGGGGTCTTGGAAAATTTGGGAGATTATTGTGTTTATTTTAAAGGACTGCCAAAGTCAGAGGGTTTTTTTCTGACTCTTTTTTTACCACACAACACTGAAACACAAATTAAAGGAATAAAAAGCACCATAAGCTCTGAGACCAAAGCAAGGCAAAGGTCTGGAGAACGAGAAAACATTTCCTGTTACATCCCAGCGTGGTGCTGAGGGGTTTCAACATCCCGAAATATCCAGCTGGATTAGAGCAGTGAGAAAGTGCCTTCATTTCAGTTCTAGGACACGTACATTGGTGCTGATTTTTAATTCTGGAAGGAAGCCCAGGCGTGCTCCCCGGGCAGTGGCCGTGACCAAAGCCCTTTGCAGGGTTTGCAGGGGAGGCTGTGCCAGGGCCCTGCCCTGGCTGAGAGGGGGCTGGATGGGCACTGTGCCCCAAGCCCTGGGAATGCCCTGGCACGGCCCAGACCTGCTCAGCAGGGACTGAACCTGTCCTTGTGCACTGCTGCACCTGGGCTGGGCTGGCGTGGCAGGTGGGACAGGGCAGAGCAGGGACAGCAAAGGGGAAGGGACTGCAAAGGGGAAGGGACAGCAAAGGGGAAGGGTCTGCAAAGCTACCTCCAGCTGAGGGAGAAACAGTGAAGTGCCACATCCTTGGACACTCCAGGGATGGGCACTCCAACCCTCCCTGGGCAGTGCCAATCCCTGACGCCCTTTTCCATGGGGAAATTCCTGCTGCTGCCCACCCTGAGCCTGCCCTGGCCCAGCCTCAGGCCGTTCCCTCTCCTCCTGTCCCTGTTCCCTGGAGCAGAGCCCGACCCCCCCGGCTGTCCCCTCCTGTCAGGAGCTGTGCAGAGCCACAAGGGCCCCCTGAGCCTCCTTTGCTCCAGGCTGAGCCCCTTCCCAGCTCCCTCAGGGATTCTCCAGCCCCTTCCCAGCTCCCTCAGGGATTCTCCAGCACCTTCCCAGCTCCCTCAGGAATTCTCCAGCCCCTTCCCAGCTCCCTCAGGGATTCTCCAGCCCCTTCCCAGCTCCCTCAGGGATTCTCCAGCCCCTTCCCAGCTCCGTTCCCTGCCCTGGCCACGCTCCAGCCCCTCAGGGTCAGTTTTGTCCTGAGGGACCAAGAGCTGGAGCCAGGATTTGAGGTGGGGTCTCAGCAGTGCCAGCACAGGGGAGGGCAGAGGGAGGAGGAGCTGCAGGCAGAGCTGTGGCTGCTCCTGCTCCTCAGCAGAGCTGGGTCCACTCCCCTCTTCTCCCCCAGGCTCCAGGGATTTCTCAATATTCCTGTTCTTCCCCATGTTCTCCCTGAAAGGGCTTTTATTGCTATCAAAGCTTAATGAAAAAAAGGACCTTTCCAGGTGCCAGCAGGTTGGGTTTTCCAGTCTCCTCATAATAATATGTGCAGTGTGAGTGGGGAGGACGGACAGGAGGGAGGTAATTGTGTGCTGGGCCACGTCCTTTATCGGATCAGCCTTGACCTGGGTCCCTTCCCCAGGCAGGTGATGCCAACCCTGCCCCACAGCTCCTCCAGGCTGGTTTAAATAAAATAATAGAGTTAATGACAGAAACAAAACTACCTGGAGAGGTGTAATTCATCACGGCGTGTTCCACGCCATTATCTTAAAAACATCCAGTGTAGTAATCACTTGAAGGAGTGATAACACATAATTGTGTGTTCTCCAAAATTATAGGTGAATGGGAGTTGCAACTAATGAGAGCCAAATAGCAGCTCAGGAGCTGCAGTGATTACAGCAGATGTGGTGATGAATGCATTTATTATTGGGCTATTGCAAAGCTTTTTATAGCAGAGACAGCAGGTTTATAAATAAATAACCAGCCCCAGAGGTACCACACGTCTGACCAAGCAGCTCCGCTCCCAGCCTGCAGCTCCTGGTGCAGAAACCTCCAAAGCTGGCTGAAAACAGCCCAGAGGAGTCCAAATCCCACCCAAACACTCCCACCCACGGGGGCCCACGCGCTGCTGCGTCACCACTCAGAGAGGAGCAGAGCAGGGAGGTTCTGGAGCTGCTGAGGCGTGGGTGCTTCCAAACCCCAGCTGCCTGTGCAGCAGTGTGAGCTGTGGGACCCCTCTGCTGCCCCTCCCGCAGCTGGAAACCAGCCCCGGGGCAGAGCAGGAGCAGCTCCAGCCCCCAGGGCTCCGACACCCCCTGGGAGCAGGCTGGCTCCTGCTCCAGAGGCAGGATGATCCACCTCTGATCCAGGTCTCTGCTCTCTGGCAGGCAGAGCACGTTCCCCAAGTGTCCCCCCAGCAGGTCACTAGATATCAATCTGTGTCACACCGAGCTGCTGGCACACGCGCCGTCCCTGCAACTCCATTTCTGCCAGAATAGTCCAGGAGCAATCTCCAGCCCCCGGCGGAGTGAAAACAACATTTCAAAATACCAAGGGCTCTCTCATGAAACAGAATTCCTGCCCAAACTCATGACTGAATGACTCCATTTGTCTCCCTTCTACCAGGGCTGATCCATGATTTTATCTGGCCTTATCTCCCGGAACATTTACTTTGTTGATATACCACTGGTTGGAATGTTAGTGATAAATAATAAAAGAAGGCAAATTTAATTGTGCTGCAGTCTTTCACCACAATGAATCTTTCAGGGGGATCACAATGATCTCTTGATTTACAAGAGCAGGAGCTGGTTGTGGATGGATGATGTAAATACAGGGCCTTGGCACAGATGGCTCGGGCTGTGTTTGCCAGCACCAGTCAGATTTTTGGATGAACCTCCCAGCTGCTTGCTCCAGACGAATGCATTATTAACAGCACGACTGAACAGCCCCGGGGGGGGGCAGATCCTGGCAGGAAGGAGGGGACGAGACCCCCGGGCCAGCCCGGCAGGACAGCACTGGGGAGGGGTCCCGGGGATGGATGGGGAGGGGTCCCAGAGAGGGATGGAGAGGGGTCACAGGGAGGGATGGGGAGAGATCCCAGGGAGGGATGGGGAGGGGTCACAGGGATGGATGGGGAGAGATCCCAGGGAGGGATGGGGAGGGGTCACAGGGATGGATGGGGAGAGATCCCAGGGAGGGATGGGGAGGGGTCCAGGGGAAGGATGGGGAAGGGTCACAGGGAGGGATGGGGAGAGATCCCAGGGAGGGATGGGGAGGGGTCCAGGGGAGGGATGGGGAGGGGTCCAGGGGAGGGATGGGGAGAGATCCCAGGGATGGATGGGGAGAGATCCCAGGGAGGGATGGGGAGAGATCCCAGGGAGGGATGGGGAGGAGTCCAGGGGAGGGATGGGGAGGGGTCACAGGGAGGGATGGGGAGGGGTCCAGGGGAGGGATGGGGAGAGATCCCAGGGATGGATGGGGAGAGATCCCAGGGAGGGATGGGGAGAGATCCCAGGGAGGGATGGGGAGGGGTCCAGGGGAGGGATGGGGAGGGGTCACAGGGAGGGATGGGGAGGGGTCCCGGGGACAGTGGGGAAGGATCCCGGGGATGGCACTGTCCTTCTCCTGCCATCACTGCCCCTCACACCACCTGGTGCAGCAAGGAAAGGAGCTGTACCCTGGGGAGGAGAGCACACGCAGGGAACGCCGGCGCAAGGGCAGGATTCCAGCTCAGATCTGCAGAGCGGTGCTCGGAGGAGGGGAGCGGCTCACCGAGCTCTCCCTGCCCGCCAGGCAGGGCCAGGGCTCCGGGCTGGGGTGCCTCTGTGTCCCAGCACTGCCCTGAGCCCCTCAAACCAGAAACAGCCCACGCTCTGAGCAACCTCGAGAGTCAGCCAGCCCAGCCTTTCGAGGAGAAGGGATCCAAATGGGGAGTTTCAGTTTCCCCTGCCATTAAACACCCCCGCTGCTGCCTGAGACAAATGGCAATTCCCAGCACACGGGGTCTGGGGGCTCGGGGGATGGCGCACTCAGAGAAGGAGGAACGACCTTCCCAAGCAACATTCCACCCACAACCCAAACAAACAAACACTGGACAACACAAACAGACATTCCTGGACTACCCAAACAAACACGGATTGCACAACACAAACAAACATTCCTGGACTACCCAAACATTCACCTTGCCTTTCTAAAGGAACAGTCCTGACTGACCACCCAAACCAACACTGACCACTTAAACAGTCACTTAAACAATCCTTAAACACCCAAACAAACACTGAGCACTTAAACAATTACTGAGCACTTAAACCATCATTGAACACCCAAACTAACATTGGGCACTTAAACACTGAACACCCAAACACTGAGAACCTATAAACACTGAGCACCTAAAGAAACATTGGGCACTTAAAAATTCCTTGAGCACCTAAGCAAACGTGGAGCACCTAAACAATGATTGAACACCCAACACTGAGCACCTAAACAAACACTGAGCACCTAAACAAACACTGAGCACCTAAAAATCATTGAGCACTTAAACACTGACCACCAAAAAATCATTGAGCACTTAAACAAACACTGAGCACCTAAAAATAATTGAGCACTTAAACACAGAACACCTAAACAAACACTGAGCACCTAAACAAGCACTGAGCACTAAAACGATGTTTAACACTCAAACAGTGAGCACCTAAACATTGAGCACCTATACAAACACTGAGCACTTACATATGGAGCACTTAAACATTAAGCTCTTAAACAATCATTGACCACTTAAACAATCATTGAGCGCCTAAAGAAACATTGAGCACTTAAGCAGTCAATGAGCAACTAAACATTCAATACTTAAACATAGAACACCTAAATAAACATCGAGCACTTAAATATTGAGCACCTAAACATTGAGCACTTAAAAAATCCTTGAGCACCAAAACAAACATTGAGCACACAAACAAACATTGAGCACCTAAAGAAACATTGAGCATCTAAACACTGAGCATCAAAACATTGAGCACATAAACATTGAGTACCTAAACAAACATTGAGCACCAAAACAAACATTGAGCACCTAAACAAACATTGAGCACCAAAACAAACATTGAGCACCTAAACAAACATTGAGCACTTAAACACTGAGCACCTAAACAGTCATTGAGCACCTAAACACTGAGCATCAAAACATTGAGCACATAAACATCATTGAGCACCAAAACAAACATTGAGCACCTAAACATTGAGCACCTAAAAAACCCTTGAGAACCTAAACATTGAGCTCCTAAATCACTGAGCACATAAACAATCATTGAGCACCTAAACAAACACTGAGCACTTAGAGACATTGAGCACATAAACATTGAGCACATAAAAAATCCTTGAGCACCTAAACAAACATTGAGCACTTAAACAAACAATGAGCACCTAAACAAACATTGAGCATCTAAACATTGAGCACATAATCACTGAGCACCTAAAAAATCCTTGAGAACCTAAACAAACACTGAACTCCTAAACCATCACTGAGCACACAAACAAACATTGAGCACCTAAACACTGAGCACATAAACATTGAGCACCTAAAAAATCCTTGAGAACCTAAACAATCACTGAGCACCTAAACAATCACTGAGCACATTTAACAAACATTGAGCACCTAAACATTGAGCACCTAAACAAACACTGAGCACCCAACAACCACTCCCTGATTACCCAAAAACCCCTCAGTGCTACCCAGACTCCCTCTGTCTGTGTGTAACTGGTTTTATAACTCCTGCGAAAGGCCGTGGTGCCCCTGGAGTCCCTTCCCAGGCGATTCCCCTTCCTGCACTGCTCGCAGGCACTGACAGCATTTGCACAACCCTGTGCACCAGGGCGCTGCTCTGGAGCCGTTTCCTTGAGCACTTCACCTATAAACAGCTTTTTAATAGCAACAAGCAGTGGGAATTCTATTTTCTCTTTACGTTTTCCCTTTGAAGAAAGCATACCCAGTCTCCTTATCCATGTTCAAAGTAAGTTGGCTGCTCATTTTACTTGTAGAAGAAAGGGAAGATAGAATCACATCTTTTGAAATGTAGCAATTTCCCATCAGAACAGACTTTTATAAACTGCTTTGATTACTGATTGTTGATAATCTCTGTGTGAGGTGTGGCAGGATGCTGAGTGTGTTGACAGGTGGGAGCCATGCACTGAAACCACGCTGGAAAACCCACAACAACACACGTGAAAATTCATATTTACATTAAATATCTGCAAAGTTTGAATTATTTTAGGTTAAATCATGGGATATTTTGCGTTGAAAAGGACCTTAAAGCGCATCCCATTCTCACGGGCAGGGACACCTCCCCCTGTCCCAGGAGCTCCCAGTGTCCAGCCTGGCCTGGGGCACTGCCCGGGATCCAGGGGCAGCCCCAGCTGCTCTGGGCACCTGTGCCAGTGCTGATATTTTACTTTTATGCAAGAATAAGTGTCAAAGACCCTCCTCCAACAACTGGAGAAGAGGAGCTTCAGGGTGACCCAACTGTGGCCTTCCAGGACCTGAAGGAGCTACAGGAAAGATGGGAAGAGGCTGCTCACAAGGGACAAGGGGGGATGGATCCCACTGCCAGGGGGCAGGGATGGACGGGATTTTGGGAAGGAATTCCTGGATGGGAGGGTGGGCAGGCCCTGGCACAGGTGCCCAGAGCAGCTGGGGCTGCCCCTGGATCCCTGGCAGTGCCCAAGGCCAGGCTTGGAGCAGCCTGGGGCAGTGGGAGGTGTCCCTGCCATGGCAGGGCTGGCACTGGAGGGGCTCTGAGGTCCCTTCCAGCCCAAACCAGTCTGGGATTCTGTGAAAATGGCACAAAATCAGCACCAGAGCTCAAAGCCCGAGAATTCCCGCACAAATATTCCCTACATTTTCTCATATAGCCTTGTCTTAATTGTGCTCATATTTCCTGTCTAGAAATTTAATTTCATGTAGTTCTTTAGTCGTGTGTCAACACATCTCCAATTCCTGTAATATTTGTTCTCCTGCTCTGGATAACCTTGTCAATCTTAATTAGAGCTGAGGGGAGGCAAACAGAATTGGCTGCGAGGCTCGGGATGAGATTCCCATTGTTCAATATGCTCCTGGAACACATTCCAGCCTCCTAATGCTCCCGAGCATTTGAAGTGCTGCTGCCCACTGTGCAGACACTCATTTGAGCTCTCAGCCCCATTTATTTATTTCGATTGCAGCCTACGAAACATAAAGTAACACATTTCTGAGATTCTGGCTGCCCTTGACAAATAATTAAACCTGCAACTCCCCCAGCTCTCAGAGAGCACCAGCACATCCCAAACTTTCCTCTGCAAAAAGCCTCACCAGTGTCACAGGATAGGACCGGACAGAGAAGTCAGAGAAGCCATTTTCCACCCTCTGCAGTGTTTTACAGTGCTTAACCATGGCCTGTGTTTTTGCCCCTTTGCCTATGCTTATGTCCTTTCTTTCATTTAAAGGACACTCAGAATTCATAACTAAGATCAAATTCAGGAGTGCCACACTGAGAATCCTTATCTTAACTCTTTTCAAGCTTTGCAATGGTCCTCCCCACGTCCCTTTACACAACCCCTGTGCTGCTCATCCCTCCCTGGCATTCCCTGATGGACCTGGGGGCTCCTGCAGCTCTCCCGAGCTCTCCAGGCCCTGCTGGCACCATTCCCCTCTGGAAGCCCAGCTAACAACCTAAAATCTGGTTTTAGCCACCAGACCCTTCCTCCTTGCAGCAGCCTGACCCAAAATCTCCTGGTTTTAGCCACCAGACCCTTCCTCCTTGCAGCAGCCTGACCCAAAATCTCCTGGTTTTAGCCACCAGACCCTTCCTCCTTGCAGCAGCCTGACCTAAAAACTGATTTTAGCCACCAAACTCTTCCTCCTTGCAGCAGCCTGACCCAAAATCTCCTGGTTTTAGCCACCAGACCCTTCCTCCTTGCAGCAGCCTGACCTAAAAACTGATTTTAGCCACCAAACTCTTCCTCCTTGCAGCAGCCTGACCCAAAATCTCCTGGTTTTAGCCACCAGACCCCTCCTCCTTGCAGCAGCCTGCCACAGCCCCGCAGATCCCTCAGAATTCCCACATCCAAGGTGCTCCAGGAGTGACAAACCCTGAGGAGGCTCCCCAGGGAGCAGGGCGGCACATCCTGGGAATATTTAGCGGGTTTTGAAGTGCTCTGAATTTGCAGCAAGTATTTCGCAGTTGCAAACAAATTTTGTAGAGGTTAATCAGGGGAATTAGTGAAATAGCTGAGAGGCTCCTGCCGTGGCAGGATCCAGCCGCCAGGGGATGGCAGGGCTGGAAAAGCCAAACGCTGAGGAAGTTTCTGTGACTTTAAAGGCTTTATAGACCTGGTCCCTGAGGGAATGGCTCTACAAATCATATTTGCATAATGCAGTCACACTGGGAAGTGTGGCTGGAGAGCTTTCATCTCATTTTCATCAGGTAACTTGGATGAGCAGGAAGCTCCTATCCCTTGAAAAAGGATGTTTCAGAAAAATTAAGGAAAAAACTGTCTCAGTTCAAGCTTCCCTAAGGCAGTTCAAGTGGAGGAATCTGGACTTATTTAGCAAATGGTGGAGGTTGAATTTCACATGCAGATATTGTGGTACTGGTAATTATCAAGGATTTGCTCAGGGGCCAGGCTCTCCCTCTCCCTTTAAACCCCAGGACATGAATGGGGAGGAAAGCAAATTTCCTCAGCAATTAACCTTTTCCCACATGGATAAGGAGTGGATGAACTGTTGTCCGTGTGATTCCCAGCCCTCTGTTCAAATCCACTGGGAAAACCTCAATCTGCAGTGAGTTCTCCCATTTGTGCAGCTCCCACTGCTGGGATCAGCTGCTGCTGTGTCCCGTGGGAAAAGCCAAAATCACAAAACCCAGAGTGGTGTGGCTTGGGAGGGACCCCAAAGCCCAGCCAGTGCCAGCCCTGCCTTGGGCAGGGACACTGCCACTGCCCCAGCCCCAGAGTCCCTCCCAAACCTCTGGAGCAGAATCCCAGGATGTCCCAGCCCCGGAGTCCTTCCCATCCCTCTGGAGCAGAGTCCCAGGATGTCCCAGCCCCAGAGTCCCAGGATGTTCCAGCCCCAGAATCCCAGGATGTCCCAGCCCCAGAATCCCAGGATGTCCCAGCCCCAGAGTCCCTCCCATCCCTCTGGAGCAGAATCCCAGGATGTCCCAGCCCCAGAGTCCCTCCCATCCCTCCTGGAGCCCCTTCAGGCACTGGGGAGCAGCACCAGGGTCCCCAGGGAGCCTCCTCCCCTCCAGGCTGGGCGATGCCAGCCCTCCCAGCCTTTCCCCAGCTCAGTTTCACACCCGGAGTGGCTCTGTGGCAGCCCAGAGGTGGCACCGTGCTGGCACCGTGCTCTCAGGGCAGCCAGAGCCAGGCTGTGCTCCCTGTTTGCACATTTCCTGTCGGGGTCAGCTTGTTGGGACCCCAACAGTGTGAAAGTCCTTGTTCCCCCAGCCCGGCAGCCAAAGAAGGAGCCTGGGATGCTCCAATTGCACTTTCAAGGTTGTTTATTTCTTCTTATCTGAACATTCTTTCTCTGACCTGCCCAGCTCTGCCTAGCAAGGAGGCCGTGGCAGTCTGACCTCGAGCCTTGGGTGGCTCCCACCTTATACACTCAAAACTACGTGTGTATGTTTACAATTTATTACCAATTCCCATCACCTCTGTTAGACTGGGAATCTCTGCCTTAAACCAACAGAAAAGTGTCACCAGCACAGCAAGACATGGAGGGCAAGAAGAAGGAGAAGGTCAGGACACACCCAAATTCCTCCATCTTGATCCCCTGAATTATATTCTAAAAACCCCAAAATTCCACTTTTCCACCCTGTGTTAATTCAACTATCACACCACTCAAACCCCTGTGGCTCATACAAAGTTGTCAGTTTTTCCCATGGGCTAAAATGGAAGCCACAGGTGTTTTTGACTTTGTGCCAAGGTCTCTGAGCCCCCTGCCAGGGTCTGGAGCCAGCCAGGGCAGCCAGAGGGATGTGCTGGACTCCGACAATTTCCCGTTTCCCTCTGCCATGGCAGGGCCAGCTCCCCAGGCAGCAGCTTCCCTGCCCTGCTCCTCAGTGTGGGTGTGCACAGCCAGCTCTGGAAATATCAGTATTTCTGAACCCAGAAATATCCAGAAATATCAGTATTTCTGAACCTAGAAATATCCAGAAATATCAGTATTTCTGTACCCAGAGCAGCTGAAGCAGAAGAACGCACCCAAACACGGGTCAGGCTGCTCAGGGCCAAACAGGTTTCATGAGAACCTGCAGCAGGCAGGAGGAAAAGGAGTTGGGAGGGGAAAATCAGCAGGGGAGTGGGGACAGGAGGCAGAAACTGGCACACCTGGGGCCATGCCCACCTGGGACAGCAGGAATGACACGGGGGAGCAGGGACAGCCACCAGCATGGAGCAGGCTCCGGGGGTTTCTCTCTTTTGGGTTATTTTCACTAAATCCCCCTGGCCGTGACAAAGAGCCTGTTCTGGGCTCACTTGGTCACAGTCTGTGGTTTTGTTTGGGACTGCAAAATCCTACGGCAGGAAGAACTTCGCGTGGTGTGTGATTTATTTCCTGGCTGCCCTTCGTTCCACTGGCCACGGAGGAGTCCCAGGATCTCCTGAGAGGGAAGGCTCCTCTCAGCTGCATTTTCAATAAATAATCCCTTTCCACAGCGGCTCTAACACAGGGCTGTAGGCAAAACCACATTTTGCTATTGTTTCCCCACACCAGACGTCAGCCAGGGTAGCAAATACTGAACAGCTGAGTGCAGGGAGGTTTGAGGCTCAGTCACTCCCCCGTGCTTTCCTTTGGTTTATGGTTTTAGGTAGGCTGCTCGTTAAACTTTTCATGAACTGGCAGTTCAGATGCAAAAAGCTGTGGAATGCCAGATTCTGGAGACTTCCAGTGATTTTTCATTAAGCCACAGAATTAAACAGATTTTCTCTGTTTTTTCTTCAGAAAAGACAACAAAACCTGCCTGGTGAAGCCTCGCTGCCTTTCCAAGGCTCAGATTGCTTCAGTCCCCCTCCTCCACTATTCCCTCACCTGAAGACTGACTCTGGATCTTTCTAATTTTCTGTTAAAAATAATTTTCATGTGCCAAAAAATGATGTGACTTAAGAGCTCTGAAAGAGAAGCCCGGCAGTCTGCCAATGTGAACAGAAAAAGCTCCTTTTTTAGAAGCAAACACACCTCAGCCAGGTGTGCCATTATTAGCTCTGCCATTAATTATGCCATTTTTAAAATTTAAACCTTTTCCCAACTACCTCACACATATCTGAGATAAAATATTCAAATGCATTCAGTGTCTCTAAAAGGGTAAATTCAGCTGTGAAACAGATTTCCATTTTCCTAATGCTTTCTGGCACTTGCTGCTGTCCAGTTCCATTAGTCTCTAAAAATGTTTCCAGATTTATCAGCCCCAAGTCCATGCCAAACCAAATGTGAATTTATAATTCTGGGTAAATAAGTCCTGCACAAAAACTGCCTCAAGAACTAATAATTTGTAGATAGAAAGCTGCAATAGAAACACCTGCAATCACAGCACTGCAGCCAAAAATGGGATGGATCAAGGAAAGAAAAAAAAACTTCTCAGGTAAATTCTTGACAAGACTAAAAGCTCCTATTTGCTGCACAGGATCCTGACGGAGAAGGCGAGGACATTTCAGACACATTATGCATTTTGACACTAAGTAACTGGCAATTAGCTGAAGTACATAATTGCATCCTAATGCAGCAAAGGAGAAAATAACAAAAAAGCCTGGGAAAAGGGTTATACAACCGAGGGGTTGATGACAGCTCCAACCTACAACAAACCCAAACAAAATCTGGGAGAAAATGAAGGATAAAAACACAGCCCTGAGGCTCTGGAATGACTCATTCCAGGCTGAAAGGGAAGGTGGGTGCCAGCACCTGCATCCTTCTTCAGCCAGGAGCCCCGGGAGGAGCTTCCAGGTGGGCTCAAGGTGATCCCTTCAGCTCCAGTCTTGGAACTGCAATACTGATAATTAATATAATTACAAACAGGCCGCCCAGAGCAGCTGGGGCTGCCCCTGGATCCCTGGCAGTGCCCCAGGCCAGGCTGGACACTGGGGCTGGAGCAGCCCGGGACAGTGGGAGGTGTCCCTGCCATGGCAGGGGGGGCACTGGGTGGGATTTAAGCTCCCTCCCAACCCAAACCAGTCTGGGGTTGTGGGATTTTAGGAAATCAGATTCTGAAGCACAGCACTGAAAGTGTTGCCTCGATAGATCTGTGGAAGAAAACAGCTTTGGAGCTGTCGTGGCTCAGAGAAATGAAAGTCTGGGTGGCCGCAGAAGAGCAGCAGGAAGTTCTGGGAGCTGTACGTGCACCCCGAGCCCCCAGTGCTGCTGCAGCCGGGGCTGCTGCTCCTGCAGGCGCCTCCCAGCCCGGCTCCCTGGGACCTGGGGCCACCGAGCAGGAGCCAAAGCCTCTCCAAACCCAGCCAGGCTGAGGCCACAGCCTCAGAACAGCTCTGCCCCTCGGGCTGGAAACATGATGCAAGCACACACCAGCATCCTGTCTCGAACTTGTGCTGCAATCACCCGTGCTGGGGGAGATGCTAATTGGGCTGATTTTGGGGGAGATGCTAATTGGGCTGATTTTGGGGGAGATGCTAATTGGGCTGGTGATGGGGAGATGCTAATTGGGCTGATTTTGGGGGAGATGCTAGCTGTGCTGTCCACTTGGAGCACGGGTCAGGCTGGTGCCACTGCTGGAGTTCTGTCATCTGCCAGGGCCCCAGCAGCCCAGGGCAGTGCGTGTCCAGCGTGGCACCGTGGTTTGGAGATCATCACAGCCCCAGCACACTGAGTCTTTTGAAAAAGCACTGCCTCAGGCCAGCTCTGTTTGCTGGGTGTGCCGTCCCAGCTGCAGAATGGGCACTCCCTGCCTCAGTTTCCCCGCTCCAAGGTGATGCCCAGTGATCCTGTGTCCTTGGCCCTGCCCTGGGTTGTGCCCTCACTGTGGCCAGAGCCGGGGTGGGCTCAGGAGGGTTTGGAACCAGGGCAGACGAGGACATGATCCAGGTTTAACCCCTAAAAGCCGTCCTGGAAGCTCAGCCCAGACCATCCCAAAGGAGCCAAGGGGAGAGGAAAGGCCATGGGACAAAGGGACACTTGTGCCGTGGGGGTGGCACTGCACAAAGGGACACTGTGGGGATGGCATTGCTGGCAGCCCAGGGAGGAGCGGGGTCCCTGCTCCTGTGGGATCTGGGGAGGATGAGGAACCCAGCTCCACACAGGGTCTGGGAGGATGGAATGAAGAACCCAGCTCCTGTGGGACCTGGGGAGGATGAGGAACCCAGCTGGGAGAGGCTCCTGTGGGGCTGGTAGAGCCTGGAGGGTGGGGATGGGAAATCCCTGTTCCCCCTTATCCCTCCAGGACAGGGACACAAATGTCCCAGCCTCGACTGTGCTTCTGAATTCCAGAATTAAACCCAGAATATTTTTATCTGGCCCCAGAGCCTTCTCTATTTAAATTTACCCCGGAATTCTGGGGTTTGTTTCTCTACCCCACAGAGGACTCGCACACCCTTCCTGTCTCTGGCCCGGAATTTCCACCTCAGGAATGAGTCCTGGTGGCTGCACAGATTTGCCTCGGTGGGAGGCTGTGAGCTGGCCACGGGCAAGAGCAGCAGATGCTGCAGTATTACAGCTCTCATTTGAGTGGTAATTGTGCTCACTAGTCACAGCTTGCTCCTTATAGATCATTTGTTAAAAACACATTAATAATGCAAACGGAGTCCTGGCCAGGCCCCGAGCAGCTGTGGAGCCATCCCAGACAGGGCAGAGCTGCCTGTGAACGCACCCACTCCAAAATGGTCAGGGAAAGAGCAGGTTTGTGAAATAATCCTCTGAATCCGCCTGGAAAACCCACGAGCTGCCTGCTGCCAGCTTTGCCAGTGCTCGCGGCTTTGGGAATGGGGACGACTGGGAAGGGCAGGGATGTCCCTGCCGGCAAAAGAGAGACTCCTGGTGAGCCACTGCCACCTCTGCAGGCAGGACTGGCATGCAGGGAGCAAGAAGAAGTGTAGAGATGAGTTCCTCTGTGTCTTTTCAGTGCTGCTTGCAGAGGCAGCTGCTGCTTGTTACTGAGATCCAAACTAGAGTAACGTTTTTAATTGTAAAAGTGATAAAGACAATGAATTATAAACGCTTTTAAAGGAATGTATTAATGAATGTGGGGTATGATATAACATTTAATTAGAATTTTAAGCCTTTAAGGATAAAGTGAATTAACTAAAAGGCTTTATAATGAACTAATATAATACACAAGCCAGAATTTAAATAGATTTTGAAGGTCTTTTAGACAGTTCTTGTATGGAAAAGCAGCCATACATGTGTCTAACTTTTTAATTGGTTTGGAACACTGGGAAGGAATCGTTGCTGGCTTCATTTATTTGAACATAACTTTTATTTATGCATATTTATTCTCTTATTGTAATGCAAATAGAACACTGGAAATTAGGTAGTTATGCAAATAACTTGATTGGATTAGGAAGAATCATGGAATATCCTGAAGGCACCCACAGGGATGCTGGGGCCCAACCCCTGGCCCTGCACAGACCCCCAGCCCATGGTGACCAAACTGACCCCCAGGGTGTCACCTGTGTCCCCTCAGCCCCTCGAGGGGCAGCTCCCAGCTCCAGGGAGAGCTTCCAGTGGGAACAGCCGGATCCAGCACTCCCCATGGCCAGGGCTCCCTGCCTGCCCTGCCCAGCTCAGCCCCCACTGCCCCTTCCAGCCCGTGGCCCTCAGGGAGCCCAAAGCAGCTCTGGGAACATCCCACAGCACATCCCCCAAAGCCCAGCAGGGAATGGGTTGTGTGTGAGGGACCTCAGAGCCCACCCAGTGCCACCCCAGCCATGGCAGGGACACCTCCCACTGTCCCAGGCTGCTCCAGCCCCAGTGTCCAGCCTGGCCTTGGGCACTGCCAGGGATCCAGGGGCAGCCACTGCTGCTCTGGGCACCTGTGCCAGCCAGCTCAGGGGCCCAGGTCTCCTGTGGATATTCTCAGTTCAGTCAGAGAGAAAAAGAGAAAGATTTCTGCCGGGCTAAGCCTGGGAAAAAGTCTGAGTGTAATGTAAACAATCTGTTATCTTGCATTCCATTCACATTGTTTATAGATGTGTTCTACCACACTGACCTGAGTCCAGTGTGCCAATCAGGTGAAATGGTTTTACTCTAAGACCAATGGAATTAATGCTCACGATGTTCTCTATAAAGGAGAGAAATGCTTTTGAATAAACGCTCATTTGCCTTCTGAAATCGTGCGAGTCGTTTCGCCCGTCCCTGGCTCAGCAGCGTCAGTCTCCCACTCAGGACTGTCCCACACTGGGACAGGTTTGTTCAATTCTGTTTTGTTCCAGGCTAAAGTCAGAGAACTTTAAATATTCCACCTTATCATTAATATTTTTAGTTCTGGCTAAACCTCTCTCCAGCTATTCCCTGTTTTTTCTTTCCCTGCAGGTGCACAGCCACGGCTGTCAGCGGAGCACAGGGTCACAGGTGTGTCGGGATGGGCAGAGCCACGGTGCCACCGCTGCTCAGAGCACCCCCAGGCTCCTGTCCCCGTCCCAGATGTCACAGCTGCCCAGTCTGACAGAGAATGAGCTGCTGCCACTCGACCTGCTCACCTGGGGCAAACGTTTCTGGAGGAGCCAACTCCCCAGAGCACCCGACAGCCAGGGATGCAGGGCTGGGAGCTGGGGGCAGATGCAGGTTGAGCTAAGGCTGGGAGAGTTCATCCCAGGTCTCCTGAGCACGGGCTGCTCCTCAGGCAGGGATGGATTCTTTCCCAAAAGCTGTTTTAGCTGGAAGGAGCTGGGACTGGGCACAGGGCTGCACTGTCAGAGCACATCAGATCATTAATGCAGGGCTTAAAGTCCTGAATCAGTCGCATGGCAAAGGTTTGGGGCACGTTTTGTGTGTCCACGTGCAGCTCTGCTTTGGGCCAGGTGCGAGCTGCAGAGGATCTCCTGGGAGCTGCCCCTTGGCACCTGCTGGGTGCCACCAGGAGAGCTCCCCAGGGCTGCTTCCAGAGCAAGCTGAGCTGGGCCAGCGGGGCTTGGTGGCCCTGGAGCCGCTGCCCAGCTCAGATCTGCGGTGCTGCAGGGCCAGCACTGAGACAGAGTGAAAATTCAACAGGGTAGAAATCCATTTGGATTGGGGTGAAATGTGCTGCTCTGAGCTTGCTAACAAAAGTAAAACATGCTGTTTAGTCTGGTAACTGCAGCACTAGCAAAACTGCCCCAGCTGAGGAGAAAAAAAGCGAATTTCCAAGCTAAAGAGATAAGAAAGACTCCTCGGAGCTTGAAACAGACAGCGCAGAGTGACCCAGGAGTTCTCTCTGTACTTTCTGACAAAAACTGAGTACAAGTGTAACTAGCTGTAAGTGTAACTAGCTGTAAGTGTAAGCGAAATCAGCAAAATAAATATACACGAACCTATTGTGAAATTCTATGCATATAGAAATTAGTTAAGAGTAATAAAAAAAGATCGAGAGTTCTCAGGGGCACGCATGTCCTCTTTAAAAGAGAAAGATCCCTCACGTGCGCCCAGCGCTGCAATAAACACACCGTCCCTACAAATCTTTATAGGAATTGTAAGATTTTAATTTTTCCTCCGCATTTCACAGCGGGCAGGAGCGCTGGGCGCTGCCAGGGCTGCAGGACACACTGCAGGTCCCGGGGGCTTTGCCCAGCTGCTCCCAGCTCCTCTCCTCTGGCCTCAGGAACCCCCTGGGGCAGGACAGGGGTGCCACGGGCAGGAGCAGCCCCTGCTGGGACAGGGACAGTGCAGGAGGGCCCGAGGTGGAGCCACTGCAGACCCCGATCTCCCAAATCAGCCCCAGATCAGCCCTGGAGCTGGCTGACGGGGCAGCAATGACAAACCCCCAGGGAAGGCTCCAGCTGTGGCCAGCTGTGCCACCCAGCGTGCTCTCTGCTCCCCCAGGTCCCTGCTGCAGGAGCAGAGGTGGCAGGGACAGGGCTCACCTGCCCTCACCTCCGGAACACGCCCGCGGGCAGTCTGTGGCTCCTCCTCGGCGATGCTGCCCTGCAAAGGAGGCGGCAGCTCCTGCGGGGAGCCAGGAGCCCCAGGAAATCAGCCCCCAGCAGCCTGCAAGTGCAGCTGCTGCGGCCTCAAGGCCACGTTAAAAGCCCTCCAAGAGAAGCAACACCGGAGTGAAGTGGAGCCAGAGGAGGACAACAGCCCAGGTGAGAAAGGACAATGGAGCTGAGCCAGAGTAAAGCTGGTTTCCTGGAGAAAAAAAATAAATGAATGAGAGAAGCGGGGGAAATTACAGAACGCACATTGAAGGCTTTTCACTGTGACCTGGTCCTAAGTTTAGGAGGGAAGGGGCTGCAGTGACTTTCTCCTCTGCAACAACAGAGCACAATAAAGTCATTCTCAAATGCTCAGAAGAGCTTTCCTGGTGTAAAAACACTCATTAAAAGGGAAAGTGGCAATTCCATGATCCCAGAAGAATGGGAGATGAGGAGAAAACCCCATTCCTGTGAAAGGGGTGATGGTGCTGATCCCCAGGAGCTGTGTGGGCACGAGGCTCAGCCCGCCCTGGCACCACCTGTGGGCACTGACGCCTGAAAATTCCCCTTTGAAATCAGTGGCACTCTTTGGTAACAGCGTTGTGGCCTCCTGCTGCTTCTGCCCAGCCTGGCCCAACCCCCCTGGTGGGATCTGGAGCTCTTTAATCCCTGAGGAGCAGCTCCTGCTGCTCCTGCCCTGCTCTGCAGCTGGCACCCCGGGCTTGCAGCATCCCCAGAGCTCAGCAGCTCTCCACAGAGCCCAGAGCCGTGTGAGAGGGGACCCTGAGCCCCACAGAGCTGTGTGAGAGGTGACCCTGAGCCCCACAGAGCCCAGAGCTGTGTGAGAAGGGATCCTGAGCCCCACAGAGCTCTGTGAGAGGGGACCCTGAGCCCCACAGAGCCCTGTGAGAGGGGACCCTGAGCCCCACAGAGCCCAGAGCTGTGTGAGAGGGGATCCTGAACCCCACAGAGCTGTGTGAGAGGGGACCCTGAGCCCCACAGAGCTGTGTGAGAGGGGACCCTGAGCCCCACAGAGCCCTGTGAGAGGGGACCCTGAGCCCCACAGAGCCGTGTGAGCACAGGCTTTGGGCTCACAACCCCGGGCTGCCCCTCGCAGGGCTCCTGCTGGCCGTGGGCTGGGCAGGGCCGTGGCTCTGTGGCCGTGGCTCTGTCCTCAGGCCGGGCTTGCAGGGGGAAACACGGACAGAGCCACATCCCAGCTCCTCCCAGCACATCCCTCCCTGCTGCAGGAGGCTCCTGCTCCTGCGGAGCCGCACGTGAAGGGAGCCATGGTTACAGCCCTGTGTGCTGCTCAGCAGTGCAGCTCTGCACCGCTGCCGGCCTCCCGTCTCAGCAGCATCAAAGCCTGGCCAAGGATTAAAGCCCAGATTAGGAGCAGAGCAGGAGAAAATGCCATCCCTCTGCAGGGACAGGCCAGAAAGGCCTTGGTATTGATTAGGAGCTAGAACCGGGTTTACTTCACTAATTATTTGTTACTAAACGAGCCCCAACAATCTCAGAGTCCTTCTGAACCCGGGGATTTCACGGCACAGAGCTGGAAATGACCAGGGCATCTGTCACCTGCTCTGCACCCCTGTGGGAACAGGAGGGAACAAAGGATGGGGGAAAGGAGGGGAGAGGATGGGAAGCACTGTGGCCTCCTCCTGCCTCCTCCTCCTCTCTCTCAAAGGCTGCTGAGTGAGCCTAGCCGGGATGAGGGGCTGTGACAAGCAGCAGCAGAGCTGGGACAGGCCAGGCAGGGCGGCTTTGGCGGAGGGGCAGTGCCCCAGGTGCCTCCCAGGTGTCTCCCCAGCAGCGAGCCTGTGCTGGGGAGCGGGAGGAGCAGCCCAGCAGGGGCGAGCAGGCAAAGCCCAGCACCTCCCCGAGCTGCCCCGGCTGCCCTGCCCTCACAGGGGGACTTCATTATGGGATGCAAAACATAATTACCCTCTAACTTAGCCTCTAATCTCCCCGAGGTGAGCCCACGTCCTGCTGCCTGCCTGGAACATTTAATGAGATATTTGCATTATTTACAGCCGGCTTTCACAAACGTGCTGTTTACAGTTGCCTGCCTGGGAACAGGAGCGAGCCCAGTTAACTCTTTGCCCTCCGGGCTGTCACCTCTGGCTGTGCTGTGGAGCTGAGACGGGTTCCAGCCCACGGGAGAGCTGGAAATGGGGTGAGGGAGCCGTGCCCACCCTCACAGCTCCAGGGGCTCCTGGCTGCAGCCCCCAGCTGCTGCTCAGAGGAGCAGGAGGGACCCAGGGACAGCCACTGCCAGTTCCACCCCACTGCCCTCTCCTGCAGAGCACAAACCTCAGCGATCTCTGTGGCTTCTGTCAGAGCAAGGGGAACACGGGGAGATGGCATAGACCACAAAACCAGAGAATCACCAAAACTGAAAGATACCGTCAAGATCCTCAAGTCCAGCTTTGACAGAACAGCACCACGTGCACGAAACCACATCCCAGAGTGCCTCATCTGCTCATTTTTGGGACACCCCGGAGACGGGGACTCCATCACTGCCCTGGGCAGCCCCTTCCAAAGCCTGCTCAGTGAGGAAAGGCTCCCAGCTGAGCCTCTCTTGGCACAGCTTCTGCCTGGGAGCAGAGCAGAGCCAGAGGGGCCCCCTGAGCCTCCTTTTGCCCCAGTGCCCAGCTGGGTAACAGCACACACGGGGGTGCAAAGCAGCCCAAAGGGCTCCCTGGGTAAAAGGAGAGGCTCTGTGGTTTCTGGGGTGATCTTGGCCCTGCTGGTGACTCACCAGGCTGAGCAGAGCTTCCGACCAAATTCAAAGCTATCATCGTGCACAGAGCTCATCATGTTAAAAAGGGAACTTGGTTTCAGAATATAAGAAAATGTTGACTACTAAAAAAAAAAAATAAAGAAATACTCTGAATTCCTCGTGCTGAAGTGTCTGATGTGTGTGCAGAGCCCCCAAACCCAGGCTTTGAGGCTCCTGGTGCCACCCTGAGCCACAGGAACCAGGCTCAGCAGGGCTGGGAAAGAGCAGAACTGCAATTCTTTCACTCTGGATCTCACTGCAGGAATTTCAGTCCTTCTCAGCCATCAGGGGCGTCTCTCCCTCTGAGCACTCTGTGCCCCAGAGCCCCAGTGAGCTGGGCAGGGCCAATCCCTGCATGGACAGGGCTCTGGAGTGCCATGGAGTCACCTGAGCGGAGCTCCTTGGCCACCTGCGAGCATTACCTGCTGCCACAGACCCTACAGAGGGTTCCTGCAGCACGCCTCGTCCCACCCGTGGGGCTCCTGTGCTTGCACAGGCTGAGCACAGCCAGCCTGTCCCACCAGGGATAGCACTGCCATCACCGTGCCCCGGGATGCCAGGTGGCATTTCCTGGGTGTCACCCCCAGCCCAGGAGCCCGGCCACAGGGCTGAGATCTCACCCAGCAGGGCTGGCCTCGAGCCAGGGTCTGCATCTCTGGCACCCTGTCTCAAAAAAAAGGGCCACAAGACCTAAAGAAGGTGTGGGAAATGTGATGATATTGTAAATGCAGGTGAACCCGGTGGGAAGAAATGCTGATGTGTGACTCCAGCTCAGGAGGCTGAATGATTCCTTTATTATAACTGTGCTATAATACATTAATATACTATTTAAAGGAGATACTAAAACTACAAACCTACTTTTCTAACCACTATATCTAACTACTCACAACTCGTGCCCCTCTCTGAGAGTCCAGCCACAGGTGGGTTGGATTGGATTGGATTGGATTGGATTGGATTGGATTGGATTGGATTGGGTTGGATTGGGTTGGGTTGGATTGGATTGGATTGGATTGGATTGGGTTGGATTGGATTGGATTGGATTGGATTAGACTGGATTGGATTGGGTTGGATTGGGTTGGATTGGATTGGGTTGGATTGGGTTGGGTTGGGTTGGATTGGATTGGGTTGGATTGGATTGGGTTGGATTGGATTGGGTTGGATTGGGTTGGGTTGGATTGGGTTGGATTGGATTGGATTGGATTGGATTGGATTGGATTGGATTGGGTTGGGTTGGATTGGATTGGATTGGATTGGATTGGATTGGATTGGGTTGGGTTGGGTTGGGTTGGATTGGATTGGATTGGATTGGATTGGATTGGATTGGATTGGCCACCAGCCCCAACCAATCCTCACCAGAATCCAACCCAGCAATCACCCCAGGCAAACAATTCTCCAAGCACATTCCACATGGGAAAAACAAGGAGCAGAAATAGAAATTGTTTTCTCTTTCTTTCCTCTGTGCTGCTCTATGAAAAATCCTGAGAGAGAGAAGAATGTGCCTGCGACATGATGAGAATGGTGGAGTGATGGGATCCCAGGATCCCACAAAGGTTTGGGTTGGGAGGGAACTTAAATCCCACCCAGTGCCACCCTTGCCATGGCAGGGACACCTCCCACTGTCCCGGGCTGCTCCAGCCCCAGTGTCCAGCCTGGCCTTGGGCACTGCCAGGGATCCAGGGGCAGCCCCAGCTGCTCTGGGCACCTGTGCCAGGTCTCCCAGCCCAGGGAAAACCAGGTTCTGATCAAAGGAACCCAGCTCTGCTCAGGGAGGAGCAGCTGAGAAAACCACGGTGGCAGCGCAAGTGTGAAGTGGCCAACAATTATTTGTTGTTTCTGTAAACGCAAGAACAAAGGGCTGTCAGAAAATAATTAGAAAGTGGGTGAAAAACAAAGAAAAGAAAGTAATTTTTCACATAGTGCATAATTAAAGTGTGGAACTCATTACCACAGGATGCCGTGGGAGCCAGACGCATAAATGGATTTGAAAGGCAATTAGACAAATTAATGGAAGAAAAGTCCATCAAAGCCTATTAAACACAAAGCCGTGGATGGGAGACTATTGACAAACCCCCAGCAGCAGCAGCAGCACCTCTCTGCTCCCCTGGTTATCTTGGAAATGCCATTTCCTGAGCCACAGCTCGGGCAGCACCGGCCAGAATGGCCTGGGGATGGGCAGGGATGGGCAGAGATGGCTGGGAATGGGCAGGAATGGCTGGGAATGGGCAGGGATGGGAAGGGATGGGACACCTGGAGCTCCCTGAGACATCCAGGTGTCACCACAAAGGGAAAGGAAACCCTCACTGAGCACCAAAGGGGTTAGAAATGAATGGTGAGCCCTGACAAATAATCCTGGAAATACCAGCTTGGAAAACGCCAGCACCTGGGGGAAATGAAACCTTTGCTGGCTGTTGAAGGCTTCAGCTGAGTGCCCGAATCCCAGGATGGCCCAGGCTGGAAAACCCCACTGAGCCCATGGAGTCCCCCGGCACTGCCCCACGTCCCCAGGTGCCACATCCACGGGGATTTACGTCCCTGCAGGGATGGGGACTCCCAGCCCTTTCCAAGAAGGGATTTTCCCAGTGCCCAGCTGCCCTCCCCTGGCCCAGCTGGGGGTGTTTCCTCCTCTCCTGTTTGTTGTTCTGTGGCAGAAGGGGCCGAACCCCCCGGTGCCCCCTGGCAGGGGGGGCAGAGGTCCCTGCAGGGCTCCTCGGCCACCCCAGCTGGACATTTCCACCCTCATCCCAGTGGGAAACATTACCTGGGGGGCCTATTGGTGTTTTTATGTGGCAGCAATAAATGCCCTTTCTGCTTCTTATGGAAGAAATGAGAGAAGTGAATGTTGCAAAGTTTTGGATCTTTCCTGGTGGCAGTGAGAGATCCCAGCCTCCCCAGCACAGCCCAAACACTGCACTCTGTTACTGTGCTGATGGGTTTTCACCTGGGGGAAAAAATTACAGCTTGGGTTGTTTTGTCACATTTAAACAGTGATGCTGAATTCTGAAGGGTTTTTCTCGTAATTTAGAATTTATACAGGAATAAAATAGCAGCGAGTATCAGTGCTGGATTGCTGACACCGTGCTCTGCCCAGGTGAGGAGAGCTGAATGCAAACCCTTCTTCAGGCACCCTCTGAAAACCAAAAGAGGGCAGGGAAGTCTCCAGCTGCACAACCCTGCCTGTGTACCTGAGCATTTTCACTCGAGCACATTGGCATTTGGGTACTTTTACCTGAATTTGTAAATTCCAGCAGGAGGAACTGGCTCTGAGACAGGCTGGGCTGAAAAATGAAAATGTGGAATCTGAAATACTGCTCCTGGCAAACCTCCTGCTTCCACAAACATATCCCAAACTCTGCCCTTGCCACCGTTCCCCAGTCCCAATCCTGTTTCTGTTCTGTACCTTGGAAAGCCATGGCAGGAAAAGGGTGCATAAAAATGCAAATGCAAACAGCAGCCCACCAGTTCTATTCTCTAAACAAAAGGTTTTTCTTTTAAAGTCTTCTTTAAACTTAACAAAAGGTTCTAGTCCTGATTAGTTTTTGTTCTCACAATGGTACTTCTGATTTTCTAAACAGTTCCATTGATTTTATATTATATACAGATATAACTTAATTTTGTAAAGCTTTTCACAGATCTGCCATGTAAAAGGTTTTGACAGGTTTTTTCTAACATTGCTGCAATGCTGATTAGGAATAAATAAATAAAAAATGCTCCCACTAAGATCTGTGTATTATTATCTGGGTTTATACACAAGTGTGGATTTCATTTTTGGCTTCAACAGCATAATTGCTTTTTTTTTTTAAATTAATTTGCAGGCCTGCACAAGTTGGGTCATCTCCTGATTTGAAGCAGAAATTCAGTGCATAAAATATAAATACCCCAGTTTTGTAGAATTTCCACTTCTGGGATGGATAGGAGCAAATGGTAATTACAGCCAGCATTAAACAGGTAAAATCCAGGTCTGTGCCCCCCCGAAGTGGCTCTGTAACATTTGTGCCCGACGATGGACAGAGAGCTGCAGCCATTAAATGGAATTGGAGCCTCATGGAGGCTTGCAATAACTTTTTAATTACAGCTTAATGCTGCTTTCTAGCCCTGGCAAAATTGAAATTTCCCTTGTAATGGCTGCGTTTCATATTGCAGCTTTCCTCGTGCCCAAGGTGCTCCCCGAGGAGCTGCAGCCCAGCAGCTGCCACTGGAGCAGGCGAGCTTTGGGGCAAAATGAGGCTTTTTCCTGCCTTCTCTGCAAGCCCTGCTGTGCTGAGGGGTGTGCCCAGAGCTGGGGCTCCTGCAGGGTGTGCCAGGCGGGCTGGGAACCCATGGCAAGGACTCTGGGGACAGCCAGAGCACTCTCCTTGTCACTCCACAGCTCCCTGAAAGGTGCCTGTGCTCAGCTGGGGTCGGTCTCTTTCTCCAGGAACTGACAGAGCCAGAGCACACAGCCTTAAGCTGTGCCAAGGGAAATTCAGGCTGGATATTAGGAAAAAGATTTTCACAGAAAGGTGATAAAGTTCTGGAATGGCTGCCCGGGGAGGTGGTGCAGTCACCATCCCTGGGTGTGTTTAAAAAGCCTGGATGTGGCACTGGGTGCCAGGGTGTTGGGGTTGGGGTTGGACTCAATGGTCTGGGAGATCTCTTCCAACCCAGTGATTCTGTGATTCTATGATTCAGTGATTCAGTGATTCTGTGATTCTGCGATTCTGTGATTCAGTGATTCTGTGATTCTGCGATTCTGTGATTCAGTGATTCTGTGATTCTGTGATTCAGTGATTCTGTGATTCTATGATTCAGTGATTCAGTGATTCTATGATTCAGTGATTCTGTGATTCTGCGATTCTGTGATTCAGTGATTCTGTGATTCAGTGATTCTGTGATTCAGTGATTCTGTGATTCTGTGATTCTGTGATTCTGCAATTCTCTAATTCAGTGATTCTGTGATTATGTGAGTCTGGGATTCAGTGATTCTATGATTCAGTGATTCTATGATTCTGTGATTCAGTGATTCTGTAATTCAGTGATTCTGCGATTCTGCGATTCAGTGATTCTGCGATTCTGCAGTTCTGTAGTTCTGTGATTCTGTGATTCTGGGATTCTGTGATTCTGTGATTCTGTGATTATGTGATTATGTGAGTCTGGGATTCAGTGATTCTATGATTCTGTGATTCAGTGATTCTGTGATTCAGTGATTCTGCGATTCTGTAGTTCTGTGATTCTGTGATTCTGGGATTCTGTCGGCAGGCCCTGGCACAGGTGCCCAGAGCAGCTGGGGCTGCCCCTGGATCCCTGGCAGTGCCCAAGGCCAGGCTGGACACTGGGGCTGGAGCTCCTGGGACAGTGGGAGGTGTCCCTGCCAGGGCAGGGGTGGCACTGGGTGGGCTCTGAGGTCGCTCCCAACCCAAACCATTCTGGGACTCTGTGACTTGCTCACGCTGGGACTGGAGCTCTTTCCTCAGCCCTCCCTCCCCGGACCCTCTGCAGCAGAGTGGCTCAGCCACGCTCCTCCTGCCACTCACAAATCAATAATTTACAATGCCCATAATGCCCAGAACCTGCTCTCAGACTGAAGGAATTAATCCTGATTGTAATTACCAGGAACATCAAATGAAATATTAATTCAGCCCTTTCACGTTTCCTCCCTCGGTCCGGCCCGAGTGCACAAAGGGTGACATTTCAGGTAGACAATATACACTGTTCCATGGCAAAATTCTGATGTGCAGCAACTTTCTGGCTCTGAAGGGTTGTACTGGCTGTATTACAAGCTCACAATATAGGGCTTTAAAAGATATAAAAGATGACATTTCATTCTTGTTCTCTGGAACATTTCTGTTTGAATGGAATTCTTTCCTAAAGAAAATATCAAAAAAGAGGAGATTCGCATGACATTTCTAGCACTGCAAAGCTTTGATTTCAAATGCACAGATCCCACCCCTGAGCTTCAGAGCCTGGGGGGCCGACAGGCTGATTCCCTGCCAGACCTGCAAGATCTGGGGTGAATTATCATCACCTTTGGGAACTATCTTGGTGCAATTTAACCTGGTCACACCACTAGGGATCAGTTAGGCGGGGAGAAATTAGGAAACCATTTGAAAAGACTGGCAAAAATCTTTCCAGATTATGAGCAGAAGTTTCAGGCAGTCAATAAAAGCTGAAATATTCTTCAGGTGTAGGAATGTGAGACCCAAACCTGAACCCTTGTTCTGGGGGAGTCCCTGGAAGAACCCAGGTGAGTTCTGCTCGAAGCCACCACGGCAGGAAGGAAACTTGGATTGATCCTGTGCTTCCAACACAGAGCTTGTGCTTGCAGTCCTCCTGCTGGAATAGTCAGCATCGTGGTGGGTTTAACCAGGGGGATCAGGACAGGCTCTTCCCCCAGAGGGTGCTGGCACTGCCCAGATCCCCAGGGAATGGGCACGGCCCCGAGGCTGCCGGAGCTCCAGGAGGGTTTGGATGCTGCCAGGGATGCCCAGGGTGGGATTGCTGGGGGGTCTGGGCAGGGACAGGGGCTGGGTGATCCTGTGGGTTCTCTCAGCTCAGGAGATTCCAGGACTGACAGGACTGAGGCAAGGCAGGGTGATGATGAGATCCATGAGCTGAGCTGGCTCTCTGGGAGAAGCAGGCACAGCCTCTGCCCAGGTGGATAACAAAGGCTCTTTCTGCTCCAGGAGCTTCAGGTGGTCTAAGCCAGGACTGAGCCCCCTTTTAGCCCTGGGCTCTGTGAGGTGGTGCCACGGCCTGACAGGTTCATCAGGCACTTTATGGGATGGAATTGCACAGGCTGCTGGAAAGGGAAACCCAGCCCTGAGAGTTTCTGTCTGCCTGATGGCCTGAACTGATTAGTCCTTTGTCTGTGCACTTCTGCAATTACAATTATTAGCAAAAACCAAAATATAATCCTAATGACCCAGAGAGTGCAGCAGGGGTGTACCTGGTGTTCAGCAGGTCGGGACTAACAAAGCCTGGCTCCGGGAGGCCTGCACTGCCAATCCTGGCTGTTCCTCACTCCCGAGATCAAAACCAGAGACTCACTCATTTCCTCCAACTGAAACTGAACCCAGACTTCCCTGCTGGTGTGCAGGGCCTGCAGCACGATGAGGGCTGAGCACTGCACCCAGCACACAAAGGTTTTCATCCCCTGCCTCCTGAAAAGCAAGGATCACGCTCCTCCATTTCCAAGCTCTTCCCTTGTGCACTGAGCTCCCCTGTCAGCGGGCACTGAACTGCCCTGTGCTGGCAGAGGAAAGCTCCTCCAGTGCCTCAGGGGAGGGCATCAATGAATCCTCTCCTTTTCAGCAGGGAATCGATGGGGATCTACAAACGCCGAGTGAGAAGGGAACGTTCATTTCATATCCCGAGAAAACTCACAGAAAACACCGCAGTGCAGCCCAACAAGCATCTTTCTACTCAGCAAAACCGTGTGGGGGTGTGAGCACACACCTTTTGGGCAATTAAAGATGGCATTCCTGCATGGAAAAGAAACATTCGCATGGTCCCGAGCAAGTAATTTCCAGTTTCCAGGCGCTGACCACGCATTCCCTGGTAAGTTCTGTTATTTCCCCTGGCACATTCCCACAGGACAGGACCTGGCTCAGGTCCCTTCCTTCCCTGGGGAAGGAGCTGTGGACACGGCACGAGCTGGGGCTGGCAGCTCTTTGCAGTCACTGGTAGAACCTCGTCCCCTTCCCCACAGAGGGCATTTGTGCAGACCTTTGTCTCCCTCCAATTACCCCCGAAGCTGCTGGGAAGGTGACACTGACTCATTCCTGACAGAGTCCAGGATCCCAGAGGGACCCAAATTATTCCTTCCACAAGGCTAATTTGCCTCGGCAGCGAAATGATGAAGAAGGAATGAAATGGAAGCTTGAGGGAAATCTTATGGCCAATAATACATTATTTATGCTTGAAATTAGTTTCTCACATCCCTCATTAGCATAATTGCCCCGGTCTGGGCCAGGTCTGAGCATGTTCCTTGACGGAAATGAATCCAAGGCAATCACAGGAATTTACCTGGCTGGGAATGAATCCCCCAGTGCTTCCAGGAGCTGGGGTGTGACAGCACTGGGCTGAGGGAGATCTCTGCACAGTCCCCACAGAAACCCCTCCAAGTGCCACACATCTGCTGGGTCTGCTTCCCTACTGCACCCTCTCCTACTGCCCTGGGCTTGGTTTTATCTTTTTCCTTTTTCTCCCTGGAAAGAATAGTCCTCACATAATATTTAATGTAAAAAATATCTCCCCTCTGTTTTCCAGCTGGCTCTAAGCTCTCCCAGTGTCCCACATCCCGCCTCTGCCAGGATCTGGGCTGTCACATTTCCATCACTTCTCACTGCAGTCCTGGACTCTCCCCATCCCAGAAATCCCATGGATTTCTGCCCTCCACCAGCAATCCCTCTGTGTGTTTCCGCCTTTGAGGCTGAGGGCAGGATTTGTGTAAAATCAAACGCGGTATTTGCTTTCCCAAAGACCTGTGCATGTCCATGATATGCTCATTTCTTCATGCCCTTCTCCTTTCTTTGAAGTTTGCTCCCCAAACTGAGACCCTCGTGCCACTGGCTGCCCCTCTGCAAGGTGGGAATGGCATTTCTAAAGGGATCAGATGAGGACATCAAATACTAAAAGCCTTTGTAAGGAAGAGATTTCCGCTATTTTTTAAGCGTCAGATCTCTCTAAAAGCACTTCAAAGACAAAAGGGAAGGAGTTGGCCCCGCTTTGAGAAGAGGGACATAGAGATGAAGTTGTTAAGTGATCTCCCTGCAGCACCAGGAGCTCCCCACATCACAGGTCAGCACTGCCGCGCTGCCAGGCTTTGGGACACAGGGACACTTTTGTCCTCGGAATGCCAGAGCCATGAATTCCAGAAGGGATGGCTTTGATGACTCCTAAACGTGCTCCCCACTAGTCACACTCACGCAGTTTCTTGTTGTTTTAGCGTAGCACACAAAAAAAGGGCGTATTTCCAATCAAGAGTAATTCATTTAAAAATCAGCACTTTGAAACACTTCATGCAGCATTTGACCCCATGCAACACTGAAGAAAAGCCATTTAGCCAATTATATTGAGAGCTAGCCTGGCAAAATAAATGCCATTTTGCATATTTGGATTAAACCTTTAATTCTTCCATGTGATTTCATCTGAAATACCAAACTTCAGTGTCTTCGTGGTTATCCAGCAGATTCTCCCCGCAGGGAATGTGTCCACGGCCACTCTGTGCTTGGGAACAGTTCCTGAGCAGGCTGCAATGTTTGAGATCCTCCACTGCTCAGGCAGTGCTGTGGTGACTTACACCCTGCACTGCACCTGGACCTTTCCTTACTCAAGGAACGTGGCCAGGGCAGGCCTGCACGGGGCACTCAGGGCTCTGGGCTGGTGACCAGCTGGGGATCAGCCACAGCTTGGACTCCATGCTCTAGGAGGGCTTTTCCAGCCTCAGGGATTCTGTGACTTCACCAATTCACATCAGGCTTTATCTGGCCAGGATAGGATGGCCTAACCCAAACACACCTCCAAAATATCCATGGAAATCATGCTGTGATTTATGGAAGCAATTTCTGTGTCATGTGGTACCTTCAGCAGGGAAACAACAACCAGCTCGTGGCAGTGTTTGGTCCTGCTCCCAAAGGCTCGCTCACCCAGAGAGCACAGCCCCGGTTCTGGGGCAGGGCACAGCGTGATTTCCATGGGAATGAAACCATCCCTCAGGGCAGCCCTTTGCCTGCAGCGCTGCCTGTCCCCATCAATCCACAGCCAGCCCCATCCCAGCCAGCACTCCCTGTCCCGTGTCACACAGGTGTCACCCTCAGGGCTGGCTCCGACCCCTCAGCATCCATCCACCTTTTATTGCAGGGCTGCCCTCAGCCAGACAAGTCAAACGCTCCTCTCCTTTTTGAGGAGTGCTTGGCTTGCTTCCAGAACTGTTACATGTTTTTCCAGAGGCCTTTGGTACAGGATGAACTGTCTTTTTATTATAAACACTGTCAATGGTTTGAGTTGCTGCTCTGCATCCCATCGTTTATCATCTCCCGAATCCACACCGGTCACCGAGCTCGCAGCTCTGCCCTCGTGTTCATTCCTGCCCTGCACAACAACAGCTTCATCCTGGAACAACTCCTTCATGGAGCCAAGATCCCAGCCCTGCACACTCCCCATTGCTGCCAAATCAGCACCTGCCAGAACAGTCCTGAGCATTCACTCCAGGACTTCCAGTTCAGGGGATGAATAAATTAGCAAGCTCACATCCCTTCCCGAAGGCGTTGGCATCACTTTGTGATTCATCCTGGGGACCAAAGACGGTCTGTCCAGGGCTGCAGTGCCAGATGTGAGGAGCAGGGGTGGCTCCTGGGGAGCACCGTGGCTGCTGAGGCACCCCAGGAGGGGCCAGGGCTGCCACAGCCCTGCGGCAGCACCAACACCCTGCTCCAGGAGGAGGCAGCTTCCCTCGGCTGGGAAACACAGCTGGGCGGGGTTCGCAGGAATGGGAGTGGATCCTGATCCCAGCCCCTCCTGAAACCAGCCCCTCCTGAAACCAGCACCTCCCAGTCTGAGCACCTCCTGAAACCAGCCCCCCCTGAAACCAGCACCTCCTGAAACCAGCCCCTCCTGAAACCAGCACCTCCCAGGCTGAGCCCCTCCTGACCCCAGCCCCTCCTGACCCCAGCCCCTCCTGACCCCAGCATCTCCTGACCCCAGCACTTCCCAGTCCCAGCATCTCCCAAGCCCAGCCCCTCCCGACCCCAACACCTCCTGATTCCAGCATTCCCAGACTGAAACATCTCTTCCCAGTGGGAAAATCTCATGGAAAAGAGGGTGAGAATGATCACAAGGAAGAAACAGAGAATGTTCCAATGGGAGGAAAAAGGAGCAGAGGACACAGGACCCCAGCTGGCCTAAAATGAGCCTTTCCTGCTGAAATGCATCCCTGACATGGGACGGAGGTGGCCGAGTCCCTTTGGCTGCTCCCTACAAATCCATCCTCAGGAAATCACTTCTCACCCAGCCACCAGCAGCCCGAAGGCAGCGATGCTGAGCACAGTGGAAGCCCAGCCCTGCACAAGAGAGGCTCCCCACGGGGCGGAAGGATGACTCTCCAAATCCCTGAGACCTCCAGCAGAATTCCCAAAAATATGCAGAACTCCAGGAAACCAATTTAAGCCACGAGCCAACTACTCTGACTCCTGCAAGGTCTGCACCTGTTTGTTGTTTCTTTAAAATGCCACGAAAATTGGCAGCAATGTGAAGTGAATGTGCTGAAATTGTTCCTTAATAGGAGTGAAGTGAGAATTAGAACAAAAATAACGCAAATACTGTGTTTGCAGCCGAGAGAACAAAGTGTTCACACTTCCAAGCTGATGTCTGAATGTTCTTATTTTTTCAGTGGTAGTTTACTGCCAATTTCAAAGAAAAGAGGCAGTGGAGGGGGTATGCTTGGGTTTAATAGGAAACAGATTAGGACAGGCAGTGGTAAAGGAGAAAAATAAAATAATCTGCGAGCAGACCCTTCAGGGTGAGGGTGACCCTGGGGGTAATCCACCTCCCAGACACAGAAATCAAGGTCCAAGGGACGTGTGTCAATCACTGGCATGACAAACAAGCCACAGCAGCTCAGCCCTGGCTGCAGGCCTGCTCCGTGCCCAGGAGAGCAGGAATTGTCCCATCCCAGCTCTGTCCCCTGAGAGGGGAAGGGCAGTCCCAGCCTGCCACTGACCGTGGCAGGGACAGCCCTGTCCCCAGGCTGAGCTGCACCCAGCAGGGGCCTGGCATGGCTGAGCAGGGACCCTGGCTGTGCTCCTGCCTTGTGGTGATCCCTCATTGCCCCTCTGCTCCCTTGGGGCCAGACTTCCCCCAGCACGGACAGGCAGAGCACTGATTTCACTGTTTCCTTCTCGAAAAAAGCCTAGAGTTGCTAATCAAAAGCTTAGAAGTGACTTGAAGAGGTCAAAGAACAGATGAAAATTGCTGAGGTTAATGGAGTCCAAGCACAGGAGCCATGGCACAATCTGGGTTTAGATACTTCTCATCCCTTCTTAACTTTTCTCCAAGATTTCATACAAAATGTTACCCATTTGGGTAAGACTTGCCTTTGTCCAGAACCTGAATGTATCACAGGAAATATCCAGCTCTCCTGTAGCTTCCCTTCTGGCACTGATGCTCAGGGGGGGTCACCTGAGCTTATTTCCAGTGCTTCCCTCACCACCACAGGCTCCTTTTAATGTCAAAATTCTTCATTCTCTGTCATAAACATTTGTGAAAAAATACTTGTTCCTGGGACAGTCCCTTTGACACCAGGCCACTGCTCCTCTCCCAGGTGCTTCTGTGGCCAGTCAGAACCAAAGCCGAGCCCATTTCTCAGTGCAATAAATTCTGAGGAGAGCTAGAGAGGATTACACGAGCAGCTGAGCGGGCATATGGCATTCCATCCAAACTGACAGTCGTCCAAACTGTTCCTGCAACAGTTATTGGGAACTGCTTTATCTACATTTGTGTGGGTCTTCAAAAAAAAAAAGTATCTTAAAAATTCGAGAATGAATAAACCACCACCATTCACTGTTAACAAACCCCTTCTTCAACAGTTAATTAGTTCCAACTGCTGAAATATTTTGCTGTGCCTGACAACTCCTACCAGCTATTCTGAAGGCTTCACAGAGCTCTACAAAACCCCAGGCAGGAAAGCTGATGGGCTAAAACCAGTGCTTGATACCGTGCAAAGCAGCAGAGACAGAGCACACAGGGAAGCAGGAAATACAATTTGTGCATCTATTGCTGTATCTGTACACACATGTGCACACACACACACAATTTCCACAGCCTCTGGATGGGGTTTGTAATCAAATCCTTCTGTGAAAACCTATCAGGGAATATGGAATTTAGATTGACTGCTGTCCTAAAGCTCCCCTCTGAGCCTCCTCACCACTGACTCCCACACTGAACTGCTGAGCTCCAGCCATTGATTTGTCTGGAGACCTTTAGAAATTGACATTTTACCAAATATTTAATCCTTTTTTTTCCTTTTGTTTCCTGCAAAAATAATTGTTTTAACATTTTAGGTAAAGTCTTTTGTCACGGACTGGGTTTTTGGTGGATGTTTTCTGAGGCTGGGATGAGCTCTGGCATTTGAGACCATTACAAGGGATGGAGGGACAGGACACAGGGAATGGCTCCCACTGCCAGAGGGCAGGGATGGATGGGAGATTGGGCAGGAATTGTTCCCTGGGAGGGTGGGCAGGCCCTTGAATAGAATTCCCAGAGCAGCTGGGGCTGCCCCTGGATCCCTGGCAGTGCCCAAGGCCAGGCTGGAGCAGCCTGGGACAGTGGGAGGTGTCCCTGCCAGGGCAGGGGTGGCACTGGGTGGGCTTTGAGAGCCCTCCTGACCCAAACCAGTCTGTGCCTCTCTGGTTCTTCCAGCACAAGGCAGGCCTTCCCCCAGTTTACATATTTAATTACAACTTTTCAGATCATTATCATTCAGAGGTGCCAGTGCAATTCTCTTCACTTTCAGGTTTCATGAGGACTGAAATCATTCACTGAAACTTTTCTTTTCTCTCTCCCACACTCAAACCTACACAACCCCTCAAATTTATCCCACCCACCAAATACCCAACCCCCCAAACACCCAACCCTTCAAACACCCAACCCCTCAAATCTATCCCACCCTCCAAACACCCAACTCCCCAAACACCCAACCCCTCAAACACCCAACCCTCCAAACACCCAACTCCCCAAACACCCAACCCCTCAAACACCCAACTCCCCAAACACCCAACTCCCCAAACACCAACTCCCCAAACACCCAACTCCCCAAACACCCAACTCCCCAAACACCAACTCCCCAAACACCCAACTCCCCAAACACCAACTCCCCAAACACCCAACTCCTCAAACACCCAACTCCCCAAACACCCAACCCCTCAAATCTATCCCACCCTCCAAACACCCAACTCCCCAAACACCCAACCCCTCAAATCTATCCCACCCTCCAAACACCCAACTCCCCAAACACCCAACCCCTTAAACACCCAACTCCCCAAACACCCAACCCCTCAAACACCCAACTCCCCAAACACCCAACCCCTCAAACACCCAACCCCTCAAACACCCAACTCCCCAAACACCCAACCCCTCAAACACCCAACCCCTCAAACACCCAACCCTCCAAACACCCAACTCCCCAAACACCCAACTCCCCAAACACCAACTCCCCAAACACCCAACTCCCCAAACACCCAACTCCCCAAACACCCAACTCCTCAAACACCCAACTCCCCAAACACCAACTCCCCAAACACCCAACTCCCCAAACACGCAACCCCTCAAAGAGCCACCCTTTCAAAGATGCCAGGCCTGGATGTGCAGCTGCAGTGGCTGCAGGAGCTGTTGGCCCTGGCCAGGCTGTGAAACACAAGCCTGTGGCTCCTGCTCCTCTGCACACAGCCAGGGCAGTGCAGGGCTCGCTGGGACCTGGCAGCAGAATTCCCTGCAGGACTCCCTTTCCTGGGCAGGCAGGCTGGGCCTGCCTTCCCCAGCCCTGTGAGGGGAGAAGAGTCCCCACGACATTGCAATTATGCAAAGGTGACATATAAATAAAGCCTCCTGGCAAGAGGAGCTGCCTGCTCATATTAAGACTGAGATCATTCTCAGATCAGGCCTGTATTTCTGTGAGCACTGTCACAGCAATTAAAGGTTTTAAGGAAACCAAAGTCATAGATAATGTATTGAAATAATAAAGTGACATTTTGATATGCAACCAGCAGACATTAAGGAAATGACAACTAACTCCAAAACGTCCAGAAAGATATTTAAATCAGTAATGCTGAATAAATTAAATGAGCAATTACTGGTATGTTTGACAAAGCATGATACAACAATATATTAGGCATATATTAGCTCAGCCTTTACTCACTGATCTTTATCTGCTTTTAATTAATGAATTTAATTGACTGTAAGGGAGATTTGAGAATGGCTTGTTACAAGTCAAGGAGGAAAACCATTTCATATTTTGGAGAGGAGAAGCAAAGGGAGTCTGCAGTGGGAAACACTGGGGAGGAGCCACTCCAGGTCTGTGTCTGTGCCCAGAGCTGGGAAGGGACAGGAGAGTCTGCAATAATTGTGATTTTCCTTGTCATTATCTTGTGTGTTCTCTATGCTCTTCTGTGCACTTCTCTGTTTGCACTTGTCTATGTCAGTCCAAGACATGTGTTATTCCAAAAAAGCATCAATAATATTAAATCAGAAAATAAGAGCAAACTCTCTCAAATTGAAGATTTATTGTGCTATTATGCACATGATCCTTACAAAGACTGAACATAATTATCATTATTATTTTAGCTTTATTTTCAATTGCATTTTAAATAGCAACTGTTTGTCGTTTTCTCTCTTTGCCATACCTGGGGATTAAAATAGATGCTTAAACTATTTGAAATCAGTTGAAATTAGTTCTATTTTCCATATCTGGGGAATAGAATATAGGCTTAAACTGTTTGAAATGAGTTAAGCCTGGAACTGTCAGATGGAGCTCACTCCTGGAGTTTCTCCCAGTAAATGATATTTAAATGGCTCGTGACTGTGCCGCTTCCAGAAGGGAAGATTTTTGTCTCCACCAAACATGAAACAATAGGGCCAAAAACGTGCCCTAAATCCTGGAGGTGCCATTTTTAACCAGCCTAGCACAGAAGGAATGACCCCTCACAAGTCCCTGAGCTTCCAAGCACAAAGCAGGAGGAGGGGAGCAGGGGGTCAGGGGAGCAGCCAGGACAGGAGCTCGGGGAGATCTTCTGGGGAAGGGGTGAAAGAGCCAGGAGTGCGTAGGGGAATGCATTTCTTGGGTGCACAATTCCTTTCGTCCGTGAGTCTGCCACCACAAAACCCAGCAGCTGCAGAGCAGCTCCTCCCGAGCCAAAAGCCCCTGGGCCCACACAAGTGCCTGACTCCACAAACACCTGAGAAACCTGGCCACAAACTGCTGATAACTCCTTCATTGACCCAGAACGCTGGTGGTCTGGGGAAGTGCCTTGGGCTCTTCCCAAGCAGGAAGAGCTGGGAGAGCTGCATGTGCAGTTCTCTGGCACAGGAGGGAACCCAGCCCAGGAAACACCCGGGAGAACAAGTCCTGATCCTTCCCGCAAGGGGGAATGGCTCCCAGTGCCCGAGGGCAGGGCTGGATGGGATACTGGGAATTGGGAACTGTTCCCTGGCAGGGTGGGCAGGCCCTGGAATGGAATTCCCAGAGCAGCTGGGGCTGCCCCTGCATCCCTGGCAGTGCCCCAGGCCAGGCTGGACACTGGGGCTGGAGCAGCCTGGGACAGTGGGAGGTGTCCCTGCCATGGCAGGGATGGGCTCTGAGGGCCCTTCCCACCCAAACCATTCTGGGATTCCCTGGTTTTCCAGACAGGAAATATCCCCACACACCCCTCCCGTTTTCCCAGGAACACTGGAAGAGGCTGTTTTTTCAGTGACCTTTGATAAGCCAGGATAGAACAGCCCCGTTTTTGTTTACACCTTTTGTCAGAAGCCCAAACCTGTCCGAGGGAGGCTGAGGAGGAACTTTGGGAAGCAGGAGCAGCCCCCTGTGGGCCCTGCCTCGCTCTGCTCCCAGACAGCTCCATCGGTAAGAGCCCAACAACAACCCATCAACCATTCTAACAATGCCATTAGCTGGGCAGCTGCTCAGCACAGCACCAGAGGGGCCAGCAGAACGAGCTGCAATAACAGCTCCAGTTGTATTAAATATTAAAATATTGTTAAATATTAAAACAAAACTTCTAAAAGATAAAAGCCAAGCAAAAGTCACCACCCATTCTAATGTTTTACGGAGCTCTGTCTCGAAGCATTTTGTAACAGGAACGGCCTGGCCTCTTGGGAAAAACCAAAGGACAAGAACAGCACTTCATTACAGCACTAAACCATCGAGATCCTGTTGACTGAGAGAACACAGAACCCAATAATTCAGATTTGCTTGACAAATTCATCTTTTCTATGACTATGCACAGGAGGAAGAGGAGGAGTCACCAAAGGGAGCAGCTCCTTTGAAATCCTGCCCCTAACCTGCTCCTATACAAGGAATTTAATTTTTTTTCTCTTTCAGAAAAAAAAAAAAGCTCCTTTTATTTCTCTCTGTGCAGTGACCCTGATCAAACCCATTCTATTGAACATGGGGGCAAGACAAGAGGAGGGTAAATTCTGTGAAGCCTTTGCCCAAACTGAAGTCTCTGTGCTCAGTGGCGAAGTCGCCCAGGAGCGCTCTCAGGGATCATTGCATCCCCTGAGCCTTTCTCAGCACAGCCAGGAGCACCCTGAGCTGGCTCTGCCCTTCCCCAGGAGCTCCAGGCAGGGCTGCAGGTTTTAATGGCCCTGGAATGGGAATGGGAGAGAGAACAGGGAGGGAAAGGCAGAGGAATTCCAGGCTGCCACTGAGCTGGAGGTGTGAGGAACAGGAATCTGCTCTTCCAGGAGAAGACAACAGGACTCCGTGTGGGAGGGCACAAAAAGGGAGACCTCAAACACAACAGCTGGTGCTGGGGGCTCCAAAGCTCAGAACAATCTGAGAAAGAGTCCAAGAACAAGCACAGAATCCCGGAATCATGCAGGATGGAAAAGGCCTCTCAGAGCATCGAGTCCAGCCATTCCCAGCACTGCCAAGGCCAGCCCTGCCCATGTCCCTGTTCTCCTTGGTGTTAAGGGGTTTCGTCCCAGGCAGCTGTCACTCATCCAAGCATTCCCCTGCCGACACTCCCAAAGCTCCCCCCACGTCCAGAATACCCAGAGCTTTGGGGGGGAGCCAACATGTGCAGACCACTAAGAGAATACAGGTTGGGGTACAGGATTTGTGGGATCCCTGGACGGATGGGACACACGGGATCCGAGCAGACTTTCCTGCAGGCCTGGAGCTGGGAAGCACTGGGATTTTCCATGCCAGCCACCAGCACCTCCTGGCACCCCCTTCACCCCTGGCACCCCTCACCCCAGCCCAGGCCAGCAGTAAACTCTTAATTACAAACACTGTGCTCTAAAATTGGATAAATGCACCGAATTGGCTTTTTGGTTGTTTGCACAAAGGAGTGGGAAAAGCACTTGTGAAGGACGGCAAAGCAAGTAGGATCTCCAGCCCCTCTCGGAATAATTGTGCCTTCATTCAGGGCCGGGGTAACCATGGCAAATAACTGCTCTGTGCTCAGCCTCCTCCTGCTCAGGCTGAATTACCTCTTCACTAACAACCACTTGGAGAACAATTAAACCCGCCTAAAAATCGGAGTTTTTCTCCTCAGAAAGCTCAGGGATGTCCACTGATGATAATTTTAAATTTTTTTCCCAAGAATCTTTGCTTGGGCAGCAAATACCAGTGGCCACCACTACTCACACAAACCTGTATTTATTAACATCCCACCCATTAACAGAAGAGGAAACACTGGCAGATGCAAGTAGGAGCGACATTCAAACTGGGAGTGGGTTTAGCTGGGATTTTGGGAAGGAATTCTTGCTGTGAGGGAGGCGAGGCCCTGGCACAGGGTGCCCAGAGAGGCAGACACTGCCCTGCCTACAGAAAGGCCACGGGCACTCATGGTTATTTCCTGATTTGCTGACTTGAGGCCTCAGTGGTTTGGTGTGATGAGGTTCTGGAAGGACCTTCCCGGGGTCTTTGGAAACTCTTGGAACCCAGCACAGCAAAGGAGAACCCACCCTGCATCCTCTCCCTGCTCACAGTAGCTGGCTGGAAATTAAACAGCGTTTCCAAGAGACTTCCATTTGCAGCTGCCATGTACATCAGCTTTTGCAGACGGCAAAAAGGCCAGATAAATCAAAGAACTGGTTTATAGCAGCACTCCAAGTATTTCAGACTGGAGAAATCAAGTTAAAGGAAACCAGTATGAGTACCTGTTTCTAACTGGAATGGTTTGGGCAGCTTGTCCTGTTTTGGATGTTTATTGCTGCTCCTATGAGCATCCTTCCAGCCCTCACTCACTGTGGCCACACAACTGAATATTAACCTGAATATTCAAAAACTTATGGACAACAACACCTGCAGGACATTGGTTTCTGTTAATTTTCTTTCTTTCTTTCTTTCTTTCTTTCTTTCTTTCTTTCTTTCTTTCTTTCTTTCTTTCTTTCTTTCTTTCTTTCTTTCTTTCTTTCTTTCTTTCTTTCTTTCTTTCTTTCTTTCTTTCTTTCTTTCTTTCTTTCTTTCTTTCTTTCTTTCTTTCTTTCTTTCCTTTTTTCTTTTCTTTTCTTTTCTTTTCTTTTCTTTTCTTTTCTTTTCTTTTCTTTTCTTTTCTTTTCTTTTCTTTTCTTTTCTTTTCTTTTCTTTTCTTTTCTTTTCTTTTCTTTTCTTTTCTTTTCTTTTCTTTTCTTTTCTTTTCTTTTCTTTTCTTTTCTCTCCCCCATTTTAATATCTCTCAGTGCAGCCCAGTTATAACCTCATTAATTAACTGACCACCACACTGAGCTTTGGTAAATTTGGTTACAAACTGGGCATTTGATAACCATTATAACTGTGGATATAAACTGGCATCACACATTTTGGTGAGAGCTGTGGGCAGTCCCTCTCCTCCCTTTGCAGTGGGGAGCAGCTCTCCCCTCCTGTGGTGCTGGACTGTGCCCCGTTGCTGTTGTTTTGCAGAACCCTGACCTGAATTCCAATGGAGAGGGAAGTGCTGCCTCCCAGCACTTCGGTGTTTCCCTCAGCTCAGTGCCAGTGCAGGCTGCTGGCCTCAGCTGCTCCAGGCAATTCCTATTCAGCTCACACTCGTCCCTCCCAGACCCCACATCCGTATTTCACAGCCTCGCTGCGTGGCTGGAAGATCAAGGATACATTTAAGTCCATGGCACTTATTTCCTACGCCTGGAAAGAGGAATTTTCTTGGAATTTCCTTGTGCACGTGGCATTTCCCTCATTTTCTGCAGCTCCTTTCCTTCCCCACTGCACACGGAGCCCTTCTCCTCCCAAACTGCCAGGAGCCCACCAGCCCCACCCCAGGGACAGCAGTTTGCCTCCAGTTAAATCCAATTTGGCTTCCCAGTTCCCAAGGGGATCCTTTTGGATAATGCTGTGCCGTGTGCTGCGGGAGTCTGTGCAGAGTGCTCTGATGCTGTGAAATGAGGGTCCAGATGATCCTAATTTGAATTTCCACAGCCAGCCCATCCCCTGCCACGGTTCCCTCTTGGAGAGAGGCACGGGCAGGAGCAGGAGGGGGCTGCATCCCCCTCCTGCTGACAACACACCTGGGAGCCTTTTTCTCTCTGTCTCTCTGCCTTTATTTCTTGTTTGTTTGGTGGGTTTGATATTGGTTGGTTGTTTCTCTGTTTGTTGACTTTTGCTGGGGTTTTTTGTGTGTTTGTGGGTTTTTTTGTTATATCTGTGTTGGGGTTTTTATGTAATAACAAGAGACCTGCTTTGTCTCCCAGTGAACAACTGTTCTACAGACCAACATCTCTGGAGCTGCTGCCAGCCCCAAACAGTCCTAGGTGGGGAAATGCAGAAGGAGAGCAATCTCCTGATTTCCAGCACTTTCTCTGCAGTCAGGGAGAGGCTGCTGCTGTGCACACAGGTGCATTCCTTTGGGAACCTCCTGCAGCTGCCACCAGCCCCTGGAGAAGTGTTTCAGAATCCAACACCAAGGAGATACTGCAAAGCCAGAGCACATCACCCCCAGCCTGTGCCTGTTCCTCCCCAGGCGCAGGGCCCTGCGCTGGCCTCTGTGAAACTCCAGGAGCTCCTCTCTGCCCAGCCTCGGGAAGAAAGCAGGAATTAAAGGACTCTCCCTGCATGGAAGCTGTGTCACATTTGCCACCTGGCTGCTCTCAGACATCACAGCAAATTTACCAGAACAAGTTGTTCCCAGCCAGGGGGAAGCCGCAGCTCTTGGCTGCTCTCATCCCTGCTGCAGAGCTCTCCCCGAGAATTCCCAACTCTGGGAGCACGTGGTCCCTCCATCCCAAGCTGAGGATCCCCTGGGATGCTGTTTTCAGGGAAGGGCCCCGCAGGCACTCCCAGAGCCCCGCGGCCCCAGCGCTTGGCAGAGGCTGGTCCCAGTCCCAGCCCTCTGAACAAACCTGGTGCTTATTCACAAAAACACCTTTGTAGAGCTGGCTGAACCAAGGGAATGGCTGTGCTTCCCCTGCCAGGGATCATAATCCCTGCTCAATTACTCCCCATTTACGGGCACAGCAATCCAGAGGAGCCACTGCACCCAACACAAAGTGACAGCGCTGCGCCGCCCGGCCTTTGTGCAATTAAATCCCCAGAAAGGCTCCTCTTATAAGTTTAATACACGAGTCAGTTCCAATCTGCTGCAACAAGATTGTTTCCACATGATATTTCTCTCTTCTTCTTTGAGATGAAGAAAGAATCCCTAACTTAGGAGATTTGGGGCAGTACCCTGAGCTGGTATTAAGCACCATATCACCAAAGCCAGGGATTCACACCAGACTCGAGTTTGAACCTGACAAGTTAAATTGACTGAAGCAATATATTGCTTTTTAATTTATTTAATATGATGTGCATTACTGCATTATTATTGTATATGTATGTACACATATATCTAAAATAATAAGTAATATAATTTCTATTGCTGGGATATGGAGATGAACAAAGAAATCGTAGATAAGGAATATTCCTCTATTTTTCAGATTTACTGGAAGCCCTCACGCATATTAGAGACCTTCCTGCTCACATCCTATCCCAACAACCACACATATCCTGGATTCCAGAGAGATGCAGATCGAGCCCTATCCTTGGCGTGCCAGTGTAATTAACGCCATCGCTAATTGCCTGCAAGCAGAGGGAGCTCTGACTCTTCCGAGAGCAGCCTCGGTGCTCAGCGCCTCGGGACGGGGCCGGACGCTCTGTGGTTTGTCCCTGCTTGCCCCAAATTCCGCCCCGGCAGCACCGGGAGTTCTTTTGTAGGAATCAAACCTGGCACTAGAAACGATCCTAAAGGAAACACCTGGCCATAGAAAGGGTGCTAAAGGAAATACCTGACCAGAACAAGGGAACTTCACCCCTCACCTGCAGGAAACCCCCTTGTGATACACACAAATTTTTGGTGCAAATTTTCAGCAGAAATGGTCCCAAAATCTGCGTTTGAGCCCATTTCCCCAAACGTGAGTGAAGCCAGCATTGCCTCAAGGCCAAACCCTGCTGAGGAGGGCTGAGGCTCAGCCCAAATCCCTCCCCACACCCCAACCCCATGTCCAGAATGGGACATCCCAAAGTGGAGCAGCCCCTGCCCAGCCCCACTGCTGCACAGAGACACCAAACTGGCTGGAAATCCTCTGCTGTTTTACGAACTGTGTGGCTGAAAATAATTAACATTACTGTTACAAAGTTGTGAAGGGAGGACTTCACCCTGATCACAGGATGAAGGCTTGGCACCTTAAGGATCATCTTGTCCCAGTCCTTCCATTCTCCCCAGAACCCAAACACCAAAATCCCAGCAGGGTTACTGCAGCCTGGGACATTGGAGAGTCCTCATTGCAAAGCAGATTCTTGCCGTCTGTTGCACAGTCAGTGCCTGTCCTGAAAAAACCCCACCCTGGCACCACAGGGACAAACAGCAGAAAGCCCCTGGAGAAAACTCAATCAGCTTTCTGATCAGGCCTGGCAGAAACCCTGACATGTGCCATTCGTTTGGTGCCATGTGTTCACTGAAGGCACAAATTTGGCACTTTGGCTGTACATGGCCTAATGCAATCAGAATTACGAAACACTTTGAGAGGGAAGAAAATCTTCCTGTTATGGAGAGTTTCCTTCAACGTGTCACAGGTTGAATTAGGATGAACAACTAGACGCAGTCCAGTTTTAGAATTTTACCCCAAATAAAGTGGATGCCCTTGAACAAATGTATCTCACCAGGTGGGTTTAAGGCCCCTCGCAGCCCAGCCCAGCCTGGGATTCCCTGATCCTGCAGTGCCACTGCTCGCTGGTTCCTGCACACTTTAGTGCTGTTGATTTTGACCTCTGAGCTACCTGGGCTTAAATTAGAGTTTGCTTTGATGTCCCAGCTGAGCAGAGCAGGCAGCATTTGCAATTTGCTGTGGGTTGCACACACATCCAGAACAAAGGAGAGGAGGAGGAGATTACCAGTGATGATTACAGAGCCCCATGTAATCAGTGGGATTACAGAGAGGAATTGCATTAGAGCTTCAGCAGCACAGCTCCAACCCTCCCAAAGTGAGACACATGCTCCAATAACAGCTGGGGAACAGGTGGAGGCTCAAGACAAAAAGTCTGGAAGCACAGCAATAAATCATGGAACCTGCCCGTGTGACACCCTGGCTCCATCAGGCAAAATGAATTGCTGAGCACAAAGTGTAATAAAGAGAGATGCCAAGGCATGGTCGTGTCTGCCAGTAGTAATTTGAAGTTGAAATATAATCACACACAATATATATGATAAATAATGCCAGACAAGGTCTCCAGCAACAAAGGTAAATAATAAATTTGTGTGGAAGTAAGGATTTACACTGAAGCTGTGAAATGGAATCAGAGGGATACTGTAAATATTGTCCTTTCCAGGTGATGACTTTAATTTCTCAGACAAGCACCTTTGAAGTTTTCCCAAGGATTTCCTGGACCTGGAACCCACACATTTCTCATCCCTAAAGCTCCAGGACAATATCCATGCTGCCAGCCAGTGGCCAGCACTCAGGTTTGAAGGGAGGAATGTGTTTGGCACGGAGAGGGTCAGTAAAAGATGAATCCTGGAAACTTGTCCCACAGGGCCAGGCTGCTCCATGCCAGAGCTCGGAGCAGAAGGCAGCAGGCAGAGCAAAGCCCTGCCAGGAGCAGAGGCACAGCACACCCCGAGCCCTTCAGCAGCTGCCAGGGAGCTGCTGCTGCTGCTGGAGGGACCCCAGAGTCCCAGCCCGAGCCCAGCAGAGCTCAGCCCTCACAGGCAGAGTCTGGCTGGGCAGGAACGGGCTGTGGGTGCCCCTGGCCCCGAGCTGGGCACAGCCAGCCCTGGCCCCCAGAGCAGGAGCAGGAATTTGTGTCCTCTCCCCAGAGCGGATCCCTGCAGGAGCCCTGTGCTGCTGGGAGCCCTGTCCCGGGGCTGTGAGGGGCAAAGGAAGCTGAGCAAACCTCCTCAGGAGCAGCAAGCCTGGCACTGCCCTCCTGAAGGTGGTATTTGTCTTGATTAGATCCATCAGCTTCTCCGGGCAGCTGCAGGGAGGAGCCCAGCCTGACACATGGGAAACTCAACTGCAACGCAGAATTTCACATGGGATTTGTCCCGGGATTTCTCCCTCTGCCCCCACAGAACTGCAAACACATCAAATACCACATTGAGAAATCCTGCTTTTCATGTTTAGTTCCAGGCAGGTGGGTTTCTCTCTGTCACAGGACAAGGGTTTTTCTCCAGGTGAATGGTCATTCCTGACACTGGGTTTTGGCTGGCTGTGTCACAGATATGTGCAGGGGTTCAGCTGCAGCCGAGCCGTGCCCGGGCAGAGCTGCTGTGCCCCACAGCCCTGCTGCCAGCACCGGGGCTCTGCAGGGCCTGAAGGTCACGACAAGAGGCAGATGGAGTCGATGGTGCTGCCAGCCAAAGCAGCACCAGGGACAGGCAGGGAGGCCCGAGGGTGGCAGGGACACGAGGGTGGCAGGGACACGAGGGTGGCAGGGACACGAGGGTGGCAGAGACACGAGGGTGGCAGGGACACGAGGGTGGCAGGGACACGCCAGGCTGGCGGTGCCACCGCGGCAGGGCCGTGGCACCCCTGGCAGCGGCGTGGCCCTGGCCCAGCTGCTCACAGCCAGGGCTGAGGGAGCTCCGGGGCTGGCAGGGCCGGGCTGCAGGCCCCCAGCTCAGGAGCCCCTGCCAGGCACACGGGCGGGCCGTGGATGGAGACAGCCCCTGGAGCTGCCCGGATCATCCCTCTAAATGTTCCCTTAGGGCTTTTACACTGCCCCAGACCACTGAGCTCACCCAGGAGCCCCAGGGCACAGCTGGGCCAGGGGCTGCAGGCTGCCCCGGCCTCCCGACAGGGATGGGAGCTGCAGGACAGGGACAGCACGGCCCCAAAACATCCCTGTGAGCCTGGTCACCTCCTGCAGGGCCAGGGCCACCCACAGACCCTGTCCTGGAGGGACTGGGATCTCAGCCTGTCAGGGGCCAGGCTCACCCCACACACCCTGTGCTGAGGGGATTGGGATCTCAGCCCACCAGGGCCAGGCTCACCCCACACACCCTGTGCTGAGGAGATTGGGATCTCAGCCTGTCAGGGGCTCCTGCAGGGCCAGGCTCACCCCACACACCCTGTGCTGAGGGGATTGGGATCTCAGCCCACCAGGGCCAGGCTCACCCCACACACCCTGTCACCCTGTGCTGAGGGGATTGGGATCTCAGCCTGTCAGGGGCCAGGCTCACCCCACACACCCTGTGCTGAGGAGATTGGGATCTCAGCCACCAGGGCTCCTGCAGGGCCAGGCTCACCCCACACACCCTGTGCTGAGGGGATTGGGATCTCAGCCCACCAGGGCTCCTGCAGGGCCAGGCTCACGCCGCAGCTGCAGCTCCGGGGGTGCCGCAGGTGCTGGGGAGCAGAAGGAGCTCCTGTCATGGACAATCTCCATCCCATAACCCCACCATCGTCCCCTGGACGCCACTGGAGGGTCTGACCTCCCACGGCAGACTCCAGCCCTCATCCCAGTGTCTGGGCCAAGCAGCAGAACCCTCGAGATGGCAGAGAGCACACACTGGTAGGAAATGGAGCAGCTCTCCCAAGGAGGGGACGGGGAGCGCTGCCTCAGCCCTAAGGATGCAGCTTCAAAGGAGCCCTCATTAAACCTGGGCTGGAGCTCGGCTGATTGAGATCTGACTAATTGGGTCTATTGTAAACAGGCAGAGACTGCAGGGGGAGAATATTTAGGGTAAGCAGGTGGCCTAGAAAAACCCAGAGCTCCAGTGAAAAGTGAACTTGGGTGTGTGTTCCAGAAGCGGATTTTTTGTCCACAGCTGGATGGGAACTGGGCAGTTCGGGGTGTGGGTGATGCTTCCTGGGGATCCCAGGGAGGGAGCCAGTGTCCCACTGCTGCAGGAAAGCTTCCATTGCTGGTAACACGATATTCTTACATCATTCCTAAAATGCAGAACTTTGACATCATCATGCTGCTGTTTACACTTCATTCTCTTGCAGGGACTGATTACATTGAAGGGATTATCTCTGCTGCCTCGCTCTGTTCAAAGCAATAAATGGCTGCCAACTTTGGTTAATGGCCAAGAGGAACCTCAGGCATTTAATCAATTTCAAAGCTTTTTATTGCAAATATTCTACCAAGAGCTGATTCCCATTATAAACAATGGAGTGAAAATAGAGAGAACTGTTCTCCCCTCCCCTGGGAAATTGCAATCCAACACAGCCCTGCATTTCCAAGGGATGGGAGATTTTGCTGGTCTCGAGGCACACAGAGATCTGTGTGTGAAAAGAAGGCATTAAAATAAATAAATGAGTGGCACGTGTGGAAAACGGTGAGCACTCCACACCTGAGGCCCGGTTTGCAGAATTACCCATGAAAAACTGTGCAATTGCACGCTATCAACTAATTACCTGATTTGCATATGCAATGCAATCTGAGGCTGGCTGTCTCGCAGGGATTGCAGGGTCATTCCAAGGGATGGGAACATTCCCATTCCAAGGGATGGGAACATTCCTGCCCGCTGCAGGAAGGGAATGACCGCCAGGTTCTCAGCTTCCCAAAGTTTCCCCGAAGTTCGGTGCTGGGAAAGCATCCAGGAGAAAGCAGGGGAGAGCAAACCTTTCCTGGCAGCCTGGGCAGGAGCCCAGCTCGTCCCTGGGGTGGGCTCTCATCCTGCTGGGGCTGTGGGGATATCAGCCAGGCCCTGCTGGAGAAACGTGCCCCATAAAACACCGCAGCCCTCCCACCCCCACACCAAACCGGCTGTGCTCGATGCAGAAGGATGAGCAGATAAGCCCTGCTGGGCCAGGAGGGGCCAGGAGGGCTCAGAGTGGAGGTGTTCAGTGGGGATGGTGGCACCTGAGCAGAACTGGGGCTGCCTGAGTCCCTGGAAGTCTTTTCCAGCCTCAATAGTTCTGTGCTTCTCTTTTTGGAAACTCCCTGAGCCAAATCCCTGTGGGTATCAACACGTTCCAGACCACACTTCCCAACATCTGGAGATGTCAGAGTGTTTCACAAGCCAGCCTGACCTGAGCAGGAGAAGGAATCTCAGAATCCCAGAGGCATGAACTTTGGGAAAGATCTCCGGGATCCTCAAGTCCAGACTTTGTCTGGACACCCCACACCATAAAGTGCCACTGCCACACATCTTCTGAACACCTGCAGGGACAGTGACCCCCCACTGCCCTGAGCAGCCCCTTCTAGTGGAAGCAGCAATAACTTCATTTTTATTTATTTCTAAACCCTTGGGATTAGTCATGCTTGAGTCCCGTTGAGCTTCCAAGGAACCACAGCAGCCCCCTTGGGGAGTTCTGATTTTCTATTCCATTAGATTTCCCTTGATTTAATTTTGTCTCACTAAACAGATCACTGTGACAAACATGTGCACAAACTCCATTGCAAGAGATTTTTTTTTTCCTGTAATAATTAATTCACTCTATGACATATAAAAGATCACCAGCACTGAGAAGGGGTTGTTGTTGACCAGAAGCAAATCAGGAGTTACACCTAAAAATGCAACTAAAAATATATCAGGAAAAAATCCATCAGGAAAAGCTAAACAGGTCACTCACGGAATGCTGTGTGAAACTGACTTCTTGCAAATGGATCTCTTTTGGAGAACAGAAGCAGAAATTCCTGCCCCAGTGAAATATTCTGCTCCCAGCCCCAGTGGGAAGCTGGGACAGGGAGCTGGTGTGTGGGAATAGCCACAGACAGTTCCAGAGCCTGGCAGTGGGCAGGGACCGCTCCTTTTATTTGCTATAAATTATTTATTATTCCTTGGTCTCCTCCCCACAGCGTGCAATGGAAACTCCGGTGTGCTGACCCTGGACCTATGGATTTGCCAGGTGCCCAGGGCTGTCCACAGAACAAATCTCTGCACTGCTCCAGGCTCCCATCCCCAGCGTTTCCTTGTTAACCAACAGGAAAACACCTGCCAAGGAAGAGCTGGGCTTTAATCGATACAGGCCGAGCTGTCAATAAATTCATTTTCTGTAAGCAAGAGCAGGCTGTCCCCAGCACCAGGGCTGGCATGACAAAGCTCTGGCCCTGACTGGGTCCCAGGGTCAGTGATGGATGAGGGTTCCAGCCTCCAGCCCCATCTGCGGCCGCGCTCACGGATGCACTTATTGATCCGGAAAAATTACTCAGCCTAAATTTTCCTGTACTGCTCTCCAATCCTGAATTTTATAGCACAAACTACCACAGGACTCCAGCAGAAGTAAATCTTTACAACCAATACTCTGATAACTGCAGCTTCTCCCAGGCACACTGGGGCAATAATTAAAAATTCACAACAACAAAAAAAAAAAGGGTGGATATGAGCATGCCTCCCCTGGCACAATATGAGGCTGTTTCCTCTCATCAAACAGCAGAGGCCAATATTTGTAAAATAATTTAGCCATGGAAAGTAGCAAGCAACAACAGAGTGATAATGACAAATTCGATTTCCTCCACTGAAGTACCCAGGTGCCTCCAGTGTCTGGGAGCTCTCTGTTTGTCCAGGTGGCCTCTGAAATGCTTTGCTTTGTCTGCTCTGGACCTGTCAGAGGGATCTGCTCATTCCCCTCACAAACCAATGCTCCGAATCCCCCAGTAATTTGCCTACTTGCAATTCATATTTTAGTGCATTTAAAGTCTGCACCCGAATGTCTCGGGCTGAGAAGATTTTCAAGATTTCCCCTGCCATTCATTTGTTGTCCTTCAATATTAATTTGCATCCCCAGCGAAGCTGACAGCTGTCAGGAGGAACAAACCTTTGCACCTGCAACAATCCCATGAATTTGGAACTGACACACTTGGACTCAGGAAGAAAAAGCTCTTTAGTTGTGGGTTTGGGGTTTGTTATTTTAAGGAACGCATAATGAGAAAAGAGTTCTGGCCGAGCTTTCTCCATTAATGCTGGAGGGGTAAGTGACTGGAATAGGAAATCTTTGCACTAGCCAGGTTTATGGGAATTGCAGAGAACGGGACCTGGATTCAAAGGACAACATTTTCTAAGTCCCTATCAGGAAGATTTTAGGTCACATTTGAGTGAGTTTCTTGGCAGGGTGAGCAGCCTTTCCACACACATTTTCCCTTTGCCTGTAGGTCCCTGGGCTGCTTTGATCACAGCAGCTTGCTCCTCACAGCAGAACTGATCCATACTGATTATGTCTCAATAAAATAGGAAGATTTTCCACCACAGTGCAATCACAGCCGATTTCTCACACTTTGTTTCTCAAACTAACATTTAGTTTGTACCAGTGTTTTATTTTTTAATGGAGTAGGAATAAAACATCTCAGTCTTCTCAGAGCAAGCTATAAAAGCTGGAGTGAAAAGCAACAGAAAAGGAACGAGGCATCACCCTAATGAGGAAAAATCTCTTTGGCTGCATTTGCCCACATCAGAGTCTGTCAGAACGGATCAGGGGGGTTGAGGAGAGAACACAAAGCTGCAGAGCCATCGAGGGCAGTGTTTAACTGCAGTGTGCTGGCAGGGGCTGCCCTGGTGAGCCCAGGCAGGGGAAGAGCTGGGCTTGGTGCTCAGGGCTGGAACTGGGGCCATGTGGAGCTGGAAGGAAAATCCCCAACAGGAGCTGCCTGGGCAGAGCCACAGGGACTGACAGCCCTGAGTCCAGCCCCTGTGCCAGCCACAGAACCAGAGAATCCCAGGCTGGGTTGGGCTGGGAGGGACCTCAGAGCCCACCCAGTGCCACCCCTGCCATGGCAGGGACATCTCCCGCTGTCCCAGGCTGCTCCCAGCCCAGCCTGGCCTTGGGCACTGCCAGGGATCCAGGAGCAGCCACGGCTGCTCTGGGCACCTGTGCCAGGGGCTGCCCACCCTGCCAGGGAACAATTCCCAATTCCCAGTCTCCCATCCATCCCTGCCCTCTGGCCGTGGGAGCCATTCCCTTTGTCCTGTCCCTCCAGGCCTTGTCCCCAGTCCCTGTCCTGTCTCCCAGTCCCTCCCTGGCCCCGCTGCCCAGGCTGTGGGACCAGCCCAGGACACAAAACATCTCACTGCAGCTTCACACTCCATTCATGGCACAGAAACTTTCCACTGAAACCTGCACATAAGAACCAGGGGGGCTTTGCTCCCAAAGGAGCCTGTCCCAGCCTGGAATGGCACTGGCACTGGGAGCTGCCCTGGGGCTGGGCAGGCTGAGCCAGAGCAGCACGGAGGGAATGGAAATGGACTGTGACTCCATCAAGGTTTCATTTCTGCTCCCAGCCCCAGCAGCTGCTCCCCTCCTGCAGAGGCAGGTGCTGCTGCAGGAGCGATATTGCTGCTAAAGGAACAGGCCATTTGCTGATAACCCTCACCACATCAAAAATACTTTTACATTTCCCAAAGTGTTCAGCTGGGAAACAAAGTTAAAGAAAAAAAAAAAATCACATTTTGAGAAGAAGAGGAGAGAATCAAATATTTTTCTTGCTTGCCTTCACTCCATAATCTACAATCTTTTTTTTTTTTTTTTTAATTCATGCTTTAAGTAAAGGTGAAAATAAAAGATACTTAACTTCTTCTAAAATATAGATAAATATTTGTTAGTTGAGACAAAACAATTCCAGAGAGTTGATCACTGAGTGCTTTGTAATCCTGAATTGCAGTGCATTAAAACTCACTAATCCCAACACACCCCTGCAGCCAGGTATCTGCACAGCTCCTCCCCGGGCCAGTGATCTTGAAGAAAAAGCTGATTTAAGTGTGTGCTGGAAAGCAAATGCAGCTGCTGATGTAGAAACCCTCGTGGGGTTAGGAATGTCCTGCCAGGAAAGCAGATGATCCAAGGGTAACTACGGGAAGGGTCAGAGGAAGTGCTGCACAGATTGAAACTATTTGTGACTAGTTCTGGAAAATCAACCAAAGCACGCATTTCCCCAGAAACGCTTCCCCATCCCAGGGCTTCATTCACCCCCTTCTCACCCGGGCAACCCCCCAGGGCCGGGGAGGGCTCTGGCCAATGGTTCTGTGCCTCTCTAATATATTTCTGTGCCTCTCTAATATATTTTTGTGCCTCTCTAAGATGGTTTTGTGCCTCTCTGGAGCTCCCACCGCTGCTACCGCCCCAGGGCAGGGAGGCTCCCCGGACCCCCGGGAGTCGCTCCTGGAGCTGCCGGCCGAACCAACACCAGGAACGTGTCCGAGCTCAGGTTCTGGGCGCAGAAGTGCCCGTCTGCCATGGAAACAGGAGCTGGCAGGAGCGAGGGGAGCCGCAGCATCTCCGAGGCAATGTCAGCCTCCAGGATGCGCGCGGCTGGAAGCGCAGCGCTCACACCAGCTTGCCCCCGCTGCCCGCACTAGAGGGATTTATTTACCCTCTGGAGAGCAAACTCCGCCTGTGCTCCGGCCTGCCCAGCGGTGCCGCCGCTGGAAGCAGCCGGAGATGGCAGCTAAAGCCACATTTTGTACCTAACGCGTGTGCCCGAGCCGCGGCTGCAGCGCTGAGCGCTCCTGCATCCCAGCCCCTCCGTTGTTCGCAGGGGTTTGCGTGCTGGGACCTTCCTGGACGGGCAGCTCGGGAACGCAGCACCCCGGCAGCGAGACAGGAGGGGAGCCGAGCCCTGGGACCCCAGTCACCCCTCGGGAATGTCCCCTGCCCCGGGCTGTGCTGCTCTCCCCGGCTGCCATCAGCGCTCCCCTGTGCCCCTCCTTCCCCCTCTGCCCCGTGCCGGAGTTTCTCCTTCAGGGAATCACAGATTCCTGAAGTTTGGAAAAGCCCATGGAGTCCCAGCTGTGCCCGATGCCCACCTTGTCCCCAGCCCAGAGCACTGAGTGCCACCTCCAGGGATGGGGACCCAACAAGTGCCAAGCAAATCTTATTAACAGGGAAAAAAGTCTCCCATAAAGGAAAGATTCCCAATTACAAACTTATCTTACATTTGCTGTAATGGTTCAAAGCTAAAGAGAGCTCCTGCTGAGAGCAGGGAGCTCACACACGGGATTTCTGTCGTCATCTCTTAATCATGATCAGGCACTAAGGAAAAACCTGCATCAAAGTGGGACGTGGGGAAAATAATACTGGCAATCAGAAAAGGAAAAACAATACCGACCATGCTGATAATCTGAAAGGCTCTACGAAATGTTCTTATGAAGAAAAGGAAATGGAGGCAATGATGGAGCAGGAAAAGAGAGACTCGAGCTGGGAGAGGCAAGAGAGCAAAGGTGGAGGGAAACCTGTACTCCCCAAAACCAGGAATGCCATCCAGAGCATCACAGAATGGCCTGGCTTGGTGCGAACCCTTCAGGTTTCTGACAGGCAGGTTCCTCTCCGGCCCCTCTGCTCTGATTCCAGCCTCATCCCGGCCAGAGTTACAGCAGCAAAAGTTTCCTCATTAACACTCTCATTATCACCTGCCTCCCCCTTTGCTTGTCACAAGTGTTTGTGACTGGAAGGGAGAAATTAAGAAAACAAATGTAAGACGTCCTAAAGCCCTCAGGGGAAGCCTCACTGCAGAAAATCCAGAGCTCCAGCATTACAGAGGGGTTTGTTCCCCTGGAGGGTCCAGGGCCGTGCAAGTGCAGCTCCTCACCCCAAAGGAACAGTTCCTGCTCAGCCCCGAGCTCTTTGCTAAATGCCAGGGGGAAACCTGAGTGCTGAAGTGAAGCATGGCACTTTCCTCTCCCGAGGGATCCTGCTGAGGAAGGAGCTGCCTTTGCAGGGCAGGAGGGCTCCACGTTCCCGGGCAGGGAGTCAGGATGGAATCCTTGCAGCGCTCCCAGCCAGCCCAGGAGCTGTGCCCAGCGGAGACGCTGCTGGCACGGGGAGGGGGGCAGGAGCTCGAGAGAACTGGGGCATTTTGGAGTGTTTCAGAATCACAGGGAAAGGCCCAGGGTTCCTCAGTGCTCTCTGATAGCTGATAAACTCAGAAGAACCTAAATTATTAAACCCATAAATTCCTCTCCAGATTCAATTGAGAGGCGCATAAAGGTGATAGAAGTGTCTGGTGCTGCCTCACTGATAAATTCCACAATTAAGCCCAGGAGGCCCAGCCCAGGATGGAGCTGCCTGGAAATTGCTCCCAGGAGCAGTTTGGAGGAGCTCAGCAGCAGGGTGGTGGTGCTGGCAGCTGGGCACGGCTGGGGAGGCACAGCCCACAGGAGCAGGGTGTCTCTGGTTCCTGTGGGCAGCCAGCAGCTCCTCCTCCTCCTCCTGGCTGAGCAGCCCGGGGAGGCTCCTCTCAGTGACAGGAAAGCTTTTCTCAGCTGTGGAGAGCTGTTCTCATTGCAAGTGCAAAGTGAGCTGGAGCAGGCACTGACAGGCACCGTGCCATTCCAAGGGGGGGATTAAACTCCACTCCCCTTTTTCTGCGTCCCATGGATCTCGTTCACATGACGAGAGGAATAATTGATTTCCAAAACACCTCAAAGCAAGGTGGCCTGAGGTTCTCTCGAAACCCCACAGTGACAGCTCCCTGTGACACCTTGCCCCACAGTGAGGCTAAAGCCAAACCAGGCACAAACACCTCGGGGTTACAGTCACACAGGACATGGGCAATGCCTGCTGGGCAGGGCTGGATGGGAGACCAGGAATCAGGAATTGTTCCTGGCAGGGTGGGCAGGCCCTGGCACAGGGTGCCCAGAGCAGCTGGGGCTGCCCCTGGATCCCTGGCAGTGTCCAGGACCAGGCTGGACATTGGGGCTGGGAGCTCCTGGGACAGTGGGAGGTGTCCCTGCCACGGCAGGGGTGGGAATGGAGGGGCTTCAAGGTCCCTCCCAACCCAAACCAGTCTGGGATTCTGTGACACTAACAGGAATAATAAATCTGTCTCTTTTCAGATTCACAAACATCTCTGAGGACTCTCAGCCACAACCCAGGCATTTCTTTGCAGATAATGCAGTTCAAAATGCAGGCAGATTCAAATGGTGGTATTAAAAAGACATTATATGAAAATAAATGAGCATGTTGGTGGAGAATTTGGGAAGCCAGACCCCCAAGCTCAGTGCACATCCATCTCTGCCTGCAGCCTGTCCCACGCTGGCAGCAGAGCCTCCATTTCATATTTTACACTTATTCTCCCTCTAAACCACTGAAATTGCCCTCTGCATTGGCAGCAGTGGGGCTTTATTAAGTTGCCTCAAAGTCTTGCTCTTCATATTTATTCTCTGCCTGTTCCTCACACAAAGCAATCACCAGGCTGGGCGAGAGCTTTGGGGAGTGTTTATGGGCATGTCAGCAGCATCCACCTTAAATAAAAACACACTTACTCCAGATTGCTGAGATTGCCTGGGAAATTAATGCAGGAAAATGGGAACTCAGATGTACAGAGCCTGCTTTTGGGCTTAGATGAAAAGAATCAGGTGAATCTATTCTCTAATTCTGATAGAAGTCAAAACTCCCAAACTTCACTCTCATTTGTAGGAAGGAAATGGAAAATTCAGGTGGCAAGGAAAACACAGACACGTTCCAGGGCCAGTCTCACTGCTGGCATTTTTTTTTATACAGACAACATTCGTGGCCAGACTAAAAATGACTCCTGAAGGGCCCAAGGAAACAAAAAAGGGATTTAAGACGTGGCTTCTCAACAATATTGACTAATTTATCACTGAAATAGCACAAATTAGTCACTCAGACAACTCTCGGGAAGAGAAACGGTGTCTGTCTTCCTCTGGAACCAGCTCTGGAGTAAAGCACTACTTTGTGCAGGAGCACAGAAAGGAAAGTCAGGGGGAGCCAGGCTGGGACAGCTGCAGCTCGAGGGCTGTAAAACCAGTCCCAGTGGATAGAAGGTCCCTCACAGCACAGGCACCCACCCTGTCTTTTTTTCCTAATAATGCACTGAACGAGTGAAATCTCATCAGAAAAGGTAAGAGGGACCTCAGATCTGTTTTCCCATTCAAGATAAAACCAAGATGAAGCCCCCTGAAAAGCTGGACCAGCTCTCTGAAGCCTTCCAGGACTGAACTTCCAATCTCCTGAATCATCTATTGCCCTGTTTTGGCCCTGGGTACAAAACAAGTTTTCCTTCCAGCTCTTGACATGATTTACGTTTCCACTGACAGTGACTGGAGCAGCAGATCTTGGCTCTGCTGGCACCAGCTGGAGCTCTGCCCCTGCCCATGGCAAGGTCTGGCCCTTTCCAGCAAGGCTGCAGCACTTTATTCTTGTTTTTTCTGGAGAAAGCAGGAAGAAGTTCTGGGATCCTGCTGGGTCCTGTCCAGCTCAGGAGACTGGATGATTCCATCGTTCCAGGTTTGGCATTTTTGTTGTATTCTCTCCACACAAGGGAGATCCTGGGCATTCCCAGATGACAAGGGGGAGAGAAACATTTAAAGACTTTAAGGGCTTTAAAGACTGAAAGCCCTTGGATTTCTAATCTGAGGAATAAAGATTTCCACTGTTTATAAAATCTGATGGCAGAGTCCTGTGCCCTTGGGTTTCTATGGCATCAAGATTCCACCATTGCAGACTTCAGAAAGGGAGAAGACTGATTATGGAGCACTGACTTTATACCACTGTGAGAGAAATTAATTAATTCATGAACACAAACACATTGAAGTGCATTTGATTTACAGCAAGAGAACCATTTCAGATCAGGAAAAGATGAGCCCTCCGATAGTTCTGTGACCTGTACAAATCTGAATTACCAAATGGGAAAGCCAAGGTTCCTTACTACACAAAATATGTGTTGTAAAAGCAAAAGCACTGCAGCCCTTGGAAGGCAAAGCCCAAACTGCCCAGCTTTTCCAGCCTCCCATTTGACTAAAAACACAGGCAGCCTCGGGACTCCAGTGAGCAGAGCCTGGCAGCCCAGCCCGAGTGCCCTGCCTGAGACCCCTCTCAGCTTCCCCAGGGCTCCTGCAGCAGCAGCTTTGTGCTGCTCTCTGCCCTACACAGGACACGTCTGCCCTGTCCTGGGGAGAAGGGACCGCTCCAAAGAGCTGGAAATTCCCTTTCCTACAGTGCCTCAGCTCCTGACTGCCAGAACACGAGCTCTGCTCACCTTCCTTTCCAACGACTCCAAGGGAAGAGATTTCTTCAAATGACAGTTGTTCTACCACTGAGTGGATTTCTCATACTGTGAAAAAGCCCAGGTGTTTCCCAGAACTTTTATGATCAAGGTTAGGAAATTATTTTCCAATTCACTAACCAGCAAAATAATTCAGTTACTCAGAATCCTTGGAGGAGCAACCTCAAACAAGGAAGAGAAGTTTTCAAAAGAGGCAAGAGAAGACAAATTGCACAGGGATGCTTTGAAGATGTATTTCATTTAGTGTGGCCTTAATTACTCACACCCATCATCTCTTTTAATCAAGGGTCAGCTGCTTTATTTGTCAAGAATAGAGGTTTAAATCATTTTCAATGCAAGATGCAATAATTACACTTTCTGCTAATGAGTCCTTGTGCAGATTATTTGTCATTGCCTCTAACGAGGAAGCTTCACTTTTTTGTTCAAACGCTGTAAACTCCACACAGGCTGCTGGAAGAGGGTTGCCAGCAGCTCCCCTGGCACAAGGACACCCACAGGACACCCAGAGGTCCCAGTTCCCCCAGAGCCTCCACACAGGGCAGAGCTGGGTGTGGGTCTGGCTGCAGGGCATTTCCAGAGCTGGCTCCAGAGCCATTTCCAGGGTGTGGGTCTGGCTGCAGGGTGTTTCCAGAGCTGGATGTGGGTCTGGCTGCAGGGCATTTCCAGAGCTGGGTGTGGATCTGGCTGCAGGGCATTTCCAGAGCTGGGTGTGGGTCTGGCTCCAGGGCATTTCCAGAGCTGGGTGTGGGTCTGGCTCCAGGGCATTTCCAGAGCTGGGTGTGGGTCTGGCTCCAGGGCGTTTCTAGAGCTGGATGTGGGTCTGGCTGCAGGGCATTTCCAGAGCTGGGTGTGGATCTGGCTCCAGGGCATTTCCAAAGCTGGATGTGGGTCTGGCTGCAGGGTGTTTCCAGAGCTGGGTGTGGGTCTGGCTGCAGGGTGTTTCCAGAGCTATCTGGAGTGCACTACAATTGTCCCTCAGCGTTCCAGACTCGTTACTCCGAGGAGCACTGAGTAATCTCCGTGTGCAATTTATGAATGCCTGAACAAACAGAAAAGCCCGACTGCCTGCGTGCATTCCCAGCAGGGATGAGCAGAGAATTCCCAGCTCTGACCACTGTGCTTTTGGTAATGCTTGGCTCTTACTGGCCCTGCAGAGGAACACAACACCACAGAGAACAATGGCGTTATGTTCTCGACCCCTTCCAAGGGTGAGAGCAAAGTCACTGATGAATGTTTGAACCAAACCCAGGCGCCAGAGCAAAGCCTGGGAATGGGGATTTACACCCCTGACACAGCCATTCTTTTAGGAGTACTGAGGACACCATTTATGTTCATTCTGAGGTGCTGCTGACTGATGGCAACCTGTTCGTATTTAGATAACCTATGAATCAACAAAATTAAAATCCTCGGATTAGGAAGAGGAATGGACGAGAGAGAAGATACCAACTTCATCTTCGCAGAGCCAGCAGCAGGGAGCTGCTCCCAGCTCTCCCTCCACACAGCATCCCCGTGTCCCGGCCCTGTCCCCTCCTGGCACGGGCCCTGGTGTCCCCCAGAGCAGGACACCGAGCCCTGCTCTGCCCATCCCAGCCAGGCTCAGCTGGAGGAGCCCCTCTGCTCCTGCCCAGCCCCGAACATCGCCCTGATTGTTCTTCCATGCTGCTGGCAAGCTGAGCTGGGATCCCCGAGCTCAGGGCAGGCTGAAAGCCACGGGAGAGGCTGAAAGCCATGGGGAGGCCACACTGAGAGCCCAGCCCCGGCTGGAGCCGCTGGCTTTGCTGAGCACAGCAGGTCACTGCTGGGAAAACCCTCACCCCAAGCTGCACACAAGCCCTAGGCTCGGCTTTGGACTCCCTGCTGCTGTTAAGGCTTTGTCAAAGCTGTGCTTAGTTCAAAATGGGAACCTTATCTTCCAATCATGGGTCTGTCAGGAGTGCCACAGACGTTGCTGCAGACACCAGCAGGCTGTGAGTGGCAGGGATCAGTTATTTAGGAAACAATTGTTGTGCCTGCCAGGAATATTTCACCTCGGGATTCATTTGCATTATCATTTTGAACCCTTTTTATAGAGCTCATATTGATTTGCAGAGGTTGCTTGCATTTTAAATCACAGCTATGTGTGTTTCCGCTCCATCTCGATTCACTTTATTCGAAAGGTGCAGTGTTAATATTTCCCTGTTTCCACAGGAAAGCTGTTCCAGAAGATCTTTCCCAGGGCTTCTCACCCTCCTCACACCCGCCTGGCCGGGCTCAGGGGGGCTCTGCTGCTCACATTTCTCTGGGAGATATTTTCTTGAATAAGATAAAGTGCTTGAAGCGAGTTTGTCTGAGCAGCAAGCTGCAATTTGTACAGTGAAAATAATAATTAAAAGTGTATTTTTGTCCCTCTCCATGTCCCTACACAGATCTCTGGATATCTCATTCCCAACCAGCAGAAAACACATTTAAATGTGTTGCAACGTCACAAATTTCAGTGTAGTGAACAAACACAAACAACACAAACCACAAAAAGGCAATTTTGTGTACTCTGCACACAAAATTCAGTTTCTACATCTCACGTTGTAGAAGCAAACAGCAGAAATATAAATTTCTACCATGCAAAGCTGTTGCTGTGTTTTTCATTCCCTAAGGGTCACACCCTTGACCACATGGCACACCCAGCCCCTCACACAGGTAACAAGGGTTTGCTATAACCTATAAAATATGACATGGTACAGAGGTGATATTATAGCAGTGTATTTATCCATAAAAGTGTCTGGTAAAATCCACACAGATTTATTGTTTCTATTCTTTTTATATATAATAAAAAAGTGAAATACTGCACTATTTTCCATCTCCACATGTTTGGATGACCACTAAGGACTCATCTTGGTGCCACAGGAACTTCCTGCTCCTCTCAGGATCCCTGAGGTTGGAAAAACACTCCCAGCCCATCAAGTCCAAGCTCTGCCTAATCCCCACCTTGTCCCCAGCCCAGAGCTCTGAGTGCCACCTCCAGGGATGGGCACTCCAACCCTCCCTGGGCAGTTCCAGGGCCTGACCCCCCTTTCCATGGGGAAATTCCTGCTGCTGCCCACCCTGAGCTCCCCTGGCCCAGCCTGGGGCCGTTCCCTCTCCTCCTGTCCCTGCTCCCCTCCTGTCAGGGAGCTGTGCAGTGATCCAGTCTTGCTGGAGCAAGTGTGAATTCCTCGGCGTTCCCTGCCCTCCTGTGAAAACCAACAATAAAACTTTGTGCGCCTACAAGCGCCTCTGTATTGTTGGAGGACTTGTCTCGCATCTCATTAGTAGCTTCCCTTCATCCTGCAAGTTTAATTAGCAGCTCCAGTGTGGGATTTACCTACGACTGCCATGGG